>NC_064857.1:74194956-74794956 GCF_024139225.1 Suncus etruscus
TAAGGCCCCTGTCCTCTCTACCCTGCCTGTTCTATTCAGTACACTAGGTTTCAAGAAAAACCTCTTGAGAGGTTTTGAGAAAAACCTCTTGAGAGACTTGTCTGCTTGGCCTCTGGCAGGCCAAGGCCTGAGGCAGGGTACAAAAAAATATAGAGATCAGGTCTAAAATGGAAGGGTTAGAAGTGCTGAGGCCGGGGCCGGGCGGTGGCGCTGGAGGTAAGGTGCCTGCCTTGCCTGCGCTAGCCTAGGACGGACCGCGGTTCGATCCCCCGGTGTCCCATATGGTCCCCTAAGAAGCCAGGAGCAACTTCTGAGCGCATAGCCAGGAGTAACCCCTGAGCGTCACAGGGTGTGGCCCAAAAACCAAAAAAAAAAAAAAAAAAACATAAAAAAAAAAAAGAAGTGCTGAGGCCAATGTCACAATCTAAGATTTAATACCTAACCTTATAGTGTCAACTGCTACCAGAAGTGTAATGTTTAAGCAGTCAACCTGAAATTTGCTGGACAATTCTAGACAGTAATCTGCCTGAAACACTGTGCCTCTAAAGCAATGGAAAGTGACCTTACAATGGAAGGTCAATTTTCCATTTCCTTTTTTTCCTCTTTTCTGCTAATACAACCCTTTCACTTTGTACATTTCTTCGAAGCACAATTTTCCATTTCCCTTTTCTCCTCTTTTCTGCTAATATAACCCTTTCACTTTGTACATTTCTTTGAAGCACCTTTCTGTAAGATGGAATGCAGTCCAATTCAGAAATTATTTCTCATATTACAGTAAATCTCTACATTTACTTATTTGAATTTTGTTTTTAGAAAGAGGCTAGGGGAGGGGCCGGAGTGGTGGCGCAGTAGAAAGGTGTTTGCTTTGCACGAGGCTAACCTAGGACAGACCACGGTTCAATCCCCTAGTATCCCATACGGTCCTTCAAGCCAGGAGTGATTTCTGAGCGCATAGCCAGGAGTAACTCCTGAGTGTCACCGGGCGTGGCCCAAAAAAACAAAAAAAAGGGAAGGGGGCTAGGGGATTCAGGGTTGCCTCTTCAAGGTTACCTCTGCAAGGTTCTCCATCCTAAATAATGGGGGGAGGGGCTAGAAAGTTTGGTCAACAGTTTAATAGTCTTTATTCTGTTCAAGTCAAGTTTACATTTTCTGATTTTTATTTGAGTCTGTTCACATAAAATCCCTTAAAATTCATGAAAATTAGCATCCTTGCATGTTTCAATAATATAAAATACTTAATCTTTCCCTCTTCAGTGTACTGCAGGAAATAAATGATGTCCTTTGTTTTTACCCTCTATTCCTCTGTGATTTATATTTTGTTCATTGTGACTTACAACAAAACATATTTCAATACTCCAATAACTAAAATATATTCTTAACATATATTTGGGTTTTGCCAAATGTCATAGCTCTCCCAATCCTTGGAATTTCCTGAGAGATAAGATCAATGGAAGCATCTTTTGTAAGAATTTTTGGGCTCATTTCTCCAGTTCCTAAAATCCCTAAAGAGCCATAAAGATAAAAATAGATATGGTGTAATCATCTTTAAAAAATGAATAAGAAAGGCCCGGAGAGATAGCACAGCGGCGTTTGCCTTGCAAGCAGCCGATCCAGGACCAAAAGGTGGTTGGTTCGAATCCCAGTGTCCCATATGGTCCCCCGTGCCTGCCAGAAGCTATTTCTGAGCTGACAGCTAGGAGTAACCCCTGAGCACCACCGGGTATGACCCAAAAAACAAAAAACAAAACAAAACAAAAAAAGAATAAGAGCCTTTCTACCACAATCAGAATCAAAATTATGCTAATGAAGTGACTTTTGGAAAGCACTTGATTAAGTGTGAGGGGTAAATGGTGACCAGAGAAATAATCACCAGCAGAGAGCTGAACTTTTCTGACCATTTGCACCAGCTGTTTTACTGGACAGGAAGAGGGACTAGAGGTTGAATCAATAGCCAACAGCCAGTGATTTATCAATCTGCCTATTTAAATAAGCTTCCATAAAATCCTGAAAGGTGTCTGTCTGCAAGGAGGAAGAAATGGGGAGAATGTGCAGGGCACCAACATTTTATTTAACAGAAGTGATTTTATTCATCCTGTGTATTTCTTCAACTGGCTCTTAATTTGTTTCCTTTCATTTCCTTCATAATAATCTGGTCATCACGACTAGGAAAACAATTTAACAGTCATGCCTAGCCTGTGCTAGGAGCCTCACTAGCACCCTGGCACCATATGCCCATTAGGTGTAGTCCTGGAGTCCTCTGAGCACTACTAGGGTGGCCCTGGTATGCCCTGCCAAGTCCTTGTACCTTAGCATTGAACTGTCTGGCCTAGTTGGCTGAATATTTCTGAAAATGACCCCCAAATTCCTTGAGCATTGCTTGGGAATTCTCCTTCCCTTAAAAAAGATAAGCCAGCAAGTAAACAAGTGTCCTGAATTCTAGCAACCATCTTCTCAAATCAAAAGAACGCAAATGGGGGTAGTTGTTGAAACTTTACTCTGACTTGTAGTCCATTACTCAACAGCGCATGCCTCATGAACTTGTGATTGGAGTGTGAGATGGAGGACGTTTTCAAAAGATTGAGTCCTTTACCTGATGCTTTTTCCCAATAGAGAGTGTCAGAAAAGAGTTTGGATCGGGTTAAATATTGTAGGATATCTAGTTAGCATCTGGAAAGTGGGCGGTGTCTAGAAGCTCCGTAATGGAACTGGGTGACCAACCACTGAAAGATTCTCTACAACTATTTCTTCCTTTTCAGTCAGAAGAAATGATCATTTTTCTCCCTTTATTTGTTATATTCTTGGCTGGAAAGTATACCCTGAACACTGTCATCATAATAGAAGTATTCTCAAATATTAGTTTACTTTATCCCATAAAATCAACTTCAAAATTTCAGTGACCTGGGAACCTAGAAAGAGGAGTTCAGCAGACTGTGGAAAAGGTTTCTTAGTATATTGGCCTGGCAGTGGGCCCGATGTGATGATACACTGTACTCTTAAAACATCAACAATGTTGGATAATCCAAAGATTTTGCAAATTGGCAATTTGCCCCTTTCTGAAACGGAAAACATAGAAGGACTCTCTGGGTATAAGAAAAGCACAGCGACTGCTCTGACGCCTGTAATTTGAAGGTGCGACAGACATCCTCTGTCTGGCTAGGAGAAGTCAACTTTCATTCTTTTAATTTGACTGGATCAAGATAGAAACTTCAGAATATTTTATACTGAGAAGGACTTAGACTCTAGGCTGGAGTAGCAGTCAGTGGGATGCACAGCGCAACTCTTAAATCTCTTCTCATTTATTATCATTGTACACTAAAACCACACCATGGATGACATTTCTGCACCATTTTCTATACATGCAATCTCTGTTCATTGTTTGTTCCTTAACTGCACTTGCCTACTGTTTCGCCTCATGAATACTCATTCCCCTTATGAATATGAATATATTCCTGTATACTACTAGAATCTGTATGTCATCCTAGTTCTGCTAGGCATAAAACCAGACTCCCTGAGTTGAAGAAACAATACAATAAGTAAGGCACTTGCTTTGGAAGTGGCTAACTTGGGTTCCATGTTAGCAGTATATACTCTCCTGAGCCCTGCCAGGGAAATCCCTTATCACAGAGTCAGGAGTAATCCCTGAATACCATCAAGTGTCCCCACCTAAAAACAAACAAAATATCATAACCCACATCTTCTCTTCAAAGCTTGATCTCCAGCCTGTCTTGGGAGACAAGCTCCCCACTTAATTTGATTCTTTGTCAGTTAAAGCCAAGAATTTGCCCTGGTCTTTTGCCCTTGAGTTTCCATTTGAATAAAATATTTGGCTATCTACAGTCTATGAAGATTGTCATGAAAAGAAGAATCTATTTTTATTTATTTACTATATAGTATATTTTGAAATGGAATTTTCCTAAACTTCTAGTACTAGCAAAAAAAAATTTTAAGTGGTTTTAACTAAGGGGCCGGAGCAGTGACGTTTGCCTTGCATGCGGCTGACCCAGGACAGACTGCAGTTAGATTTCCCCGGTGTTCCATATGGTCCCCCAAGCTAGAAGTGATTTCTAAGTGCATCGCCAGGAATAACTCCTGAGCGTCACCAGGTGTGGCCCACCAAAAAATAAATTAAAAGTTATTTTAATTTATAATTTAACCATGACTATTCTTTCTTTCTTTTTTCTTTCTTTCTTTCTTTCTTTCTTTCTTTCTTTCTTTCTTTCTTTCTTTCTTTCTTTCTTTCTTTCTTTCTTTCTTTCTTTCTTTCTTTCTTTCTTTCTTTCTTTCTTTCTTTCTTTTGTTATTTGGCCACACCAAGTGATGCTCAGGGGTTACTCCTGGTTTGCTTGCAGAAATCGCTCCTGGCTTAGGGGACCAAATGGGATACCAGGGGATCGAACCGTGGTCTGTCCTGAGTCAGCCGTATGCAATACCCTTCCACTGTGCAAACACTCTGGCCCCATCCATGACTTCTTGAAACATAAAAATAAAGGCAATCTAGGTGAAAATGCCAATGTTCAGTGGCTAACACCCTTTGCACACTGTCTTCTCATGCCTATATTTCCAGATAAAGGTGAAAGAACAGCTGTGTTCACACAGCGAAGAAGACAGAGTGAAAAGAAACAATGACTTGTAAGACTTCTTCACAGTCCTAGCATATTGTCATTTGTGCTTGAAAGGCTTTAACTAAGTGAAAACATATATTCATACCTGGTACTGGTGAGATTAAGAAGTATACTTAGAGTCCATATAGATAGGAAGGGGTGTGTGTAAAGTACTTGTCTTGCACCTGGCTGTAGTGACCTAGGTTCCAAATGCAACAGCACATCTGGTCCATCAAATAAGCATGACCAGGAGCTATCTGTGCATGCAGTTCCTGGGTTAAGCCCTAAGCACTACTGGGCATGTACCCCAAATACCTAAATGTGTATACTTTTCCTGAGTATGGTGCTCAAAGTAACACAGCCATTGGCAGTGATATTGAAAAAACTTGGGCACAAGAAATCAGTCCTAATAAACCTCACTTTCAAATTTCTGTAATTTGAAAGATTTTCTTTTGTAACACTGAGTATCAAACCTAGTACCTCACACAAGTAAAGTAAATGCTCTACTGCTTAGTTACAACCATGGTCCCTTTATACCACAGTTTAAGAGTTAAAAAAAAATGTACAGCTTTCTTATAAGAGGAACAGTTGATGAGCTTTGTGTTTCCAACCTAGTACCACTAGTGACCTAAATATGAGTCGGGGGTGGCTTCCTGCTGGACCCCAAACTGAACTGCAACAGATGCCTAGGATGAGCCCAACTTATCACCTCTTTCTGTTTTCTGCTCCCTTTTAGATTTTTAGACGTTGAGGCTCAAAAAAGAGTATATACTCATGATAAAGCTGATCTCAAAGTGTTAGGAAGACCACCCACCTCTCAGAAGAATCATGGGATTTATTGACTTACCTATGCTACTGCAAAAATGAGAAACAAAATATATGATGAGTTCTAAGGAACTCAGATTGTAGACCTGGCCTCTATCCATTCCTTATATAGGAATTCTCTCTCACTGTGTGTGTGGCAGGAGAGATTGAGTATCAGAGATCAGAGGATGACTGGCAAAGTTGGGGTAAAAGAAAACTAAGCAGATATCACAGAATTCAGGATAGGTCACAGTAGAAGAAAAAGGTGAGGGCCCGGAGAGATAGCACAGCGGTGTTTGCCTTGCAAGCAGCCGACCCAGGACCAAAGGTGGTTGGTTCAAATCCCAGTGTCCCATATGGTCCCCCGTGCCTGCCAGGAGCTATTTCTGAGCAGACAGCCAGGAGTAACCCCTAAGCACTGCCGGGTGTGACCCAAAAACCAAAAAAAAAAAAAAAAAGAAGAAGAAGAAAAAGATGAATGAAAATTTAAAGGTGACATCTCTGGGTAAGCGAGAACATACAAACTGGTAGGCATAAATCTTATAACATGTTGATAGGTATCACTACAGATTTAGTGTGTGGTTCATTCCAGACTACAATAACATTTCATTTTTACCCCTTTGAAATATACTAATTGGCCTTGTTCAACTTCTATTTGCAGTACACAGTGGATCTTTGAGCTACCTCAAAGAAGTTTCATTGCCAATTTTGATTGCTTTCTACTGCAATTCTCTTCTGTGTGTGCAACATATGAAATAATAAAATGTAAAAATGGTTTCTACATACATGCATTCACACAGAGACAAAGGCAGCAGAGATTAATTTAAACATGATACTCTTTATCCTCCTAGATTATTATTTTATTAACTTACAGTTATTTAATGAAGGCCTCTAAGAGACATATTAAACACAGCAGCACTACTTTAAATTTAAATTCAATGTTTTGTTTTATGTAAATTGCTATTTACATAACAATATTTTAAGATGATAATTGGATCTTTTATTAACTTACATAATATAAATACTCTAATTACAAAGGTTCAAAAAGTAGTGATGATGAAATTTTTGGACAACTCATTTGTACCCTGAAATGATCAGATTTTATATGCTCAAATGTATCTAGTTTATGAAAACATTCCTCTACTGCTCTTTGGCTTTCTCCTTGCCAGCCTTTTAATCTCAGTGTTTTTCTTGACTTGAATTTGTTTAAATGATACTTGCATTGATGCTTTTTTTTTTATTATTATTTTACATTTTAGCGTAAATGTAAAATCTTCTAGTTTTGCCATGTTTATTCCACAGGACATGACCATTTCTCTTTAATCTTTCCTATCTTTCTATCTAGTTTTCCACTGTGTATGGCTTTGCCATTTGGCTTTAAGCTGCTTATAGAATTTTTATTTTTGGCTAGTTAGACTTAATTCTGAATTTTGAAAAGAACTAATTTTTTTTAAAAGAACTAATTTATCACTTTTCTCTCTTCTAAACTCCAAAGAAATTTTTGTCTTAGGTATAGGCTTCTGGAGCCTAAATAAATGCAGGTTGAAACATTTATGGCAGAATACAGGTAGGATGAGTTTATGGAGTAAAATATAAGTTCCTATGCCCCAATCTCTCTTCCTGCCAAATTTCTCCCACCTGCAGCCTGCTGTCAGTTCTTGGAAAGTCTTTATATGAGAAGTAAGCCTGGTATTCTACAATTACAGGTTGAATGTGTAGACATGTGGAGGAAAGAATATGGTCTCAACTGATTTAAATTTAAACTTTTTTTAAGATTAAGAGAATTTTTTTTCTTCTTCACAGCAACATCAATAGGAAATTAAATGGATAGTTCTTAATTTTTCCAGATAAACGTAGTAAGATCCATACTAACCAAAAGACATGGACTGTACGAAAAGGGAATGATAGAGTACACAGACACTTTAGATGGTATTTCTGGGGAAAGTATATTTGCTGAAAGTCCCATGTATTTCTTAATATTATCTAAACTCAACTAGAATTGGCAATCTGGAGCATAACTGAATAAAAATAGATGGATTTGGGGGCCAGAGAGATAGCACAGCGGTAGGGCATTTGCCTTGCAAGCAGCTGACCCAGGACCAACCATGGTTTGAGACCCGACGTCCCTTATGGTCCCTGTGCCTGACATGAGAGATTTCTGAGCACAGAGCCAAGAGTAACACCTGAGCACCACTGAGTATGGCCCCAAAAAACCAACAAAAAGATGGATTTTTCTTCTGTTGTAGCATGTTCATAATGTTTTCTCTAAGATTATAGGTATTAACAATAATGGGGCATAATTTTTGACATAATTTTGAAAATGAAATGAACTTATTCTTTCCTCATGTGCCTGTAAAAGATTTACACTTACTTAGCAAGAGAGAGGTAGCATTTTAAATGCTTTTCGTAAAGATAGTTATATAATCTGTCAAAACATAAAAAGAAATGAAAGCCAAAATATCAAAATAATTAAACCCATATTCTTTATAGTGGATTATTAGGTAAAGTCCAGAATAACACTTTAAAATTCACTTTTCTGTCTAGTAAAAATAATGAATCTACATTTTCATTTTACTTATGAAATATTTCAAATCGCATACATAATTAACATAAACCAAACAAAACAGTATATATCCATAGTATTATAAAAACTACCAAAAAGACTTGGGAGAATAAATTAGTTTTTAAGAATAGAACTTAAACTTGAGCTTAAGATTTCCAAGTGACTTTACAGAAAATATCATTCCCATCTTTTACTTGGGTAAACTCTTCAATTTCTCCTTTTTTGGGGGGAGATAATAGTGCACCTCCCAACCAATGCTCAGTGAGCCCTGAGGTTCTAATAAGGACTGGCCACATGCAAGGTATGTATTATCCATTCAATCCCCAGTTCATCTATCCCTTGACTCTTGATTACCTTTTTCCTTTCACATCTTTAAATGTGTCTCATCATCAATTAGAATAATGCCGATATATAGTCAATCCCTTCTTTCCTAAAGATTGCATTACCTTGTTCTACTAACATGTAATACTATGTCAATATCCAAGAGTCAAAAAAATACTGCTAGAATACTTACCTGGCAGGTGTGATTCCATGATCACGAAGGTGGTTTCCCCAGGGTAAGGCTCTCCCAGTGCACTCCAGGCATGTTGACCCCTGCGATTTCCCCAAATGTGGGAAACTCGACTGCGTAATTTATGGTAGTAGGGGATTGCGTGTTTGCTCTCCCCCGGTTTAAAAAAAATACTGCTAGTGTTTTACAGCAAAAGTCATTTATCTATCATAAAGAGCAATATCTTCTTGGTTTTAACTTTTTTAAAAGATTGACTATACACATAAGAGCATGATGCAAAAGTCAAAAAGCATGCATTCTTTAAAAGCCTCTTTTTACCTTCGCTATTTTTACTTTAGATCACGCGATTATTAGAAGACTGTTACAAGTTTTCTACTTACTATATTGATTTCATTCAGATAGGTTGTTTCCATCCACAATAGTTCATTTATAAAGTGATGGACTTAATTCCCACTCCTCCCAGCAATAAATAAGAGCACTTAGAGGTGTACATTCTCCTTTATAAATGGTATCTTCAGATTTTTATATTTTTCAAATGAAAGTGATATAAAGTGTTATCAAATGAAGATCTATATTTGTATAACCTTGGTGACTGGTAACTTCAGATATTTGATAATTGAGCTTCCTTATTTGTAAAATTATTGTGCCTGTCTTTCATATATTTTATTATAAATTCTTTGAACTTATTATTTTGCAAAACAACTATGAGGTACTACCTCACACCACAGAGATTGGCACACATCACAAAGAATGAGAGCAAGCAGTGTTGGCGGGGATGTGGAGAGAAAGGACGCTTATCCACTACTGGTGGGAATGTCGTCTAGTTCAACCTTTATAGAAAGCAATATGGAGATTCCTCCAAAAACTGGAAATTGAGCTCCCATACGATCCAGCTATACCACTCCTAGGAATATACCCTAGGAACACAAAAATACAATACAAAAATTCCTTCCTTACACCTATATTCATTGCAGCACTATTTACCATAGCAAGACTCTGGAAACAACCAAGATACCCTTCAACAGACAAATGGCTAAAGAAACTGTGGTACATATACACAATGGAATATTATGCAGCTGTCAGGAGAGATGAAGTCATGAAATTTTCCTATACATGGATGTACATGGAATCCATTATGCTGAGTGAAATAAGTCAGAGAGAGAGAAAAACGCAGAATGGTCTCACTCATCTATGGGTTTTAAGAAAAATGAAAGACATTCCTGCAATAATAATTTTCAGACACAAAAGAGAGAAAGGCTGGAAGTTACAGCTCACCTCATGAAGCTCACCACAAATAGGGATTAGTTTAGTTAGAGAAATAACTACATTTCGAACTATCCTAATAATGAGAATGTATGAAGGAAATAGAAAACCTGTCTAGAGACAGGCGGGGGTTGGGTGGGGAGCAGGGAGACTTGGGACATTGGCGATGGGAATGTTGCACTGGTGATGGGTGGTGTTCTTTACATGACTGAAACCCAAACAACACAATCATGTATGTAATCAAGGTGTTTAAATAAAAATATATTAAAAAATTATTGGTTTTAAACAATCACATATTTTTGATATGAACTTCCTTTTCTTTTCTTTGTTTTTTTTTTTTGTTTTTTTTTTTTTTGGGTTACACCAGCAGGGCTCAGTAAGGTATTTGCCTCCTGTCTCTACGCTCAGAAATTGCTCCTGGCAGGCTCAGGGGACCATATGGGATGCCAGGATTCGAACCACTGTTCTTCTGCATGCAAGGCAAATGCCTTACTCCATGCTATTTCTCCAGCCCTGATATGAACTTATTTACTGTGTATTGCAAACATAGTCACCCAAACTGAATATACCATTTATTATAGCCAGGATGCATTTAATTAAATAAAATATAAAATATTATATTAATATAAAAAAGGATTTTTTAATATAATTTTAAAAGTTTATTATGTCTCCTTAGGTGGTACATATGCAGTGGTAATCAGGAAATCACCTATATGAAGTGCCAGTGATAGAACTGTTGTTGGCTGAGTGCACCACAAGTGCTTTAACCCTTTCCTATTTCTGCCCTATTAATCTTTTCTTGTGTCATCAATGTTTTCTATATTGCTTAATAAGTCTTCTTTCGAGGCTGGAGAGGTGGTGCAAGTGGTAAGGTGTCTGCCTTGTGCGCATTAGCCTAGGACAGACCGAGGTTCGATCACTCAGAGTCCCATATGGTCCCCCAAGCCAGGAGCGATTTCTGAGAGCATAACAAGAAGTAACCCCTGAGTGTCATCGGATGTGGCCCAAAATTAAAAAAAATAAGTCTTGTTTCATCTGGATGAGTAAAAGCCTAATATTTTAATCCTAAAGTTTTAAATTAAAATCTTAAACTCCTAGGGCTGGAGCAGTGGCGCAGCAGTAGGGAGTTTTTGCCTGCATGCAGCCCATCTAGGACAAACCTGGGTTTGTTTCCCAGAGTCCCATATGGTCCCAAGCCAGGAGCGATTTCTGAGCACAAAGCCAGTAGGAACCCATGAGAGTCACCAGGTGTGGCCCAAAAAACAAAAAACAAAACAAAAAAAATCAGCCTCTTTATTCATGCAGAATTAGTTTTGCACAAGATGGTGCTTCACAAACATGAAACCATTTTTTTCAGCTTAATTTATTGAACATGCCTTCCTTTCTTTACTGATTTCAATTGTCACTTTTATCAAATTATCAGAATCTATATGTAATTATTAGGTATATTGTTATCATTCATTTATTTTCTTGGTTAATTTTGGTTCAACATTATTAATATCATGCTATTTAATTAGTATAGATTTAAAATATATCCTGATCCCTGGTATAGTACACCTGCCCTGGTTGTCATCTTCTCTGCTCTTCCTCCTTTCTTTGATATTCCTTTTATGAACATCTTATGTTTTCTTTAAATATCCATTTTGTTGGAGCCGGAGAGATAGCACAGTGGTAGGGCATTTGCTTTGCACATGGCCAATCCAGGATGAACCTGTGTTCCATTCCTGACATCCCATATGGTCCTCCGAGCCAGTCAGGAGCAATTTCTGAGCACAGAGTCAGGAGTAACCACTGAGTGTTGCCAGGTGTGACCCAAAAGCCAAAAAAAAAAAATCCATTTTGTTTTACTGGCCATGCATTGGCTCTACAAACCAATATAAAGAAAATGTCATATTTACAATATCAATTCTTTCCATTGAAAAACATGGTACATATCGTCATCTTTTAAAATTTCCTTTATATATATTTATGATGATTTATAACTTCCAATGGAAGTCTTTGTTGCTAGATTTATTCCTAAGTACACAATATTCTCTGGCCATACTGCAAATGCTTCCTGGTCTTTAATTAATTTCCTCATTGTTTACTGTGTATTTATATAAATTCAATTGACTTTGTATGCTAATCTTGTAAAAATTACCAATTATTTCTAATAATTTGTACATTGTTTTAGGCTTCTATGTTAGCAATCATATTACCACAAATAATTAAGTTTATGTTAGCAATCATTACTGAAAATAATTAGTTTTACTTCATTTCCCTCCCAATTCTTAAGAATCACATTTTTCTTATTTTTACTGTCTAAGACCTCTAGTAAAATATTAAATAAGATGGGGGCAGAGAGATAGTAAGAATCCCAGGTTGAAGTGTTATAATATAGGGCACTTACCTTGCAAGTAGCTAACCTGGATTCTATCCTCAACACCACATATTTCCCCTGAGTCAATGTCCTCTGAGCCAAACCAAAAGCATTTCTCAGTACAGAGAAAGGAGCAACCCCTGAGCCAGGTCCCACAAACAAAACAAACTGAAACAAACAAACAAACAAAAACCAAGAAAGCAATGGAGTTAAGTCACTTGCCTTATACACAGATGCCTTATGCACTAGCTTGAATCCTAGAACTGCATATGTTCCCTGAGCTCAGGGCCAGAAGTAAGCCTGGAGTACCACTGGAAGTAGCCCAAACTCTCCCTCCAAATGTTGAATAAAGGTAGTACTAGAATAAAATGGAATTCCTTTTTTTATTTTAAAATTGAATTAGTTTTGCACTCTTGGAATAAACTACACATGATCAAGGCATTAATTTATTTATTACTATTTATGTATTGCTTATGCTTTATTAATAAAGTTTTTTGCATCTGTATTTGCTTTTATTTGAGAGGGGAACTTTAAGCTACATGAGGTGGTAGTAGGAGGCTACTTCTACCTTTATGTTCTGAAATGACCACTAGTGGTCATGCCTTAGATCATATATGTTGCTAGGGATTTGAACCAGAGTCAATTGCATGCAAAGCAAGCACCTTATCTTTCTCGCCCTTCCCTCTTAAAAACACTTCCGTGTCTCCCTCATAAATCTGTTTTATTAAATATACAAACAGAAAGTATTCCCCAATTGCAACTGATGCTACTAATATCCTCCTGAATTATTCCAATACTCTACCACAAAATATATTGCCTATTTTGGGAAACATTGATATGTTCTTAATCTATTTTGAAACTTTGTAAGAAATGTGATGGCATAATTTTGTAGTTTTCCTAACATATGTGTTGAAGAGGATTCTTCCTTCATTTAATGGGCTTGATTTTTTGTTGTAAAATAACCATCCATATATGTGAGGGCTAATCTCTTGACTTTCTATTTGTTACATTTTTCTAAAGTATCTGCTTTTCTTACAACACCACTGCACTGATTACTATAGATTTACATAGTAAAATATAGTATAAAGTTGTGTATTTATTCCCTCTGAAATAAGGCATAAGGCAAGGATGTTCAATATTTCTACTTTTATTCAATATAATACAAGAAGTCCTGGCTATAGAAACCATGCAAGATAAACAAATCAAAGGAATCCAAATTGACAAAAAAGGAAGCCAACTTATCACTATTTGCTGAAAACATGATAGAAGGAAGACCTTAATGAGTTAACAAAAGAATTACTTCAAACAGGGCCCGTAGAGATAGCACAGCGGTGTTTGTCTTGCAAGCAGCCAATCCAGGACCTAAGGTGGTTGGTTTGAATCCCGGTGTCCCATATAGTCCCCCGTGCCTGCCAGGAGCTATTTCTGAGCAGACAGCCAGGAGTGACCCCTGAGCACCGCCGGGTGTGGCACAAAAACAAAAACAAAAACAAAAAATTACTTCAAACAATAAACCAGTATAGCAAAGTAGCTGGCAATAAAAGTCAATAAACAAAAATTGGGTGCATTCTTTTTTGGGGGGTCACATCCTGCCCGCTCAGGGGTTATTCCAGCTTTGTGCTCAGAAATCACTCCTGGCAGGCACAGAGGACCATATGTGATGCCGGGATTCAAACCACTGTCTGTCCTGGATCGGCTGCTTGCAAAGCAAACACCCTACCATAGTGCTATCTCTCCAGCCCTGCATTCTTATGTACAAAAAATGATTCAGGGGGCCGAAGAGATAGCATGAAGGTAAGGCGTTTGCCTTTCATGCAGGAGGTCATCGGTTCGAATCCCGGCGCCCCATATGGTCCCCCGTGCCTGCCAGGAGCAATTTCTGAGCCTGGAGCCAGGAATAACCCCTGAGCACTGCCGGGTGTGACCCAAAAACCACAAAAAAAAAAAAATGATTCAGAAGAGAAAGAGATCAGGGAGTCCATCACATTAAAAATAATATTCAAAATATGGAGAATATCATCCTGAAAGATGGGGGTGAGGAGTTAGAAAAAATTTGGTGATGGGAAGGGTGCACTGGTGAAGATTAGTGTACATCATATGACTAAAACCACAAAATGAATAATATATTTTTTTTGTTTGTTTTTTGGGCCACACCCGGCAGCCCTCAGGGGTTACTCCTGGCTCTGCACTCAGAAACCGTCCCAGGCAGGCTCAGGGAACAAAATGGGATGCTGAGAATCTATCCTAGGTCTGTCCTGGGTCAGCAGTGTGCAAAGCAAATGCCCTACCACTGTGCTATCTCTCTGGCTCAGTAAACAATATATTTTTTAATATTTTTAAAAGAATGTGAGGAAGACAAAGAATCACTACTCATGAAAAAAATTGTAATTAATTTCTAAATTTAACTTTAATTTTTGATTTTTAATTTTTTGTTCATTATGTTATATATAATTTTATTTATTTAATATCTTTATTTAATCATTATGATTACAAACATGTTTATAGTTGGGTTTCAGTCATAAAAAGAACACCCCCCTTCACTAGTGCAGCATTCCCACAACCAATGCCCCTCATCTCTCTCCTCTCCGATCCCTTTCTTTTATTCAAGACAGGCATTCTACTTCTCTCCCTCATTAACATTGTCATAATAGTTGTCAGTGTACTTATTTCTCTAACTGCACTCACCACTTTTTGTGGTGAGCTTTATATCATGAGCCAGTCCTTTCAGCCCTCATCTCTATTGTCACTGAGCATTATTATAGTAATGTCTTTTATGTTTCTTAAAATACATAGATGAGACTATTCTGAGTCTATCTCTTTCCCTTTGACTTATTTCACTCAGCACAATAATTTACATGTACATCCATGTATAGGAAAATTTCATGATTTCATCTCTCCTGATGGCTGCATATTATTTCATTGTGTATATGTACCCCAGGTTCTTTAGCCATTCATCTGTGGAAGGGCATCTTGGTTGTTTCCAGAGTCTGGCTATTGTAAATAGCACTTCAATGAATATAGATGTGAGAAAGGTATTTTTGTATTGTGTTTTTGTGTTCCTGGGGTATATTCCTAGGAGTGGTATATCTGGATCATATGGGAGTTCAATTTCCAGTTTTGAGAAATCTTTATATTACTTTCCATAAAGGCTGGACAATATGGCCTTAATTTTTTAATTAAAAAAAGCTTAAAAAATGAATCTGCAGGAGAATCTGAACAACTGATCAACTCACTTGTGAGAAATTAAAATTTGTTTAATAATTTTTATTTTTAATTATTTTAAATTAAAAAATAAATCTGAGGGAGAGGAGCAGACATAGAATGATTACACATACCTGTGATATTAAAAACAGAAAAATCTATAATATGAAAATAATATCCAAAGACAATACAACTGGTGTGGAGGAATGCAGGTAGAACAGAAAAGAGATCACTATGACAATAATAGTTGAACATGATCACTCTAGACAAGAACTAGAAACTGAAAGGAAGTAAAGTTATATGCATAATACCCCTCAGTAACAGTATAGTTATGTTACAACCATAAAGGGTATAAAGGGGGAGAGAGGAAAGAAGGAAGGAAGGAAGGAAGGAAGGAAGGAAGGAAGGAAGGAAGGAAGGAAGGAAGGAAGGAAGGAAGGAAGGAAGGAAGGAAGGAAGGAAGGAAGGAAGGAAGGAAGGAAGGACGAAGAGGAAGGAAGGAAGGAAGGAAGGAAGGAAGGAAGGAAAGGAAAGGAAAGGAAAGGAAAGGAAAGGAAGGAAGGAAGGAAGGATGGAAGGAAGGAAGGAAGGAAGGAAGGAAGGAAGGAAGGAAGGAAGGAAGGAAAGGAAGGAAGGAAGGAAGGAAAGGAAGGAAGGAAGGGAAGGAAGGAAGGAAGGAAGGAAGGAAGGAAGAAGGAAGGAAGGAAGGAAGGAAGGAAGGAAGGAAGGAAGGAAGGAAGGAAGGAAGGAAGGAAGGAAGAAAGAAAGAAAGAAGAAGAAGAAGAAAGAAAGAAAGAAAGAAGAAAGAAAGAAAGAAAGAAAGAAAGAAAGAAGAAAGAAAGAAAGAAAGAAAGAAAGAAAGAAAGAAAGAAAGAAAGAAAGAAAGAAAGAAAGAAAGAAAGAAAGAAAGAAAGAAAGAAAGAAAGAAAGAAAGAAAGAAAGAAAGAAAGAAAGAAAGAAAAGTTGCCATAAAAGCAAATTTATGGTGGGGTAGGGAGAAGAGAGGGTAAATGGGGAAACTGTTGGGGAGAAGAGAGGGTAAATGGGAAAACTGTTGCCTGGAAATGAACACTGATGAAGAGATGGGTGTTGGAACGCTATAGAACTGAAAGATAAGTATCAAAACTTTTTAACTTATATATCATTTATATCAACTTTTTGTTTGTTTTTTGAGTCACATTCGGTGGCACTCAGTGGTTACTCCTGGCTTTGTGCTCAGAAATCGCTTCTGGCAGACTCCTGGGCCTATATTGGATGCTGGGAATTGAACTGGGGTCCATCCTGGGTTGGCCATGTGCAAGGTAAACATCCTATCGCTGTGCTATAGCTCCAGCCCCTATCATTTATAACATAAATTTAATAAAAAAAATATTTTAAAAGTATCCCAAAACATCAAGTATCTAGTAGTCAACAAAAGGTAGATCTATAGCATGATAACATTAAATCACCAAAGAAAAAGAAGAAAACTTTAAGAAATGAGGCCGGAGCCATGGCGCAAGCGGTAAGGCATTTGCCTTGCACAAGCTAACCTAGAATGGACAGAGGTTTGTTCCCCCCGCGTCCCACATGGTCTTCCAAGCCAGGATAGATTTCTGAGTACATAGCCAGCAGTAACCCCTTTGCATCACTGGGTGTGGCCCAAAAAGAAAAAAGAAAAGAAATGGAAACATATCCCATACACATAGATTGGAACAATCAAAAATGTAAGCTATTTTATAAATTCAGTGAAAAACCCATCCAAATTCAGATGATATTCTTCAATATCACAAAATAGTTGTAATAGTCCCCCAGACATGCAATCAATTAATCTTTGATAAAGGGGCAAGAAACACAACATGGGGCAAGGAAAGCCTCTAAAACAAATGGTGTTGGGACAACTGATCAGCCACATGTAAAAACATGAACTCAGATCTCCATCTAACACCATGCACAAAGATCAAATCCAAATGGATTACAGACCTTGATATTAGACCTGAAGAACATGTAGGTAAACATTCCATGACATTGAGACTAAAGGCATCTTCAAGGAAGAAACAGAACTGTCCAAGCAAATGGAAGCAGAGATAAACAAATAAGACTATATTAATCTGAGAAGCTTCTGCACCACAAAGGAAATAGTGACTAGGATACAAGATCATCCATAGAATGGGAGAAACTACTCACCCAATATCCATCAGATAAAGGGCTAATATCTAAGATATACAAGGTACTGACAGAACTTAATAAGAAAAAACATTTAATCCCATCATAAAATGGGAAGAAGAAATGAAAAGACACTGTAAACACTTCCTCAAAGAAGAAACACAGATGACCAAAAGACACATGAAAAAATGTTCCATAGCACTAATCATCATGGAGATGCAAATCAAAACAACAATTAGGTACTATCTTACAGAAACTGGCGCACATCATAAGAACAAGAACAATAAGTGCTGGTGGGATGTGGAAAGAAAGGAGCTCTTATTCATGGCTGGTGGAAATGCTGTCTAGTCCAGCCTTTATGGAAAACAATATGGAGATTCCTCAAAAAACTGGAAATTGAGCTCCCATATGTTCCAGATATACCAATCCTAGGAATATACCCCAGGAACACAAAAACACAATACAAAAATACCTTCCTCACACCTATATTCATTGAAGTGCTATTTACAATAGCCAGACTCTGGAAACAACGAAGATGCTCTTCAACAGATGAATGGCTAAAGAAACTGGGGTACATATACAAAATGGAATATTATGCAGTCATCAAGAGAGAAGTCATGAAATTTTCCTATACATGGATGTACATGTAGACTATTATGCTGAGTGAAATAAGTCAGAGGGAAAGAGATAGACTCATAATAGTCTCAAGTCATCTATGGGTTTTAAGAAAAATAAAAGAAATTATTTTAATAATACAGAGAGACAATAGAGATGAGGGCTGGAAGGACCAGCCCATGATATGAAGCTTACCACAAAGAGTGGTGAGTGCAGTTAGAGAAATAACTACACTAACAACTATCATAGCAATGGTAGTGAGTGAGAAAAATATAATCCTGTGTTGAAAACAGGCAGGGGGTGAGGGAGGAGGGAGATGAGGGGTACTGGTGATGGGAATGTTGCACTGATGAATGGGGGGGTGAAAGTGGGGTGTTCTTTTTTATAACTGAAACCCAACTATAATCATGTTTGTAATCATGGTGCTTTAAATAAAGATTTTGTTTTGTTTTGTTTTTGTTTGGGGCCATACCAGTGACACTCAGAGATTTCTCCTAGTATGCGCTCAGAAATCACTCCTGGCTTGGGGGACCATATGGGACACCAGTGGATTGAACTTCAGTAGATCCTAGGCTAGCACACAAGAGGCAGATGCCTTACCGCTTTGCGCCACCGCTTCAGCCCAGAAATAAAGACATGATTTTAAAAAATAGTAGTAACAGGGGCTGGAGAGATAGCACCGAGGTAGGGCATTTGCCTTGCAAGCGGCCTACCCAGGACCCATAGTGGTTCTAATCCAGGCATCCATATGGTTCCTGTGACTGCCAGGAACAATTTCTGAGCACAGAGCCAGGAGTAACCCCTGAGTGCCACTGGTGTGACCCAAAACCATATAAATAAATTAAATTAAATGAAAAATAAAAAAAAATAGTAACAATCTGTGCTGGCAGGATCTGGTTAAAAGGAACTTTCACTCCACTGCTAGTGTCAATGTTATCTAGTCCAAACCCTCTGGAGACAATGTGGAATGTCCTCAGTAAATTGAATTGAACTACAATATGCCCTAGTAATTCCTTTGAGGATCAATACCAGGACTTAAAAACATTCACTTCAGCTTCAAAAGAAAATAATGACCACCTATACTTTCCAGATAGACTGATTCAGGCTGATATCTCTGTGACATTCTCAGAATGGGAGGGGCAGATTTCCCTTTCTGCATTAACAACAATAGCCCAAGATAGTGCCATATTCCTTCTAACAATCTGATGGGAAAGTTATATAGGGATCTACCAACCTCAGTGAATCGAAACAGTAACACAGAAGGCTCCACTATGCCCAACCACAGTTGAGCAAATTCTTAGGCACTGACTTTAGTAACACCATTGAGAAATAAAAGAATCATCTCAAACTAACCTGTGCAAATCTAAGTTTTGATCATTTAGTTTGATTTTTTGTTGTAACAAGCAATGTGAATTAAATGTGTTTGTGCCTGAATAGAAGCAGGCTATGCTGGTGGATGAGAGACTGGGAACATTAGTAAAAAAAAAAAGGTCATACTAGTGGTAAGATTGGTGTTTGAATATTTAACACTCAAAGCAACTCTATTGTGTATTATATATTATGAACAACTTAGTAAATCATGGTTTTATAATAAAGACTAGGAACGAAACAAAAGCATCTATTCAAAGGAATGTATGCACACCATTATTCATTGCTGAACTTAGTATAATAACTAAGATATGGAATTAATCTAAGATCGAAAGATAATGAATTATGAAGATGGAATACGAGGCATCTGTAAGAAATGATGAAATCATGCAATTTGTTACAACCCAGTTAAGACTAGAAAAATCTCCTGTTGAGTAAGGAAAGCCAGAAGAAGAAAGATAAATACAGAATGATCTCACTTATCTGTGGTACATAGGATAGCTGGATGAGGAAATGTAATGAAGTAAAGAGGGCATGCCTAGATAACTCTTAACCCCAGAGTTTAGGTGGGAAAAAGAAAAGGAAAAAAAAAAGAAATCAAGGCAGAAAGAAAAAGAATGAGAAAAAAAAAGTAAAGGGGGGGGTCGGGGATTGGGACTTTGGTTATACTGGTGATGTGGGAAAGTGGTTTAGCTATACATCCAAGCACAGAAATATTTCAACAGCACTGAAAACATAAGACCTAAACTGTAACCACCAAATTTTGTAATGTGCCTGTGAAGCTTGTGGGGGTGAAAGTGGGGGTGGGGTGATAATGGAGTGTGGGAACACTGTTGGAAGGAGTTGACACTGGTGGTAGAACTGGTGTTGAAATTTGATATGTTGAAACTTAATTATCAATACCTTTGTGAATCAGTTATTTAATTCAATCAAAATTATAAAATGTGGCTGATTTTATGATTATGAGTTACTTTATCTCTTGTTTATCTAAAAAATAAACTTTTAGACATTCCTTTAAATTTGAGTGATAACTTAGCTGAATGGAGGATTCTCAAAGGTCCTTCTCATTTAATACATTGGATATATTCTACCATTCTTTTATGACCTGTAGGATTTCATCTGAAAAATCTGTGGTGGGTCTTATATATAAAATTTTACTTTTCTCTTGCTGCTTTTAGGATTCAATCTTCATTTTAGATTTTTCCATATAATTGTGTCTTAGTGTTTGTATATTTAAGTCTACTTTGTTTTGAAACTCTGTACTTCCTGGAACTATGAATTTCTCCTTCCTCAGACTGGAGAAGCTCTCAACTTTTATTCTCCAACCAGTAATTGTTCTCTACTCTCTCTTTCCTCCTCCACATGTCCAATAACCACTTATGTTGTGCTCATTAAAATGTTTTTCCTTGGGGCTGGAGTGATAGCACAGCAGTAGGGCGTTTGCCTTGCATGCAGGAAACCCAGGACGGACCTGGGTTCAATCCCAGGCATCTCATATGGTACCCGGAGACTGCCAGGAGTAACTCCTGACCACCACCGGGTGTGGCCTCAAAAAAAAACAAACAAAACAAATACAAAAATTAAAAAAAAGTCTTTCCTCATTCTATTTCTCCTTGCTGTTTTCTTCTTCCTTATTCCTGAGCTCACTGACTCATACCTCATCATTTAACATTCTGCAGTTGAACCTCTCTATTGTGTATTTTTGTTCAATTATTGTTTTCCTTTTTTATTTTTTTAGATCAGTTATTGTTTGAATTGTTTTCATTCATGCTTACTCTGTCTTTATTGGAGTTCTCTCTTCTATTGATTTTTTCACTTCAGAAATCATATTTAGAACTATTTATTTGAAGTTTTGTTAGTAAATTTATAAAGCTCTGTGTACCTGGAGTCATTTCCAGTTGTTTTTCTTCATCCATCAATGTAGACTCTGTGTCTACATTCCTCTCTTTCTCCACTGTGCCTAGTGTGACATGTTAGAATTAGGGTTTATGTGTGAGCAGATTGTGTGGTGAGATGGGAATTGCACTAATTCCAGCTAGAGACTATAGCTGAGTTGGGGAAGGGGATGTTGGACAACCATTGGGAATTAGTAGCCATGAGTATCCTGCAGTAGCTACAGCACTGAATTCTAGCAGATCGAGTATGGTATGTGACCCAAAGTTCATGGTCACTGATGTCTAATAGCAATTATGGTGTAAAATACAGCAAAACTGTTATTATCTGGGTATTAAAAATCATGAGTGCCCAATTGCAAATGGAGCACCCATCACATCTTTATAACTATCAGTACATTTGTGTCTGCCAGCATCTGGAAGCAACTAAAGTGCCCAGATCTTGAAAGGCTTGGAAACATTCTGTGATTTCAGGTTGTAGGTATTTGGTAAAAATTTGTGTCACCAAATTTGAACAAGCCTGGGCTGCAATCAAATGTTTAAAATCATGGGCACCCAAGGATGCACATTATTTAAGAAAATCTAAATGCTGACTAAAAGTTAACAGTCACATTTTCCCAGGGCAGCTTTGCACTAAACTCAGATAGGCCTATGGAGTAATCTGAGCTTTAAGATGGTGAGTACCCTGATATTGTGCAGCAATATCAAGAGTCTGAGTGGTTAGCAAAGGTTTATTGTCCAGTGTCTGACAATCCCAAGATGCCTTGCTGTGGTCACACAGGCCTGTAGGTAACTGGATACCTGGGTTTGTGGAGGAGGAGAAAATTTAGAAGAGGCCAAGGTCCCAGTCACAAAGTATTGAATTAGGCACAGAAATGTGTACTCTCCATCCCTATGCTTATAAACTCTATGCCCCTGATTACTGACTATTCTTGGAGGTCCACTGGGTTTGTTCTGACTTGTGACTTTTGTTTGTATTCCCTTCTAGCAGTTGGAGGTGGATTAAGAGGACTTAAGCTTGTTTGGCTAAGAATAAGCACATGTCACTCAACAGTCCTGTTGGTGCACCCATAGCTTGAGATGAGAATCCCATCTCTGGTAAGATAAGAACTCACCATCAGAATTTGCCCTCGAGTGTTTTTATTTCTAAGAAAGACCAAACATAGCATAGTTCAAATCATTGAAAAGAAGGTTACTGGGGTAAAGAGTGTCATTGATTCACATACACACTTTTTTTTTTGGTTTTGGGCCACACCCGGTGCTGCTCAGGGGTTACTCCTGACTATGCGTTCAGAAATTGCTCCTGGCTTGGGGGACCATATGGGATGCCCAGGGATTGAACCCTGGTCCGTCCTAGATCAGTTGCGTGCCAGTCTCACATATACACATATATTCCACTCACATACACTCACACACATATATGTGTGTATATATATGTATACATACATATATATATGTGTGTGTGTGTGTGTGTGTGTGTGAATTGTTATAAGACATTGAAGGGTTTGAGTGTAAGATTTGTCTTATAATCACTTGTTTCCTGTGGTAAAGTTCAATATGTTTGTTTGTTTGTTTGGGGGGACACACTCAGCATGCTCAGGGGTTACCCCGGCTCTATGCTCAGAAACCGCTCTGGCAGGCTCAGGGGATCATATGAATGCCGGTATTCAAACCACCAACCTTCCGCATGCAAGGCAAATGCCTCACCTCCATGCTATATCTCCAGCCCCAAGTTCAATATGTTTTTTTTTGTTGTTGTGTTTTTCTGTTCTTTTGGGCCACACCCGTTTTATGCTCAGGGGTTACTCCTGGCTAAGTGCTCAGAAACTGCTCCTGGCTTGGGAGGACCATATGGGATGCCGGGGGTTCGAACCACGGACCTTCCTTGGCTAGTGCTTGCAAGGCAGACACCTTACCTCTGGCCCTGAAGATCAATATGTTTTAATGCCTCAGAGATCTGACTATTATCATTGCCTCACACTATTCCATGGTAGAGTTGTGTACTTTAGCTTTCATTTTGGAACTCCTGATTATTGTTCCATGGTGGGATTTCTCTCCTTGGAAATCCTAAGAAAGAACTATGAACTTACTTCAATTTTTGGTAGATTTTCATTGATTGTGACAGAACATTGCATAGATTCTCCCTAGTTGGGCCATCTTAAAATCTCCAAGTTTCAATTGATATATAATCTATTTTTATTCAATGTAATTATGATATATTAGGGCTTAAATCTGCCATAATATTTTAAATTTTCCTGTTTTCTTTGTTTTTCTTTCTTTCTTATTTTTTGGATGGGGCTGTCACACCCAGCCGCGCTCAGGGTTACTTCTGGCCCTGTGCTCAAAAGTCACTCCTGGCAGTACACAAAGCAATCTAAAGCCACACAATTTATGTAACTTCTTTAACATTGAAGGCATAGTATTTTTTTATAGTTCCATGCACATGCATATTCATTTAAGTTAACCTCAAATATTTAAGTGATAGACCCTGATCCTTCCTGATCTGAAGTTTAATACTATTATAATAGTCTGCTTTGGACTATTTATTAAATTTATTTAAAGAAAATATATACAGAGTTGACACAATTGATCATACTACATTTGTTTCAGGAAGAACAAAGGCAAAGTTATTTTTTTATTTCTTTTTTTTATATTTTATTTAAACACCTTGATTACATACATGATTGTGTTTGGGTTTCAGTCATGTGAAGAACACCACTTATCACCAGTTCAACGTTCCCATCACCAATGTCCCAAATCTCCCTCCTCCCCACCCGACCCCCACCTATACTCTTGACAGGTTTTCCATTTTCCTCATACATTCTCATTATTAGGACAGTTCAAAATGTAGCTAAAAGGCAAAGTTATTTTTAAAAAATAGAAAGACTAACGAGATGAAAGAGAAAGAAAGGGTTCAGTAGCAAGTATATTTTTGAAAATGATTAACCAATTAACTCATTAAAGGCCCAGTAGAAGATTTAATAAGCTTTTCTTCTTCTTCTCTCTCTCTCTCCTCTCTTTCTCTCTCTCTTTTAAGGATAAGAGTTAAAGGAGTACAGTAAAAATGGTGTTAGGGTGGCAATTGTATTTTGCATAGGCCCAGCAAACTATGGGGGACATGGAAAGGAAAAGCCTTGGTCTAGATACAAGGAGACCTTACCCCTGAAGTTTTCTGGCATAAGACCAACTCTAGGCTCCAGGTATACTAGGTTGTCCAAAGCAAGTCATTGCCTGTAGTGCCAATACACTTTTTTTTTTCATACAGTTGCCATTGTTGGTATCAGGTTTCTATAGTTAAAGATCTTGGAATCTGTGCATATCCTACATCAAAGTCAGGATGATGTGGAGGGTCCTCTAGTTTCACCTCACAATTAGAGGGCAATTCAGAGAGCCCTGTCCTGAAAGCGGGTTGTTGTTGTTGTTAAGTCTTCTGGGTGTTAAGGGAAGTCTCTTTTGAGTAGGTCAATGTGAGAGCAGCGGTAGTGTCTACCCTGGTAGAGGATTGCTCCCAGGTGATGTTATAGACAACTGTGGTTGTTTCGTAGATGGCATCCCTGGTTCAGGGGTGAATGGACAATGCCCATTCTTCTGAGACCTGAGCCAGGTCATTATGACAATGTCCAGGGTGTAAGGTGGTATTGCATTGCAAGATTTGTGTATTCCTATTTCTATTAGATAAGAACTTGTTTGTATGTATAGCATTCTCCCATTTTTATGTGCCTATGCAAAAGAGGAACAATGCCACATGGTGTTATTGGTGCATATGGGGGCCGCTGGAACAAGTCCAACAATCCCCATAATTTGGTTCTAATATAAATTCTAAACTGAGGGACTCTTCTAACAGAATTCCTTATTGAACAGATCACAAAGAGAAGAACAGACAAAACAGTGGGGAAAATCGTCACTGTATAAAAGAATATTTAGTAAGAGTTATAGCTGTTAAGGAAATACATATAAGATATTCAAATATATGTGTTTTGTGTGTGTCCCTTTTATGTCTTTTAAAATAGTTGGGGGGTTGTTAAATCTGGTGCACCACTTTGGTCTGTAATTTGGCCTGTGTGGTCTGGTAACTGGTTGACGACAGCCCCATATCAGGAAAGATGCCTGAGTCATGATTTCTTAGAAATCAAGTCTCTTAGCAAGCAAAAATCCACAATGACGGAAGAAGGAGGAACAGAGGCCTCTGAGAGTAGGTCATTAGCAACAGTGTATTGGGAGATCTTCTCAGGGTGAGAGTCTCTTATCACTTAGGGTGCAGTTGGGCAGCTGGCTTTGTGGGGGGACAATGATCTGCCTCTTAAGGAAACAAGAACTGAAGGTAAAAAGGGTTAAATGTGGGGTAATGATGGTTGGGAGTGAGGGAGTGAAGAACTAGAAATGAGCTTGTAGGGTGGTGGGCAAGGGCAGAATACAAGATGGACATTCTGTTTATGCAAAATATACATTAATCATAGGAAATCCTATTAAGCGCCCCCGTGCAGTTTTGGTTTTAAAAATGGAGACCCGTGAGAAGAAAAGAAACACACTTGTCCTGGGTGGGGTAATCCCTGTCCTCCCAGCACCCCCCAAGCTAGGGAGAAGGCCTTCGGCCTGGAGTCTCCCCAAACCCTCTGCCAGAAAGAGTTAGCCTCCAAAACAGAAAATGATTCGGTATGGAACCAGAAGCCAGATATCTTTTGTCATTCTTTTGGGAGTGGTCTCTTTTTGTTTTGGTTTTTGTTTTTTTTTTTTGTTTTTTTTTTTTTTGGGGGGTCACACCCGGCAGCCCTTGGAGGTTACTCCTGGCTCTACTCCTGGCAGGCTCAGGGGACCATATGGGATGCCAGGATTTGAACCACTGTCCTTCTGCATGCAAGGCATGCAAGGCAAACGCCCTAACTCCATGCTATCTCTCTGGCCCCTTGGGTTGTCTATCACCTAAAAAATTTCCCTGCATTTCTTAAGGGATAGTTTTATTGGACATAAGATTCTGGATTGTCAGTTCTTTTCTTTCAGTATTTAAGATATGCTTCTAATTCCTTATAAGTTTCTGTTGTTTCTAAAGATAAATCCACTGTCATGATAATTGTTTTCTCCTAGAATTAAGCTGTTATTTCTCTCTTGCTCTTGTCAAGATATTTTTACTTTATGTTTCAGAAATTTGAATAATATTCTTGCTTATTGTTTACACTAAGCGTGTATAGTCAAATAGTGACTAGTCTTTTGATTTTGCTCAGTTTCTTGAATTACATTTTATACCAAATTTTCAGTTTTCAGTCATTATTTCTAAATTCTTTTCTGATCTATATTCTTTCTCTTCTGATGAAAATATTAGTTTCATATTGTCACTGCAATATGGAGTCATGTGTCTGTCTCTCTCTTCCCTTTTTTGTATTCAGATTAGGTAACTCCTAGTGTTTCATCTTCCATTTTCCCATTTCCTTTGTCATTCTCCTCAAATATTGTCTATCAGTTGAGTTTTATTTATTGTGTTTTATAACTCTAGGAAATGTTGACTAATATAGCCTTTTGTAAAACTATATTGACTTCCCTCAAAAAAACTAGATATTGAGCTTTCTTCCATTCTACCCAGCAATAAAGCTCTTGAGAATATGTATTAGGGGCCAAAAGTCAGAATGCAAAAAATGGCATCTACACTCCTGTGTTCACTTCATCACTAGTCACAATAACCTGAATCTAGAAACAACCCAAGTGACCAAGAACAGATGAGTGGATGATGAAACTATGGTATATCTACACAGTGGAATACTATCAAGTCATTAGGAAAAATGAAGTCATAAAATTTGCTTATACATCGATAGATATGGGGAGTATCATGTTGAGTGAAATGAGTTAGAAGAAGAGGAACATACATAAAATGATCACATTCATCCATGGAAAATTAAGAAAATCATAATTTGGTAATCCAAGGACAATAGAGATAATAACCAGGAGGACTGTTTTATAGAGGAAGTTTGTCACATGAGGAGGAGGGTGTGTTAGGACAGAGATGGGATCACTATGATAATGACATTTGAAACTGAACTGTGTGCTGAAAGAAAGTTAAATGATATTATGATACCCTTTCTGTAATAGTATTGCAAGCTAGAGTTCCTAAAAGGGAGAGGGAGAGAAAGAAAATGAGAGGGAGGAGAGAGGGAGAAGGAGAGAAAGAGAGAGAGAAAGAGAAGAAAAAATTGTGTGCCATTGAGGCTGGCTGAGGGGGAGGAAAACTGGGGACATTGGTGCATAGGTGGTGGGAAATGTATACAGGTGAAGGGATGGGTGTTGGACTATTGTAGGTCTAAAACTCAATTATGAACTTTTTTTTTTATTTTGGGGCCACACCCTGTGATGATCAGGGGTTACTACTGGCTCTGCCCTCAGAAATTGCTCCTGACAGACTCAGGGAACCATATGGGATGCCTAGATAGAACCCAGGTGCATCCTGGGTTGGTCATGAGCAAGTCAAACACCCTACCGCTGTGCTATCGCTCTGACTCTTTTCTCTTAAACTTTTTAAATTTATTTAATTATTTAACTTTGTATCTGTGTATATTGTGTTAAATCAGTTAAAAAATTTTTTAACTTTTAAAATACTGCTCTCCAACGGTATTTTGAAATTATCATTTCTTTGACTTTGGCTTGCTTTTGAGCAGTTTATGGTCAGAGTCAAATTCTTTAAAAGCAAGCTACCATTTCCTCTGAGAGTTATTCAGATTGTCCTCGCATACCTTGGGCTCAAAAGTGAATTTGGGGGGCCGGTGAGGTGGCGCTAGAGGTAAGGTGTCTGCCTTGCAAGCGCTAGCCAAGGAAGGACCGCGGTTCCATCCCCGTCATCCCATGTGGTCCCCCCAAGCCAGGGGCAATTTCTGAGCGCTTAGCCAGGAGTAGCCTCTGAGCATCAAATGAGTGTGGCCCGAAAAACCAAAGGGAAAAAAAGTGAATTTGGTTTTATTTATTCTACTTTAAGCTAAGCATGATTTATATGGTCTGAGAATCTTGTAGCTCTTCCACTGCAAAACAATAACAACAAAACAAAACAAAACAAAATAAAATAAAACAAAACAAAACAAAACAAAAAATAACCTCAACTACTGTCTCTTCGTTTTTTTTTGTTTGTTTGTTTGTTTTGGAGTTTTGTGTGTGTGTGTGTGTGTGTGTGTTTTTGTTTTTTTTTTGTTTTGTTTTTTTGTGGTTTTTGGGTCACACCCGGCAGTGCTCAGGGGTTATTTCTGGCTCCAGGCTCAGAAATCGCTCCTGGCAGGCAGGGGGACCATATGGGACGCTGGGATTCGAACCGATGACCTCCTGCATGAAAGGCAAACACCTTACTTCCATGCTATCTCTCCAGTCCCTGATTCGTTTTTTTTTAATCTATTTTATTTAATCAAAGTCCATTCAGAGGCAGAACTCATCTAATGATTTTAAGCATAAATTTTATCTAAAGAACTGTTACTGTGGTAAAAGATAAAAAGGAGTTACCAGTGTAACTGGAGGGAGCATTATCACTACTTAGGTTAGGTTATGGGAACAAAAGGATAAGATTGGTATTATTAACATTTAGAAGGCTGGTGCTGGGAGTCTGCATAACCCTGAGGGAGAGGTGCTAGCCATCTGGCATGCATGTTTCCAAGAGGTTCTAATAAGACCTAGGGAAAAAACTGCAACTGAAATAGCTGCTGCTACCAGAATGAACTTCCCCTACAGGGAAGATGCGAATATGGTTCCTGAAGATCATCCTTCACTCTCAGAACCCAGTGGGCTCAGTCTTCAAGTCCCAACAAAGACTTTGTTTTGGGCACGTGTCAATTTCTCTTCTACTTTCAAGCTCAGCTATACTCAAGGTTGAAGACAGGCTTCCTTAGCTGTGCATAGGGACAACTCCCAGCAATTCTCATGGATGTAGCACTCGGGCCCCAGGGCTAGACGTGGTGATGCTGTGGAATCCAATATAGTTTATCTGTAGTCTCTCCTGGCTCCTCAACTATATATTTTAAATATATCAATGTGATTAAAGAAAATAGGAGTGCTTCACTCACTAGTTTTGTTATTTGTCAAAAGTCTCTATGCACTACATCTTCCCTTTATTCAAATCCAAAATGTTATAACACTGTCTTTTCCCTGGACTGCTTACAGTACCTTCAAATTCAATTCCGCATTTATTAGACCATACTTTCTTTATTCTGCAGCTCATGTTTCCCAAATGCCCTGGTAAGAATATCATCTCATTTAAGTTTCTCCCCATTGCTATTAAAATGAAGATAGACTTGTTTTTATATACCAGGAGTCATCTCACCTGACCCTTAAACTCTGGCATCCTCTTGTTTCAAGCTTCCTCTCTGTGTTCTCTAGGCGCGCTCTCTCTCTCTCTCTCTCTCTCTCTCTCTCTCTCTCTCTCTCTCTCTCTCTCTCTTTCTCTCTCTCTCTGTAACACACACACACACCTTTCTTCATATTTTTGACAAAACAAGGATTTTGTATATAAAGACTCTTACCTGGATCCTTCTTCCCAACTCACCCCCAGTTAATTATTTATTTTGCAGATTACAGATGGCAGTTTCTCCAGAAGTCTTCCCAGATTCCTTAGACTAACTGAAGTCTCTATATGCTCTCATAGTCTTCACTATCTTTGCTTCACACAAGATATCATGGGGAATGTGATAAAAATCTCTGTGATTTGGATCAAGTCCAAAGAAGTGATTTTTTTTTTATCAGACACTGATTTAAGTGTCTGATACCGGCTTTTGTTATTTATAAAATAAATTCTTAGCATATTCTTGGTTAAGGTCAGAGTCTTCTATACTGCTTTTACTTATGTTCATGGCCAGTATAGTGGCACTGTGATAGTACACAATTCTTGGGGCTGGATAGACAGCGAATAGTTAGGGCACTTCTCTTGCACAGTCAAACAGGTCTGATCCCTGGCATTCCACATGGTATATGAGTAATTCTTAAGTGCACAGCATCAACAGTTGTAGTCCCAAAATCAAAAATTAAAAATTCTCATTATTCATGAGAAAAAATAAGACTTGCTATTTTACTTAATACAGTAATAACTTGCTAATTCAATTATTTTCCCCAGGTGGTATAGATCTTTTAAAGCTTACTCTTCTTAAATAATTAAATGTTTGTTATAATTGTCTGATAGTCTATTAGGAAGCAAAGTTTCTTGACGTCAGTCCATTATTTCCAGCCCTTCATATTTTAAATTAATGGCATTGCATAGTTATTTTTTTAAACAGACCTTTGAAATATTTTACTTTGGCTAAAAAACATAAATATCACTAGATAGTGTTCAAATGGTTTAAATTACCCAGAGGTGGTGACCATGCCATGAAATCTTAGAAGGGCCCTAAAGAATTCCCTAAGAATGATAATCGAGCCAAGGACATGGCATTTGTCTTGGAGGTCCTTTCTCCCCATGAGCAGTTGATAAAATGCCTTTTCTTCCTCTTTGACCTTAAATACTTACAAATCATTTATTTTACAAGAGCTCAGTGGTCCAAGATTATGGCAACCAAAATAGAGGTTTCTGTCTCATATTTCTATTGCCCATGGTTTCTGACTAAAGTTTGAGAGAGTTTTTACATAAAAGTTTTTGGATTGAATTCACTGCCATGCCTTTGTTGGCCTCATCTATACCTCAATGAAGAACAGCTTTGTGCTTTCAAAGCTTGTTTCCAATATAATATTGTACCTCCACGGTCTTTCTCAACTATTACATGAAGACAGTTTTATAGCAGCTGCACACATATGTGCACTCATCTAGGTTCCAAACTTCAGAAATTTATTTGCTATTTTTATGAATAGCATCTAGAATCACATCAATTCTAGTTTAGTGTTCAAGCATAGTAGCACCATACACTTAATTGTAAGAGACTTTTGGGATTCAAGGGTCAGTATATGAGTAAGTGTCTTCCTTGCATGTGGATTTAATTCAATCCCTGGCACTGTATATGGTCCCCCAAGCAAAGCCAGGAGTGATCCCTGAGCACAAAGCTAAGAGTAAGTCTTGATTCAGCTACATATGTCCAAAAGATTCCCCTCCCCTGTTGTTTTAAATGAGGCTTTTAAATATTTTTCAATGTTATAATTTTTTCAACTTTAAATCATTTAACTTATTAATATGTGATTTACACTGCAGACCTCCACAGTTTAGCTTACCTTCTGTCCATCATACACTGTAGATATTCTAATATGTTATTTTAGGAGGCTAATAGTCAATGCATTGTCAGGGAGCTATAAATATTATCAGGAATTTTGTTTCCACTTGACATTAGTGTTTCCACTGATAGCTGTTTCAGGTTCTGTAATCAGCATACCAAATACATACATAGGCCTTTTCAGGAATTTTCTAGATATTTGTAGAATAATCACAAAAGATTCTTCAAATTGAAATAAGAAAATATCTCATGAAATAAGTAATATTTTTCTGTAATACTATTTTAAGTGATATTTAAATATAAGAAGATCTGCTTGGGGCCGGAGAGATAGCATGGAGGTAAGGCGTTTGCCTTTCATGCAGAAGGTCATCGGTTCGAATCCCGGCGTCCCATATGGTCCCCCGTGCCTGCCAGGAGCAATTTCTGAGCATGGAGCCAGGAGTAACCCCTGAGCACTGCCGGGTGTGACCCAAAAAAATCACAAAAAAAAAAAAAAAAAAAAAAGAAGATCTGCAGTGGTCGGCAACCTTTTTTGTCAACTCAGCCAAATCTCGCCAAAACCACGATTGAAATTTATTTTGAGAGCCACACAGGGCGCGCACTGACAGAGGCTAGGAGCAGAGTCCTGACTCCTGGAGCGGCCGCCCGGCACACAGAAGAGCCAAATTCAAAGTGTCAAGAGCCACATGTGGCTCGCGAGCCGCAGGTTGCCGACCCCTGGTATGGTGATAGTATAGTAAATAAGGTGCTTGTCTTGCACACAGCCGATCCGGGTTCCATCCCTAGCACATCATAGTGATCCTTGAGCATAGAATAAGTACTAAGTATCACAGGCGTTGCCCCTAGCTTAGACTGCATATAGCATATTATCAAGTAATGTTATACATTTATAAAAGTATTTAGTGAGGGCTGGAGAGATAGCTCAGCGATTGCACGCTGCCAACCCTGAATGGACACACTGGTTCGATTTCCGGCATCCCATATGGTCCCCCGAGTCTGCCAGGGGTGATTTCTGAGTGCAGAGCCAGTAATAACCCCTGAGCACCACCAGGTGTGACTCAAAAATAAACAAATAAAGTATTTAGTGACCAATATACAAAGAAAGATTTAGCATGCTATCTCATTATACATTCCCTGGAAATCTATTATTAACTTGTGTCTATTTCTCTCTCCTAAATTTTTTAAAAATATGGAATGCTGTGTTAATTTGCATGTCATCATTGTGAGGGGGGCTGCTAATTTTGCTTGTATCATTTCAATTTAGTGTTTGTAAGTACTCCTGAAGCAAGATCTTGTGTCTATTTTTCTAAAGTTCTATGCTTCTGTTCTGGTGATTTACAACAAAGGTGAATATGGTGTTTGTTTGTTTACAGCATCAAGTTAGCGGTTTTCAAACATTCTGCACCTATAGAACAGCACAGGTCTGCACACTATAAACTGTGCAGTCTGTAAACTGTTGCCTGAAAACCACCTAACTTGATGATGTTGTTAATCTGCCGATCTCAAATACATACAGGTTGCTTTCACATGCCTAATAGATACTTTACATCTACAGAAAAAAGGATTCTAGTATAGAAAATTACTTTATAACTTGTTCCAAAATTATAAAATTTTTTGTTTGTCTTTGGGTCACACTCAGGGGTTACTCCTGGCTCTACGCTCAGAAATCGCTCCTGGCAGGCTCAGGGGACCATATGAGAGGCCAGGATTCGAACCACCATCCTTCTGCATGCAAGGCAAATGCCTTACCTCCATGCTATCTCTTTGGTCCCAAAATTATGAGATTTTTGTTAATTTTGGTCAACTTAAATATTTTAACATCAATCTAGGATGTCAGGTGCTAGATATGACATTTAGTTCATATTTAATTCATATAAAACCAGACCTCCAAAACATCTAAAACTTATATATGTATATGCATATTTTGGTTTGGGACTACACCTGGCAGTATTCAGGAATTATTCCTGGCTCTGCACTCAGGAATCATTCCTGGTGGGCTCAGGGAATCAAACTCTGGTCAGATAGGCGCAAGGTAAAAACCGTAACCATTGTAGTATTGCTTGGGCCTTCAAAACAGCCATCAGTACTTTATATTTCACTAAAAAAGAATATTTCAATTTTTCACCACTTTTCCATGAATAAATAAATGATACATACAATCAACATAAAAAAGTAAACAAATAACTAAATAGTAGTCACCTAGCAGCTACTAAAAATAGTAGCGCCAGGGATGTGGCTCATGCAATAGGGTGTATGCCTCATTAACCTGAGAAGTTGTAAATTCAGTCCCCATGTCTAACACAAGCAAAGCTCAAGAACTATCAGGAGTGACTCTGGTGACTCTTGGATGCTACCATGTATGGTTTCACAGCAACTAACAAAACACACACATGTCAGGCTGCAGGGGTGTGTGTGTGTGTGTGTGTGTGTGTGTGTGTGTGTGTGTGTGTGTGTGTAGTTGTGGTGCTTGCTCGAGTCACAGAAGAAGTTGCAGCTCTCTAAAACCTGGTGTGGACCTTCTCAAGAATGGCACTCCTTTACTCTGGTGCTTGCACATGAGCTTACCAAGGCAACACACTTTAGTTGTGGTACTCATGCATCTTTTTGTTGTAGTCCTCGTCTCTTGCATTCACATATGTGGTTGGCAGAGGTCACACTTCCTGACATTGCTGTTCTTTTCAGTTGTGATACTTAGTGGAATTTGTACACTTTTACGGTTGTAGGGCTTCAACACACCTGCTGTGGTATAGATGGAGATCGGTTACAACACTAAGAAGCAATAAAAGTAGAATTGCCAGACTCAAGAAAGTTGCAAGGATCATGGTTGGAGCATGCAGCAGTATCAGGGATAAAACTTAAGATCTTGGGCCAGAGCGATAGTGCAGTGGTATTTGGCTTACACACTTCGGATCCAGGACTGACCTCAGTTTGATCCCCGGCATCCCATATGGTCCCCCAAGCCAGGAGTGATTTCTGAGTGCATAGCCAGGAGAAACTCTTGAGCATCACCGGGTGTGGCCCAAAAAACAAACAAAAACAAACCAAACTCAAGATCTTTTTCTTGTGAGGCAGAATTTCCAAGTCACAGTGCCCTAGGTATGGCCCAAAAAACAAACAAACAACAACAACAAAAAAAAAAAAACCTCAAGATCTTTTTCTTCTGAGTCAGAATTTTCAAGTCACAGGGCTAATCCTCAGAGCCCTTCTTTAATATTTTAAAAACCAGTACTATTCAATAAAATGTGAATGTTGAAACAGTGATGAAACAGAACTTCTAGAACAATAAAGAAAAACTCTCTCCTACCCTTTCTCCCATAACCTACGCAAATACCAAGATCTCTAGCTACAGAGGCATGATGTTATCATCCACAGCTGAGAGGAAAGTTTCCTGGCACTATAAAAAGACCTTAGGGTGTGAAAATGAGTGTGTACGGAGCCTGTAGTTGTTTCCATGGCAGTTTGCTTCAAGGGCGGAGAAACCCTTTATCTCTTAGGCCAGTCGTCTGCAACCTTTTTTTTCTACTGAGCCAAATCTCGCCAAAACCATGATTGAAATTTATTTTGAGAGCCGCACAGGGCGCGCACTGACAGAGGCTAGGAGCAGACTCCTGGAGCAGCCGCCGGGCACACAGAAGAGCCACATTAAAAGTGTGCATGTGGCTCGCAAGCCTCAGATTGCCGACCACTGTCTTAGGTCAAGGGAATTCCTGTTCGAATTTCTCCAATATTTACTGTGCTTTTGTAAAAAAAAAGGGAGGGAGGGAGGGAAGGAAGGAAGGAAGGAAGGAAGGAAGGAAGGAAGGAAGGAAGGAAGGAAGGAAGGAAGGAAGGAAGGAAGGAAGGAAGGAAGGAAGGAAGGAAGGAAGGAAGGAAGGAAGGAAGGAAGGAAGGAAGGAAGGGAGGGAGGAAGGAAGGAAGGGAGGGAGGAAGGGAGGAAGGGAGGAAGGGAGAGAAAGGGAGAGAAAGAGAGAGAGAAAAAGGAAGGAAGGAAGGAAGGAAGGAAGGAGGAAGGAAGGAAGGAAGGAAGGAAGGAAGGAAGGAAGAAGGAAGGAAGGAAAGAAGGAAGGAAGAAGGGAGGAAGGGAGGGAGGGAGGGAGGAAGGGAGGGAGGGAGGGAGGGAGGGAGGGAGAGAGAGATGAGAGAGAGAGAGAGAGAGAGAGAGAAAGAGAGAAAAAAGAAAGAAAGAAAAAAAGAAAGAAAGAAAAAGAAAGAAAGAAGAAAGAAAGAAAGAAAAAAAGAAAGAAAGAAAGAAAGAAAAAAGAAAGAAAGAAAGAAAGAAAGAAAGAAAGAAAGAAAGAAAGAAAGAAAGAAAGAAAGAAAGAAAGAAAGAAAGAAAGAAAGAAAGAAAGAAAGAAAGAAAGAAAGAAAGAAAGAAAGACCTTTTTAAGTAGTTGCTAGTTTGGGTTTTTTGACTGTTTTGTTTTTTGTTTTTGTTTTTTTGTTGTTTGTTATTTTGTTGTTTGTTTTTTGTAGTTGCTGGTTTTGGTTTTTGGTTTGTTCAAATTTTTGTTTTTCTGTTTGTTTTTTTTTTGTTTTTCCTTTTGTTTGTTTTGTTACCTTTTTCTTCTATTTTCCCTCTTTTCTTCTAAATGGATATTTATAACACCTAGAGGGCTCCTCCTAGTTTTGTTTGTTTTTATTTTTTCTTTTATTTTCCCTTATTTTTTTTATATCTCCAACAGAACCAAATTACTGGAATCATCTTGTTCAGCCTCATAATTTGAGGGGGGAAATGGATGGTTCCAGGACCAGACAGTCATATGAACATTTAGTGGATATATAAAACACCAAACCCAAAGTCAATGACAGCAGAATCAATACTCAATCTGCAACAAGCTTTACAAGTGGGGAACAGTTCCACTAGCATTAAGAGGTATAAAGAAGGGAGATATGGGATGCATACTGGGAACAGGGGTGGAGGGAGGACAACACTTTTGGTGGAAATGCCCCCTCATTCATTGTCACTATGTGCCTTAAATACTACTGTGAGAGATTTGTAATTCACTTTGACCACAACACATTTTTTTAAAAATGTGAATATTGGGGCCGGAGATATAGCACAACATTGTTTGCCTTGCAAGCAGCAGACCCAAGACCTAAGGTGGTTGGTTTGAATCCCGGCGTCCCGTATGGTCCCCCGTGCCTGCCAGGAGCTATTTCTGAGCAAATAGCCAGGAGTAACCCCTGAGCGCTGCTGGGTGTGGCCCCAAAACCAAAATAAACAAATAAATAAAAATAAATATGAATATTGAAATTAGAAGAGTATTTGACTGAAAGATTCCTTGTTGTGAAGTTAGTGGCCAAATTAGGTTCCAGGAAAACAGATCTTCTTTCAAATTTTTTACACAGCACATAAAATTCAGTCCTTCCTTCCTGATAGCATCAGTTTCTAGAGAAATTTTACCACTAGTTCTCCCTCAATACAATGATATGCAAGGAACTACTCTATGATGCAGCAATCTCATTTCTAGGTATCTATCTAAAGGAAATAAAAACAAGATATCAAAAAGATAAATTCTCTCCCATATTCGTTGCAGTGCTATTCAAAATAACTAAAATATGAAATCAATCTTTTCAATCAACAGATGAGTAGATAAAGATGTAATATGGAATTTTATACTACTTATGCAATGGAACTTATATAAAAGAATATTATTCGAGAGAAAGAATGATAACTTGGGACAGCTTGCTTGAGGAAATTGTGCAAAGATAAGACAGAAAGAGAAAGACAAAAACTATATATCACTATTACTTCTAATCTAAAAATACTCAACTCAGAGAAACCAAGAGAATAGTGTTTCAGAAGCAAGGGTATAGGAGAATCAGGGAGATGTTAAGAGTGCAAACCTGGGGCTGGAGAGATAGCACAGCGGTGTTTGCCTTGCAAGCAGCTGATCCAGGACCTAAGGTGGTTGGTTCGAATCCCAGCATCCCATATGGTCCCCTGTGCCTGCCAGGAGCTTTTTCTGAGCAGATAGCCAGGAGTAACCCCTGAGCGCTGCTGGGTGTGGCCCAAAAACCAAAAACAAACAAACATATAAACAAACAAACAAAAAGGAGTGCAAACCTGAAACAAGAGGGACTTAGAGACAGATGAGTAAGATGCTTGCTTTGCACATGACCAACCTGTGTTTAGTTCCTGGCAATACAGACAGTACCTTGCACACTTACAGGAGTGTTTTATGAGCACAAAGTCAGGAGCACTGCCAGATGTGACCCAAAAACAAAAAGCTTAAAACTAGAAAATGAGTAAGCTGGGGCAGGAGAGATTGCATGGAGGTAAGGCATTTTCCTTGCAATCAGAAGGTCGGTGGTTCGAATCCCGGCATCCCATATGGTCCCCTGAGCCTGCCAAGAGTGATTTCTGAGCATAGAGCTCAGATTTCTGAGCATAGAGCATAGAGTGACCCCCCCTCCAAAAAAAATGAAAATGAGTAAGCTGGTAATGTAAGGCTCAGCAGAGTGATTAGCGTATTTTGTTGTGGGCTCCAAAAGATTGCTCATTGAGCTATAAAGCTTTGTTCGGGGAGGCCAGAGTTTGATCTTCAACACTTCATGGTCAATTGAGCACTTCAGGGAACCAACTCTAAGCACAAAACTAGGAGTAATTCTTGAACACTTCTAGGTTTGTCCCTAAAACCAACACCAAATAAACAACTTTGCTAATTATTTTTTTTAATTTGGGCCACACCCAGCATACTTGGGGCTTTCTCCTGGCTCTAAACTCAGGAATTATTACTGGTAGATGCAGAGAACCATATAGGATGCTGAATAGTGAACCATGGTTGGCTGTGTGCCAGGTAAGCATCCTTTCTGCTGTACTAACATCCAGCCCAAAGAAATAACTTCATGGGGCCAGAGCATGTTATTTTATACTTAAATGTAGTCAATAGTCTAGATATTAATTAATATTATAATCATAAAAAGAAGTGAAAATGTGTAATCAAGCTGCTAGTTAATAATATAGAGTTAATAATATCCTAATATTGGGGATAGGGGAAATATTTCAAAGGTTTGGAGAACCAATGTTTGATGAACAGAAAAGAGGACTGGGTTCAGTTCACAGAAACATAAGGTCAGATGAGCAGCACCAGGAGTGACTCCCAAATAAGCCAGATTTATCTCCTAAACATCATTGTAAACAAAAATAAACCCCCCAAAATATTGCGATATAAAATGTCAAATCAGATGTTATATGTCTCAAACATGTTCTATTACATGTCAATTATATCTCCACTAAGTAAAATCCAAAAGCATATATCATGACCAAATTCTGACAACAAAATACAATCACAAAACTGAAAACCAAAGTGGCTTTAATATTATAGAGAAAGCCTTTTCTCTAACTCTCCTAACAATATTGAACAGTATGCTTGGCCACTCTTTTTTACACTTTTGTGTTCCCTGCAAAAAGCCATTGTTGGGATATTTTAAACCCCTTAGCTTCATGTATTTGTGTTACGTGACTGTTCCATCTGATGGACTGTAATGACTGAAATCCCTGGAATACTAATGCATTTCTCTCTCCTTTTATACACTATCTAACTCACAGTTAATACTTAGTTAATTGACTAAATTCTTCTGATTGTGTTCATTGAAAGAAAACATAGGCACCAGTACTCTTTGAAATAACTTGGAAATTGGAGCCACACACTATAATAGGCTAGAGTCATTCACTCTGGTATATTGTTGTTTTGGGTTTGGAGGCTATACCTTGGTGTTCCTCAGGATTAATTCCTGGTTCAGCACTCAGGATCACTCTGATGGCTTGTGGGCCATATCACTTATATGCTGTATCATTAATATGATTTATGAGTCATATGAGGTACCTGTGATTGAAACCAGGTCACCCTTGTATAAGGCAAGTGACCCACTCACTGTACCATCACTCCAGTCCCTAGCATCATTCACTTCGAGCACAAGTCATTACAAGGCAGAAGTACAAAATAAATTTCCAAAAGTGATACCTTTCACAGGCCACCTTTTTTTTCTCTAAAGTCTTTGTATTGTAATCACACAGATTAGTTCATCTTTGGCCTCAAGGATGGGGTCATTTTTTGGTAAAGATTTTGTCAATATTCAGAAATTGTTGCCAAGTTATTTCTGTGCTTAGTGATTGTAATTCCATATGAAATTTGGCTATACAATCTGTGCTTCTCTCAGTTTATGTTCTCTGTATTGCCAAATGTGATATAGTCAGAAAGCACATTCCTTCATCATTTTTCTCTTACAAAGGAAAATTGGAAAAATATATTATTCGCTTCCAAGTGGAAAAACATTTCATTTTCCATATGCATGAATTTCAGGAAATATAGATTTCTTGTTAAAATTTTTAGAAGTGATCATATTATCTTACATTTTGTACTTTGGGTCAAGCTGTCATCACTACCAGTGCATTTCTATAACTACCTGCAAATGCCCATTTCCTTGAGAACAAATGGGATGATGTTAACTCTCCTGAGTTCCACATGTATTTGAAATGTTTATGTCAAGTCTTTGTCATCAAAAATTGAAGCATGTTTTTTCCCTTGAAATCTCAAACCTACATAAAGTATTACTCTTTATGTAATCATTTTTAAAAGATCACAAATATTTCCATCTTTAGGCAGTTTGTATCAGCTCTATTCACAGACAAGCAATGGAAGTGAGATTGCTTCTCAACAAATCTAGTTTGGGAATAAGGAAAATATGATCTAATAGACAAAACCTTTGGATAAACTGAAGATAGTAAATGATATGGGAATTGGGAAACCTATTGCCACAAACTCTTCCTTTAAATAGAGGCCTTGCAGATTACATTCTAGTTCATATTTCTAACAAAAACGTGGGACAGAAATCTACTTTTCCTTCCCAACTGGGTTCCCTCCAAACAGTCTGTCTTCTCCCTAATGAGTTGGAATCATGTGCACCATAAAGCAGCACAACACATTCTGAAATGCTGACATTTCATTTTTAATTGAAATCAAACAGAAATATGTCCACTAGGGAACAAGAGAGTAAAGCAGGCTTTTGATAGAAATTAATAGGGGAGAGACTGAAATACTTTCTCCACCATGCAGCAGTCCACTGCTGCAGGCTTTATGCCAATCCGCTTGTTCGACTCTCAAATTATCTCCAAGATTACATTTGGTGAGAAATCTTGTAAGGCAGAATGAGAAATCATATTTGGATGGGCATGTTTAAGAAAGAACTAAAAAACACTGTTGTTTATTTAAAAAATAATATGAACAGAGTTCAATGGAAAACTTCATTTTTACTGCAAAAACAAGTGATAACAAAAGCAAAATAGTTTATATCTTCAACAAAAATATCTACAAAAGTAAATAAATAAATTCATGTCTTAGGAGAAAAGACAAACTTATATTACTCATCTCGAAAAATCCTCACAACAGGGGAGCAAATTTATTTCAAAACAAAAAAAAATACCTTTAGTAGTAGAAACTGTTGGATGTGTGGCTTGAATAGTAATGATAAAATAAGTTAATATTAATCTGTGCATAATAAAATACTCTAATATACATTTGATTTTCTAATAGTATTATAGAAACCAATTTTTAGTTGACAACATTTTATTATCAAGGAGAAAATAAAAAGAATTATACTGTAGATAGTAGGATGCTTTCCTTGTACACAACTGAACCACATTTCATCTCTGGCACCACATATGGTCCCCTGAGTACCACCTGAAGTGATTCCTATGTGGAGTCATGACTAACCCCTGAGAACTTCTAGGTGTGTCCCAAAAATGAAAGTGGGGGGGGATGGGGTGGACTGTAGAGCTAGTAGAGAAGCTATTGTTACTGACCTTGCACAAAGCCAAACCTGATTTAAACCCAGCACTACATATGAGACCCCAAGAACTTTTAGGAGTAATCCTTGAGCAGTCTGAGAAAGTCCTGAATAGATACTAGTATAGCCCCAAAATCCAAAACAAAAAAACATAATTCAAATTTTCAATTCTTATTAGAACATATATTTATAGTCAAAATACCCAGAAACACCTGTAGTACTTAGAATTAAATGTGGTGGGTGATATGTTTGACAAGGAGAAGCTCATAGGCCTGGACAACAGTAAAGTGCATAAAAAGATAAATGACACTATATATTATACCTCTATAACTAAGCTAGTAACAAAGTACTTTTAGAACACATAGAAATGAATAAATATTTCTGCTCGATGGAATAAGAGAAGGCTACATTGAGAAGTGTTCAATCAACCCAGTAGTTATCTGTGATGAATTTAGAAGGTGAAAAGAGGCAAAGGCTTTCAAATCAGGGCCGGAGAGATAGCACAGTGTTAAGGCATTTGCCTTAGACACAGAACGATGGTGGTTAGAATCCGGCATCCCATGTGGTTCCCCGAGCCTGCCAGGAGTCATTTCTGTACAGAGAGCCAGGAGTAATCCCTGAATGCTGCTGGGTGTGATTCCCCCCCCCCAAAAAAAAGGCATTCAAATCATGGGTATCACTGAGATATGTACTGATACTGATCCTGAGTGCAAAGAAAATGAGGAAATAGAGTAGAAACATAGTCCTCAGTTGGGAATCTGATTACAACCCATGAGGCACTGAGGTAGAATAGTTTTTATATTGTGTAGTATTAAAAACATCAAAATGGGCCAAAACAGTAGCACAACGGTAGGGTTAGGGTGTTTACATTACATGCAACAACCCCAGATAGACTCTGATTTGATTTCTGGCATCCCATATGGTCCCCCGAGCCTACCAGGAGTGATTTCTAAGTGCAGAGCCGAGAGTAACAGCTGAGTGCCACTGGGTATGACCCAAAAACAAAACAAAAATAACATCAAAAGAAAAATAATATTTCATGAGACATAAATGCTTTTGAAATTCTGACTTTGTTACCCTTAAACATAGTTTTATTGAGAGAAGCATGCTCATACTTTTGCATGAATCATAATGTCACTATCGTGCTATAACCCCAGAGTAGTCATGATAGAGATTGTATGCTTTGCAGAGACCAGAGAAGTTTGATAACCCCAGGACTAGAGAGAATGAGGATTTAGATGTAATTAGAAGTATGAATCTTAGGGTGAATCTTGGGGCCAGAGAGATAGCATGGAGGTAGGGTGTTTACCTTGCATGCACAAGAACAGTGGTTCAAATTCCAGCATCCCAGATGGTCTCCCAAGCCTGCCAGGAGCGATTTCTGAGTGTAGAACCAGGAGTAACTCCTGAGCACTGCTGGGTGTGACCCAAAAATAAAAACAAACAAACAAAAAGAAATATGAATCTTGCACTCCTAAGGAGATGTGTTGAGAGGATAGTTATGGGAGTTCTTAGCATAGATGTGGTCAGGGAAGCCATGCAATCAGGTGAGATTGCCTACAACAAAATTTTAAATAATGCTGACCACTAAATGAAGGCTAAAGAGGAAAAATATTCTGGAGAAGAAGTTCATGAGAGAACAATTAGATAAGAGATAGAAAATTCATTGGGAGCAGAGCCCCATTTGTTTATATACAAAAAAAATTTCATCTCTTTAGAATTGCCCAAGTTGACAAGTTCATCTCCTCAGAGAAGTCCAAGTTTAGTCCATTCTTAGGTCAAAGTCTTCAATGCATACCTAGATTACTGTCATATAATCCTACTCAAATCCACTCAATTTATTGTTCAAATTGATACCAAAATTGTCCTGATAATATTCATAGAGTAAGTATTAAATCATAGGATCCTAGGGGCCAAAGCAATAGTACAGAGGTTAGGAGGTTTGCCTTGCCTGACATCAAGGAGTAATTCCTGAGCTCGGAGTCAGAAATAACCCCTAAGTACCTACACATATCATCCAAAAAGCACAAAAAGAATCACAGCAGGCTATCATTTAATTTATGAGACAGCTATGTACTTAATATATATGTATGTACCCATGGCTGCATAACAAATGCAACCAAAATTTAGCAGCATAGCAAACAATCATCTGATACTACAAACATGTTTCTTCAGTCAATAATCTAGTCTTAGCTTTTCTGGGTGATTCTGTATCTTCATGTCCTTTCTTCAGGCTGAATAAGGGTTGATAGCATAAACTTTAATCATCACAAAACTTAGCTAGGAAAAAAAATCACTTCTTGTGAAACAGGAGTGACAGTAGAGCAGGTCAGAGGCTTGCTTTGTGCATAGCCAAGCCAGGTTCAATCCTCAGCATGTTATGTGGTTCCCTGATCTCTTCAGTAGTAAGTGACTCCTGAGTGCAGAGACAGGAGTAATCCCTGAACACAGTTGAATGTGGCTCAAAAACAAACAGAAAATACTTGTCTGCTCACTGGTATGGCTGTGATCAGAACTCAGGTCGTTGGTGTTTGTTAGTGGAGACCTAAGTTCCTTAAACTCTGCACAGGCTGATCACATGGCAGCTTTCCCCCCAAGAGTAGGAGATCTGAGAGAAATAATTAAATAGTAATGGTAAAAGGGGGCCCAGAAAGATAGCACAGCGATATAGCGTTTGCCTTGCATGCAGTTGATTCGGGAGGAATGGTGGTTCGAATCCCAGCATTCCATATGGTCCTCCGAGCCTGCCAGGAGCCATTTCTGAGCGCAGAGCCAGAAGTAACCTCTGAGCACTGCCGGGTGTGACCCAAAAACCAAAACCAAAACAAAAAAAATGGTAAAAGGGTGTCTATGTACCTGAACTCTGCCCTCTTTCCTTTGATATGAAATAAATACATTGAAGAAAAGCAATGGATCTTTACATGTGTGCTTGAGAAAATATCATAGACAGGAAAGCATTTTTATTTCCAGAATGAACTGGTGCCCCTTCTCAATGGAAAGAATTTCGTGTTATCCATATACCTCTAGGTAATTAGTGCCACACAAGGATCTCAGTAATATTTTTTTTTTTTGCAGATGACCACTCAGCAGTGGTAAAAAGCCAAGTCATTCTTGTTCAGAAATAGAAGTGCTCTCTTGCATAGACTTCATCAGTATTATCATAGCTGTTTCACATGGGTCAACTGATCAAGCACTGGAATGATGAGAAAAAGAAAGAGGCTGACTGACATTCATGGAATGCATCCTCTTGTTCTGGTAACTCAGAGACTCCCCAACAGAGGATACTTCTTGTTGAGCTTTTATATAACACACAAATATCTTCATATTCTTCCTCATTCCATGAGGCCATCCATATCCCTCTTTTCCACACCAATTTATCATCCGTTTTCGAGCACTATTCTTGTCAAGTCCTTGACCCATGCAGCCAACTATTACCTTTCACTTCATAACCCCCTTTTGGAACGACTCTTCATCCAGACCAAACAGGTTACTTTAAGTTCTATCCAGTCAAAAATATTTCCTTTGCACCAGTGTTCTTCAAAGACACCTTAGATTATACAATAATTCTAAATTAATTTAATTTGTCTAATTAAAGACAAAAACAATGAGTATCCATAAATAAAAATATACTAAATAAGCACTTTACTTCTAGTTCAATGTGATGCTGCATTAAAACTTGACCAAATTAATGTCTAAATTACCTCATGAAAGCAATTTAATGTGTTAGTTAAATGATTATGATAAAATAATAAATTTATTGTTTCAATTTAAAATTGTCCACAATTAAAGGGAAACTCATTTTTGAATTAGGCTATTTCTCCCTAAAGAATCTTCATCTTATAGAGAAAGATATTGCAAAAATGCTCTAAATAGATATTTAAAATTTCCCTCATAAGTTCTGGAAATCTTTCTCAGAGTAACAGTCCCAGCTTGACAGTCCTGCAATAACCATTAAATATTAAAATAACATTAAAGAGCAACTGCTCAGCTCATGGATTTAACTGCAAAATTCCATTTCACACTAATGGAACTCTCACAGCTAAATCCCCATGTGCTCTTCTGAAAATTTACCCCCAAGGATCTAAGAATCAGACATAGTCAAGAAAACAATAAATTTATTTAAAAAAATCATTAATATAGTTACACAAAGTTTTTATTCATAGAATTGAGATCAGATAATCATGCTAAAATAAGATTGTCTAAGTTTTAAAAGCATTCAATTTTATATTCACATAATGCATATTTATTATATAAAATTTTACTTATATTTTAAGATAATTTGAAGGTATATTTATAAATTGATAAAAATGTATCATTTTTTAAAGTTTCCCAAAGCCAAAATATAATTATAAATCTAATGTAAGTGCAGTGTTTATATATATACTATTATCATAATACTTGAAGCTTTAGAAGTATTTTTGTTGTTCTTTATATATGTTTAATAGAAAATAAAAATGATAGTATAAAGACCTAATTGTTACTTTAATTTTTTTTCAAAATTTTTTGGGGGGCCACACCCAATGATGCTCAGGGGTTACTCCTGGCTATGCACTCAGAAATCGCTCCTGGCTTAGGGGACCTTATGGGACACGTGGGATCAAACCTTGGTCCTTCGTAGGCTAACATGAGCAAGGCAGAAGCCTTACTGCTTGTGCCACTGCTTTGGCCTCTAATTGTTACTTTATTAAAAGTATATGAAGATTTCAATATCTTCAAAAGTTTTTTGTTTGTTTGTTTTGGTTTTGGGTCACACCCAGCAGTGCTCAGAGGTTACTCCTGGCTCTACATTCAGAAGACACTCCTGGCAGGCTCAGGAGCAACCATATGGGATGCTGGGATTCAAACCATGTTCTGTCCTGTGTTAGCTGCATGCAAGCCACTTGCCACTGTGCTATTGCTCCGGCCCCTTCAAAAGTATTTTTTAAGAAAATATAAGAATTTTGATGCAGAACTATATTGCATGCAATAACTTTTCATGTCAACTATCATGGGAGCAGAATACAACTATTGAAAAACAATTTTGGGGGCCCGGAGAGATAGCACAGCGGCATTTGCCTTGCAAGCAGCTGATCCAGGACCAAAGGTGGTTGGTTCGAATCCTGGTGTCCCATATGGTCCCCCGTGCCTGACAGGAGCTATTCCTGAGCACACAGCCAGGAGTAACCCCTGAGCACCGCCGGGTGTGGCCCAAAAACCAAAAGAAAAAAGAAAAAGGAAAAACAATTTTGGGCCAAGAGAGTTCAAATGGTAAAGGATATTCCTAGCATGTGAAAGGCACAGAGTTCCTTCCCTGAAATGACACTGTGTGAACACAGCACTGCCAAGTATATATAGTTTTGGTGGTCATCAATAATTGCCAGGTCCTTGTTCTCCAGATCACCATCACGTGTGCTATGGGTGTGGCTCCCTATGAAAAAATAAGACATTGTGCTTAATGAAATAAATGTATTATAGACTAAAATTTACCTTGTCCAAATGACAACCTAAGTCACTTAAATTTTTTCAAGTATAAAACAAAGATTGACTCAAAATTTCTAATGTCTGACATTGTACAACATTCTTTGATGGTAACTAATTTTGTTTATACTGAGTAGAATTTCCTATTACCATCCACAATCATCCAACACACATACACAAGAGAAACAAATCTAAAAATCTTCTTTGCAACTATGTCATAAGTACATCTCTAATATTCCATAGAATTCCTATTTATAAATGTCAAAATAGTTTATTAAAATTGAAAGACACCCTGGATAATGAGAGTTTCATGGGGAGAACAACTGAATGAAAAATATGGAAAATGTAATCTAATGCTGACCAACTATTGCTATCAATATGACTGTGGACCAATTACATATTATCTCTAATGAATTGTTTCACTCTGAAAAAATATGGACATTGGTCAAAATGGTTATTGAGTGCAGATCCAATTCTGATACACAGCGCCCCAAAATATCATTATTTCAATAACCAAAAGGACTCATTCCAAAGTCTTCTAAAAATGAAGGAAACTGTATTATGCCTATGTGTGTATTTATTTATGTATACTCATAAAAGCTACAGGTAAAATAAATGTAGATAATTTTGCATGTTCAATATTAGAAAAAGGTAGGATATTGATTTTAAGGTTTTCTAATCTTTATTGAACCCTTATGGTGTGTGAGGCATGAAGCCAACTGTATGAAAGATACTAAATAATTTAATGCACACTATGAACTCTGTGAGGAGCTGCTATAAGTATTCCCATCTTCTAGATTAGAAAATGAAAAGTCTAACAAGTTCTGTGTAAGTTAGCTATTGTAACAAATGAAAACATGTATGCAGAGACCAAGTACAATCCCTGAAGAGTTAGAACATTTTAGAGTCAATACTCTAAAAGGAAAATTCGATTTCCTTACATTAAATGAGATTTGGGTGGCTCTAACACATAAAATATCTAATTGTGCATACTACTGGAAACAATACTTTTTATTTATGCATTAAAAGTGGTGCTATAATTACGTAAGGAAAATCAAGATTAACTGGCACAGTTCATAATTATAGCTGGCATACCCAACAGTGAAAAACTCAAGGCTTTTCCTCTAAGACCAGGAACAAGGTGAAACTACTGTTGTAAGTTTTTCTCAACATTATATTGAAGGTCCTAGTCAAAGCAATTAGGCAAAAAAAGTAGGCATTTAGAAAAAGAAATAAAGTAAAACTACCTCTGTTTTCCGATGGTATTATATATTATTCTATATATAGAACCCTTAAGGAGTTCTTTCTGAAAGCCCTAGAAGCCAAAAACATGCCCACAAATGCAATCACCATGTCTGCATTTGGCCAACTTTATAGACTCACTTTTTTCTCTAAAGAGATGCATACTAAGCCGTGAAAAATCATGAGTACTGCTGCCAAACAGCTGACAATGGCAATCTTGGGAGAAGAGGGTGAGTCAAGTCCTCTCCCTGCCAAAGCCACACCAATTGCACTCACCACCCATTTCTACTTCAACTATAGTCACTTTTACCACTCATCTATGACTCTCTCTAGAAATACCAATCTGACCAAAATGCCAGATAAGTCAGTATTTGGGCTGACATAAACAGAAATTTTTTATAGTGAGTGTCGGCATGCTACCCAGGTCCCAGCCCCACCTTCTCATACTTCTGGAAGCCCTGGCAGCCAAAAAACATGCCCCATAAAAGCCACGGTTTCCGCAATATACTGAATTGGAATTACTGGACAACTCCAATTTTTTTTAATACTGTCATCCCTATAGGACCACATTGTTAGATACCAATATTTAACTGAAGCCACTTAATGTTCAGAAACAAAATAAGTGGGCCCGGAGAGATAGCACAGCGGCGTTTGCCTTGCAAGCAGCCAATCCAGGACCAAAGGTGGTTGGTTCGAATCCCGGTGTCCCATATGGTCCCCCGTGCCTGCCAGGAGCTATTTCTGAGCAGACAGCCAGGAGTAACCCCTGAGCAGCGCCAGATGTGCCCCCCCCCAAAAAAAAAGAAACAAAATAAGTAACAAAAAGATCAACCTAATAAGTAACAAAAGCTTACTAAAACTTCTGGCAATGATTTAATGACCTCATTATGAGATACAATAATTTTTACAGGGGTCTAGTGATAGCACAGCAGCAGGGCATTTGCCTTGCAAAAGGCCAACACAGGACAGATCCCGGTTTGATTCCCAGCATCTTATATGGTCCACCGAGCCTGCCAGGAACAATTTCTGAGCACAGAGTCAGGAGTAACCTCTGAGTGCCACCAGGTGTGGCCCCAAAAACAATAACAACAACAACAACAACAATAATAATAATAATAATAAATAATGTTTAAAATTTTTCTTGTTACTTTGCTCTTCTTTTTCTTCCTTTATTTCTCCTCTTTTCTTTTTAATAATTTCACATCTGCTTGTCTGGAAACAAATGTATCATGATCAACTATGAATACATGGACTTCAAAGTTCAACTAAAAGTAGATTAAAGCCTACACATAAAATTAGGTAAATTTACCTAAAATTAGATAAGTGCAACTACATCAATTTAAAATGTTTCCATATGGAAATTAGAAATGATTGGTCAACTTAAGGAATTGGAGAAAACATTTTTTTAAATATGTCTGATAGCAGTCGGGTGTTTGCCTTGCATGCGGCCGACATGGATTGGACCCGTGTTCGATCCCTGGAATCTCATATATTCCCCCAAGCCTGTCAGAAGCAATTTCTGAGAACAGAGACAGGAGAAACCACATATTGGTTGTGGCCCAAAAACAAATAAATAAATAAATATGTCTATTAAAGAGTGAATATTCAAAATTTATAAGTAAATCCTAGAAATCAGTATAAATATGATTTTAGAAAATATAAAATGACTTGAATATATTTTTTCTAAGAAAGACATACAAATGACAACAGGTATATAAAATATTTAACATTACTGGGGCTGAAGAAATAGCATGGAAGTAGGGCATTTGCCTTGCATGCAGACAGACGGTGGTTCGAATCCTAACATCCCATATGGTCCCTTGAGCCTGCTGGAGGGTGGGAGTGGGGCGACTTCTGAGTGTAGAACCAGGAGTAGACCCTGAGCACTTCCAGGTGTGATCCAAAAACAAACAAAAAAAATTTAACATTACTAATTATCAAAGAAACGCAAATAAGAATACAATAAGATATCACCTCAACTTTCTTAGAGTTAGATTTCTACGAGATGAGAGGTTTTTGTGATTAATATGAAAAACTTTTGAGACCAATTTATTTATAATGCTGTTATCATTGTAGAATGATAAGAGTCATGTCTTTATTTTGGTGTGGAGAGTAGGGTTGATGTCTCCAATATTATTATATTTTATTTTGTCTTGTCTTTCTCTTTTTTTTTTGCACTTGAGCATGATTTGATTTCAGAACCGAGACTATTGTGTGGTGCCTGTCTTTATTGCTGTAGTGCTCACCAGTTATTTAATTTGATATTTTTTTCTGTATTGTTGTGGTATCTCAATTACCTTTTTCATGTCCTCTCTCAAACTGAGGTTGGAAGCCTCTAGGGACTCTGCCCATTTTCAGCATATTTGACTTTTGACTTCTTTTTTTTCCCTCTTATTTTGTACCCCATTCTATTGCTTTTCTTGCCTTCAAACAAAACCACATACCTCGATTCTTCTAGCTCTGCCTCTTAAATAGAGAGGGAAACAAGGGAGGGTTCCAGGACCAAACAGATATGTGATCACTAATAGTAAGCCAGACAAAGAGGGGTCCACCTACTCTAGCAGCCCAGGGAGTGATGGTGGGGTATATGGGTTGTAGAAAGGGAACTGGAATGTGGGGAGGACATAGTTGGTGATGGGTATTCCCCTGATTCAATGTTAATATGTACCTAAAATACTACTATGAAAGATATGTAAGCCATTATGGAAAAAAATTGTGTTTTTAATCAGAATCTTTCTTTGACTTACATGTATTATTATTATATCAATTATATTATATGTTATGTTACTATATTATGTTATGTTAGTTTACCTCATTATGTTAATCAATTTTGTCTCTTGAATAAATTCTTACAATAAAAAAATTTTAAATTAGGACCTTCATAACCTTTCAGAATATTACTTCTGAGTATAGATCCCAAAATCTTGAATTTGGGGACTGGGAGATAGTACAAATTAGGACACACACCTGACATGTGCCCAACCTTGGCTCCCTCCACTGTATGACATACTCCTCCTTAGAATATCTCAGAGTGCAATTCCAAGCACCATCAGAGTATGCCCAGGTAGCCCCAGTTCTAAGGTCTTAGGAGCCTTTGCATTGAATTATAGGCCAAATGGCTAGAATTGCCTGTGGGGCCCCAGTGCTTCACAGGAGCTTCCCTCACTCCAAAAAGAATTAAGGATCTCAAAATGATAATGAAAACAAATATATACTTATATATAAGATGATTGTAAAACATCCAAATAAGACTCTTTCTTTATATAAACTCTCAAAAACTATAGTAGAGGAAAACTTCCACAGTCTTATAAAATATATCTGTAAAAAAGTCTATAGAGCTAGGGGCTGGAGAGATAGCATGGAGGTAAGGTGTTTGCCTTTCATGCAGAAGGACAGTGGTTCGAATCCCAGCATCCCATATGGTCCCTTGTGCCTGCCAGGGGTGACTTCTGAGCATAGAGCCAGGAGTAACCCCTGAGTACTGCTGGGTGTGACCCAAAAACAAACAAAAAAGTCTAAAGCTAACATAATATGTAATGGTGAGAAACTGAATGTATTACTTTTAAAATCGAAATGGGATTGGAGAGACAGTACAAAGTACTTACCTAGTATGTTGCCACAGCCATAATGCTGATCAAATCTCAGCATCTCATATGATCCCTGAGCATCACAAGGAGTAGCCCCTAAACACTTCTGGGTATGGCCCCAAAATAAAATAAAGTGATAAGGAATAGGGCAAGTCTGTTTGTCCTCATCATTATTATCCAATATAACATTTTTAAAAAAGTCAGTGACTTAAAGCAAGTCTTTCAGATTGAATATTATGTAAAATTGTCTTTTTCCAGAAATATTATCAGTTGTGCAGCTAAAACAATAGAATCACACACACATTTACCTCAACTAGATCTGATAAATTAGTTCAATCCAATTGCAGGACACAAGGTAACTTAAATGAAAACAACTGTATTATGAATAACTTTGGAAATCGTGGTGTTTTTATAAATTTGAAAAAACTATACATTTGAAAAAATTTATCAAAATTGTTTAATGGACTGGAGCTAGTACAGGGGTTAGGTACTTACCTTGCCCAAGGTCACCTAGATTCAATCCCTGGCACTACATATGGTCCCCACCCGACTGCCTCCCTGTCCTGCCAGGAATAATCCCAGAATACAGCTGAGTTTGTTTCCAAAACAAAACAATGTTCAAGAGTTATAAGTTAAAAATAAAAAATTTTGCTGGAAAAATACCTATGTAAATAAATGGGGAGATACAGCCCACTTACGTATCAAGTTTCTATAGTAAGAGGTTTGGATAGATAGTACAGGAGCTGAAGCACTTTCCTTGTGCACTGTCAGGAGGAATCCCTGAGCACAGAGCCAGGAGTGAGCTCTAAGTACATCAAGGTGTGACCAAAACAAACAAGCAACAGATCTAACAGTATTGCAAGGTTTCAATTCCTCCTAAATTGAAGGAGGAATATAGTATAGTAATCACATGAAAATCTCAGCAGGCTATTTTATTTGTAGAGCTCAACAAAAATGTCTAAAATTTATTATCAAGTTACTGTAGTATTAATAACAAGACAGATAAATAGAATAAATGAGAATCCAGAAATAGACTCATCTATGCAATGAAAACTCACTTTCAATGACGACCAAAAGGGCATTCAATGTATAATGCTACTCTTTTTTTCTAGAAGGGACTAGAATAATAGGCTATCCATATGCAAAAACATAATAATTAACTGTGACTCATATCTTATGTCATATAAAATCCACACAAAATATACCAGAGACTTTAAATAAAAAAAAACTAAGACTGAAAAATAAAACCTAAAACTACATTATGTCTAGAAGAAAATCCTTGTGACTGAGTTGGCAAATATTTCTTACACTTTCAAATGAACAAATCTAAAAAACAAGTATGGACCAGCGGAATAGCTCAAAGAGTTGAAGAGCAGCTTTGCATGCATCAGGCATGGGTAGCATTTCTGACACCACTTGGTTCCACAGGCACTTTCAGCAGTGACCCTGAACATTGTTGGGTAGAATTGAAAACCATCAAAGTAAACAATGGTGCAATAGAATTATTATTTGATATAGTATATTAGACGTAAGATGAAAGTGAAAAATCTATCCCAAACCTCAAAATAAATGAAAATAAAAATAACAAATGTTATTTTTTTTACTTCATCAAAACCTGCTGTTTCAAAAAGACACAATGAAGACATATGAAAAAAATATCATAGGTGGTGAGAAAGAGCTTTGAAACATATATTCAAACTAGGACAGTGTTTCTCAGCTAGTGGCCCATATGATCCCCTGTGGGCTCCCAGGAATAGTCCAAGGTAGCCAAAGATTTAAAAAATCACATAAAGACAGCTATAGCACAAGGCTAGAATGCCACTGATAAGACAGATGAGAAAAGTGTAATTGGCACAAGAGGAATCAAGGGGGCAGTCAGAAAAGGTTGAGAAACACTAATCAAGAATACTAATTTGCTGCATGTTATATGATCAAAATAAAAATATACGTTTTAAAAAGGATATATTATATTTCATTAACTGACATGAACTGACATGATGTGAACGTGACAATCATGAACTGACAGGCATTTGAATTGTTTAGTAGGGGCTTGAAAGATAATACAGTGGTAGGGCGTTTGCCTTGAACACAGCCAATTCAGGATGGACAATGGTTCGAATCCCAGCAGCCACCATAAGGGTCCACCGAGCCTACCAGGAGCCATTTTCTGAGCGCAGAACCAGGAGCAACCCCTGAACACCATCCGGGTGTGACCCAAAATCCAAAACAAACCAAACAAACAATAAACTACTGTAAGTTGGGCAGAGCCAAAGTACCATGGCTAGGGCGCTTGCCTTTCTATAGTGACTAACCCAAATTCAATTCTCCAGCATCCTATATGTTTTTCTGTGCCTTCCAGGAGCTGATCCCTGAGCCAGTTGCAAGCTTGAACATCTTCTGGGTGTGGCTTCAAAACAAAAACAAGCAAAACAAACAAACAAAAATAAAACCCCAAAAACCCCTACCATAACTAATGCTACATTAAACAGTCATGTACAAGTTTTGGTGTTTACATTTTTACTTCTCTTTTGTTTATACATAAATGTGTAGTTGCTAGGTCACATGATAATTCAGTTTAACATTGTGCAATGTTTGCCCAAACTGTATTCCAAAGTAGCTACAGCAATTTTTTCCATCAATGATGTACAAGTTTCAGTTTCCCACATACAATACCAGTATGTTATTTGGCTTTATGAAAGTTTATTAATCATACAATTGAGTGAAAATTGATGTCATTGAGGTTCAGACTTGTATTTTCCAAAGTATTTCTGTACTCTTAAAACTCAATAATCTGAAAAAAAATTTTAAGGTTAAAGAAAAATGTATTCCAATCAGCAACTGACCCTTCAGGGCCATGGCTGTCTCCCAAAGAAGACGACCACACCCAAGGTCACAAATCAGATTATATAGAAGAAGAAGTGGGTTTAGGGAAGTTCTAGCTTCTTCTAATTATCTTTAAAATGATTGGCTGGTGTCCAGGGTACCTTCCTACTGTTCCCTCGTGTTCTTTCCAGATAGGCTACCTGGTATGGCCACATAACTTGTTAATGAAAACAGGCTTAAGAAAGTCTAGCATGTGGTTTACAACATGTGATCTTTACAAAATGGCATCCCTTTTTGTTTAGAACCTAAGAGAAGCTTCACATGTGATCTTTACAAAATGGCGTTCCTCTTTGTTCAGAACCCAGAACTCCACATTCCCTCTTCTTCTTCTGGGCCTAAGTCAAATTCTTGACTCTCTTTGAGTTTTCTAGTCCCCATTCCTGTTTTATGGGCATATACTGGGACCTTAGCACAAGTATAACTGCACCTATGTATGCCTAAATAAAGTGGGTGAGGAAATTAATTATGCAAGAGCATCATAAAAAAGAATAAGCAGTGGCCTAGCCACTCAATCCAAGGTAATTGAGTAAAACACTGCTCCTATCAGGAGGTGGAATTTTTTCATTTCTGAAAACTGGCTTTCACTAGCTGCAATATCCCTCAGATGACTCCTGATCTGTTCCCCTTGGGCCATACATAGTCCACCTTGTTTTAAGAACCTTAAGTCCAAACTCTCCTGTTCTGCTGGGCCGCTTCTTTTAAGGAGTCCAAAGAGTGCTCTAGATGTATGCTGGCAACTTCTGGGGAAGTCTGATCCTAGCTTCTCTTCTACTCCGTGCTTGTTGGTGGAGCTTACATTGGCATCTTGAAGCAGAGTTGAACTGCTGGCTCTCTCTTCCTTATTTTTCTTAACTGATGCTTCCCTACTAGGAAGTTAGTCTGAACACATTCTCTGTTTTGTTTGTTTGTTTTTGTTTGGGGGTCACACCCGGCAGCACTTAGTGGTTACTCCTGGCTCTACACTCAGAAATCGCTCCTGGCAGGCTCAGGGAACCGTATGGGATGCCGGGATTCGAATCACCGTTCTTTTGCATGCAAGGAAAAAACCTTACCTCCATGCTCTCTCTCCGACCCCTGGACACATTCTCTTAAAGGCCCAACTAATACTTGGGCCAAACAGCTCTGGTTAACAGCACTCCCAAAACTCTGCCTAAGACCTCCAGCCTTAGCCTCAGCGTCTGCTTCCAAATTAAGTCTGTGCTGCCAGGCGGCCCTCCCTGACACATTTCCTATACCATGCAAATAAAGTCTGCCTCTCCCTACATTTCCTAAATGTTTCCAGGAACTCCATTCTGGACAAGCATAAAATGAGAATACTCTAAGGGCAACCTCCCTATCCCAAGATCTGAACCCATGAGTTGGTACCCACTTCTTTTTTAATACATATCTCAGTAGCAGGAGATAAACCCCAAACAAATTGCATAAGTCAACGTTTAGGGGAAGGATTCTCAAGGTAACAGTTTGACCCACAAACCTCCCATTCACAATCTGAGTAAGAGGGTATTCATTCTTGATGGTTGTTCTGCAGTCACCACTATCAGCAGGAGTACTAGGACTATCTGCATTCTGTCCTGGTCCTCGGAGATGAGTCAGTTGAATTTGCAAGGAGTCCTTCTCATTCAGGCTATGACTCTCCACCTTAAAGAGAAAGTAGGTTCCTGTGTCTTCTTTAATCCTTCAACTTAAACAGCTGTTGGAGTAAAGAGAACAACATAGGGCTCTAAAATCCAGTTGTCTAGAGAGACAACTGAGTGTTGTTATCTTTCCTGTACTGGGTCAGACAGAAATATCTCCCATACACTTAGTACTAATTCTTTTATTATTAACATTACCAAGGGAAGCCACAAACTTTGCTCCCAACACTCATCCTCTTTAAATGTTAATATCCAGTTAATTCTTTCTACTTGCCCCAACCTCCGGGGTAGATAGGCATATGTAACTTCCAACTGATCTATGGCCTTAGCTACTTGAGCTCCCTTGGCCTTTCTTGTCCTCATTTCCCTAGCAGCTTTCCTGCTGACTTTTCTGTTTAACATTTTCACCACCTTAGAAGGGGAGGATGGGTAAAAGTCCATCTTCTGTAACATTTTCAGGCTGGCAAAGGATTATAGGTCTAGCAATAAGAAGGGGTGAAATCTCATGCTACCTTAACTCTTAATGAGGCAATTGACTGCAGTTTCAACACTTGATAAAGATCAGATCAATTAGAAAAGGTAACATTATTTAAACTGATCAGGCCCTGGAACAGTAAATTATTTTCTCTATCCTTGGGAGGACAGAACAGTAGAATATGCTCCCTCTGGGATGATGACACAGAAGTTAAGCAACAGAAATCCAAAGTATTAATACCTGTTTCCTGAGTATTTTTGGCATCTGTGTGAGACCATGCTGCCAGACTTCCTCAGGATATGCACTCTAGTGTTACAGATGTTGCCTAGAGTGGAGACCCTGGAATTCCACTAGGTTCAGTAACAGAAATTAAAACAAAGATCTGAGTTAAACTTCTTCTACTCTCCTATTCAGCATAAGTTTTCCCTGGTAAAATTCCAGCCAAACTAGTGATTGCATTTACAGATTTCAGTTTCTTATGACTAGTGTTTGCCTTGCAAGCAGCCGATCCAGGATCTAAGGTGGTTGGTTCGAATCCCGGTGTCCCATATGGTCCCCCTGTGCTGCCAGGAGCTATTTCTGTGCAGGACAGCCAGGAGTAACCCCTGAGCACTGCCAGGTGTGGCCCCCAAAAAACCAAAAAAAAAAAGTGGCTTTCAAAAAAAAAAGAAAAAGAAAGAAAAAGAAAGAAAGAAAGAAAAGACAAGAAAGAAAAAGAAAGAAAGAAAGAAGAGAGAAAACGAAAGAAAGAGAAAGAAAGAAAGAAAGAGAGAGAGAGATAGAGAGATAGAGAGAAAGAAAGAAAGAAAGAAAGAAAGAAAGAAAGAAAGAAAGAAAGAAAGAAAGAAAGAAAGAAAGAAAGAAAGAAAGAAAGAAAGAAAGAAAGAAGAAAGAAAGAAAGAAAGAAAGAAAGAAAGAAAGAAAGAAAGAAAGAAAGAAAGAAAGAAAGAAAGAAAGAAAGAAAGTTGCTTTCAATTAAAGTTCCAGATATAGCCCCAATCTGAGAGTGAGAGATATCCACCATCACTGATAGAACTAGACAAGAAAAGCTTATTTTATGCTAAGCATAAGAATAAGGCAAACTAAAGTGCAAAGGTTCTCTGGTGTCCCTCAGAGAAAAGGAAATTCAATAAAGCAATGAACTGAGCATGCCCAATTAGGCAAAAAAAAAAAAAAACAAAAAAAAAAAAACAACTCAATCAAATAAGCCTGCACAATTAAGGAATTGGGAAAAGGCAAGTTAATCTAACTGAACTCTCTGCATGGAAACAGAGGCCAACAAAATGGATACCTTTTACCCCAACCCCATACATAAATATATTAATCCACATTAATATGTCAAAGAGGTGACATGATTTTATAAACATGTTTGTCAGTATTTGTAAAATAGGCATACAGAATAGATTCCTTGTTTTGGGATCGGAGTGGTGGCACAAGCAGTAAGGCCTTTACCTTGCCCGTGCTAGCCTAGACAAACTGCGGTTTGATTCCCTGGCATCCCATATAGTCCCCCAAGCCAGGAGCGATTTCTGAGCACATAGCCAGGAGTAACCCCTGAGTGTCACTGGGTGTGCTCCCCACAAAATTTACTTGATTCCCAAATTATTTAGTCAGCATCTGCTGTAACTTAGGTGCTCCTCAAGATGCTACAGTGTTAAAACACAGACCAAAATAACCTGCCTTCATGGAGCTTATATTTGAGCAAGGAAAACTTAACAGCCAAACATAGTATAGAAGATAGTTCTGAATATTACCGTAAAAAGCAAAGAGGGATGGAAAAGACACTGCAATACTAAATAGTGTGATTATGGAAGCCTCCTTGTGGAAAGGACATTGGAATAAAGGCCTGATGGAAGTGAGAGAGCAAGCCTGCAGATACCTGAGGGAGTGTTCTACATAGAGAAACAGCAATAAGTTATGGTGGGTGGATGTGTTTGCCTGATCCACTGGAGAAAAACAAAGAGGCTAGTGGTAGAATGAAACAGAATGAGTGAGGTAAGTTCACAGGAAAGTTAGGTCTTGAGAGTTAATTTGTATATATCTTGACCTTATTCCTGACTCCTAAAGTTCAAACTCTTTAAATAGTTCTATGAAGCTCTTGTTTTCAAAGCTATCACATTCCCCTGTAACACTTACATGCTACATACAAGGCAAAAATACATTCAGTTCAGGTTTATAACCTGCCTTTCCTTCTCTCAAAGCCTAAAACCTCTTGCAGTTTCTCTGAATCCTTTAAGCATCCAGCGTAGGCCTGTCAAAAAGCAAGCTCTCAGTGCAGGTTTCCCTTTCTATCTAAAAGTAGGATCCTTTCTAGAAACCTTTCATAGCCAAAAGTATACAAAGATGAATATTTTTACTTTATAATTATCTATCATAAAAGTAAAAGTAATCATTGGATTTCTTTTGTTTAGCCAAAGTAAGTATTAATGTGTTTTGTGTTTGTTTTTATAAAAGTAAAATTTCTTAACTCAAAGTTTGGAAAAGAAAGAAATACATATATATGTTTGCTCCTAAAATAGTGATCCTAGACTTTTACCTCAAGAGCTTTCATTTTGCCTCTAGATACCTCTGAATATATTTGTAGTACAGTGTTGGAGTTTTTATACTCACTGGTTAAAACTTAGAACACAAGACAAATCATAGGCATATACTGTCCATACATAATACAGCACTCTCCCAAGATTTATAATTTGGTTGTTGTCATTCTTAAGCATTAATGCCCAAGTCTCCTAAGTCCTCTTTCAAGCTTCACTACTATTGAAGGGCCATTCTAGTATAAAACAAACAGTCCTGGACCTTAAAGGATACCTGCCTTGAAAGCCAGACATTGTCTAGCTATCATTATTCTCAAAGTCAATAGAAGTGCTTTCGTTTTCTTTTTCTTTTTACTCTATAGATATGTACACTTTGAGACAGGTCACAAAGCAAAAATCTGTAGAAACAACATTGTTTCACTCATAACTTTTACTCTTAAATAGTTTAAAAAGACTAATGAGAAAGCGGAGACATATTTAGCTCAACATTCTTCTCAAGCATCCTCAAAGGCCATCTGTTTCAAGGTTGGCATTTCTACCTGTGATAACTAAAACCTATATAGAGAAAACATGGTGGCAAGATGCTAGATGGGTCTAATTTTCTCTTTGCATTGTAAATCTTTAAAATGACTCTGGGTGAGAGTTTAAGATGGTTGATGAGTTTTCAGCTTATGTGGGAAAATGATTTAATGTGACTGTTTAATAAATTACATTCCTAGTAAGCCATAGGCTGAAACACCTCAAAATATCAGTCTATCAACAACTTCTGTAATGTTATCAAGGAGAAAATGCTGTATTTGGAGCATTTTCCTAAAGTACTTGAATTAATACTATCATTTTTGTGGAATAGGAAATTTCGCTAAGAGCCCTGCTGATTTTCTATTAAGGGTGCAGTGAGATGGAGTATGTGGCACTCTGCTTTCATTCGTAGATCAACAGCGAAGGAGACAGATTTGTAGTATTTATCAGTGTTAGCAAGGCTAAGCACATTTGTTCACAGGTGTTGGGAGTCACCACTTGAATGAAAAGCTGGGCAGGAAAATAGTATTTGTCTAGTGAAAATATAACACACAGCCCACACCTCCGATATGACATTATACATTATGGGTTGATGTTAGTCCACATCAAAAAACCTTGGCAAGTTCTTTCTTTAATTTCATTACTCAAATTAGTGCATGTCAAATCCTTGTTATTATCATTACTGATAGGATGATAGCATTATGTATCAGTGACAACCTATTCATTATCAATTTGGTGTTGAGCTTATGGTATGTTCTCACTCTACTCTTAAATATTGGAACAGGGCTGGAGTAATAGCATGGCAGGTAGAGCACTTACCTAGCACATGGCTGACCAGGTTCGATTCCTGGTATCTCATATGGTTCTGTGAGCCCTGAGCAAGAGCCAGAAATAACCCCTTAGCACAGCTAGATGTGAACCAAAAAACAATATATATATATACATATAATATATATGTACACACATATTAGAACATGGAATTTGTGAACAAAGGCATTTAAAATAAAACTAAGATAGCAGCATCTAATTCCAAAATCTTTCTTTAGTGTAGTGGGAAATCATATCTTAGATCATTACTTCAAGATCATTATTTCAAGACTAATTAGCTGAATAAAAACAACTTTTGTATCCACTTACTTTGAAACATGGGGAAAATAAACATTTTACTTTAGACACTACATTTTCTTTATAATTTGTTGGAAACTTGGAGAGGGTGTTGGGCCACATCTGGTGTTGCTCAAGGCTTACTTCTAGTTTTGCTCAGGGATCACTCCTGGATCATATTCAGTTTTGGTGATCCAACTGGGGTCAGCCACATTCAAGGCAAATACCTTAATCTCAGTACTATATCTCTGACCCTTTGTTGAGAATTTTAACTGAAAAATTTGAGCACAAAATTAAACCTGTCATTTGATCTACTGACCTTCAAGAATAATACATATAAATCAGACAATCTGTTAGGTTCTCAGTCAAAAATATTTCCACTAATTTTCAGGACTTCAGAAAAAATGAGAACAGATTCTGGTTTGCGTATAAATTATTTTTTTAAAAAATAATGCTTGGAAAGGAAAAAAATCATCTTAAAATTCATCACATTACCTAACAATGAAGAGATTTGGCAGAAATCCTCTCACCTCTGCCCATTGTACCTATGGTGCTAGGGAGAGAGCAGAACATATGGCATATGATGTCACTCACTGTTATCATTTCCACTTCCCTCTGAGACATGCAGACCAGACCCCATCAACATTTCTAGGGAAGCTAATAATTATTTCAATGTCCTATTTTCCAATGTGTGAAAAATAAATTAGGTAGCATTTTCATAGCAATAGGACTATATAAACAGAGTAGTACATGAATTAATTTAACATAATAGTTATAGTAGATAAATAGTATCCAGTATTTCAATTGTCACCAAAGAAACAAACATCATTAAATATTGTAATCACATCAACTCTGGATTATTAGCTAGTTCTAGTATACATATAATTTTTAAGAAAATATTTACCTGTTAAATGTATAAATGGAATTGCCTATCATTTGAAAGAAAATATTTACAAAGTCACCTCAGATCTTTCTTCTCCAAACTTGAGAATATTTTTCATAGTAATTCTACAGAAATACTGTTGATTTATTAAACTATACAATTAATTTTACAAGTCTAGCTGTATCCAGGATAAAATAATGGCATCATTTAAAAGATCATTTAAAATTTTGACTTGCAGTCAAAATTGGACTTTTTCCTTAGTCATAGTTCTGAGCTATGAACTAGGATCAGACTGGAGAAAAAGAAAAAACACATCTCCATTTCCACAGAGAGAGAACAGACCTGAGACTAAAGAATAAACATAACGGGGCCCGGAGAGATAGCACAGCTGCGTTTGCCTTGCAAGCAGCCGATCCAGGACCAAAGGTGGTTGGTTCGAATCCCGGTGTCCCATTTGGTCCCCCATGCCTGCCAGGAGCTATTTCTGAGCAGATAGCCAGGAGTAGCCCCTGAGAACTGCCGGGTGTGGCCCAAAAACCAAAAAAAAAAAAAAAAAGAATAAACATAACATGATCACAGTCTTAAATATACTAGGATAAAACAAAAAGCATTTCCAAATAATTCTATACCAAATGCAAAGGCAAAGAAGGAGAACTGTGCTGCCTTTTTATTTTTCTCAACTCCTTACATGATGACTTAGGTGATGATTTAGATGATATCTTAGGTAAGTCAAAAGGCTACTCTTTCAGATGTTAATGGGGGAGGGTGGTTGTGACTGAATCTCATACTATATTAGGGATTAGAACTAAAATGACCCAATTGTCAGAAATATAATGTCTTCCCTAGAAAGCAGTTCTCAATTATGTGTTCTTCAAAATTATAAGGACTTTTATAGGAGATTGCTGATCCCATCAGAGTGTCTAATCAGACAAGAATTCGTATTTCTAACAAGGCCCCTGGTAACACAGATGGAACTTGTCCAGGCAGCACTTCTTGAGAAACACTCACCTCAAAGGCAGAATAACAAAGGCAAAATACATGTGTTAAGGAAAGCAAAATCTTCTTTTCAAGTGTGACCACCAGTTAGCTTGGTGGCCTCAGGCAAAAGTTTTAAATCTGGCATGGCTTTTGTTTCCTGGTAGGTAAAATGGAAGCAACAATATCTGCTTTATCAGGTGGTGCTGGGCAGGTGAGACTGTGTTTGTGTCCATGAGTGCATGCATGTCTGGGAAAGTGTTTATGTGACTGGTATGACCTACTCTACCAACTTGGAATATATCTATTTTATGTTTCCAACTCAACATTCCCTTTGCCATTTGTTCAATTTAGATTAGTGTCCATTACCCGCCTCTAGGAATGTGCTCCTTTCTCAAAATATGTGCTCCAAGAATTTTCCAAGTCTGAAGAGTTGATCTACCTCCTAACTCTATAACTAAAAAATCTAATCAGCACACTGACTTTCCTCCCCCATCACAAAAACGCCCTCAGTTTTGTCAAATACAATTAAAACAAAACCTATATAATTCCCCTAATAAACCAATTCCTTTGCAGGCTCCAGTGATGTCCCTAATCTGAACACTAACATTGTACATAGCCTTTCAGCTCATACCTAGAGATGCAATATCTAATTCAAACGTGTCAAATGCCCATTTGGGAGACTTGAGATTGAGTTTTTCACCCTTGGTCACTTACTGTACTCATGCAGATCTATCATTATCACCTGTCCAACCTCTAGACCAAGACTCCCAGAGTTATTTTCCCTATCATTCCATTTTCAGGGAAAAATCCCTCAACTCCTCCCAGTCCCCAGAAATCTACTTTCTGACCAATAGAAAGAACCCCACACTTGTACCAAGTCTACTATCAGACCCTTGGATGGTTCCAGCAGCCCACAGGAGGCAATATTACCCAATTTAGGGAACTGCTTTATTATTTATTTATTTATTTATTTATTTTGTTTTTGGGTCACACCCAGCAGCGCTCAGAAGTTCCTTCTGGCTTTATGCTCAGAAATCGCTCCTGGCAGGCTCAGGGGACCATATGGTATGCCAGGATTTGAACCACTGTCCTTCTGCATGCAATGCAAATACGCCACCTCCATGCTGTCTCTCCGGCCCCTAGGTAACTGCTTTAGACCATCCAATGGCAAAAGTTATCCTCTTTTCAGTCCCTTTCTCATGAAAAATGCCTCCCTGACATTTTGTGCAGCTTTAACTTCCCTCATGGGAGTCAAGCAAACATAGCTAAACATTTTAATACAACAGGAAAAATGGTTGAAATTTCAAATTGTTTTATTCCAAGACGAGACCTCAACCCTTGTTTCAATGAACTTGTTACAAATTGCCTTTTGTAATATTGCTGACCATTTCTGTGTCTTTCCATTCCCTTGGATCATGTTGAAAGAATCTGCCATTGAGACATCTTATCTTTTTCCCCAACCCAAGTCTCTGCTTTTCTATTTTTTTGTTTTAACTCTTTTGAATCTAAGTGGGTAATGCTCTAAAAGCAAAGTTTTTTTCTGTCATGCTAGTCCATTAAAACCTGGACTCCCGGGCCGGGAAGGTGGCGCTAGAGGTAAGGTGTCTGCCTTACAAGCGCTAGCCAAGGAACGGACTGCGGTTCGATCCCCCGGCGTCCCATATGGTCGCCCCCAAGCCAGGGGCAATTTCTGAGCACATAGCCAGGAGTAACCCCTGAGCATCAAACGGGTATGGCCCAAAAAACAAAAAAAAAAAAAAAAAAAAAAAAAACCTGGACTCCCCAGGCATCTGCTGAAAAAGGGAAAGGGGCAATACAATGTTCAAATTCCAAAGTCATCTCTGGGCCAGAGGTGGTGGTCATGTGCTGTGAGACCATCAACATTTCTGGAAATTTCTCCAGGAACTAGTGTGTCCTTCCTTTGGAAGTACATGGAAACCAACCTGCTCCGAGGCCCCTGCCACATCTTTTGGAGAACAGAATATTCAGGCTGCCCCACGAGACCTAGCGAGACCAAGCTGCATTGGACCACCCCAATGTGTTACATAATATCCTGCTGTCCTATAAGAAGAAAAAGCAGATGTGCCTTCAAGGTGGGCTCCTGAAGCCTACCTAGAAGTGTGCCTATCTGGGGCACCCAGCTTATGAGGTTGGCTGGAAGTACCAGGCAATGATGGCCATTCTAGAGAAGTTGGTGAAAGCGAAGACTCATTCCTCAAGAAAAAGCAGCTTCTGAGACTATGGAAAATTACTAAATTCATAGACCAAACATCTTCAAGACATGTAAATTCCTGGCCCGATAAACTTGATGATTGTTCAGTAAAAACAAACAAACACACAAAAAACCTTGGACTAGATCAAACTTTCGTTAGGCTACTAGAATGCCCTTCTGAATGTGTCTTTAAACTCCCAAAGATAGGCTTCCTATCCATGCTGGAGGAAGGAAAAAGAGGAAGACAAGGAAAAGAAGGAAACTTGTTCCCACCTCCACAAAACTCTACCCACTCTGTGACCTTACCACATAATAGAAATATTTCTCCAATATTCTGGGTAAAGGTAGTAGCATAGCAGAAAAGGGAAGGATCTGAGTAACATGCTGATGACTTGGCAGAATTAAACACTTCTCTGTATTGACATGCAGAATCTTTGTATCTAGAACTTTTTAGAGAACTATTATTGCTGAGAGCTAAGCAAAATAAATCATGCAGTCATTCAATACAAATGTATTCAGTGTGTATCTTATACAAGAATCTGTACAATGTATGCAATACTGAACACAGGACAATCACCCAAGAAGTCTACTTTTGGGAAGTTTTGGGTCTACTAGGAGGAAGTTCCAATGACACTATATAGATGACATGAATATCAATTCTGCTGGCTTTTAACTTCTAAATAATGAGCACAAGAATGGAAGAATACATACCAGGAATGAGAAAAATTGATTTTTTAATAAAAATTATCTCAAGCATTGTTCTGCAAATAGAAATAATCTTTTCATCTTAACTGCAAGATACTTGCTGTTTGTGATGTTTTCTCAGGTCAAGGGGATATGAGCTTTCTCTTGGTATACCTACTTACTTTGTTTTTTGTGGTTTTTGGGTCACACCCGGCAGTGCTCAGGTGTTACTCCTGGCTCCATGCTCAGAAATTGCTCCTGGCAGGCACGGGGGACCATATGGGACGCCGGGATCCGAACCAATGACCTTCTGCATGAAAGGCAAACGCCTTACCTCTATGCTATCTCTCCGGCCCCATACCTACTTACTTTTAAATGGACACTAAGCCCTTTAAAAATGGCCAACCTACAGAAGGTGTACAATTTGTGGTTAGAACATGAATTAGAGCCCAGTAATGGCTGAGTGGTAGTGCAGATGCCTGGCAGGTAAAAGACTACAAGTTCCATCACTGTCCCACATGCTACATGCCATCCAAAACTGATGTTGGGACAAAAAGAGTGTCTGCTCTCTGATATACCTCAACTGGATGTTTTCAAGCACTGCACCACAATATTGTGCATCTTCCTTAGAGGCCCCCACAACTAAGAGTGTAATTAACTGTCACAACAACAATGGAGGTGGGGAATAAAATGGGAATATTCTCAGAGCAAACAGAACGTACCTATCTATCCAATCACTTCAGTATTCCCCTTCATTAAGAGTAGTGAAAACCAAACCGTCAAAAAATAAAAGAGAAGGGCCAGAGTGGTGTTGCAAGCAGTAAGGCATCTGCCTTGTGTGTGCTAGCCTAGGACTAACCGCAGTTCCATCCCCCTGAGCCCTATAGAGTCCCCCAAGCCAGGAGTGATTTCTGATCACATAACCAGGAGTAACTGCTGAGCATCACAGGGTGTGGCCCAGAAACCAAAAATAAAATGAAATGAAATAAAAGGAAGAGAGAGGGAGAGAGAGAGAAAGAGAGAGAGAAGAGAGAGAAAGAGAGAGAACAGGTGGGGGAGGGTGGGTGGGAGCAAGAGGGCATAGGGAGTGTGAAAGAGAAACGGGACATTGGTGGCTGAAAAGGTGCACTGGTGAAGGTTGTTGTACATTGTATGATTGCAACTCATTCATGAACAACTGTGGAAAAAACTGAAGTATAAATAATCTTGCAACCAAAGTGTTTAGATAGATAGATGATAGATAGATAGATAGATAGATAGATAGATAGATAGATAGATAGATAGATAGATAAACAGACAGACAGATATACCTTTAGAATTATGCATTAAGGACTAGGGGAGATAGTACAAATAATATGACCTAGGTTTGATCCTCAGTACCACATGCCCACCAGTCACCACCAGGCCTAGCCCTGGAAGCCTCTGAATACTGCCAGGGTGATCCTGCTGGTCTGTAGCAGCACATGCTCAGATCTAAAATAGCCAATGGTCACTGGAGTAAGTCCTAGGTTACCTGATCATCATTTGGGAGCTCCTCAAAGGAATACATATGCATAAAACGTGTTGATGACATATTTAGCACTATCCAAAACTTCTTAGCCTAAATGATAACTAATAATTATAACATCAAACTTGCTTAAATAACAAATTGTAACTTTTGGGGGTCATACCCAGTGGTACTCAGGGCTTATTCCTGGCTCTGTGCTCAGGGATCACTTCAGACGGGGCTTGGTGGACTATATATGGTGGTGGAGATTGAACTTAGGTTGACTGCATGCAAAGCAGGCATCCTATCTGCAGAACTATCCTTCTGGTCCCAAAAGAGTCATAATTTACAAAGTTTGTGTGAATATGTTATCCCTTACAACAATTTCATAAAATATGTAAATGATACTTTTTTTTATAAGTGAGGAGATTGTGATTTCAAGAAGTTCAAAGGCTTGTTTAATTCAGAGAGTTCCAATTGGAGTAATTTTGCTCTCCTGCTGAATGTTTGGCAACATCTGAAGAGATCTTTTGTTGTCCTAATGGAAATTGATGTTATTGACAGTTACTTGGTGGGCAGAGACAAAAGAAGGTACTGAATTTCCAACAATGCCCAGGACAGAGGCTCATTCTATAGAGTTATTTAGCTGAAGAATCAACAGTACCAACAAGAAAAACCAGTTTAGAAGCCCAGAGGGATAGCACAGTGATAGAATACCTGCTCTGCAAGCATTGGGTCACGAGTTCAAATCTTTAAGGTTCCACAAGATTCTAGCAGATGTTCTATCTGTGATCCCTGAGGCCGAACAAAGTTTCTAATCACAACACAACAAAGTATGTGTGAGCACCACAATAAGGATGAAAATCCTGGTAAACTCTACAACTGAAAATGATAATATGTGAGTGCTAAAGTCAGGAAGTGCAAATCTTGATAAGCATATGTGTAAGTACTGGGCAATCCCCAGAAGCATCATGACTGTGTGACTCCAGAGTGAGAGCCCCAGTAAGCATGTGTGCAAGAAGGGCAATGAAGGGAGTGCATATTTCACTATGACCCCTCAGTATAACAATAATACCACCATGAACAATGAAGAGAAGAGATGAAGGGGGAAGATTAAGAAAAACAATAACCTGATATAGGATAACACAACTGTCAAGATCTAAATCCATGTTTATTATTATTATTATTATTATTAATTACTACTATGTGTTGCTGTCTTTCTTCTATTATCCCAAGGGGAAAGTTTTATTCTTAAACTTAGAGGAGAAGCATATTCTATTTTATTCCATAGTTTTCATTCATTTTATTTTAGTTTTTTGGCTTTTGAGTCACACCTGGCAGCACTCGGGTTACTCTTGGCTCTATGCTCAGAAATCATTCCTGGCAGGCTCAGGGGACAATATGGGATGCCGGGATTCGAACCACTGACTTTCTGCATGCAAGGCAAACGCCTTACCTCCATACTATCTCTCCAGCCCCATAGTTTTCATTCTTGTATTTCTTTCACTCGGGGTTGATGATAGGGGTCTTAAGCATTGTCTAGTGGTGCTCTGGAGCTATTCCTGGCTCTGTCATTCCTGGCAGTGCTTAGGTGCTGATGGGAATTGAATCAGGACCTGGCCACATGCAGGGCAAGTACCTAAATCCCTGTAAATCTTTCTGGTTCTTAGATTTCTGAGCTCTTTGGGGAGGGCTACAAACTATACTTTTAGTGGACAAGGCAATATTAAAGAATAAAGTATTACAAGTGACAGTGAAAAGACTGCATAAATCCTGCTGTGCCTCCATAGCCTAAATTTCCAAGCTCATCCTTTTCTGCACCTGCAATGAAAACATTTGGACAACAAAAGATGATGCAATTTCACTGTTTCTCAACTCTACACCTAGAACTGTGCAGGAGAGATGGGAGGTAGGAAAAATGATGGATTAACATGTGTGGGAGTTCTCAATTATCGATGGTAATGGCCCATGGATATAATGTGGATTTGCCAAAGCCACTGATAACCCAGAAGTCGTTTTTATTGAAATTTGGATACAAAACATTTTTTAAAGGAGAGTGATCTATCTAATAATTACTTTAATTTTGAGGTAAACTACTGTAAGTTATTTTTAATTCCCTAGATACAAATCACTGTGAGGCAGGAGAGGCATCCAAGAATGTGCTAGTCAGCAGGGGATGCCAACAAAGATTAAAAACTGGAACAGAACTAGTGGAAGAACAGCTCTGGTACAGGCCCAGTATAGTCAAAAGCAGTAGCATTAGGCCATGTGTTTCAGAGCCAGGCAGCCTGGATTCCAATCCAGCACTGGAAACAATGATCTCTGTACCTCAGTTTCCTCAATTTAAAAAATGAAAAAATATATAGTATTTACCTTACAAGATAGAATCCATTTTTTGTTTTAGTTTTGTTGTTTGTTTGTTTGTTCTTTGCCTAGTTGCTAAGGCCAATACTGACTATATTGTATAGTAGCAGTGTGGGCTCATGACCATATCTTGTGTCTGATTTTAAAAGTCTTTCAGTTTTTCACCATTATGTATGATGTTTGCTGTGGGCTTCTGGAAATTAGATTTAACTATGCTGAGGGAAGTTACTTCAAGTCCCATTATTTGTTTTTAATGAAGGAAGTTTACAAACATTCTTGATTTGGGAGCAGATTTTCCTTTATTTCTCTGTTCATGAAATGTAGGACTTATTTGGTCATAGGGAAAGAATGAAGGCTAGAAAGAATTTTTTGTTGTTGTGTTGTTGTTGTTTGTTTTGGGGCCACACCCATTGATGCCCAGGGGTTACTCCTGGCTAAGCACTCAGAAATCTCTCCTGGCTTGGGGGGATCATATGGGATGCCAGGGGAGATTTCTGAGTGCAAGGCCAGGAGTAACCCTTTTGAGCCGCCAGTTGTAACCCAAAAGGCAATAAAATAAAATAAAATAAATAAAAAAATAAAAACAACAGATAAAGAATATATCAGGAGCCGAAGCTGTAGCGCAGTGGTAGGGCACTTGCCTTGCACGCTGCTGACTCAGGACCAACTTGGGTTCGATTTCTGGCATCCCATATGGTCCTCCAAGCCAGGAGCAATTTCTGAGAGCATAGCCAGGAATAATCTCAGAGCATCACTGGTGTGGCCCAAAATCCAAAAAAAAAAGAATTTAGTACCTGAGTAATGGTTTAGTCTTGCCATGTATTGAAGCTTTGACAGCTGAAGAGTAGATGAAATTATTGACTAACAAAGGCAGTATTACATGCACTTACAAAGCCATGCATCCAGGGCATAGACATTTTTTGTGTGCATTTGCTAATTTCAATACTAGAAACATTGCCACCTGGTCAATTTCAAGATATCTATGTGACATCACAGGACACAGGACATGGAGCAGAAGAAATGCACACATGCCTCTCAGGTTTCAGCACAAGCTGGCTATAACATACCACTGTATGGATCCCTGTCCCTCCCCAAACTGCTGCATCAAAACCTCAGGGATTGGGGCTCAGGAGTATAATTTTTACCAAGCCCTCCATATTACTGTGATGCTCATGAAAGTTTTCAAAGAACTGCTAAATCATCATGGAACTCAGCCAGTTCCTAAGTTTCCTGCAGAGGTGAAAGTGCAGTCAATGAGAACATCCAAATGAACAACTTTGTTGGAGTCACAAATTATCCTGGTGAAGGAAATAGGGGGTAGTGTACTTAAATCTGGAAACTCATCTGTAAAATCTGCAAGTTTTATGGCAGAAAGACAAATAGCTCACAGCATACATAAAATTAGAAAGCAGTCACAAAGCAAATAAACATGGAGGAAATGAGAATACCATTTTCTAGTAAAGCAATTCTAGAATATCCAAGAATTATTCAAATGTTTCTTAGGAGTTAACTAAGGATTAGTTCAAAATTAATCTCTATCAGTATTTATTAGCAGAAGTAGACAATTTAAATGCATCTGTAAAAGACTAAAACAGCATATGATAGATGAAATGTGTCACTGGCTAAAAATAGAATAATTAAATCAATACAATTTAGATGTCCAAAATTTACTGAGAAAAACTGAACTAGGGGGAAGTAATGGCTAATTGCTTTCCTTATATAAGTATACATACATGTGATAGCATGTTTATTATTGGGTGGGGGCTCACCTGGTGATACTCAAGAGCTACTCCTGGCTCTGCTCTCAGGAATCACTTCTGGTGGTGCTCAGATGATCATATGTGGTGTCAGGGATCAGACCAAGCTTACTGCATGCAAATTGGCAGCTTCCCTCCTCCATTGTCCTCGAGTCCTCTCCCTCCTTTTGAGGTAAGCTTCCTACTAAAAATCACTTCTCAGTTTCTGTTGCCTTTGGGCATTTGCTATTTCTTTACTATGTATCCTCCCACCTATGAGAAGGATCATTCTTCATTTTCAATTTCTTTTTCATTTTTTGTTTGTTTGTTTTTGGGCCACACCCGAGGTTACTCCTGGCTCTGCATTCAGAAATCACTCCTGTCAAGCTCAGGGAACCATATGAGATGCTGTGAATAGAACCCAGGTCTGTCCTGGGTTTGTCACATACAAGGCAAACACCCTACTGCTTATCGCTCCAGCCTCCATTTCCAATTCTTAAGCATAGTGTAAAATGCTGCAGTAAGCTGATGGTGTCAAATTATCTTTTATATTCTCATTTCTTTTGGATCTAAACACCAAATGGATTTGGCAAACACACTAATTATTTATTAGCAATTTATAAATTATAAAATAAGTTAAGGCAATTAGAATAATACAAAATATAATAAGTCAAAGCTACAGATTTGTTGCAAATTGCTATAATCACATCTCTATGTAAGGCAAAACAGTAGGCATTGGAACAAATAAGAAACTCTAAAGTTGGGACTGAAGCGATAGTAGGTACAGTGTTTACCTTGCATGCAGCAACCCAGGTTTGAATTCCAGCATCCCACAGGGTCTCCTGAACACCACTAGGAATAATTATTGAGTGCAGAGCCAGGAGTAACCCCTAAGCACTGCCAGGTGTGGCCCCAAAACAAAACAAAACAAACAAAATACTCGTTTCTCTTCTAATGGTTTAAAGTCTAATAGATGGAATCCAACCAAGACCTTAGTACAAAATACACATAAATAGATTTGTTTAATACATTTTTGGTACAAACTGGTAAACTGCTTTGCGAAACTGTCTATAGTTTCCATTAAAGAAAGCTATTAGTGACTTAAGATCAGCTGAGGCTTACTTAGTTGGCAAAATTTAGAATCAGCAACTATCATCTCATGGAGGGGAAATACAGTTTTCATTTTTATTGGAGGCTGTTTTTGTCATTTGTTTGTTCATTAGTTTTAAAGAAATTAGTTTGGTAAAAGTAGGCTAAGTTAAACATGTAAAGTTTAACTAAGTTAAAATGTAAAGAAATAAAGCTGGGGGGCCGGTGAGGTGGCGCTAGAGGTAAGGTGTCTGCCTTGCAAGCGCTAGCCAAGGAAGGACCGCGGCTCAATCCCCCGGCGTCCCTTATGGTCCCCCCAAGCCAGGGGTAATTTCTGACCGCTTGGCCAGGAATAACCCCTGAGCATCAAATGGGTGTGGCCGAAAAACCAAAAAAAAAAAAAAAGAAAAAAGAAATAAAGCTGGAGTGGTAATTGCAAACTGATGGTTCTAGATCTTATAGATTTATAGATTTTTATTTTTCAATTGCTTTATCATCTAAATAACTTCTTTGGGGGATCTTGTTTTAACTTGGGGTCATACCCAGCAGTGCTCAGGGCTTACTCCTGGCTCGGTACTCAGGATCACACTAGTGTGCTCAAGGTATCATATGGATTGCTGGGGATTAAACTCAGGTTGGCTGTGTGCAAAGACAAGTACTCTCTCTGATTCTGAAACTCGTAATTTAGACGTAGCCCAACTTCAGAGACAGATAATTATTAGATGAGAGAACTGTAGTAACTCTCTAACTGGTCTCTGCCTTCGATTTATCCTGACCTTCATACCTCCATATCGCTTGTCAAATATCACTGAAATATCAGATCACCCCCTGCACTGTGCCTGACCCTCATGGTTCCATGCATTGAGAATAAAAGTCAGTGGGTCCAAATTTACCAATTGAGTTTTAACACATTAGCTCCTCAGCTTCATTCACAGACCCTAATTTGCTCTTGACTCACTAGCTCCTCTGTCAAGGCGTGAGTTAGTATTTTCGCTGGGATATATCTTTCTTTGTACTTGACGGGAATAACACGTTTCTTCTCTTCCCAGTTCTAACTCTAACCTCATTACTCATAAAATGCCTTGAGTTTCTCCAGCTGATAATTACTCCTAAGTGATATCCTCTCCTGGCATGATTTTACTCATTTATAGCTCTTAGCTCAGTCTGTCAGGAGTTGAGGTGATTGATGTAATGTTGGGTCAATCCACTAGGACATGAATGCTGGGAGTTCAGAGGTCCTGACATCTTTTTTTTTTTTACCTTGTACTCCTCACTGTATTTTGAATGATACTTTTAAAAAACAAATATCTCACTAAAGAATGTGGTTATCTGACTAGAGAAAAAACTTCCTTTAGGAAAAGAGATGGAGATATAACTGGAATGTGTGAAGGAATTTAGAAATCAGGGTAGATACATAAATTTAGTCACTTTCATTGCACGTTGAGTGCCACATTCCTCCTACTGTTTTCTATACTTATATTCAATACTATTTCTTTTTTTTTTTTTTTTTTTTGGTTTTTGGGCCACACCCGGCGGTTCTCAGGGGTTACTCCTGGCTGTCTGCTCAGAAATAGCTCCTGGCAGGCACGGGGGACCATATGAGACACCGGAATTCGAACCAACCACCTTTGGTCCTGGATCGGCTGCGTGCAAGGCAAATGCCGCTGTGCTATCTCTCCGGGCCCTCAATACTATTTCTTATACTTTAAATTTTTCTTTTTTTCCCTCTTCTTCCTTATTATTATTAATTATTATTTATTATTATTTAAATTTTGGGTTATACCCGGCAGTGCTCAGGGGTTACTCCTAGCTCTGCGCTCAGAAATTACTCCTGGCATGCTTGGAGGGCCATATGGGATGCCAGAAATTGAACTGGGGTCAGTTCTGGGTTGACCATGTGCAAGGCAAACGCCCTACCACTGTGCTATTGCTCTGGCCCCAGTACTTTAGAATTTTAATCTTTTCTGTTCATATGTTTTTATTTGGGGGGGGTATGTCTGTAGGTTTTGAAACAGTACATTAACTATTAAAGAAGAAATAAAATGAAGTTATTAGTTTTCTTTCTCTTTCTTATGATATCAGAATATATTTCATGAATACTCTACCTTCTCATTTAATGAAGTCTATAGAATAAGGGTGGCCTTACACATGTTTTATGGTAACTTAGTCACATACACACACACACCTAAAACAGGCATCCATAAAACAACGTTCTTAATTAGTGCAATGCATGTAGGTACAAGTATTTCCACCTTTTCAAAGTTTGTGTGATGGTATTTGTTTTTTACAAAAAGACCTAGAATAATGTCTTTTTCACTAACTTAAGAGTTTTGCTTTCATAACAAAAAATGAGAAGCAAAAGTCGTGTTTTGCATTCATTTTGCAGCAGACATTTGTGGGCCTGTGTATACCCTGAGCAACAGGAGTGGCACCACCATAGTTCTTACCCAGGGTTTGCCTTATACAAGCTGTGTACTCACCAGACCAACTCCAGTTGCATTTTATATTGGCTTTATTTTGAGTTTCAGGTATTATTTGACATGATTTTTTGTTTTTGTTTTGGGTCACACCCTGTGGTGCTCAGGGGTTACTCCTGGCTCTGTGCTCAGAAATCGCTCCAGGCTGGCTTGGGAGACCATATGGGATTCCTAATTCCAACCACCGTCTGTCCTGGATCGCTGTGTGCAAGGCAAATGCCCTACCACCGTCTATCTCTCCGGCCCCAATTTCACATGACTTTTAAGGTTATTTGAGGGCCCAGGAGCACCAAACCTTTTCCATATGAAATAACCATTTTAGGTTATAAAAAGTTTCTTAAAATGCTCTCTACTCTTACATAGCAAAGAAAATCAGTATTTCAATATGCTTTATTTTATTTCGAATAAGAAAACATACAGTTTGTAAAGATTTGCAAAATATTTTCAAGTAGTCTTCTAAATCATTATTATTATTAAGGGATTGAGACAAAGTATATCTATCATAATTCTTAGATTACAGTCATTGAAACACTGTAAGAAGTACTTTTGCTAATCTTGTTACACTCAATTTTTTATAATAATTCTATGACAGATTATTATACCCATAGAATGATGAAAGTAAACAGAGAAGTAACTGTTAAGAATCTCAAACACAGATCATGCTTCTACTAATAGCTCAGATCATGCACTATAGTTTTTTGTCATGCTTAAACTCCAAGAAGATAGACATATACTGGATTTATTTTTTGTTTGTTTGTTTGTTTTTTGGCCACACCTGGTGATGCTCAGGGGTTACTTCTGGCTATGCACTCAGAAATCTCTCTTTGCTTGGGGAACCATATGGGACGCTGGATATCAAACCAAGATCCATCCTGGTGAGCAATGTGCAAGGCAAATGCCCTACCACTGCACTTTGGCTCCAGCCCATATACTGGACTTTTAACTTTGTAACACATACGAGGAAGACAAGACTATCACAGTAGAGACAAATGCTCTGCATAAAATTCATTCCTTTTCTTGTACTCTATTCCTAGTCTATCCTGCCAGTTTGTAAATCATTTTTAAAAATTACTAATAGCCTTCACCCACCTTAAAATAAAAACTTAACTGTAGTAGACCCAAAGCAGTTCTGATTAAAAGTCAGCCTTTCATCATATATGGAAATTAAAAATACAAGATACACAGTAATACAGCAACAAATGGTCAAAGGAAACAGAAATGGAAAGTTGATTCACAGTACTGAACTTGCTAATATTGGGATGAGGGGGGGAAAAGACCTTTGGCACCATGGTGGAGGAAAATGGGTATTTATTCTGGTGGTAGATGTTGTATTAGAATGGTGTATGCATCAGTAATGATAATGTAAAGAAAGTACCTCAATAGATACAAAAAAATAAAGGCTTTTAAAACTTGAGTGGGAGATGTAGTTCAGCAGCATAGCTTTATCCTTGGATATGAGACCATGTGGTCAATCCCCAGCCCTGAAAAAAATAAAATAAAAAACAGAGTCAGAAAGCTGAAGCAAAACTTTCAGTCTTCTTTAAATTAGCAAATCTTTGTAGACACCACCAATAAATTTTTCTTTTAAATAAACCATTATTTTTCCAAAAACCCACAAAATATCTATAGATGGGTAAAATTTAATTTTTTGTCATGTTCAATAGGAAAAAACCAAACATCTATCTGTGGTTATATAGGTTTATTTTCAATTTACTTGCTTTTCTGGGTCACTAATGGAGGAATTTTTAGTACTATAAATGATCACTTGTATACCAAGCTAAATATGCCATATTAATAAACAATAAACACATACTCCTCACCTTATAAAAATATTTATAAAAACATAGAACCTAATATCCCACTAATTGGATAATGGGGGAATACAAGTACAAATACAGAGGACAGACATATATTGAGTCACAATTTTGGAAAAACAATACTTTTCACCTATTTTTATGTTTTGAAGGTTTGAAGAAAGAAAAAGAAAAAAATTATAAATCTTTCCATCTTCAAGTAGCTGTTTTGTTAATTTAACAGGTTCCAAAGATTTAGTGCCAGTCTTCTAGAAGGTTTCCTTCTAATCATGTAACTGTTCACTCTGTTACAGTTTGAGTGTTCTATTTTAAGAGTTTTGTCATTTCTTGAAGGACTTGCAAATTGGGGATAATCGACTGCGATGGAGTTCCAGAGAAGAGATGAAGACATTCTGTATAGAGCAGTTTGTGCTGTGGTTGTTTCATCCTCACTTGTGTGTGTGGTAAGTTTAAAAGTTAAACATATACAGACTTTTTTCTCTCCATAAAGCCATAGAACATGTCCCTAAGCTATTTTAGAAGCATGATCTTCCTGTAGTTAAGTTTAGTTTTTTTCAGGTTTAAGACCTAACTAGTTGTGTGACTTCAAGAAGTCCATTATACCCCTAAATGGTAATTTCCTCATTCATAAAATGTTTTAAAGCAAAGCAATACAATGGCGGTATCTTTCTTTGTATTCACAATAATGAAGAATCTATCTCCATGGTTTGGTAAATTAAGTCAATTATCCTTGTTCTATCTTTATGGTGTAGGATTCAGATGGTAAGGGCTAGTGGGCAATTATAAATCAAATGGAATATTTACCAGCAATAAAATTTAGCAAAAAAAATCTTAAGAGAAAGTGATTTGAAAGCTCTTTAGTGTAATGTATTCATCTTGTAGATAAAGGCAGGTTAATTCATTTAATAAATAGTTAGAAAACATCCAATGTGAACCAGGCACTATATTAATTCTTGGTAGGCAGTATGAACAAGATTTATGTAGTCCCTGAATTATAGTGTGCACAGTTTGATGGGGAAGACAGCAATATAAAAGTCAACACATTCACAAAAGAATACCAATTGAGGAAGAATTTTATAAAGTAGAAGAGGCAGGGAATTAGCTAGGGTGCTTAATTTAGACAAAAGGGTTAGTAAGGTTAGGAGGAGGTGAGATTTAAATTGAAATCTAGCAGGATGAAAAGGTTTGAAAACAAACCTGCTTGAAGAGCTATAAAAATAACCCTTGTGGTCAGGGAATATAATGGCCCTGGGACATATTGGACTGAATGTTGCGAAGTTCTAGACTTTTTTTATGTAAAAGAACTGGGTCCTCATTTTATCTCCCATAGGTGTTTTTATTTTCTTGTTTTTATTTGTAGGACACCAGCTTGAGGTCTTGGTAGTTAGGCCCTTCTACAAAATCAACCTTAAAATATGCAGAGATAGCCCTCCCCTTTCCACACATCTTGCACAGGCTGTATCTTGCTCAGTATGACTACCATGCAATCAAAACTGCTCTTGACATTTATATATTTCAGAATTCTTTGCCTATATTTTACCCCTCAGGTCCTGAGAAAAAGAATTGCTGGGGCTGGAGAGATAGCATGGAGGTAAGGCATTTGCCTTTCATGCAAGAGGTCATCGGTTCGAATCCCAGCGTCCCATATGGTCCCCCGTGCCTGCCAGGAGCAATTTCTGAGCATGGAGCCAGGAGTAACCCCTGAGCACTGCCGGGTGTGACCCAAAAACCACAAAAAAAAAAAAAAAAAAGAATTGCTGACACATGACACAAGGTAGACACTCAAAACTTATTTGCTATATTTGGGAATGAATTTCATTAGTTCATCAAAGACCTAATTTTATTTGCTGATTTCTTTTTCTTTTCTTTTTTTTTTCTTTTTTTTTTGTCGTTTTTGGGTCACACCCGGCAGGGCTCAGGGGTTATTCCTGGCTCCAGGCTCAGAAATTGCTCCTGGCAGGCAGAGGGGACCATATGGAATGCCGGGATTCGAACCGATGACCTCCTGCATGAAAGGCAAATGCCTTACCTCCATGCTATCTCTCCGGCCCCTGATTTCTTAAACATGGGCAGGATTGGGAAGAACAAGCTAGATGATATTTGAAGAATTGTATTCTTCAAATTCTTCTGGTGTTTGGTTAATGAAGGACTATTTCTGGTTTAACTCATTAGCCACATGAATCTGGATAATCTATCCCATTTTATCTCCTTCCAATTGGAAAAAGGTGCTTAATGTTACATTAATACATAATTATAAAATGGTCATTATGTTAAAAGGTTGCATAGTCCCAACACCCTTTTCTGTGGACCACTGAACTTCAATATTTGTCTAGGCTCTTATAGAAAAAAGTGTCATTTTTAGTTATCAGTTCACTTTATGCAATGATGTTTTACATCTCATAGCAATGTGTCATTTTTAGAGCACTTTTATCACTATAATCTCATTTTTAATGAGCCATCCAAAGTATTGAAGATTGGTCTTTTATTAAATAATTAATTAATTGTACATCTGACAAGATGAGAAACTTTTCCAATGTCACCAGACATTAGGAAAAGAAAAAGGCATTTATACTTGCCTATTTGTGGCATATTTGTATAAAATCTCTACTAATGAGAGTAGTTTACTCATCGAAGTAGAAGTCACCTTTTTTTAATGTGATTTTGAAATTAAAAGGTAAAGCATATTTTTTTCCTAGTTAAACTCCTTAATTGTAAGGATCATTAAAGTACTCAGGTTTGCTCATTTGGGAAAGGGAAACACTGCAGGAATCAACTACTCAGTGTACAGGAGGGTAAGCTGTGCTTGTAACAATTGAAATTATTAACACAGAAATAACTATCTGGTTTTCTCACATCTTTAAAGACCATTCTCTCTTATTGGAAGACCAGATTCCTCTACTTACTCATGGCTCTTGTTGTTCTATAATCAAGACTCTTCCTTGGCTTGGCTTGGCTTCCTAGCACCTGGCACCATCTCTATCCAGATGACTCCAACATATCAGATCCCTCACTCAATGATTGTCAACCTCTTCCTCCTTAGTTCTTGTAATCCAATCAGCTGGGTTAGGTGGGACAGAGCCACAGCAGTTATATGCCACCCACATTAAGGTTTGCCTGTATAATAGGATCTATGGATAAATTTCCAGAGAAATAGTTTATAACTTAAAACAGGTATCCTAAAATTCTTTGTTGATTGGTGTAAGTTTCATAGGATTCCACTATCTTATTTTCTGTCTTTGTAAATGCATTTATTCTGATAATTTTAAGAAATAAGAACAATAGATATTAGGCCACTGATTTGAAGTAGGAAGATAACTATATATATATTTTGGTATCCACGCCATGTGCTTGTGGACTTAGGTCCCAGACATGATCCTATCATTGATTTCTGGATCATTAATTTCCCCTGAAATTCAGGTAAAGGGAATTCTTAAAATTTAGAGGTTAAACAGAATATTACATAATTATCTAATTTAGCATCTGTATTTTATAAAGACATTGGCATCAAGACTTAGGTCATAAAGATGATTAGAGTTAGAGCCAGTGGAGTAATTCTCCTTAACAAATGTTTGTGATCTTTTTATTACATCATCTCAGGAAAGCCTGAAGAGGGTTATTCTAAGAATCAGAGGTAATGCTCATGATAATGCTGTATAAAGTATAGTCTGAGTGCAAAATATTTAAAGATGCGAACATGGAAGAATGCAGGAAACTTCACAATGTGAATAGAAAGGAAACAAATTATAAATACCCTTATCATTATTCTTCAAAATCTTACATATATATATACAGAAGACTTTGAAAATTGATCTGAACTCTATTGCTACCAGAACAGTGTATCAGAAAATAGAGATTTGTCAGTTGTTGCTGCCAGATGATATATGAATGTGGTTGAATGTTGACCGATGGAACATAGCCTGGTGTTTCAAAGGTGGGTTCTATCAACTTAATAAAGTTGTTTAATTTAGGCAAGTTTGTACCATTTACTAAACACCATTGAGTCAAGTTATTTTTTTTCTGACTCCTTACATGTAAAATAATAGCAGTAATATATAACCCATAGAGTCATTCTTAGAATTAAAATAGTAATTGTTGGGCCCGGAGAGATAGCACAGCGTTTGCCTTGCACGCAGCCGATCCAGGACCAAAGGTGGTTGGTTCAAATTCCGGTGTCCCATATGGTCCCCCGTGCCTGGCAGGAGCTATTTCTGAGCAGACAGCCAGGAGTAACCCCTGAGCACTGCCGGATGTGGCCCAAAAACCAAAAAACCAAAAAAAAAAAAAAAAAAAAGAAAAAAAAAAGAAAACAGTAATTGTTTGAGAAATTCTTAGAACAATGTTTTGTAAACAGAAAGTCGACATAAACATATTACCAATGCTTATTGCCCACTTTTTTTTTTCTGGGTTGAACTAAAAGTGATTCTTTTAGAATATAGAAATCTTCATTTAAATATCCGTTGATGTAAGGGTTGGTGGTATGGGACGGATTCACTTTGGGAACATTGATTGAGAGAGGTAGACACTTGTGGTGGGATTGGCCCTGATACATTGTATGTCTGAAATCCAACTATGAAGAACTTTGTAAATCACAATGGTTGGGCTAAAAGAGAAGTAAAATTAAGTAAAATTCCATTGACTCAGTTAGATCTAACACTATATTTAGTAAGGATTTCATTTTTGTTTTTTTTTTTGTAGTTAATAAGGTTATAATAGTGTTAATGTGCATTGTCTTAATGTGCCCTTACTACATCTCAGCACCACCAAAGTGTCCAAGACTTCCACCAATGTTCTTAGGAAAGATTTCTTAACTGGTGGCTCCTTCTTTATTTTTTAGGAATCTACATTCACAGACTAACATATAGGCTAGAGAGAACCGAGTCCCAAGTGAGATAGGTTTCAGTGAATGCCTGGAATTGTAGCATTACAGAACCTTTTAACATTTTTTAATATTGTTAATATTTCTGTATGACATGCTTCTGCTGAGTTTAACTTATACATTAGGTACACTAAGGGATGAGTAGCAAAAACTAAGTGCAGATGATATGTGAGTCTCTCAAATCACCACAGGGGCCTGTACTCACCTTTCTTGAGGGGACAAGAATGAGAAAATACCTAGGAGATGATTCAACTGCAGGGATGAGGAAAGACACAGTGAGGAAGTAAGCTATTGGGTGATGAGTCCTCAGGAGGATGGTAATGAATCTTCACCATCAAGATTTTTTGTTTTTGGTGGATGAGGGAAAGCTGGGCAACAACAGCCTGTGATGTTCAAGGGGGAACATAAGTGATGCCAGGGATGTAACCTGGTCACCTGCATGCAAGGCGAGCAAGCGCCTCAACCCCTCTGTACCATCTCTCTGAGCCCCAAAGGCCACTCACTACTCTTGCAAATCGGGGCTTCAGTGAAATAAGGGGTGCTGGAACCCAAGAACCTCTGAACTCTTCAAGTGTTCTAACCACACTGGTGGCTATAGAGTCCCTGTGGTTGCCTGAAGTCTATACAGCACAGGAGGTCTGGCAGAGGGATGCTCAGCTCCACATCCCACGCAGTGTTAATGGAACATGTGGTATGGTTGAGTTCTGGAATCTTCTCTGGTAGCATTTTTGGTCTAATTTTGGTGAGACTAATGCAGGGCCCCAAAGGGTGAATGAAGGAAGGGCATCTCTTTGGCCTAACTGGAAGTGCCAGTATTAGTGGTTCCATCTTTCTTCCAGAACTCAATGAAGGCCTCATAGTGGGCCTACAGGTGAGATGGCACCTTGAAAGGGGTGTGGACTCGACATCCATCCTATCCTCAAAGCTCCAGACTGGCCCAAACCTCGCTAAGAAGCACCCTTGAGAGAGAAGCCAGGTATGGCTGACAGGGCCTGGCCTCTGGAGGGATTCCCTGAGGGAGAGCTGGGCCTTCACCTCAACCTCCCCTGGCCTGTGTCTCTGTAATTGTAGTGTCTCCACTGACAGACAAGAGCTACACTTGGAGGTCACGACCAGAGAAAAGATCCAGGTACTGAGGTACTGGAAGGAAGCAGCACTTTGCAGCAGCGTCTCGGCCCACGCGCGCCTCCCGCGCAAACCTCGCCCCCCAGTCCCGGGTCCCGGAGGGGGCGTGGCCGGCGCGCGCCGCCATTTTGGGCGCCTCTCTAGGCGCTCTGTTTACCACTCTATGGTCGCCCGCTCCCGCCCCGCCCCTCCCCAGTCATTGTCTGGAGGAGCAGCCGCGGCCGCAGCGCCTTCTCTTTATAAGCCCGCAGTGCCCGGATGTGAATGGATTACAATGTATCTTTCAGGGAAACCTATTATTATCAATGTGACTCCACGGGGGAGTCCATGGTGATGAGGATGAGGATGAGGAGGAGGATGATGATGATGAGACACCTCTAAACTTGGAACAAGTTTAAGACTTTGTAAGAGGAGGAAGAAAATTAAAAGCCCATCAACAAGATTTGTTTGAGGACAAATTAGAACTATCCTGTACTGCTTCTGCTTTTTTTTTTTTTTTTATAAACCATGAGAAAAAGTTATTGGATTTTTTTTTGAATGATTTCTTTTTTGGGGGAGGGGATTTTCTTGCAATTTTATGGTGGAAAAATGCAAACACCAGAGCCAGGTGCATAATCTTGTATTCTGTGGATATCCCTGGAGCAGAACTGAGTCCCAGTTAAAATACTTTTTTTTTTGGTTGTTGGGGGAGACACATATGAGATCCTAAGTACTTGCAGAAGATTTTTGTCTCTTTTTAAAGTCACTTTCCTTGGAATATTGTGAGCATATTTGTGGCCATTTAAGGTAACGTTACCATTTACTGTCAGAGTAAACTGTTTGTAATTGCATTTAAATTTGAAAATGTTGAACCCAGTGGTTTTTTTTTATATTATTATTAAAACAAAAGGAACAACTATTAGTAATTGCCAATGGGAAAAAGTGTCTGCATGCGATTTGTGTCTGGACTCGCACATCTAGCAATAACAGCGTGTGTAAATGTTTATTTTAACACACGTTAAAATAGCGTATGTTGCATAGCCTGCATACAGTACGCTTGCTCTTGCGAAAAAAAAAAAAAAGAATTATGAAGCGTAATTCTAACCAAAAAAGTGATGTGAAAAAAGTATGGTTTTCAGGGGACGCAGGGCCTGTAATGGTCAATGTTGAATTACAAAAACTTAAACTGCTGGAGAACAAGGGCTTATAGCGTGCCTAGGAACCCAAGTGTAAAAAAACAAAACAACATCCACCTTCAAACATTGGTCTCTCTCTCTTCTTCTTCTTTTTCTTTTTCTTTTTCTGGCGAAGTTTGCAAGCTATACTATACTGTGACTTAAAAAAAAAGGGAGGGGAAAGAAAAGTATGCAATTTAGCTTTCACCCACCCACCCCCTCTAACCCGCGCAAAACTACCGAAATGAAAATATACCCAACAAAAAAATGTGGCTTGGTTTCTATATGGCAAAGAAAAATATTGTTCCTCTTGGCAAAAAAAAGTCTTTTTTTTTCCTTTTGCATCACGTGCATTTGCAGCCTAGTATAAACTTGCTTTGCCGTGTGTGTGTGGATGTGTGTTTGAGTGAGAGTCAGGGATAAAAAAAAAAAAAGTGAGGGGGGCTGTAAAACTCAAATGAATTTCCAAAGTGCCTCGGAGGGATGAAACCGGGGCCGGAAAAGAACCGTTTAGTTTTTTTTTTTTTTTGCAATTATAATCGACGATCTAAAGGGGGGGAAAATGAGGTGTTCTATGCCTTTTCATGGGGTGGGGGCAATTTTGGATTTTATTGCCTTGGATTGCATCTTTAGTTGGGCAGAAGCTGGGAGGGGGGGCTGAGTGTGGCAGGTTTTTCTTTCTGGGGGGTGTGTAGTGTATGGGGGTGTTGAGATTTTTCTTTCTGGGGGTGTGTGTGTGTTGTATGGGGGTGCTGAGATTTTCTTCCTGGGTGTGTGTGTGTGTTGTAATGGGGGTGTTGAGATTTTCTTTTGGGGGGGTGCTGAGCTTTCTCTTCCAGGGGGGTGTGTTTGCGTGGGGTGTGTTGTCTGGGAGGTGGCTGGGCTGTGTTGGGGTGTCTGGGTTGCCCGACCCGAGCAAGCCGCTTTCTCCCCGGACGCCGGAGCCCCCCCACCCATTTCAGTGCTTTGCTGAACTTGCAATTCCCAGCGCCTTGGCGGGGTCCCCCTCCCCCCGGCCGCGTCCCGTCCCCTCCCCTCCCCGGAGAAGAGAGTTGGTTGGTGTTAAGAGTCAGGGATCTTGGCTGGGTGTCTGCGGATCCGTAGTGGCAGCGGCGGCGGCGGGGAAGGAGCCGGAGCGGGCGCTGGAGGAGGAGGAGGAGGAGGAGGAGGAAGAGGAGGAGGAGGAGGAAGGTGGTGGTGGTGGAGGCAGTAGTGGTTAGACATGAACGCCGCCTCGGCGCCGGCGGTGCACCGACAGCCCCTTCTCCCTTGCGGGCGGTAGGTACCGGCGTTTGCGGGGTTCCGCGGGGCTGATGCGCCCCGGCTTGGGGCTCCGCGCCTCCCTGTGCCGCCGGCTCCCAGCAGAGACACCCCTTTTTCCCTTCCCGCGCCTCTTGCCTTCCTCCCCCCCACTTCTGGCCCACCCTCCCCAGCTTCATGCCACTTGGAGTGGAGGCCCCGAGGACTTTGCCAAGGGGCCTGCTTTGAATTTTTTTTTTTTTTTACCAACCCACCCTTTTCTTTCCCCAATTAGGGTGCTGGACAAATTACAGGACCCTATCTTTCTTTCCTACCCTCCCTTCTCTACCCTCCTACCCTAGCACTACTGACTGCTTCCACGTTCTCACCCCCCCACCCCAAGTCTCCCCCCCCCCCCTTTGGATGTGTTTTCACTCTGGAGACGCTCATCTTTAATTTCTTGATAGCTACTTTGAAATGGAAATGCAGAGGGAGTGGTGTGTGTGTGTGTGTGTGTGTGTGTGTGTGTGTGTGTGTGTGTGTGTGAGTGAGGGGGGTGTGTGGGGTGAAGGCTGGTGGTGGTAGTGGGGGAAAGTTGAGACCGGATTGTTGCCGGAGTAGTTTCTCTCTCTCTCTCTTTTTTTTTCCTCTGTGATCCATTCATTTCTCGCTCTTACCTCCTGTTGCATAAAATGATGCGCTGAAGAAAGCGGCTTTACCCCCCCACCCCCTTTTTCCAGATTTGGTTTTAGAGTTAGAGTGGATGTTAACCAGTTTTGATCTGCTCTTTGGAGATACAGTTTTACTATCGCTTTATATAGAGAGAGTATTTTCAAAAAAAAAATTTTTTTTTGCTATTGCTGCCTATTCCATCTTAAAACAAAAACAACTCTCCCATTTATTTTCCCCTTCCTCTCCACCTTAATCCCACCCGCCCCCCCCCCCCCCCCCACATTCCCATCCTCAACTCTCCCCCCAACCCCCAGTCTCCAAAGATCCGATTGTGTTTTCTCCAAGGATTGGGACTGGATTTTCTGATTGCGGTTATTTCCATGTTTCTAGGTTTGTGTGATTTTGCTAAAATGCATCACCAACAGCGAATGGCTGCCTTAGGGACGGACAAAGAGCTGAGTGATTTACTGGATTTCAGTGCGGTAAGAAAGAACGGTGGAAACTAACAACAGCTGTGAAACAAAAACCAAACCAAACCCCAGACACCTCAGCTAAAAAATCCTAGAGTGATCTAAAGAACAGGAACGATTTTTAATTGGCTGAATTCCTAGTGAATATGCAAGTCTTTTGGACAAGTTTTTACTACAGATTTTTTTGGTCTGATGAAAGATTGAGGCTTTTTTCTAGAGTTGAATTCCCTATCTCCTACTCCTCCTCCCCACCCCCAGTAATGGACTCTCATCCCATTGGAAAGAGAAAACAGACACCCTGAAACTGTAAACTACCCCTAAAACTTGGCCATATCCAAACCCTGACAAGTAGGAATAGTCCAGTCCCTTAACTATTTATCTATTTATGAAAATGGAAAGAGAAGAGAGACCCAGGCATCTCAAAAGTTTTCAAACTGGTAATGCTTTGGGATTAGGACCTTTACTCCCCCCTAGTTCCATCTTTTCCTGGCATTCTGAAAAATACCATGTGTCTGCTTTAGCACACTTTGGAACCTGCCTTGAAACTGTTTTGTAAATCTTATCCTCTTGAGATCAGCACAAAGCGGAACTTACACACTTGTGGAGTTTTACGGCTCTACTTGGTTTCTCCATCCCTTTGCTTCCCTTCCCCAAACCAAGTCCTAAACTTGTCAGGGGCGTTGATATATTTATAAATCCAAATGAGTTTGGTGTAAGATGCATTTGCAAAGCAAAATTGAAAAAAAAAATACACACACACACACACAAACACACAAATCCAAACCGCCTTCTAAGTGAGGCTTTTTCATGCTGCTGCTGCTGCTGCTGCTGCTGCTGCTGCTGCTGCTGCTGCTGCTGCTGCTGCTGCTACTGTTGCTGCCGCTGCTGCCTCTGCCACCGCTACTGCTGCCGCTGGCTGCTGCTGCCGCTGCTGCTCTACTGGACCTTTCGGAGAAATGGCTTTCGGAAGTTTTGGCAGGAAACGTAGCTGTAGGCAGCTTTGTAGATCCCTTCTGTTTGCTGTAATTTTTCTCCATTCGTTCTTTTGCTTTTAGCAGGCTCTGACTCAGGGAAGGTGCGCATTATCTATCCACTAGATACTTCTAAGAAGAGGGTAACCAATTAGTGTCGAAATAAAGGTTGGAGAGTGAGAGAAGGAAGTGAAAGAGAGAGAGAGAGGAGAGAAAAAGAGAGAGGAGAGAGAAGGGAGGGAGGGAGGGAGAGAGAGAGGAAGAGAAAGAGTGGCTCAGATTGTTCATATTAGAGACGAAATGAGAATTTAGGGCAGGTGGCACTTTTATTTTTATTTGGGTTCACATATGACAGGCCAGTCTTATACAGGATGGAAATGGACATTGCCTCGTTTATGGCCAAGGTTTTCACTATAGAACAAACAACTTTTTTTCCTTCTCCTTTGTAAAACTAGTGTTTTCTAGAGAGTCTTCTGCCCTCCAAGTGGAATCTTGATATAACATAGGGACTGTGTTTGTTTAAAGTGTATTAAGACTGCCTAGTACTGGCAATCTAATGAACCTGAGAAAAAAAGAACAAAGTGGTAATGGGGGGAGGGTGGGGGCAAGCTGGTAATGTACTTGTTTTAGTTTCAAGTTGGATGGTGATGTATTTTACTAAAATGAGTCCTTAGCATAAACTCTTTTAAGTTATTTGGTGAGACTAAGATCTTTGACAAATTGAAGGCACAACTGTCTTCTTTTCAACAGTAATATTTCTTTGTTTCTTATAGATGTTTTCACCTCCTGTGAGCAGTGGGAAAAATGGACCAACTTCTTTGGCGAGTGGACATTTTACTGGCTCAAGTATGTAAATTCTTTTCTGCGTGTGTAGTTAAATGTTCTTAGCTGTTTATTCACTCATTGTATGTTTTTGGCTCTGGTGAAGTGTTCTGAAAAAGTCATTGAAAATTTAGCCTTTAACAATAGGGTGATTTCATTATGCATCAGTGGCATAACTTAACACAAAATGTTATCCTTGATAAAATTTAAAATGGGTCTTTTAAAAATGAAGGGATTTGTCTCAGAATTTTGTCATTTAATTTGAAAACAATTTTCTAATGCGTTTGTAATCAAATATGTCAAGAGGAAGCCAGAGTTAACCTGGGGGAATAATGTTCCTTCTTTGAAAATAGAGAGAAAAATAGAACTTACATAAAAAAACCAGAAACTCCCTTGTAAATATTAATTATTAGGCCCTATGTATAATTAACTCTGTTAAAGAAATGAGCGCTTAGTTTTGCAGATAAATGCTACATAATAAACTATAGCTGTAAATAGATAGCCTCTTGGTAATCTCAGAGTCTAATATGATGAATTAATTTGTATTTAAAATATTATTTTATGATGCTTTAGTTGTTCCTCTAATTATTTACTTGTGCAATGAATTTTTCTTTTATTTAACTTGCACATTTGGAGGGACTTTTACATTTCATAAATGAAAGATGTTTGGGTGATGCTTATAAAAAGCACTATTCACAAAGGAATCTGTGTACGCAGTGGTTACTTAGCAGCTAAAGGGGAATTTTGGGGATTCTCTGAATGGTCCTTATTAAAAGTGGAAATTAAAAATGTAATATTCTTTTAGAATGTATTTTTATTTGTCCAAGGAATTTCAAGTTAGAAGGATATAATATTTATACCTGATATTCTTTAGGTCTAAGGCTTCAATCCATTTGTGCTTGTTAAACAGCTGCAGTATTTTCGGAGTTCTGGCAGTGGTATAGAATAGTGCAATAGACAGAGGACTATTCTGAAGTCAGGCTGGGTAATGTGGGCATCTCTTAACTGTGAGATGCCAGTGGACTTATCTGTTAAATTGAGTATAATTTTACATCTTTTAATTTTTATTTGGTGCTGTAGGAAAGAAAGAAATCTGTTCATCTGGTTTGTATAATTGTTACTTCTTATACAATTTATGACCTGCTAGAGGTGTTTTGATTTCTAAATAGGTTACTTCTTTTTATGACCTCCATAAGTATGGGAAATTTTGTTTCTATAACTTGATTTTTAAAATATGGGAGTCATCCTAGAGTTATATTTTCACTTTTATATTTGGGGATCCACTTTTATTAAAAGTACTATTGACCATAGGCTTGTGTTTATTAAGACTTGGCTATAGCTTCTGTTCAGGTCCTCATTTTGTTATTGTTGTTGTATTAGTATTACATCTTCCTAACTTCTTTATTTTATTCCGCAGATAACTTTATAGTAAAGATGAGGAGTGTCTCGTGTAGGCTAATTAATTTTTTATGTTAGATACTATCAAAATAGTAACTGTCACTAACACATTTTCTGCACGTTTTTACTTTAGTAGTGTATTTATTTAAACTTAAAAGTAGATACTGTCAGAAAGGCAGAGGAATACACTGAAAAGTCAGTGCTAAATCCTGTTTTGTACTTTGTAAAAAGGGACACACAGAGTAACTTCATTGTATCAGCTTAGGTATGGTTTCATAAAGAAGGGTGATTTAAAAGCATGAAATTGTGTTACATTAAAAAGAAAACTATGCATCTGGTCTGTTTTCTGTGTGTTCACATTTAAATCAAGCCTTTCCTATGCTGTTTAAGTGTTTACAGAGACTACTGGCTGGATTAGTATGTGTATATGTTTGGTAAGTGATCATATGTTCAGACTCAGTACAATTTCTAAGACAATGCATATTTGTCTGCTTGCACACAACAACCCAGACAGAGACTTTTTCCTTTATACATACTGGATTTCTAAGAAACATGTTGGGATTGCTTTTAGGTTGTTGAACTTTACATTGAGCTACAGAGGTGTAGTTTTCAGGTCCAGATGGTTCCTCATAAGGGTAAATAGAGTAGAATGTAGTAAATGTAGAATATTCATTCAGTGTGGTATAATGGTGATTAGATAGGGTACAGATTGGTGTGTGTTTGGTTTTATTCTATCCAAGACAAGTGAACACAGGGCTGTCATAGAAGAAAATGCCTTATATTTTTACTCAGTATCAAATAATAAGACATGAAAATCAAGATAACTGTATTTTGCCCTTTTACTGAAAGGATGAACAAGGAAACTTCATATAAGAAAATAATATTGTAAATTATTTCATGTTAATAGCCATTTCCCTAGTGAGCTCAGATGTCTCTTTCATGGGGAGCTTTGAAACTTGGATCTAGGAGGAAAAAAAAAAAGAGCCAAACTATAAGTAAACTACATATTTGAAAACCCAGCTGTATATTTTTCAAAGTAGCTATGGTAATATTTCATGCTTAGAGTTTCCAATAGCTTTTGATTCCATTAATATAGGATGCTTCATCGTGATTTGCAGTGTGAGAATGAAAATAAAGTGTGGCCATATACTCTTTAATCTTTCATTCTACAAACATGGTTTTTCCTACCACCTTAAGAAATGGTGAGGCTGCTAGGGAGAATGGAATGTAACCTGAGCTACAGCCTGACATTCCCAGGGAGCATTTTTCACATGAAAGGCTTTTGTCAACCCAGGAAAGGACCAGCAGTTTTTGTTTGATGTTTGCAGGTGTTCAGCAGAGAGTACTAAAACAATTCAGCCATGATGGTTCAGAGCTTAGATGACCTTAACAGGGAGAATTGGTGGGCTCTGGAATTATTTTAAGAAATAGTGTAACCTATATGGCAATTTATACAAAGGGATTTATTATCCCTTATATCATTGATCTTAAAACAAACTAAACATATCCACATGCCTGAATGATTGAAAAATTATTCTCATTAAAGTAGGATGGCAAAGTTGCCCCCCCAAAAAATACACAAGGCCTTTAATTTATTGATGAATAGGTGCTTACTCTAATAGTAAAGATAGTTTATTTGGTATACTTTGAATCTTTTTGGAGTTAAAAGAAACATGATAGATTTGGCATATAAAAATAGTTTTAAAGTCTGACCACTAAAATTAGCTATCCTCAAAAAAACAAAAAACAAAACAAGCACACACCTCTGGTCACATCTGCTACATGTATTTACCGTCATCTTATGATAGATACTACACTTTCCTCCCTTTTGCTTAGAAGTTGAACTGTTATCCCTTATAACCAATTAGTTGTAGTTGGGTGTTCAAGCATTTTTTGAAGCATGCCAAGAAAATGTATGTTTGAACAATTAAGGATGGCAGTAAAACATAACACATACATGTGGGTCATGTTTGGAAGAGGGGAAACGTTTATTTACATCATACAATTTAGTTCATCTGTATTCTGACATTAAAGAACATTATCAGTTTAGCAAATGTGAACAAATGCTAGGGGTAGGTTTTATTTTTAATAACAGAAAATTCAAATGGTCAGCATCTTAAATTTGTGGACCAGTTTGAGTTGATCATACTTAGAAAGGTGAAAAAAATTGTTCTCCCCTGAAAGTATTAGTTGAGTAGAATTTATGTGTGTGTTTGTGTGATTGTAAGCATCCTTTATATTGTAGCACAAGTCACAATGGTTGGTGATTGTGTGGCTTTTGCAAAGAGCAGAGTAATTTAATAGCTTGAAAAATAAGTTTCGTGAAATCTATAAGAACTGTTGGGTTTGAAGGGTAGAAATCCCTCGGATACACACACGTCTCAGTGCCTTCACTGTGTAGTAAAGATAACTGAGGCCCAAATTAAGGCAACTCTAACCTGCCTTTATTTGCTATCTTAAAAACCAAGTTTTGATTTGCTAATTCTCTATGGTCCTGCAAATCTCCTTTGGAATAACATTGGTTTCACGAGTATGTTTTGGTGTAATTTGTATTGCATAGTAGGGAACTAGGATTTGTGTGCCAATGTTATTTGTGGATATAAATGCTTCTCCATGTGCATGTGCCCTTAGCATGCTTTTTAAGGCTTTGGAATTAAATTTTGGATATTGATCATTCTGTTTTGTTTGCTATCCCTGTGGCTGTAATGCTGGGTAGATAGATGGGTGTGGCATGGGAAAATTAAAATGCTTCTTACTACACAGAGTGATGAGTTATGCCTATATAAGTATTACATAGATGGTTTTGTCAATTCAATTTTTGGGTGACACCTGGTAGTCTTTGGGGGTGGGGCTTCTGGCTCTGTGCTTATAGTGCTCTGAGGATTGAACCCAGTTTTCCTAAAGTGTGTGCTCAGGCCCTTGAGCTATCTCATCTTTCTGACCCTTGCTTATGCATTTTTAATCTCTACAAAAGCCCAATGAGATGCATTGATTACCATGCTCAATTTGTTGATGAGAAAACTGAGATCCAGAGGCATTAAACAACTTGTTTTCAAAGTGTTGAGTAATAAATCAAATTTTAAATCCAGATATATCTTTTTGAATGTTCTTAATATGTATATCCAGATTCAGTTGGGCTTACTTTTTCAAAATTATATTGACAAACATGTTTTTAAGTTTTGGTATGCAATATTATTTCTACTTTCTCCCATAGAAAAGCATATTTAAGTTAATGACATAAACTATGTTAGTTGTTATTGCTAGTCTTAATTTTTGTTTCATTTTAATGTGACAGTATATCTTAAGTCACAATTATTACCTTTGACTTAACTAGAAAAATATAGTAGCTGTGTTTAAATCATTCTTTTCCATTGTAAATTGACATCTGAATGGATACCAGTAAAAATATCTTATTTTCAAATACTTAATCAGCCCAAAAGTTGTGGTAACCAAAACTATTCTTTTAATATCTAAAGTTTAAAATTTTCTGTTTTTAACTGTAAAAAATGTTTTAATGTTCATTGGTAGATCTAGGAGCTTAATATTCAAGAACTACAGTCCTAAATTCTATCTGGATACCCAAAATAAAAAAGTTCTTAAGTTTAGGTGTGTTTAGTACTAGATATGTGCTTAGAATGTTACATTTTCTAAATTTAGAAGAAAGAAGCAATACTCTTTGACACTGACTTAAGTAAATAAAATGCATTAAACAAGCATGCAAAATCCAAGATCTATTGAGACTGAAATGCTTAACATTTCTGATAGCATCAGCAAATTATCTTTATCCTACTATTGTAATGAAGAAATCACTTAAATAACAGATGAACAGCTAAGTCACATCAACATATATAATCGAACTATGTAATGAAAGTTTATGCTGTTAATTGCTGGAATCTGTCTTAAATGCTTAGTATCATGGAGCAGTAAAGACTGTCACATAAACAGTTTTGTTTTGAGCTTAAAATCATTTCTTTTTGCTTTCATCTGCTATGATAAACAAAGCAATTTTGTAAGCTTTGCAGATCAAACATTTACTCCTAATGGTAAACTACATTTTATATTGGAAGTTTGCAACTTTGTCCAAGGCATAGATAGATAGAGTTGAGTCCTGGTGGCCCCAGGCCTGTTATTTTCAACATTTAGTATTATGATGCTATTTAGATCTGTTCCCATAAGTCAAGATAACAGATCTTAAGTTGCCTAATAAGGAACATAGTGTGTTTTGCAATGTTCTTCAGCTTACAAGTCTCCAACCAAAGTGTTCTTTGCCAAACCTTTAGAATTTATATCTGTATGTTGATTAAGTTAGGTTTTGTGCAGACATTCGCACCAAAATGAAGTTAGAAAGAAACAAACAGAAATATCCACCTTCTTCTCTGTTTTTTTTTTGAGCTATTTTTTTGTAGCCAGGTATCTTCCTAGTGAATTAGATAGTATAAGTTATGAGAAAGTAAAGCATCTTTAAGAATTATTATTATTATTATTTTGGTTTTTGGGTCACACCCATCAGTGCTCAGGGGTTACTCCTGGCTCTATGCTTAGAAATTGCTCCCAGCAGCCTCGGGGGATCATATGGGATGCCAGGATTCGAACCACAGTCTTTCTGGATGCAAGGCAAACACCCTACCTCCATGATATCTCTCTGGCCCCAAGGATTATTTTTATTGTTGATTATTATTATTAATCTAAGTCAGATTTCAAAATTAAACTTTTTTTTAAATAAAAAGGATAATCCTATAGATTATCCTTTTTTTTTTAAACTGGGAGCTCTTTTGGCCTTAGTATCAGTAATATATGCACATAATTTTAGATGGGTACTTCTGAACCATGCCTTTAATGATTATGAGAGAGATGTAAGGGAAGCAGTAATTTAGTCTATGGAGAAGCTTGGTTAACACTTTGTTATAAGTAGGATCTATTTATTTTATCAGGCTCACAGGAATAGCAAAAGTGTTGAAAAGGTTGTCATTTTTGCTTTCATTTCAAAAATAAATAAAGGCCCAGTTAATCAGCATATCAAATACCCAGGTGTGTTTAAAATTAGTTTATATGGATGAATTTCACCACTGTAAGAAAGTATTTTATTTAAAGGTGCAGCCACTTGATTGTTCAAATGGCTGCTTTTATACTTTTGTGTGACAATTAACATTTAATGAATGACTTTCTAGACTGCCATTGGTGGTAATTACGATATGTGGTTTATTAACTGCATTCCATTGTTGGATGTTCCTGTATTGATTTGTTTTGCAAACAACACTTCACATGTTGAGCAGTATTTGTACATTACTTTTTAAAGAACCTATTTCATTTGCTGATGCTGATAGCGCCTCAAAAATTTTAGCGTTAAGATACTCCTGTATTCATGCTTCTGTGATCAGAGTGATTTTAATTAAATTAATAATTCATCAGTTTTTAGCTATAAAAAATTTACACTTAGACCCTCAGGGAATCCCCAAGATATGGCCCAGTACTTTTTTCCAAGTAACTGAATTTTTTTTTTTTTTTTTTAGAAATTTAGATTAACTGGAAACTTTAAAGATACTCTGTTACTCATGGGTAAAGAACTTTATATTTTGAGGGCTAAGTGCCTTTTGCCTAAATCTTACAGTTGGTTTTTGGCTATACAGGACACAAATACAGATGTCCTGACCTGCTGGCCAGGGACCCCATGCTGCTTTTAATTAAAGTTTGGATTCAATCCGTGGGTACCCACTGTATGTTTCTTAAGAAGAGGAAAACTTGTATAATCTTCCATTTTGAAAAATAATCTAGATTATGAGAAATGGACATCATCATGTGGTTCACTTGTCATCACATGTTCTAATTTGGCTAAGGCAGTTGACGAATAACTGTTAAAATGTATTGTGTTATTAAAAATAACAAAGTAAGACCCATGATTAAATATCAAGGCTGTAATTCAATCTTGGGGGTTCTGGTACTGTTCATAAACCATTTGGCTTTTTTCTGTAGCAGATGACGTCAAAATACAGCTTGATTGAATTATGACCCTGGGTTACAGGAGCACCTGCTTGTGCCTTTTTACTTCATGACATGTCAGCATTTCCATTACAAACTTTTTTCTCTGACATTTTCAACTTCAAATAGCTAAACTAGACTGATGGTTGGTGTATAAACTTACAGCCCCCTGGGAAAAGACTATTTTCCGAATAAAACAGAGAAGGTGGTAGGAAAGCCCCATTACAGTACCTTTTAGAAAGTTCTTCCTTGCTTTAATCTTTCATTAATTTAAACATTCCCTTTTGGTGTACTTAGCTGAATTAATTGGCATCCAATTTTTTTTTTTTAGAAATTTATATTAACTGAAGACTTTAAAGGTACTTTGTTACTCAGAGGTAAAGAACTCTGTATTTTGAGTATTAAGTGCCTTTTGCCCAAATAATATGATTGGTTTTGGCTATACAGGACACAAATACAGATGTATTATAAGTATTACAGATTTATCCAAATTAGAACATATGATGACAAGTGAACCACATGATGATTTTCATTTCTCACAACCTAGATTATTTTTCAAAATGGTAGATTATACAAATTTTCCTCTTCTTTTTTTTTTTTTTTTGGGGGGGGGTCACACCTGGCCAGCGCTCAGGGGTTACTCCTGGCTCTATGCTCAGAAATCGCTCCTGGCAGGCTCAGGGAACCATATGGGATGCTGGGATTCGAACCACTGATCTTCTGCATGAAAGGCAAACACCTTACCTCCATGCTATCTCTTCGGCCCCGAGTTTTCCTCTTCTTAAGAAACATTTGGATGGCATGGCATCCAAATAGGAAGGTTTTAATCTCAGATTTTCTAATCAAAGTCTTAAATGCAAGGTATTTAGAGAATTGTTAACCTTTTCAAAGTTCTAGCTTTTATTAGGAGGGCACTTGTATTATAGCTCTGGACACAGCAGTTTTCATATTTTATACAAAATTCTAGAAGAGTTTGACCTGAAAGTCATGCAAATTGGTATTCCTTATCAGTAATTATTTTCATACCCATTGAAAATGAGTAAAATTGAGAATGAGTAGTAAGAAAAGTTTATTATCGTAAGACTTGTCGCAATTCATGTTTACACTTTAGATTTCCTATGTTGGCAAAGATGAAATGACCTAGCTTGTATTTTGCCCACCTATAATAATTATTTTTGGTTTCACCCAACAGTGCTAAAATACATTCCTTGGAGAGCTTTTGGACCTAACTCCATGGCTTCTACCTGAAAATCATGGATTTAGTCCTCTGCATTGTCTTCCAGCCCTTATATACTATAATTTTGTTTTGTTTGTTTATTTTTGGGCCATAGATAAATATGAGATGGGTTTACTCCTGGCTTTGTGCTCTGGGATCACTCCTGATAGGGTGATATATATGTATATGGTGGTAATTACGATATGTGGTTTACTAACTGCATTCTGTTTTCGGATATTCCTGTATTGATTTGTTTTGCAAACAACACTTCACATGTTGAGCAGTATATATATACATATGTGTGTGTGTGTGTGTGTGTGAAAGACAAGTGTTCACTTTCTGTACTACCTCTCCAAACCCAATGTATCATAATTCTAATTGATAGGTATAATGTATATCTTTTGTTGTGGGGGGCACACCCAGTGATGCTTGAGTCATTCTGGTCTCTCAGAATTACTCCTTGAGGTGCTTGGGAGAAATAAGGGATGCTGGAAATTGATTGAACCCAGGTTAATTCTACAAAAATTTAATAGGACAGTATTTTTTGTTTGTTTGTTTGCTTTTGGATTACACCTGGCAATGCACAGGGCTTACTCCTTCCTGGTTCTGAATTCAGGGATCACTTCTGGTAGACCTGATGGACTATATCCATCCTGCTTATCTCTCTGTCTTGTCTCTTTGTCTGTCTCTCTATCTCCTCCCTCCCTTCCTTCTCCCTTCTTTCCTTCTTGCCTTGCCCCATCCTCCTCTTTCCCTTCCCTCCTTTTCTTTCTTCCTCCCTCCTTCACTCCCTCCCTCTTTTCCTCTATCCCTCTATCCTTCCCCTCTACATAGGATATAGAAGACTTTCTAGCAGAAAGGTACTCTCCAAGGGCATGACTCTCAGAGGAAAGAATAGAAAATTAATACATCATTAATACAGTTGTGGTAAGGGCATGACTCTCAGAAAATCAATATATCATTAATACAGTTGTGGAATTTAATATAAATAAAAAATTACTTTTTTCCTAGGGAAAGTCTTAGTGAAGGCTTTATGAACAAATCATCTCTGCATGTTGAAAGAGAAGTAGAGTTTTGACATGGGTCATTGGGACTGACTGTGCTATATCAAGATCACCTTGGATAGTCTTATTGGAAAGTTCTGGCAAAGGGTGCATTACAGAGAGCACCTGGAAAGAAAGACTTTTTAACTTTGCATGAAGTCAGCACCAAATTAGGTGCCTGCAGTGATTTCCAGGGAAGTAACTTGTGTTGGCTACCATTTATTCCCCCTGATTTTGATGCTTTTTTAGGGGTATTATAGATTATAATCTAGCTATTTCCAAAGAATATGTTTTGGATGAAATGTTGGGATGGAAATTAGAAAATATGTTACCAATTTTTTTCCTTCTATGAGTTGGTATTGGAAATTTCCATGAGCCAAAATGCAACTTTAGGGAAATTATCTAAAAAATTATTTGAAAACAATTCTGGAAATGTAAATTGCTTTTTAATGTTTGCAGCTAAATAGTCTTATTGATTGACATAGTAATAGGTCCTCATATCCTGCATCTTAAAACTGAAAAAAATAGGGGCCAGACTGTACAGCAGGTAGAACCTTTGCTTTGTGCACTGCCCACCTGGGTTTGGTCACCAGCACCTCAAATGGTCCTCCAAACCTTCCAGAAGCCATCATTGAGTAAAGTTTAGGAGTAAGGATTGCTAGGTGTGGCCCCAAAACTAAAAAGAAATAAACAAAAAACCCCAAAACAACAAAAAAACTGAAAAAATAATTTTGAAGTCTGATATCTTTTATCACATAATATATTCAAATATTGAAAAATGCTATTTAATGAAAGTATTGGAATTTTATATATAACACAGTTTTATAATTTTTCTAGTTCTTATTTGAAATAACCATTTATTGCTGTGTGTTCTTGAATATAAGATTTCCCCTTACTAGAGTCCCAAACCATTGAATTTTTTTATTTCTCTTGCTTCACTTCGACTTTTTTTTTGGTTTTTGGTTTCTGTTTTTTGGGCCACACCCAACAGTGCTCAGGGGTTGTTCCTAGCTCTGCGCTCAGAAATCGCTCCAGGCAGGCACAGAAGACCATATGGGATGCCGGGATTCGAACCACCTTTGGTCCTGGGTTGGCCGCTTGCAAGGCAAATATTTTACCACTGTGCTATCTCTTCGGCCCCCTCACTTTGATTCTTTATAGATACATTTAAAAAGCTATGTTAATTTTATTCTTACCTTTGACTTTATTATTATTTTTACTCTTTGGTTATGTTAGCCCATGTAAAACAGTTTCTCTTTGACCTGGGTAGTACATTTGTTAGGTTCCATTTCTGCTGGAATTGTTTACATTTTCATCCTTAGTAAGGTAGACTTAGATAAAATAAGAAATGCTCTATAATTATTTTAACCAATTTATTTTACTTAAAAGTTCCTTAGTTGTTTTAAGACTTGATTATTTAAAGAACATTGAGAACATCAGAAAAGTAAAAGGGATAAATAGCAATGTGATTTTGAAGAGATATTTAATCTAATTTATTCATTCATTCATTTAGTAAATGCTTTTGAAAGCCAAGATCCAAGTTACGGTGCAAGATACTATGGTGGTGTAAAGTAGACAAATTTCTGACTTTAGTGATGAAATTGGAGCACAATTTTACTGTCACAGAATAAAAAAATCTACAAAAATTTAATAAGACAGTATTTTATTTTTTGTTTGTTTGCTTCTGGATTACACCTGGCAATACTCAGGGCTTACTCCTTCCTGGTACTGAATTCAGGGATCACTTCTGGTGGACCATACGGGGTGCTGGAGATAAATTCAGGTTAATTATGTGCAAGTCAAACATCTTGTCTGCTATACTTTCTCTCTCCAGTTCTGTGGACTGTATTTTAAAAATAAATAATATTCAAGGGGCCAAAGATATAGTACAGTGAGTAGGGTATTTTTTAGTTCCGTGGACAGTATTTTAAAAAATGATATTGGGGGCAGGAAATGGTATAGTGAATAGGGAGTTTGCCTTAAATATGGCTACATTGGATTTAATCTCTGGCATCCAGAGCCTGCTTGGATAATTCATGAAAATAGAGTCAGGAGTAACCCCTGAGTACTGCTGAATATGGTCTCAAATACCCAAATAGATATATAAATGAATGATATTCAGTATAGAAGTAGGCTTTTTAAAAAGCTACTTATCAAAGAGCAAATTTCTCATTTTTAGCCAGAACTTGGAAACCATAGAATTTTTTTGCATATACATTTATAAGTATAAAGAAAAGAGAATGCATTCAAATGCTGTGGAAATTGGACCTTGAAGAGTATTGTTAGAAAGCTCTCAAATTTAGTACTACAGATTCTTGAGGGGCCAATAGCAATAATGTTCCATTCCTTCTTTTGGGCAAAAATAAAAATTTTAGATTTATTGTGTTTATTTACCTTAAGGCATGGGATAGATACATTTCCTTTATTTTATTCTCATAGTTGATTTTTTTTTTACATTTATAATGCATTAAGTCATTCATTTATTTTAGTTCCAGGCATAATAGAATTTTTTTTTCTTGAGAAAAGTAGTGGATTGATTTTTTTGATTGTGTAATCAAAAGGTATGAATGTCGAATTCTTCTTATTTATGGTCTTCAGTAACTATGCACCATTTAAGCTTTCTTAGAATCAGTACAAATTGTGATGTTTACTAGACCTTTGGAATCATCTTTCTTGCTTCTGGGGACAAACAGTGTTGCTGAACATCATGTTGATATATTTTAGGGTTGGTTGTAGTTTGAGCTGTGTATTACATCTAAGTATGTTGCTCTATGATTTCGTTGCAGTTTGTCTTTTTATTACTGTTAGTAACAAACTAATTGTTCCTGCTTTTAAAGTCCCAAGTAGTAACTCTCCTTGCTGTTTCTTATGATTTTTTCCTTATTTCTGATTCTTGGGCCATAACTGCTCAGGAATCATTCCTGGCTATGTACTTAGAGATCACCTCTTGTAGGGCTTGGGAGTGGGAATCAATTTTGGATTTATTGTGTTTATTTACCTTAAGGCATGGGATAGATACATTTCCTTTATTTTATTCTCATAGTTGATTTTTCCTGTCTTTTCCTTCCTTCCTTCTTTCCTTCCTTCCTTCCTTCCTTCCTTCCTTCCTTCCTTCCTTCCTTCCTTCCTTCCTTCCTTCCTTCCTTCCTTCCTTCCTTCCTTCCTTCTTCCCTCTTTCTCTCTTTCTTTCTTTCTTTCTTTCTTTCTTTCTTTCTTTCTTTCTTTCTTTCTTTCTTTCTTTCTTTCTTTCTTTCTTTCTTTCTTTCTTTCTTTCTTTCTTTCTTTCTTTCTTTCTCTCTCTCTCTCTCTCTCTCTCTCTCTCTCTCTCTCTTTCTTTCTTTCTTTCTTTCTTTCTTTCTTTCTTTCTTTCTTTCTTTCTTTCTTTCTTTCTTCCTCCCTCCCTCCCTTCCTTCCTCCCTCCCTCCCTTCCTCCCTTCCTCCCTCCCTCCCTCCCTCCCTCCCTTCCTTCCTTCCTTCCTTCCTTCCTTCCTTCCTTCCTTCCTTCCTTCCTTCCTTCCTTCCTTCCTTCCTTCCTTCCTTCCTTCCTTCTCCTTCCTCCTTATTTATATCAATTAATGTATTCTTCCATTTCTGTAGATCTTTTCTGGTATCTCAAAGTGAGGTTTTAAAAATAAAGTTCTCGTTGAATTATTTTGATGACTTATTGTGGATACCTTATTTTTGTTATAATTATTAATGGTATTTTCTTTTAAATTAAATTTTTAAATAAGTGTGATTGGCTTTTGTATAGTGACTTATATTTGGCCAGGTTGCTAAACTCATCATTAATTAATTAATTAACTAATTAATTAATTTTGGGGGGATAAACCCAATAGCATTCAGGGGTTACTCCTGGCTCTGCTCTCAGAAACCACTCCTAGCAGGCTCAGGGGAGTATATATGATGCTGAGGATCGAATCTTGGTCAGCCACTGTACTATGGCTTCTTCAGCCCCTCATTATTTTTTTTATTAAGACCATTGTGAATTACAAATCTTTCACAGTTGTATTTCAGGCATTTAGTGACAGTGAATTAGAACCATTCTCACCACCAGTGTGGACCTCCCTTTACCCTAGTTCCCTGCACGCATCCCATACTTCCACCCATAGCTCCCAGGACTACCAGAGTAACATTTTTTGTTTATCTCGTTGCAGTTTGGGTCTCTTGATTCTATTGTGGTTGACTTTGGGATGGGTATTTAGATCTGACCTCTTTTTTTTTGTTTTGTTTTGTTTTTTTTTCATTCAGTGCTCTTGAGACTGCTTGGCCCCCGGGGCCCAATCCACTTTTTTATTTCTTTTCTCAATTTGTAGGAAGACAGAAATATGAGACAGAACGAAATGACTCAAAGTCTATGGTTCTATGAAAAAAGGCAGGCGCCCCTATCTAGAATATAAGTAATATTAAAAAAAAGAAAAGAATAAAAGATAAAAAAAGGAGGAAGAGGGGCAGATGTGGCTTTTTTCTTTTTTTTTCCTTTCTTTTCATTTATTTATTTATTTTTGGCATAGGCATAGCAAACATTGGGAAAATTAGAAAAGAAACTCCATTGGCCTAAGTGATAGAGTTTTTCCACCCATGAAGCAAACTGTCAAAAGACTGACTACAGGCTCCAGGCTTGATGGTTGTCCAGTTCCAATGTCTCTTTTTATGATCCCAGAGAAAGTTAGTTCTGCTCAGTCCCATTTGTTAAAGTCGGTCTTCTGTAGTTAGCAGTCTTGGTTTTTGCACATGTCCTAGGATGAAGCCTAAAATAAAGTCTTTCTTTGTGGTCCCTGGACACATTCTGCTTAGTTGTGGTTGTTTTAGTCAGTCTTGTGTACTTAGAGATTTTGGTACTTGCAAAGGTCCTATGATGAAGCGTCTTCTGATTTCATCTCACCCATTGTGGGTGGTGAGGTAGGGCAAACTGCCTGTAGATCAAGTTGTTGTTTCCTTGTCATTGTCAGGGTGTCTTATTTACCTACACTGGAGCAGGTTGGTACCAGGGCAGTACATGGATATCCTCCAGGGAGCACCTAGAGCTGGTGCCATAAACTGTGCAGGTACCAATGTTGGGATCTGAGGTTCGGGGTTGGACAGTAGATGTCTGATTCATTGAGGTCTAAGTCAAGTCTTCATGACAAGTGTTCAGGGTGAAAGGCAGCCCTATACTCTAACATTTATGAGTTCCTATTCCTATTAGATAAGAACTTATCTATATGTAATATTTCCCTATTTTAGTGTGCTTATGCAAAAAGGAACAATGTCACATGATATTCCTGGTACATATCAGCACCTCATTATTAATTTTAATACTTTTTGTGTTTTTTTCAGATTTTTTCCATTAGTCATATTTTCTGTAAATGCTGCAGGTTTGTCATTCTTCCTTTCAAATTCTGTGTCTGCTTTGTTAGGATTGAAATCATGATTTTTTTCCCTAATATGTTAATATTGAGTGGTATCTGTGAAAACTTCCCTGGTATTTTGCAGATAAAATTTATGTGGTTCTAGGGGGCCGGGCGGTGGCGCTGGAGGTAAGGTGCCTGCCTTGCCTGCGCTAGCCTAGGAGACGGACCGCGGTTCGATCCCCCGGCGTCCCATATGGTCCCCCAAGCCAGGAGCGACTTCTGAGCGCATAGCCAGGAGTAACCCCTGAGCGTCACCGGGTGTGGCCCAAAAACCAAAAAAAAAAAAAAAAAAAAAAAAAAAAAAAAAAAAAAAAATTTATGTGGTTCTTAAGAATTTTTATTACTATCACAAATATCCTTGACTCTATTTCTTTACATATCCCTTTAATTATTTTGAAGCTACAGCTGGCTGTATTTACTCTGGTTCTGTTCTTAGGGATTATACTAGCTGGTATGAACATATGTGGTAGCGTTTGGGATAGAAATGTGGTTGTCTGTATGCAGGGCAAGTGCCTTACTGTGCTATCTTTGCTGCCCCCCATTATGTATTCTTAGTATTTTTTTCATGTATGCTATAACAAATAGCTATTATAAGCATTTTGGTTTTGGCTAAAGATTATGAAGATATTTTGTGAATAGAGAGTATATATTTTTTTTGCGGGGGAGAAGGATCACTTCCAGTGGAGCTCAGGTACAGTTCTTGGTTTTAACTTTAGGGATAATTCCTTGGGAACATTTCAGGTGTTTCGGATTGAATTCCAGTAGCTGTATGCAAGGTGGGTTGCCTTACAGTGCTTGGATTTTGTCCGTCTTCTCTGGAAGAATCTATTGAAGCAATTTGTTTCTTGAAATCTCATCTGTATCTGAGCCTGATGTGAAGTGATTAAAAAGTAATAAAAAGTTTAAGCCATTTTTATAATCTTTCTTTGATATTATGACACTGTAAAACTACCTTTGAAATTATAAAAATGTAAAATTCTATATTTGTCTACATTTTCCCCTTTTAATTTTTTCACAAGGTTACACATGGAATTTTCATATTAGCATTGTTAGTCTTTGGTGAATATAAAATTTTATTCTTTTTCTTCATGTCTTGTTATTTATTATTCTTTAAATTTAATTTTTTAGTTAACATTTTTTAATTGATTGAGATTGTGTGATGTACAGTATTATTTTTTGTTTGTTTTTTGGGCCACACCCGGTGGTGTTCAGGAGTTACTCCAGGCTGTCTGCTCAGAAATAGCTCCTGGCAGGCATGGGGGACCATATGGGACACCGGGATTTGAACCAACCACCTTTGGTCCTAGATCGGCTGTTTGCAAGGCAAACGCCGCTGTGCTATCTCTCCGGATGTACAGTACTATTAATGATGGTGTCTCAAACACAAAATTACACCCATTACCAATTTTACATGAAGCATACCCATATTAAGTTTGATTTTTAAATTTTGCTTTCATTTGCATTTTTCTGAAGAAGATTACCAGAAGATTTTTCTCATTTATTACTTTTTTTCCAGATTGTCAATTTTTGGCTTGTGGACTATTTTAACATTTTTCTCTATTTCACTGCTTTCTAATCTTTCTATTGACTTACTCATTAAGCTGGCATTTATTCTCTTAATAAAAGAAATTAAGGCCATAAAAGGTCTTTTAAGTACTGCAATTGCTACATTCCATAGATTTTCATACTTTATTTCATTGCATAATTATTGTACCCTTTTTATATTTCAAAAATTCACTTACAATCTTAGTTTCTAATTGTAGATAATTTAGTAGTAAGTGATTTGTAAGGAATGCCAACACAATTAAATAAAAGCTTTGCATAATGGTTGTACCTCACTTTTTGCCAAAAAATATTGGTGTAAAGTCAATTACAGTAATATTAGATATGTCCATTGATTTTAATATATATCCTATATAATTTTGTTTTTGATCCTTATTATATTTATTGATGCTTTGGAAAGTTTACAAAAGAAAATTTATTTATCCTTTTATTGACTTTAATATGATTTGATTTTTCAAAGTGAAGTTATATGTGACAGCTTTCTTTGGTTCTTGTGACACTTGTTTTATTTTCAGTTTTTATTTATCATTTGTTATATATATTTCATTTTGCACTGGGGAAAATGTATGTTTTCTTATTGTGGAGGTGAAGCGTCTATATTTGTCCAGAAATAAATTCTTATTAATTGTGCTTTAAAATAACTTGAGCCTTTGTTAATTGTTTTATTTGCCTGACATATTTGTCACTGAGAGTAGATTGAATGATCTTCTATGATGATTACTTTGCTTATTTCTTCTAACGTTTTTGTTTTGCCTTTATACATATTGGAAATTACATAATTACATGCACTAGAGTTTAGAATTATTAGATTTTCCTGGTTATTAAACTCTTATTCACTTTGATTTTAGTATTGTGGTACTGTGGACCACTTTGGTATGTGGTCATTTTATTTTTCTGTTCTTTTATTTTAAAGTCCATGTATGCTGATTTTAGGGTTGCTATCCCACTTGCTTTTAGTTTAGTATGTTCTTGTGTACCTATTTAGAATTTTTTATTATCCTATTTGTGTTGTGATTTTTTTTTTTTTTTTGGTTTTTGGGCCACACCCGTCTGACGCTCAGGGGTTACTCCTGGCTATGTGCTCAGAAATCGCCCCTGGCTTGGGGGGACCATATGGGACGCCGGGATCGAACCGCGGTCCTTCCTTGGCTAGCGCTTGCAAGGCAGACACCTTACCTCCAGCGCCACCTACCCGGCCCCTGTGTTGTGATTTTAATTATGGCAGATATATCTTAATTTTTATTTTACTCTGATGAGATTGTTTTATTAAATAAGTTATTTATTTTGTTTTACAGTCCGCTCCTTGTGTGTAGATTACTGTGTTGTTTCTTGTAATTATGCAGAATGGTAGATGAGTTGGACTCTTCCAAATTCTTTATTTGTATCGCTTCATTATAAACCCCCTCAGTCTTATATCTTTCTTCTCTTAATTTCGTCTTCCTCTTCCTCCTCCTCCTCCTTTTTTTTTTTTTTTATATTTTTTGGTTTTTGGGTCACACCCGGCAGGGCTCAGTGGTTCCTCCTGGCTCTACATTCAGAAATCATTTTTGGCAGGCTCCGGGGACCGTATGGAATGCCGGGAATCGAACCACTGACCTTTTGCATACAAGGCAAATGCCCTACCTCTATGCTATCTCTCTGGCCTCTCTCTCTCTCTCTCTCTCTCTCTCTCTCTCTCTCTCTCTCTCTCCTCTCTCTCCTCTCTCTCTCTCTCCTCTCTCTCCTCTCTCTACCTTGGGTCACACCCGGCAGCGCTCAGGGGTTACTCCTGGCTCTGTGCGCAGAAGTCGCTCCTAGCAGGCTTAGGGGACCATATGGGATGCTGGGAGTCGAACCACTGACCTTCTCTATGCGAGGCAAACACCTTACCTCCATGCTATCTCTCCGGCCCCCTTCTCTTAATTTCTTTACAGAAGTTAAGGCTTAACATTTAATTTATAATCTCCCCATTTTTTTTTTAGAAATTATTGGTTCATTTAGTGTTTGTCTTGAAGATTTTTTTATGCAGTTATATAAATAAGTCCACAATGTCAGACTTTTCTTTGAAATGGTTTAAGGCAATAGAACACTGTACCTTCCATCACTCGCTAGTCTTCCTTCCTTCCTTCCTTCCTTCCTTCCTTCCTTCCTTCCTTCCTTCCTTCCTTCCTTCCTTCCTTCCTTCCTTCCTTCCTTCCTTCCTTCCTTCCTTCCTTCCTTCCTTCCTTCCTTCCTTCCTTCCTTCCTTCCTTCCTTCCTTCCTTCCTACACACAGCATTGTTCAGGGTGTTACTCTTGGATCTCTGCATTCAGACATCACTCCTAGCAATCTTGGAATGCCAAGTGATCGAACCAGGGTTTGCTGAGTTTGCCACGTGCAAGATAAATGTCCTACTTACTGTGTTATTTCTCTGGCCCCTCTTTCTTTTTAATAATAATGTACTTTCTGAAATTACTTTATAGCTACTGTGATTTTATAGACAGTATCTCAATTTACTATTTATTAAGTTCTTCGCTTAGACCTTTTTCTGATACCTTGAATCTTTTTTTTTGTTTGTTTGTTTTGTTTTTTTGGTTTTTTGGGCCACACCCGTCGTTGCTCAGGGGTTACTCCTGGCTGTCTGCTCAGAAATAGCTTCTGGCAGGCACGGGGGACCATATGGGACACCGGGATTCGAACCAACCACCTTAGGTCCTGGATCGGCTATTTGCAAGGCAAACACCTCTGTGCTATCTCTTTGGGCCCGATACCTTGAATCTTTATGAGTTGTTTTCATATTTGGTCCTTACCAAGGTTTTGGTATTTGGACATTGGAGGAAAACTGTTATTTTTTTGCTTATCTAAATGCTTTATTTTTAGGAAGCTAGAAGATGAAATGAATAGGGAAGGACACATGCTGGATGATTGCCTTGCTATTTGCAAGGCAAACACCTCTGTGCTATCTCTTTGGGCCCGATACCTTGAATCTTTATGAGTTGTTTTCATATTTGGTCCTTACCAAGGTTTTGGTATTTGGACATTGGAGGAAAACTGTTATTTTTTTGCTTATCTAAATGCTTTATTTTTAGGAAGCTAGAAGATGAAATGAATAGGGAAGGACACATGCTGGATGATTACACTTCTATGTGGTGGATAAAGAAACATAGCTAGGTGATGGACAGTGTTCAGTGGAAGCAAATTTATGGACTGTTGACAGCAGATGTGATGTTTCTGAATGGGGGATCAGGCATAATGGTGGGAGGAGAGAGAGGACTAGAAAGGGGTCTAGGTATAATGGTGTAAGGCTTTGAGCACTTTGGTGGGAATTGTAGTGCTGTAAGTTTGTATGCCAAAGACATAATGATTTATATACTGTTATAAGTCATGCTACGTCAATGTAAAAGTAAATTAAAAAAATAAAGAGCCAAAAAATAGGCTGGAACAATAGAAGTGGTTAGGGTACTTTCCTTGCAGTGATCCAATTGGGTTTGATCAGGGCCCGGAGAGATAGCACAGCGGTGTTTGCCTTGCAAGCAGCCGAACCAGGACCTAAGGTGGTTGGTCGAATCCAGGCTTCCCATATGGTCCCCCGTGCCTACCAGGAGCTATTTCTGAGCAGACAGCCAGGAGTAACCCCTGAGCACCGCAGGTGTGACCCAAAAATCAAAAAAAAAAATTGGGTTTGATCTTAGTATTCCATATGGTTGCCTGACTCTGCTAGGATTGTAGAGCCAAGAATAACTCTTGAACTCTTATAGGTGTGGCCCCAACCTAAACCAAAATAAACAAAGGGAGAATTTAAACTTGTTTTCTTGATCTTGATAATTTTGTAAAGCACATAATATGTCAACTTTTAAAAATCTAGTATTTTTTAAAAAATCTAATTTTTCATGATTTTCTTCTGTTGTCTTAATTCCATGTGATTGGTGAGTTTTCTCCAACTTTCCATTCATCTCTTACACATCTCTTTTTGCCTTTCTTGCTTGCTTTGATCTTGAGCAATGCTATTTCATTAACTTCTCAGCAACTTTGAAAAATATCTTCTAAGGAATGTTTGCTAAACATTCTATGCATATAGTTTTTCTGTGAGATAGTCTCTTCTTCCCGCCTTTCTTTTCCCTCCCTTTCTCCCTCTTTGCTGGCTGTTTTCTGCCTGAAACTGAAGACTGAGTTTTTCACCTGGTTTTTATAAGGGTGCATTTTGATATAGTACCTAAACTTGGGAGTCAGGTTGAGTGGGTTACCATCCAGTTCTTTGCAGTGTGACATTTTTTTTTTATAGAAAAGGAAGAAAATGGATTGTTGAGGAGAATTTCAATGAGAGAGTATTTATCATATTATGAACCCATATTATGAACATATTAAAGTTTAAGCATGTCAACTCTTATTATATAAAGCCATTTTTGTGAAATAATGTACTTTTTTATTTTGTTTTTTTTTTGGGGGGGGTCATACCAGACAGCACTCAGGGGTTACTCCTGGCTTTACACTCAGAAGTTGCTCCTGGCAGGCTCAGGGGACCATATGGAATGACAGGATTAGAACCACCGTCCTGCATGCAAGGCAAATGCCCTACCTCCATGCTATCTCTCTGACCCCGAAATCATGTACTTTTTATTAAAACTTATTTAGAAAGATGTGAGGGAAGAGAGAGAGAGAGACGTACATATTCATGAAAGCACACAGGCTTCCCCAGAGTGGAAATAAGCAGAGACAAGTAAGTAGGAATCTGCTCAAGGAAGGACATAGACCTGAAGTTCAAGCTAGAGTTTCTTACTTTTTCTTCTCATTTGATTCTAAGATAACCCATTTCACATATTATTCAGTAATTTTATAGATCCAGTTTTTTTACATTTTTTTCTCCTTGACCTTGAGTGTTTCTTAAAGTTTTCTGTATCTTATGAATTAAATGCAGCTAACTAATTAAACCAAGATGTGAACACATTGGCCCCTTCTTTTTGATATTATTTTCTCTCCATCTAATCATGTAGAGTTTTGCTCTGATCCTCTGCTTTTATGAGGTGAAGTAAAGGTAGTGTCATTTCTCGAAGGCTGGAGAGATAGCACAGCGGTGGGGCGTTTGCCTTGCACGCAGCTGACTCCGGACAGATGGTGGTTTGATTCCTGGCATCCCATATGGTCCCCCGAGCCTGTCAGGAGCGATTTCTGAGTGCAGAGCCAGGAGTAACTCCTGAGCACAGCAGAGAGTGACCCAAAAAACAAAACAAACAAAAAAAAGAAGTAGTGTCATTTCTTGTTTGGTGTACTCTGGTAGTCTCCTATGTTCAAGTTCCCACTTTCTCCTGTTGAATTTATAGTCTAAAACAGCCAGAATGAAGTTTTCAAAAGTATCAGAGCATTTTATATCTGAACTTTAGAGATCTTCCATGTTACAAAATCTTCTGGTGTTTCAGAAGGGCATATGTTCCTAAACTTAGACTCCTTGTCTAAAGTTGCCTCTATATCTCATTTAAGTCATGAATTTTTCTAGTGAACCCTCTTGTTTGTTTGTTTTTTGGTTTTTGGGCCACATTCGGCGGTGCTCAGGGGTTACTCCTGGCTGTCTGCTCAGAAATAGCTCCTGGCAGGCACGGGGGACCATATGGGACACCGGGATTCGAACCAACCACCTTTGGTCCTAGATCGGCTGCTTGCAAGGCAAACGCCGCTGTGCTATCTCTCCGGGCCCATCTAGTGAACCTTCTTTATGTTTCTTTTAGATCTTGGGCTTTATGAAACTATACTATCCTTTGTCTCAGAGAGTAAGAAATACTTATGGCAGTATCTCTCTGTCTCTCTCTTTACCCTTTACTTATTAACTACATTTACATTTTATCTTGAAATGAATTTTCTTAGACCTTTTAATATTTACTACTTTTTAACTTAAGCCTTCTTTTGATTTATAAATATGGAACTTGTTTAACTAGCTTTTATACTAAGCATCTGATTAAATTTGAATGTATGGATTAAGAGGACTGATGATCTGTGGAACCATGCTCCTTTAAGTTTAAATCTTAGTATTGTCATTAAAAAACATTAGTGAGGCATTTGCTTCACCTGACTTGACCTAAGATTTGATCCTTGTCAGGATACCCGTAGGAATGATCTTTGAGCATAGAGCCAAGAGTAATCCTTGAGTACCACCTGGCTATCCAAACAAAACAAAACAAACAACAAAAACAAAAAACAAAAAAACAAAGTACCAAAGAAACCAAAATCCAAGTGTAAACCAAGCCATTAGTTATTTTTGCTCCACTTTTTTGGGTTTTAAAGTCACACACATTTCTGGGATCATGTTCTCCATGGACATATTTTGCATTTTCTCTTACATGTTGCATGGGAAATTATTACCAGATAAAATATTCACCACATTAAGGAGCTGGAGAATTCACACTGAAAGAGTATCCTATGTAAGACAGCCTCACGCCAATATCTTGTGGAAACTCCAGAAATCTTGTTATCCTGAATGACTAAGGAAGTAGCCATGACTCAGACTACCCTGACTTGGCCAAACCTTACATCAAGTAGAGACAGGGCCTGGGTTTAGTCCAACAGAAAAGCTCATTCCTTATCTTCTACCTTCTCTGGGTGTTCTCCTAACAAATTGCTTTAGTCAGCACAGTTTGCAAAGACCTTTCACACATACATTTCCTCATTTAAATATGTACATCAGCTTCTGGAAGGGGATGACATTTTTGACATTTTAATTATTATCCATCAAGCTTTTTGTTCTTGAAGTTTCCTATTCCTCAGAGTAGCACTTTGAGGACTAAAGCTTACAGGTGACGAAAGTTAATAAAGAGTACTGGCATCATAGGATAAGGTATTTTTATTAGTTTGAAAAGGAGAAACTTTTTTTTTTTTTTTTTTTTTTTTTGGTTTTTGGGTCACATCCATCTGTACTCAGGTTTTACTCTGGGAATTGAACCACCTTTAGTCTTGGGTTGGCCGCATACAAGGCAAACGTCCTACAGCTGTGCTATCTCTCTGGCCCCCAAGGAGAAACTTTTTAATTTAAATAATTGTTTTATATCTTCTGTCTGGTTGGCTTGCCAGTTGGTTATCTGTCACTATATCTTAGTATGCAACTAGCATTAACTAGGACTAGGTTTTTAAAACTTAGAAGGATAGGATTTTAGTTTTTTAAAAAATTTAATTTTTTATGAAGACAAGTGTTTAGTAAATATTATTACTACACTTAGGAGCAAAATCAAAAAAGTGAAACTGAAATTTAGAAAGTATGATTGAATGCCTTAGATTATTTTTACCCAGAGGCTATCTCTGATCAGACCAAAAAAGAGACAGGCATGTAGGAGGTTCAGTGTAAGAGCAGGTGATGAATTTTTCTGTCTAGAACTTTTCTAGAGTCTTCCATGACTCTTTTCTCCTTTAGGGATTAATTTGGCTATTGGTAAGGAAATCTGGTTTTAAACTCTTTGTTTTATAAATATATAGCATGTATGCCTTTGGGCCATACGACAGTGTTTAGGGATCACCCCTACTGGTGCCTAGTAGGGGACTGTATTGTGTGCTAGGAATTGAGCCTTGATTGACTGTGCAAGTCGGGTGTCTGATCTACCTGCTCTACTAATGCTGTGGCCCTACTCTTTGTGGCATTTTGAGTTTATATATTAAAATAAACAAAAAGCCTAGCTGATATTCAGTCTTTATGTGGTAGATTTTTAGCATTTTACTATCACATATATAGGTCCAGAATAAATTTTCAAAAGAAGAAGCCATTCTCTTTACTCATGATTAGTAAACAAATACAGACCTCTGAAACTAAATCGTAGATCAGAGTCAGCAAATTATTTCTGTAGATTCTAGTTAATATGCTTTGTGGACCATACTTTTCTCTGTTGCTTGTTCTGTGTTCTGTTGTAGCATGAAAGAAACGGTATACAAGTAAACTGAAGAGCACAAATGCAATTGGGTTTTGGAAGGAGGTGGTGGTGACTTGTGTCTCAGAGTAGAGACAAGTATTGTATACCTGTGTATAAGAAAGGCTGAAATTTTTTTCACTCTTCTATAATATTAAAAATGCAATCTTGGAGAACTTGTTTTAAATCTCAGAGTGAATTTATTTTAATTTAATTTATTGTATTGATTTAATTTAATTTTATTTTAAAAGCTCAATAATTTGTTTTCTCGTATGTGTGATAACACTTATTTATATTTTAATATATTTAAGATAGATAATAATATGAGTGAACATGTGTTCCTTTTTATATGTAGTAGACCATTTAAGAATTAAAATATAAGATAATAGAAAAAATTTTAGGAAGCATGTGAAAAAATTTCCTAAAAGTTAAACAGATTATGGAATTAGATTAGAATTAGATTAGAATGAACATAAAAGTATTAGATATGGGGGCCAGAGTGTTAACACAATGGGTAGGGCATTTGCTTGCACGTGGCTGCCTGACTTGGTTCGATTCTTGGCATCCCATATAGTCCCCAGAGCTTGCCAGTAGTGATTTCTGAGCACAGAGCCAGGAGTATTCCTATCCCTGAATGCTGCCAGGTGTGGCAACAAAACAAGTATTAGGTATGACATGTATTATAGGCAAAATGGTTACTTGTGAATTTTATGGTATATATATATATATATATTTCTTCCTCATTAGAAAGGAAGTTAACTATTCGATAGTATTTTGATGTTTACTTACCAATTAAGTACATTTATTGAGCTCTCATTGTTGTGAAAGACTGCCTGACACAGGAAAATGATGACAAATAACTTAGTTCTTTATCTTACAGAAGTCATATGAGGGACACAAAACCACACAAAACATTTCCTTTATTTTGTGGCAGTTCTCTATTAGAAGTATGTACATGCAACTTAATTAAGTGGAGAATCAGGATCATTGGAGTAAGTGCCTAGAGGTCTTAATTGAGATGGAAAGTCTGTTGCCTCAGAAAGGAGGACTGTAGATAGAGGATTGAAGATCAGTTTGAGATGAGGGCTAAGCTTATGAAGTTGTGAATTTGTACATCACTGGCAGTTCTTTAGAACTGCTTAAGATTAGAAGTAACGGGGGGGGGGTGGGGGGGGGCTGGCGAGGTGGCGCTAGAGGTAAAGTGTCTGCCTTGCAAGCGCTAGCCAAGGAAGGACCATGGTTTGATCCCCCGGCGTCCCATATGGTTCCCCCAAGTCAGGGGCAATTTCTGAGCACTTAGCCAGGAGTAACCCCTGAGCATCAAACAGGTGTGGTCCGAAAAACCAAAAAAAAAAAATAAATTATAAGTAACAGGAGCAAGTAGTAGATTTAATATCCACGATTTGTTCAGAGCCAGGAGTGAAAGTCAGTGAGTTTTAATATTTTTGAACCACGAAATACTTTAAAAATCTGATGAGAACTTTTATACTTTTCCATGAGAACTTCATATGGCATGAAGATTCCAAATCTTGCATATAATTTTGGAAGCAGGGATCTAGAGATCACTTTATGAATATTAGAAACTTTCTATGTGCTGCCTCCTGTAAAATTAAAGGTCAGTATGGAGTAGATGTGTGCTTCTGCAGACACGTGTTTCATTGTTCTGTCAATGGTGGCAGTGAATGCTCTTGATAAGCTTTTTTTTTTTAATAAAGGATTTGGAGTCTCTGAGCTTGTACTAAAACTTTTATAGTTATGACTTATTTGATAATGAATGATTTATTTCATTGAAGAAATGATAAGGCAAAATCTGAGATGCTTTGATTGGTAAATATCTACCCACCTCAGTTGCATTAAGGCTAGAGTCTGAAAGCTTTTGATAGAACTCACTCAGCTTTAAATGGTATCTCAGAGTGGAGAGGGTTATGAACTAGTCTAAATATTGCACTTAACCTTAGGTTCACACACATCAAGGGTAGAGTAAATGTTTGCAATTGATACTATTAATAGTTATGAAAAATCTGAATGTATTAGTTTGTTATGCCAGTGCATGTATGGGTCTATGCATGCTGGATCTTCATGGCTGTTTTCTGTGGAATACTTCACTGAAATACCATTTACAGCATTGGCAGAGCACTTCTCAGACATAGGATACATTACATTTTGTTTGTTTGTTTGTTTGTTTTTTGGGCCACACCCGGTGATGCTCAAGGGTTACTCCTGGCTAAGCACTCAGAAATTGCTCATGGCTTGGGGGACCATATGGGACGCCGGGGATCGAACTGAGGTCTGTTCTGGATCAGCCACATGCAAGGCAAACGCTGTACCACTGCACTATAGTTCCGGCCCCAACATTACATATTTTCTGTAGAAAACAGCCAGGTTCACTAGTAAATATCATTATTATGTGCCTTTTTTTTTTCTTGAACGACTTCTAATATTCAGTGGAGAAATTTTCCTTGTTAAGAGACACTGACAAGGCCAGTTGGCCTAAAATTAGATCCAGCAGCTGTGTTTTGAATCAAGGCCCCACATGTGCACTGCATACTCTCTTCCTGCTGGGCTTGTCTGCTCCTTTATCTTGCTTCAGGGAGCAGCCATTTTTTTGGGGGATTTTAACATCCATGTTTTTCCTGGTACAACCATAAAGGTGTATTCCATGCAATCATATGACATATTTATTTGCATTTATAGAATGGTAAAATCCACATAAAGATTTTATTATTATTATTACTATTTTTAAAAGAACCCTCTAGTATAATTTTAACTTACATGTGTGGAGACTTTGAGCTTTCATCTCTCTTTAGCTATTCCCCTAATGTCTAAATTATTTGAATGAAAAAGAATCTGTACACATACTTAAATTTTTAACTAAGATCAAAGCACTTGGCCATTCCTCTTTAATGGATACCACTTCAGTTCAGTTGATTTTTGTGAAAACAGAAACAAAATCCACAATTATTTTGCTAATTTTAACCAGTGACTAATAATCTAGGTTTTCAGTTTTAGTATTTTAGAATACTATTAACCTTTGTGAATTTTATAGGTTCTAATCTCTTTGTATTTAAAATTTTGCCCGGTTTGGTAAATAGACATTTTTTAAAGAATATGTACATATACACAACATTATTATGATTCAGTTTAAGTATCTGTGGTTTTAAGTGCACTCATTTCACCTAATTAAGTTATTTAGTCATTTACACATTAGCAATGTATTAAATATTCCACTTTTGCAGGAACTTATTTCAGTTTTGCCCACAGTTTTGTTCTGCTTTATTATATCCATAGATCAAGCTGAATAGTAGCAGTCTTAAAAGCCATATGCTAAAAGTGATTATAGCTGATTAAGGCCAAATTAAGGTAACAAGTCTGATGGCCACAAGCGGAAGTCTAACTAACAATTACTTTTTTCTTTTGCTTTGGGGAACTCATTCTTTTTGACTTTGATGCTGATAGTCACATTTGGAAAGTGTTGGTAGTTACTTTGATCTTGCTAATTTTTTTTTAGAGGGGAAATATATACAACACATTATTTATCAAAAAGTTTTTGTGAATTTACTGTCATTTTAAAAACTATGCATTTTCTTTATGCTTTGTTATTTCTGCTGCTCATTAAAAGTAAAGTGCAATCAGTTTTATTAATGTAGAAAATATGAATATTAGAAATGCACTTAAATCATTATTTTGATTTAATTTATATTTGATAAAACCAGGTAGTATCACTTAGGAAAGTTACCAAATAAATATGGCACATTCTCATTTAACTAGAATAATAAATAATTTGGAATTTTATGAGTCAATATTTAACCAAGACATCTTTAAGTTTAAAACTAACTTTTGTTACCTCTTTTCTTCCCTCCCTCTTTCTGAGTCCCTCCCTCTGTCCCTCCCTCCTTCTTTCCCTCCTCCTTCCTTTCCTCCTTCCCCCTCTCCCTCCCTGGACTCAGAGATCACAAAACTTTTGGGATAAAAGCAGTGCCAGAGGCAAGCTAATTTTGAGTCATTTGTTTGTTTAGGGGCAACAGGTGGCAGTACTAGCAGTGCTCAGAGAACCATGCTGTGCTAGGGGTCTTGTAGGCTAGCTTAGCTCTTCTGAGGACTGTGGGCAAACTCAGCAGCGCTCAGAGCCTACTCCTAGCTTTGCTAAAGGATCCCTTGTATTTGTGTTCAGAGACCCATACTTTGTGTTGGGGATCAGCTGCATGCAAGGCACTTGTGCAATCTCTTCTGTGCCTCTTAGGACTTTGAGCTCTCTCTGCAGCTCCTGAATTTTGAATTGTTCTTAAAGTACTTCTCTTATACTAGAATTATTAACAGTTGTCAAAATGTAATTATGTTATCAACAATTCTCTTAATTTTTTTTGGATTTGTATCTGATAAGATACTTGAATAACCAGAACAAAATGAACAGAAATTAGTAGTTTTATGTTAGTGATCAATGTGATTAATTTTGCCCTTTATTTAAAAAGAATAAAGGGTCTTGCTCAGTGGTAAAGTTCCTGTCTTGCATGCAGAATTCTCTGAGTTTTACCCCAGGTATTAAAAATAAATAAATATATGAATAAACAAATACATTAAAATCCAGTAATAGGATGCACATATGTTATGTGCTACAAGAAATTTCCTTTTGAAATTTGCAGTGTGCTAAGCTCACATTGTGAAACGAGGTGGAAAATTTACACTTGCTTATTGATAGCTGAATATTACTATTAATTTAATGTCTTATTTATTTACATTTATTATTCTACTATAAGGAAATTATACTGCATTTTTATAGAGGCATTTTGCTCAGTCTTTTAAAATATAACAGATGCTAACATAGTTATATAGTTCTTAAATATACTTGAAATACAGATTTGAGATATGGGGCATTGTGGAAAACATGTGCGATCCTTATATAGTCAAAGATATCAAGAAATTTGAGTATAAAAATCACATTGAAAGATAAAGATATATAAAGTCACTTAGCTATTAATGATAAAAATTAATTTGCAAAGAATTAAAGGGCACTTTATTAATGTAGAAGACATGTAGTAACAAGGACATTATTTCTCATTTGGGGTTGGATTGGTCTCTCATTTATTAATATCTGTTTAAACTACAAACACAAAGAACTCCATTTTTACCAGACTCTATGTCACAAGACCTAGTCTCTAAAGAGAAATATCGTTGATGGAAAACCAGAAAGAACTAAGTAGATGTATTTGGTCTCACAGGCAGTCCATTAATTTGCTTAAATTAAATATTATCTTTAAATATTGAAAGGTTAAATGTACACTGATAATGGGTTTAGACAGCTATTAAGCTGTAATTGCTTTCTAATGCAGTTACTAAAAGACATTTGATATAACATATTGTGAAGGAAGGATTAGGGACTTTTCTTTACCTCACTTTGATGGAGAGTTTTATCGCTTTAATTCTGGCAGTTGTAGGAATTGGATAACAATTTTTATGAGAAAGCATACAATATACATAAAATATTCAGTAGACAAGTGATTGCCTTTTCTACAGGGTACTTAATGATCTTAGTTTTTGCAAATCTATAAGAGTGGTACTTTCAATTAACTCTCCATCCCAAATGTTGTTTTTATAAGAAAAAAGTTCTGGATATTTAACTAGTTGATGACTTTTGTACATCTAAGGTGAATTACTGTTTGATATTAAGAATATTTGGATACACTAGTGACCAAATTAATTTGAGAACTTTTCAGTCAAGTGGTGAGTTGCATTCAGCCTATGTGAAAGCTGATGGCGAAACTGGCTGTGTAGGCAGCTTTCTTTGTAGTGTTTCAATTGTCTGAATATATAGGATGATGCTTTCACATTTTCAATGGTTATATTTTCTGAGTTGAGTTCTGGGTTTTACAAATTATTGTTAGTACAAGAACAGACTGCTTGGTTTAGTCACTCACTTACCTCTGAGGTTCAGTGAAAGGACAAAACAATTTGGGGTGGTGGGTCAGGGAAGGAAATTAAAGGAGAGCTGGGTCTTCAAAATAGCTTTTTTTTTTAACTGTATAATCGTGACTGAAGTACAGATATGTGTAAAGAAAAATTACTTGCGTTTAAAATATCAACCAAATACTTCATAATCAAGGAAAAGACATGCCCTGTTCTTGTTCCCTTATTCACTTATCAGAGTCTTGTATTAATAGGCAGATTCTGCTCTTTGTTAGTTAATCTAAGCTCTTTTATATGATCCTCTGGGTTTTGGTTCCTTTCTCCTCCTCCTTCTCCTTCTTTCAGCCACATGATGGTACCTGGGGATCCTTCCTGGTGGTGCTTAGGGTACCATGTGGTGCTGATTCCTGGGATTGAATCCAGGCCCCCTGCTTGCAAAGCGTGTGCTCCAGCCCTTTAAGTAAGCAGCAGTGCATATGGTTGTCCTTCTTGGCATGTTCACCAAAGAATGTGGAAATAGACATGTATTTCATTGAAATTCCAAGATACTAACTAAATATATTACTTTTAAATTTTCAAAAGTAGCTTGGTTGATTATTTCAACTTTGCAGTTGAGAAATCATGTTCAGGGTAGGCTTATACATGATGATACCTAGTGACCTTCTACATACTGAGAGCAGGCAGAATACTAAACATACTAAGTATTTAAAATGATTTAAGATTACAGAGAGATATACTATTATTTCCATTAACTGTTACCAAGAGAAAAGGTATAGGGTAATTAGAATTTAATGTGTACTGTTAATAAAATTATAGTTATATATAATAAATCATTTCTTGCTTGCTTCTTACAAAGAGTTGCTTTTTCCTTCTCAATTTTATTTACACTAAAATTAAAAGTGATTAGCATTTTAAAATTGTATTGAGGTAAGTACAAAGTATAATTATATCACCGATAAAGTATAATGTAGGACATTTATTTATGAGGGAGACATTGAGCACTACCTGTGTTTGGGAGTCATATCTACATTGCTGGATAGACCAACCAGTGCTGGGACAAGTACCTAGACTCCCACATGCAAAGCCTGTGCTTAGCACTTTCAAAAGCTATCGTTTTTTGCTCCATAATATATAACATTTCTTAAAGGGAAATTAGGGTTCTCTTTCCCTGATATGCTATCCTGACTTTAAGTGTCACATATTCTAACTGTTCTACAAATTTTTCCTTTTCTTTTTTTTTGGTTTTTGGACCATACCTGGTGATACTCAGGGGTTGCTCCTAGCTCTTTACTCAGGAATCACTTCTGGCAGGCTCTTGGGACCATATGGTATGTGGAGGATCAAACACTGGTTGGTAGTGTGCAAAGCAAGTGCCCTCACTGCTGTGCTACTCTTGGCCCCTATAATTTTTTAAAATAAATTCTAACATGCTGTATACTTTCCTTTTACGGTGAGATAATTTTGTAATGATTTACTAGCCAGTTATAATTCATGTATATATGTATGTTTTAGTTTTTAGTTTTTGGAAAATACTAGTTGATGTTCAGGCTTCACTCCTGGCAGGATTTGGGTGAGTGTAAAGGGGGTGCCAGGAATTGAACCAAGATTGGCCATGTGCCTACCTACTTTATTATTTCTCCAGAACCTATAACTTAGGTATTTAAAACTCGTACTTAAGAATAAGTATTACTGGGCCGGGCGGTGGCGCTAAAGGTAAGGTGCCTGCCTTGCCTGCGCTAACCTTGGACGGACCGCGGTTCGATCCCCCGGTGTCCCATATGGTCCCCCAAGCCAGGAGCAAACTTCTGAGCACATAGCCAGGAGTAACCCCTGAGCGTTACCGGGTGTGGCCCAAAAACCAAAAAAAAAAAAAAAAAAAAAAAAAAAAAGAATAAGTATTACTTTGGGGCTGGCGCGGTGGCGCTAGAGGTAAGGTGTCTGCCTTGCCCAGCGCTAGCCTAGGACAGACCGCAGTTCCATCCCCCAGCGTCCCATATGGTCCCCCAAGCCAGGAGCGACTTCTGAGCACATAGCCAGGAGTAACCCCTGAGCGTCACCAGGTGTGGCCCAAAAACCAAAAAAAAAAAAAAAGTATTACTTTAATTTGGGATCATTTCCTTTAACCTTTCTCTCTGCTTCCTTCTTATTCTTCAGAATATCATCTCAGGCTGGAGAGATAGTACAGTAGGTAGGAATTTCCTTTACATGTGGTCAACCTGGGTTCATTCCCCAGTAACCAATATGGTCCTGTGAGTCCTGTCAGGAGTGATCCCCAAGTATAGAAGCAGGTATAAGTCCTCAACACTGTTTGGTGAGGCCCAAAAGCCAAAAAAAGAAAATAAGAATAAAAAAGGATCATAAACACTCATTTCCAAAGGATTAGATTGGATGTTTTCTATGGTTGGTCTTAATATCCTAAGAATCTTTAAGGTTTTTTTTTTTTGTTTGTTTGTTTTTATTTTTGGGCCATACCCAGTGACTCTCAGGGATTACTCCTGGCTATGTGCTCAGAAATTGCCCCTGGCTTGGGGGACCATATGAGATGCCAGGGGATTGAACCATGGTCTGTCCTAGGTTAGCGCGTGTAAGGCAAACACCCTACTTACTGCCTATACCACTGCTCCAACCCCATATCTGTAAAATATTTTAAAGCTTATATATTCAATAAAGTTATTTTAGTTTTTGATACCATGTTAGTATGATTTGAACAATCACTAGTTTGACCACACCAAAAACTTTGAATGTAGTGACATAACCATACTACTTCTTAATGTTTACTGATCTATGTACATAATAAATTGTAGACTTTTGTAAGCTTTTCACCTAACCTAAAGATGTACATACATAAACACAGGGTGCTTGAAAGTTGCTCCCCAAAACTTGAAATTTATCTGCATGCTGCTACAAAAATATCTTAAGATTTTTTTTATAAGTAAACATTATAACAGAAGAAGTCCAAACAACCAAATCACTAAAAGAGGACATTAATTGACTACTCTATGTGATGCTGTTTTCCTCAGAATTCAGACATTTTGGTTGATGGCAAATGTAGCATTGTGCTGGTGTCTTTGAGTGATATTTTTTAATATTTAAAATCTACTTCTTTTCATATGAAAGTTGCTCATTTCAATAACTAAATAGTGGGAATTCTTTGAGGAAAATATTTATGCATATACATATATATTTGAACTAGAATTTGACATTGTATTTTTTTTCTCTTCCTTGTGACTGTGTTCTCAGTGTGACATACACTGAGTACAAATATGAACGATTAACAAGTGGAGAGAATACTCTGGAAGTTTTCTGCTCTACTTTGCGTGTACTATGATTGCTTCTCTTGCTATGCCATTCATTTCTGATTTAAATATCTAATGACTCTCATCAAACAACATTTAAACTTTCTATGAAATCCTGCAAGTGTTCTTTAGATCATATTATGAGTAACAATGGATGAAATGAGCTTCGATGGAGAGGCTGCAGTTCAGTCTCCCGGTTTTTGATGCAGCTGTTGGTGATGGCTTGGAACATGTCAATTGAACTGCAGCCATCCACTTAGTGGCATTTTGCCCATTAAGCGATGTATAAAAACAGTATTACTGATAACAGTGTTTTATTTCTGCATCATTTTTAGCTCGAACATGGCCATATTCTGTAGCCTGAACTTTTCTTAATTATTAAGAAAAAAAAAAGAACTAACCCAAATTAGTACTTTAAGGTTGTATTACAGAATAGGCTTATTCAAGTAATGCCTCTTTAGCGTTTGAAAAATTGGTCACTAGACAATAATTAATTTATTTTAAAGTAAATTAACCTTGGACTGACAAAGTGCAGTAGCTAATTTTCCAAGATAGGTCTAATGCCTTTTTCATGTCATAAATGTCAGGATTAAACCTAAATAATTTATAACATATTAGTGACCTTAATTGTATTCATAAGCTATATTCAGTGTAACAGAAATTCAATTTAGGGTAATTTTAGCCATGATTTTCTGCGTGGAAACTAGTGTAAGGCACTCTGCTAAATTCTGTTAGAGGCAAGGTTGTCACAGAATAATTTCTGGCCTCACAGAGCTTTCATTCAGCACAATTTGAGACTTAGGCACAAACATGTAGGATGTTAGATCAAATGGGATAAAATATTTGAAAGAGCTAACTAGAGGAAATTTTGCAAAGTGTACCAAACGCTCAGTAAATGATTGTTGAAATAAAATGTGTTAAAATAATTACCTTTGGATTTCAGCTATTTGTGTTTTTCCAGGAACTTTCTGAGAGTTGACAGAAAATGGTGATTGCCACTTGATATTGTTTAGTCTAACACACTAGGACTTAATTTAGCATAACAGAAGAGTTTTTTCTTGTTAAAAAGTAAGAGCCAAGAAATTTTTTATTTGTACTTTTCTTTAAGGTTTGCTTTCCTCATTTTTTTCTTTAGACTTTTGAGAAATATGCTTTATTCTGAAGTATTTTTTAAATTGAGTAAAGTAACTTGACAGTTGTGAGATCAAGATTTATCAATGTACAGTACAGACAGTGAATAAAATCTGTTAAATAAGGAGCAATAGAGTCAAAAGGAACTTTGACAATTTCTCACAGAGACATAAAAAAGAAAGAATTGGGGCTATGTTTAATGTGGGTCAGAGGAGTCACAGAAAGAGTTTAAGTGATTGTATTCTAGAATTAGACTCTGAAGTTTGAAGCCTGGTTCTTCTATTCACCACATGTGAGCCTTTGGAAAAGTGATGGAAAAGTTAGTCTAACCTCTTTAAATCTCACTTGCTCATCTGTAAAATTCTGAGAAGTATTATCTATATTATGCATTTGTGAGGAATAAAGATACTAACTAGTACTAAGCACTGACCATTCTTAGGCACATATTAAATAAAAACTATAGAAAAATAGTGTTCCCATGGTTGATTTTATGTATTCCATCAAAAAGTGGACATTGGTAATAGACATGTTTGATAGACTAAAAGAATATCATTTTGTCATTGGAATTTGGTGTTGGAAATGAAGAGAGAAGGTTAAAGTGTTACAAATTAAACAAAGAGGTTTTTAGAGATAATAATGATTTTGTTTCAGTTATTTTTAGGAAGTTGGGCACAGTGGATACTGAATTAAACCAATTTTTGATGTATTTTGGGTTCCACCTGGCAGTACTTAGGGTGTACCCCTGACTTTGTAGTCTGGGATAACTCCTGTTGAACTTAAGAGACCATATAGCAGGCCGGGGATTGAATATTGCAAGTCAAGCACTTTATCACCATACTATCTCCTTGATCCCTCAATCCAGTATTATTGGAATTAATGAAAAGGAATATATAAAAATTTAAGAGGAGGGGACATTCTTTTTTCCACAGCTGGTTATGAGCCCAGTGTAGTTGGCAGTAAAATGGATTGTTTGGAATGTGTCCCTAAATACTGTAATTTAATTTTCATTATTTATATAACAAAGTATACATGTCACTTTACTACACACACACACAAGTCCAAGTTTCTGGCCTATGTAATTTCACCAAAAAATACTAAAATAAATATTTGTGTCTACAAAATTAACTGCACCAGGTGCTCGTCAGTGAGGGACAACATAGAGTTGGAGTTGAAATAGAGGGTCAGCAATTGGAGTGATTAGTGCTGGGATGGCAAGAGGGCCTGTTTATTACTACAAATTAGACCACTGACATTGATCACTTCAGAAAATCAAGCCCTTCCCTATTGAGTGTGGAGAAGCTAGTAATCATGTTTGTTGTGTTACTGTATAAGAGAAAACTATTGACATCATAATTAAAATGTCTCTTTCATTTGGCATTTACCTTATTTTATTCATTTTAATTTAAGTTAGAGAAGATTATTCACTTGATGCCTAAGAAAGATGGAGTAGTAGATGCTTAAAAATTATAGGATCTACTGTAGAAAGTCTCTATTTCCTAGCAAGAGTTTCAGTTCCATTATCATTGATCCCTTGAGGAATAGTATTTACCTCCGAAGCTAGAAGTGATTTCCACGTTTACTATATTGGCTGTGTTAGAAAAGTGCATGATTTATAGGACTTCATTATTCTTTGGATTATAGCTTTTGGATTTTGTGAAGCAGCGATTTAGACCAGGTGTAAGCTAATAATTTACTGCAGTAGGTAGAGTGTAGTTTTACAGCTGGTTCAATAGATTTAGATTGAGTGAAACACTTATTTTTGAAGATAGTATAGTACTCAAGAGCTAAATTTATTTAGCATAGCTAGTATACCACCAGCAGTCACAAAGATTAATTTATTCTGACCCCATTCCTGGAAAAGATTCCTAGGTATCTACAGAATCTAATTGTTTTTATAAACCATGTTTATACATGAATACAGCGCCAAGATTATCCTGAAATGAAGATTACCACCTAGATGGAATCTTTCTCCCTTGGATTCCTTTTTCAGAATTGTAATGAGCAGTAATCCCACACGTTCATCATTAAAATAAACCAAGCACAATTTGCCCAACAAATCATTTCACACATTTTCTATTTCAAGAAATTGGGATTCAAATTTTAACCTAAATTTTATATATTCACATCTTAAAGCATCACTCAGACTTGCTGAAGTTATTGAGCATTGTCAGAGATTCATCAGGATATTCAGAAGGTTGTCTAGATGTTGAAACGGGGAAAGCAGGAGTCTTCACAAAATCTTATTCAGCAACCAGGCTCTGTGGCAAAGAACATGAGCTACAGCATTCACCATGAAGTCAAATTCTGGTAGGAACTGATAACAATGGAGATGCTGTTTTATATCCTCAACGTAGTTTTCCAATAACATCACCAAGTGGTAGTTTTCCAGTGCCAAATGGTAGTTTTTCAAAAAGATTTGAGACAAAAGCAGCAGGTCTTAAAGCAAGGATTAATAACATTGATTCTATTCTTCCTAGAATTTTTCTGAGTCAAAGATTTGGCTGTTGAATCTCCCTGGGCAAAAGTTTTCTCAGTTCTTTCAGTAGAGCATGAGAAAGATGTCCTCAGAAATGTTTCATATCTTAGAAAATTTAGGTGGAGACAAAGCTTTGTTAAGGAAGTTTGCACCTGTTCTTTTTTTCCCCCTTCCATTTTTAATTCCCTAAGGCCTTCCACTAATCCTTAAATTCTTCTTCATTCAGTAGATATAAATAGATAACCAGGATAGATGACTAGCTGTATTACTATATATTGACTAGATCTACAGAAAGCCAAAACAAGTCTGAATTGTAATAAATTTTGTCAAACAACTGACCAATCTTACCCATCAGAATATTTTATTGTAATAAAAGCATGAATGTCAGTTGGGAGAAATTGTATTCACAGGATAATTTATAATATGTCTAAATGCCTCCAGACTTAGCTTCTTAGAACTCCTGTCATAGAATATTATTTTATACCATCATATTTTAAAAAGACAACCATGATAACATGGCATATGAAAAGTGCAGTTAAATTGAAGTACATTTTGAGATGGCAGTTCAGCTTGCCTCATTTCAGCAAATAAGATATTTGAAGTTGTTAAAGTGGATTGGTCCTAAAGCTCTGTTTTAAAGTACTGATGATTCAACAGCTGCTGGGAATCTGTCTGGAATGGGCTTGGAACTTGGGAGAATGTTTCACCTCAGGAGCTGGAGCACACATTGTGTGTCCTCTCAGCCCACACAATGCGGGATCTGTGCTTTTCTTTTTCCATTTCTTCCTTTTTCTCTATTTTTTTTTTTCTCTTCTTCGCTTACTCTGATTGATGGAAACACGTGCTGGGAGCTTTCCCTGACATTTTTTCCAAACACTGAAAGTATGAAATGTTATGGTGGTGCTATGTCTATTTTTGAAAGTAAGGCTGTTAATGTAAAGCTTGTGTTGATATATTGGGATGAATTATAATGGTGATATTATTACAGCCTTCAAAGCTGAATATTTATTATTTTTCTCACCTACTTTTGGTTGCTGATACTTGATCATAGGAACATGCTGTGCATCTTTTAAATTTTGGGAAACTTATTTGTAGTCTCCTAAACTTAGGATTTATCCTTCCTTATACTTTCTCAGCCTACTTCTTATTGTGAAGAAAAAACAAAAAACAAAAAAACAAAAACCAGAAATATAATACTATATTGACTGCCTTGACTGATCTTTATTTCCCAGTGATTCTCACTGAAATGTTGACTTGTTGCTAATTTTTTTTAATATTGCAAGTACAGTAATAATAGTTGTAGCTGTTGGAACTACTGGTCATGATTCCTTTTACTTTAAGCATGTAATTCATAGTTTTTGTCTTGACATCTGTATTTTAAAGTGTTTTGTGTCTTTTTATTGTGAATAGCATGTTTGCTTTATGAAGCCAAAAGAATTAGTTATCAATGTGAAGTCCTGAATGAAATGCTTAAGTTACCAAAAAATTAGTCTGTTATGAAAAGTGATTTTTCAGTCTTTATCACTTGCTAGAACTTAGCGGCAAGGATCCCTTATTTTGTCATCATTTCTGTATCTCTCATTTTAGGTATATTGTTGGATCCAGAGAAGTAATCTAATTATCTAATTATTATTCATGGAGTAGATGAACAAAAAAGTGAATTCAACATTGAATTTAACACAAAACTCACATCCTTGGCATCTGTTGCTTGATTAATCATAAATTTTTAATATATATATTAATGTGGAGTAGTGTACATGTATGTACAACATATTAATATTAATGATATTTAATAGTTGGCACTATTTGCCAAATATAATAGGTAACATTATTTACCAAACAGTTCTAAGCACTTTCTTTTGGTTTTGTTTTGGGGCCACACCTGCCAGTTTTTAGGGCTTTCTCCTGGCTCTGAACTCAGGGATCACTCCTGATAGTACTCCGGGGGCCATTAGTGATGTCAAGAATTGAGCTTGGGTCAGCTGCATTCTCTACTGGTTCCTTAAGCATATTTCTTAGAGAAACTCATGTAATCCTAAACTCATTTTATAAGGTAGCAACTATGATTACTCCTGATTTCTATATGAAGTAACTGAGACACTCACATGGGTTCCAAGGTCTTAGACTTTTTGGGGCCTGAACCCAGATTTGATAGCGAGCAGTTTGGTTCTAAGGTCTAGCTTAGAACAATGACTTTCTACTGTTTCTCCCATTGTGTTACAAGCATTCTTCTATACAACACAGGTCTATGTATGATAAAAACTGCAATTCATTTTACCTGCTGTAGAACTTTAAATGATTTTGTGATAAATACTTCATCTATGTCAGGTTTCTGAGTGCTTATTTCCTCATTTTTTGCTTGTTTATCAAAGTTTTTTGAGTTGACTAATAGGTATGTATGTTATTTTATTGAAAATATTAGATAGACTATGAACTCCAGGGCAACAGGTGAGTAATTTCTGCTCATAAAGATTCATGGAACATGGAGTCTTTAGGAACATGGAGTATGCTTATAATACACAGAACTCAGTCCTTATTTGTGGTAGGTGTGCATAAAAGTGTTTAATTGAAATCTGATGCTAAGAAACTTACAGTGCAGACAGGTAGATAAATAATTGTTCAAGGGTGAAAATTCCATGGAGAATGAATGGAATGTTGAAATTTTGCTCTTGTGAGGGATTTTAGGAAGTATCTTCTAAGCCTTCCATTGGTGAGGAAGGGAAGTAGAATCATTTGGATCAGGAGAGTCCAGTCTTAGGATGAGTTATTTTGCTTTGCTATGACTCATTTTCCTTTTATCAAAAATGGGATCATAATAACACTCAGCTCCCTAGTATGTTTAGAGGATTAAATGAGGAATAAACATACACAGAGTGCTTAGATAGTTCTCACACACAGGATGTGCTTAATAAATACCACCATTGAATTGATCATTTTACAATCAAGGAAATTGAATCCCAGAGAAATTAAATTAGTTATTCAAGGTAAACCCAGTGAGCAATAGCTAGTTCTGGGCCTAAACACACACTAATTATAGTTTATAATCTTAGCACAATATTTATCAGATCTCTGCTGGACCAATAATAATAATACATAATTTCCACACTTACTTTGGCTCCTGAGTATATACTGAACTTTTTTGCTTTCCTTTGCTTCCTCTGAGGGAACTATATTGTACTGGTGTGTATATATCTATGCATATATTGATATAGCTACATTCACACATACATACATGTACACACACCAGCAATGGCTAGAGGAGAAAAAAGCCCTTACAATCTTTTTGTTCATATATCATCCACATTTCAAATGTATTAATTTTGCTGAATGCCATGGCAACATACATATCTGTTTTTCAGTTCCTAAAAGGTATTTTGGGAATTATTGGCTCTTGCATGCATGAGTGTTTTCCATCTTTCAGCTGGAGAAATGCACTATGTCTCCTCTTCATTTCATGTTTGTGCTTCTATTCAAGAAGAGAATAAAGGCAGTTAGTTTCTGGTTGTAATATTCTTCAGTGAACGGTGGCTTTCTAAAACAGTCATACCTTGACTGAAATGAAAACTCTACTGTATCATAAAAGATATTCTAATTACCGCATCTAGTTAAAAGGAGAATAAATCATTGGAAGATTATTTTAAGTGCCTTAAATATAATAAAAAAGAATAATGGACTTGAACAGCTTGACAAGTTTGATGAATTCAGACTATGGCTGATTTCTACTGCTTTCTAATAGAAAAGGAAAGCATTTTACTTTCATGATATATTGTGAAAGGTAATGTTTATTGGAGAATATAAGGGAAGTCTTATCTTTGTTGAGCACTCACCATGCACTAGCCATAATCAAGGTAAAGTTCATTATCTCATTTAATCTTTTAACCCTCTCTAAACTTCTGGACAACATTATTCCTATTTTAAATCTGAGAAAAAAAAATGGAACTCTGGAATTTAAATAATTTACCACCAGACACAGAACTGCTAAGTAGATCTGATTTTTAAACCTGTTAGACATGACTTCAGAATCCATGTCTTTTCTCTTTATATTATTGTTTCATTGTCATGGAGACACTCATTTCATTCCTTTTCACACAGAAGGCCATGCCCAAGAGTTTGGTTTCTTTGATCCTCTATAGAATGGAACCTACTGGTAGCATTATAGTAGAATATATGGGTAAATACTTTTGTTCAGTGTGTAGTAAACAGCAAGTGGTGAGTACCTAGGAAAATTTAATATTGAAGTTTCACTAACTGGCAAAAGAAGGTGACCAATTGATCATCATTTAAAAGATTTAGACACTAGGTAGTTCTCGTGTAAATTTGAATTTTGTAAATTAAAAATTTTGCCTATTAATTTTTTCAAAATGTGTTTTATAGATTAAAATGGTGAGCAAAGTTGATAAAAGGACAATGTATTCCATTGTATTTGCCTTCGTGAATATATTTTAAGAATATTTAAATTTGGAATTGAGGAGATAGTTGGTCAGTCAGGGTGCAGATAAAGCATACTAGACCCAAGTTGAGTTGCCTTGATTGTAGGCATTTATTTCCACTTCTCAGTACTGCAGGGTTTGGTCATAAGGGTCCCTCACACTGGGATTTTGGGTCTAAGCAGCTCTGCATCTTCCATTAGAGCACTGAGCATGTCAGTTTACCTGAGTGCTATTTGGAGACCCCTAATTTAAAAAATTTATGTGGACATTTTATCAGTTCTACTGTGATAAATTTTGTGGGCCTGTCTGCGTTGTTTCACTTTGGTTTTGGACTCACATCTTGCATTGCTCATGGTTTTCTCCTGGCTCTATGCTCAGGGATCACATCTGGGAAGCTTAGGGGATTATATGGGGTGTTGGGGACCAAATCCTGGTTAGCCACATGCAGGGCAAGTGCCTTTTTTACCCTCTGTGCTGTCTCTGGATCCTCGTGGCTTGTATTTCTTTGGACATGTGTACTAATACTGGCCGGTGCTCTATCTGTGGGAAAATTAAAAAGTATAAATTGTTAGAAATTCGAATTGTTAGAAAATCGAATCACAAATAAGCAGTTTTAATTCTGTATATTAGACTGTCTCTAAAGTATATTATCATTCTTAAAGTACTTTGAAACTCATTTTCAATTGGTAATAAATAGGAACTTTATATTCATTGGTAGTTCCTGTACTTTCATATCTTTTATAGCACTTTTGATGTGCTAGTTTACAGATATTTTTTCCTCCTTAAATTTGCAAAGAATGTACAGGTAATTTCAAACACATAAATTATAGAGATTAGATTAAATTGCTTGCAGCATAAAAATTTATAAAAATTAGCAAATTAACTTTTAGGTATTTATGTGGATATCTGACTACAATATTACTAATTGTCATTCCATTCATAGTCTTTATGGAAAGTATACTCTAGGGAACTTATAGAAAAAGGAACTTGGCTATCATTTTCATAGACCATACTTTTCCTTTTAGTAACTTTTGAAATATAGAGTATATTCCTCTGCTCAAAGTTTTAAATCTAATTTTGATATTTTAATAGAAAGGTAGGCAAAATACTGGACTTATTTATTGTTCAGATATAAAATCTTTTTGGTAGCTATACCCATTGGTGCTCATCAGATTACTTCTTTTGCTGCATGGGTCAAGTGGTGCTAGAAATTAAATTGGGGTCAGCCACATGCAATGCAAGTACCATAACCTTTCCCTATACTATCTGTGGCCCCACATATGCAGTCCTGCAGAGACTTGTTCTTTGGCATTCATTTAATTAAATTATGGATTTTGTTCGTCATTAATGATATGGTTGTAAATATAAATATAGGTGAATGATTGCCTTATATTTTCTTAGTCAAGTTTAGGTGGAAAAGTATATGAGCATTACTACTTAATGGTTGTCTAACTATATTAAATGTCACACCTTTATTTGTTTAACATGTTGAATCAATTGAAGAGATAAATAAGTACAGAGGGATGAGTGTGGCTCTATAATCAGGGATAAACATATTATGATCCATCTTTATCCAATAAACAGATGAATTATTTTACAATTTTATTATTTGTCAGTAAGAATACTATTAGTTTAGGGGCCAGAGAGATAGCACAGCAGTTTTTGCCTTGCAAGCAGAAGATCCAGAACCTAAGGTGGTTAGTTTGAATCCCGGTGTCCCATATGGCCCCCTGTGCCTGCCAGGAGCTATTTCTGAGCAGATAGCCAGGTGTGGCCCCAAAACCAAAAAAAAAAAAAAAAAAAAAAAAAAAAAAAAAAAAAAAGAGTACTATTAGTTTTAAAGAGTTAATAATAGATAAGCTCATCTTACATGATTTTATAGGTAAATAGTAATATCAAATGATATAATTGTGTACTCTAAAAATTTCACTTTTATTGCTGATTTACTTCTGAGGAATATGCTTAGAAATTTATGCATAAGTACTTAAAGGATAGATTAGTAATTATTTAGAATCTAGTTGGTGACACTTAAATTATTTTTTTTGGGGGGGTCATACCCGGCAGGGCTCAGGGGTTACTCCTGGCTCTACACTCAGAAATCACTCCTGGCAGGCACTGGGGACCATATGGGCTGCTGGGATTCAAACCACTGTCCTTCAGCATGCAAGGCAAATGCCATACCTCTATGCTATTTCTCCGGCCCCATATTTAAATTACTTTTATTTAGAAAAGAATTTACTGTTGGGGCCGGAGAGATAGCATGGAGGTAAGGCGTTTGCCTTTCTTGCAGAAAGTCTTTGGTTCGAATCCCGGCATCTCATATGGTCCCCCAAGTCTGACAGGAGCAATTTCTGAGCATGGAGCCAGGAGTAACCCCTGAGCACTGCCGGGTGTGACCCAAAAAACAAACAAACAAAAAAAAGAATTTACTGTTTAAACTTTGGTTAAGACATATAGTATAAAATTCTAACCCTAAAAATTAGACATACAGATATTTTTATGTTTTTAAGTATTTTCATGGCTATCACATTAGAATAACCATGCTTTTCTAACTTAGCAGTGATTTTGATAAAATTAATTGAAATAGGATAATATGAATGCTATAAAAAGAATATTTAACTTGTAATTACTAATTGAAAATGCAATTTGTTTTGTAAAATATCGTATGAAGCCTAAATGATGTTAAAATAATAATCTGTATAATTAAATTGAGAAAAGAGCTAAGAGGAATTTATCTCTCAATGTTTGTGGAAGGAACAGGGCTATTCATATTACTATATGGTAGACTTTTTTAATTTAGTGTTGAGTTTTACATCATAGAATTAACTGTGCACATATACTAGTAGCCTCAGAAGAGGTGAAGGTCTTACACTTTGTTTTTGTTTGTTTTATTTTTGGGCCATACCCAGGGTCCTCAGGGCTTACTCATAGCTCTGTGCCTAGGGATGACTCCTGGCGGTGCCTGGGAGATCATAGAGTTTCGAGTGATTGAACCCTGGTGGGCTGTTGCTTGCAAGGCAAGCAACCTACCTGCTCACAATCTCTCTGGACCCATTATGCTTTAAAATGTATTTTTGTTTTGCCTACTACGTTTTTCTGTTAAAAAAATAATTGCAGCGACATTTGGAATTTAGTTTTTCAAGAAAATAGACAATGATGGGATTTTTGAAGTAGGATGCATAAAGTCTTAGATGTGAACAACTCTTAAGTGATCAAAGCCACTGGCTTATTGATAGATGCTTGTGAAAGCAATGTTGCACCTTTTCTTTTGTGTTTGTGTGTGCGCACATGTGTATGTATCTAATTTTGATGGGCATAATTGTTGATATGTTTAAGTAAGTTCTTGTTTATGTGAAGAATAATAAATTTATGTGTACGTAATTTATCTTTTTTATAAATGAAAAGAAATAATAGTTTATGCTTCTTTAGAAGATATGATTAGCTATAGATTAAACACACTGAGAGAGTTTTATCTCATACTATAGCGTACCCAGTTATTATTCTCAGCAGTAAAATATTTTAAGCAGGCAAACTAGATAGCAGTTTTATGAGTTAAACTTAATTGCGTGAGGCCCACATTTACTCTTAAATAAAATATCACTGAAAAATGTTTTCTTTATTATGTAATATTTTGTTTCAGGATTTCTACAGATTTCATGGCATATGTTTATTTTTATTTTAGATTTTTCATGCTGTTTTAATGTGCTGATTTTTCCCCCCAAAGGTTTTTTAGTTACATTTTTGCATATGTGTGTTAGCAGTGCAACCCACGGTCTCCTCTCTCAAGTTTTGATTATGAGCTCATCTTTAGATGATTATTACTCTGGAGCCCTTTGTTCTAAGGTCTGGGTCTCTTCTTATACAGTATTTTATTGTTGTTGGCTTCTCTCAAGTGTCCCAAGAGTTTCATTGTTATGTGGTCAGTTTTTAACCTTAATTTTATGACTTGTCTTAACCAAACTGTTCTAGTAGTATGAATTAAGATTTACAGTATTACCTGAAAATTCTTTAGTGGTTTTATTACTTTATTACTTTGGAGAGCTCACTTTGCCCACTGAGTTTTTCCCAGGTCTGTGTTTCCTTGCCGTTTCCTGGATTCTGTGTTAGTTGCTTTTCTTTGGCAGGAACTAGAGGACTGGTCTTACTTTGGCAATAAAATTCTAACCCTTAGAGATGTAGGCTTGTAGATCTGCTCAATGTTCCTAGATAAATTTATTCCATATAGTCTGTGAGTTCCTCCAGGAATTTCATTTCTTTTGAAATTGGGGTATGTATTTTTGTCATTAATGTATATTATTGAGGCCCTTTATTGTTTGTCTTGTTCTTTGGGCAATACCAGCAGTGCTCCTGGCTTATTCCTCACTCTTCACTCAGGGATCAATCCTAGCAAAACTCGGATGTGTGTGGAGTATATGGAGTGCCAGAAATCAAACTCAAGTTGACTTTGTGCAAGGCAAGCACCCTACGTGCTGTAATGTCACTCTGGTCCCTTACAGAGGTTTTTATGTCTTTTATGAGGAGCATATGATGCCAGACAATCATATTGCTGAATCTAGAAATCCCTCTCATTTTATACTGTTATTATGTGAATATTAGCTGAATGTTATTTTGTGTAATAATTTCCTCAATGTGGTAAGAAATGGGTTCCAGATTATGTAGGATTTAATCTCAGGAAAAAATGAGCATTTGTTTAAAATGTTTCATTTTTTTTTTAAACATCTTACCAAGCAGTGCTCAGTTTGAGCCCAAGGATCACTCTTGATGGGCTTCATATTCCTAGCATATGAAATGCTAGGAATCAATTCAGGGCCAGCCTGGTGCAAAGTAAGTACCCTACCCTCTACACTGCAGGGTAGCCCCTCATTTTCCAATTTTTATGAAATCTCCCTATATCCCGTATAGGTAATGATATATTCATCTAGGGAACACATAGACAATGGTTAACTCTTTGTTCGATTTTTCTATCTGCTTTGTTCTTAAGATTTGTTGCTGTGGTTATTGTTTCACATTTTTGGGGGAACCTAGAACCTAGCATTCTACAAAGGCCTCACATATAAAAGGTGCATACTCTACCATTAATACAGATTTGGGTCCTCTGTTGCTTCACTGTAATGTTAAAATTTAGGATAAAATAGCCAGCTGTTTATAGACTGACCTGCATGAACCTGTCTTAATCTGTCATCTTAACCTTTAATCCCTTCTAAAGACTAAAGAAACTTAAAAACTGTTCTAGTAAAACAGCTTTTGATTTAGAGTCTATTGTGTAGACTCTTTGTTAAGTCTGAATACAACCCCACTATGGTGTATTCAGACTTCATCAGTAGGGCACCTTTTAACATATAGTAAAATAATTATTATTTTAAAAGGAGGTCCTTAAACATATTCTACTTCCATTCAAAAGTGAGCATTATTGACAGTTTTTAGATTGATTTGTTTTCAATCCAAAGCTAAATTCAAATCCAGACTAGCAAACAAGGACCCACTATTGCGATAACTGCCTTAAACCTGGTTAACTCGGGTACCGTAGAAGCATTATATTCTTGTAAACTAAGACCTGTTATTCCGGGCTGTGTAAATTCTATAACAGTTTGAAAGATGAGAAGGGGTTGCTTATAGCAAGAGCCTATACCTCTAACACCTGTCCTGGGTAAAATACCCTCTAGGGCTTCCAAAAACAGCTTCAAAATTATGAGAAAAATTAAAGATTCTTAAGGTCCTTAGCCACAGCAATTAACATACTTAACCTCTTTAAATATAAATCTAGACCTACATGCATACATGCTTTTTTATTACTTCATGGGAATTAGACTCATGTTATTAACAGCACATAATTTAAAAAGCTAGCCCAAAGGGGAAAGCTGTGATCAAAATGCTAGGTCCGTTGTTTTCAGTTTTGCAAAAAATGGGTGTCATAACTTTGCTTTTTCTTAAGAGCTTTATATCAGAAGCTGGAAATACTTAAAAAAAAACAGTGTAGGAGATTCATAGAAAGAACGATCTTTTCAAAATTTAGTCAGTTGAAACTGCAGTAAAAATCAAAATGTAGACCTCTCAGAAATGAAAAAAAAAAGTTATTATTTTATTCTCAATTTTCAGAATTCTGCCTGTGGTTTTTTAAATAATATGACCTAAATATAGCAATCTCTTATGATATCTTACATGGTAGAAAAGTAGTGCAGAGACTTTAAATCTTATATATTCTAATAATTATTTCTGATAAGATTTTGTGTTGATGCAAATGGTAGTTTTACAAAGTCAGCAGTTTTTGAAGATGTATATATGTTTATGGTGTCTCTTGTCACTTGGTAAATATGTTGACATGAAATTTTTTTGGCATATTAGTTTCTATAGAACTTTGGCTTTAAGGCCCAAACCTGAAAAAGTATTTAAGATCTTACTCCCTGCTCCACCTTTTTGTCTGCACTTCTTTTAACCAGAGTAACAATATCTCTTATTGGGGTCACTGAACTGTAGTGGCTGGTGAAAGTAGCCTTAAAGTACGTTAAGTACAATCTGGGGTGCTTGTTCTGTGTTTGCTTAAAAGAAGGTAAATTTCTAAGGACTACTGATGTTACGTTTTTTTATTTTCTAAAATTGGGGTGGTAGGCCAAATATGTTTGTGAACCTATGTTATAGATGAACCTGCTTTTTTCAATTGTAGAGATTGATTTCAAGAACTTTCAGAAATCAGAATTTTTTTTTCTACTTCAAGTTTGGAAAAATTGACTTACAGCTTAAATGTTCTCTGACGTGCTTGAAAATTATATGAGAAACATCAAAGTATGTTTTGATATTTATAACAATAAATATCACAATAAATATCACTATTTATGAATGTAAAGCTCTGTAAATTGGAATTGGTGACTATCTGAAACATGAATAATAAAAACAAAGTATAATGGAGCCAGATTTGTCTGCTAAAAATTATGAGGTATAGTTTTATGTAGAATATATCTTAGCTGGAAAAGTGGAAACACATTTAAAAAAATAGAAGCTTTTTACTAACATCTTTTTATGGAGTAACTGGTTTGTTCTCATTTGTCATTGGACTGTTTCCAGATGTAAAGTGTTACTCTCTTGAAATTGCTGTGTAGAGTCTACGATCAAGACCAGGTGCACATTGTTTTATTGTCATTCTTTTAGTTTTGAATGCTGAAACTCATAGAATGTTTTGAACTGATAATTTGTTTAACTTTCTACCTATTAATTGAGCCAGGGTCTAACTTTGTATATTTATTTCATTTCTAGTCAGACATTTTTATTTCTGTAGTTTTATTTCAAGTTGTATGTTCCTTTAGCAAAAATAAAATGATTTTGCTTTTTGTTTTAGAATTTGCCTCAAACAAGTATATTTTATTGTCTCATTTTTTCAGTTGATTTGGTATAGCTAATTGTAAAAATACATCAGAAAATTAGTTTTCAGGTGTGGTAGTATTTTAATGTTTATCTTTTCTAGTAACTAGTGTGGTATGATTACTTTTGCTTTGAATAGTGCAGTGATCAAATTTATGCACACATATTTCCTCTCCCATTGTTGTTTCTTATATCTGAAATTAAACGGAATTCTCTCCACACTGACCTTTTTCCCATTTTATTGTAGAATTTGATTCAACATGGACTAAGCTTTTCTCACCATGACAATTAGGATGGAAGTTCATCTCTTCAATCTAACCCCATTGTAAGGTGTAGATGCAGTCTTAAAGTCTTAGGACTTTACTCCACACCAGTAGTGATCAGATTGAAGTTGAAAATCAAGGAGCACCAGTCTTCAGAGTTTATGTTAAGACTGTCCCCAGTGGATTATTAGGAAACACAATGTCATGGATAACCTCATCGCAGATCAGAACCTACATGTTAGTCAGAATGTGTTAGGGACGAAAAAGTTTGTTTATACAGGGTTGTGAGAGAGCAGAGAGGAACTGGAATCTAAGCTTTTTTCTCTGTGTAGAAAGGGTCTGAATTTTGGGGGCCTGTGACTGATGATTGCTTACGATAGACTTTTCACTGCTATTTTTTTTTCTCCACACATTCACCAGTGCCATTATATTTACATTCTCACAGGAATATAATGGAAAATAAAGAAATGCTATGTGATTTGTTGTTAAGATTTAATGTTTTAGACTAGAGGAAGGCACAGAGATTTCCATACACATCCTGTCTTCTCCCATGCAGTTTCCCCTTTTTCATAGGAGAGGTGCGTTTGTTATTAGTCTTAACACATAATCAACCCCAATTCATGGCTTACCTGATATTTCACTCCTGGGACTATTCGGTCTGTGTATTGGGAGAAATCTGTAAGGACATATATCTGTAATTACAGTATCACATAAAGTATTTCTACTGCCTCCAAATGCTCTATGCTCTCTCTATGTCTCCCAGCCTTCACAGTAGTCAAGCACTAATCTTTTTCTTTATAGTTTAGACTTTGTCAGAATGTCGCAGAGTTGAAGTCACATAATGTATATTTTCATATTGCTTTCTTTTATTTAATAATGTGTTTAAAGGTTCAAATCATGAAGTTTGAAATGAGAAAGATATGAAAAGGTTCACAGACATTCAGAAAGGGATTTTTCATCTGAGAGTTGTGCTGATTTGCACACCAGAGAGTAGGAGTGGGAAGGAAATAAGGCTGCTCTGACTTTTAAGTCTCATAACTTGCTCTAAAGCATCGTACTGTGTCAAACAGTGGGGAAGTCTGGGTGGACTTTCTACAGTTCAGAAATCTGAGCTTCCTCAGATCTTCCTCAGAAATCTGATCAGAAGTAACTGTGAAGTAGAAGAACTTTGACCTTCTTGTTTATTCCTCATCCTTTCCATACATAAGCTACCATGTTTTCATTAGATGCCGTTTTCTCATTGTTTCTGCTTAGTACCTTTTGTGCCTCTGTCTTATTCCCTTCATCCCTTTGTAAGATCCATGACAGCTGAGCCTTGGGAATTCCTGTTAGATCAGGTGCCCAGCAAATACTTTAAGAAACCAATGAATTGGAGGCTGGAGCAATAGGATAGCGGGTAGGGCTTTTGCCTTGCTCATGGCCGATTCAGGTTTGATCCCTGGCATCCATATGGTTCTCCGACCCTGCCAGGAGTGATTTCTGAGCACAGGGCCAGGAGTAACTCCTCCATGCTGCTGGTGTGGCCCCCAAACAAAACAAAACAAAACAAACAAGAAGCCAAGGATTGAAGCAAGAGAGAGAAGACATTGAGAATTAGAGGAACATTGAGAGCAGATGTATATCAGACTAAGTAAATTGACTTTGTTGTAGATGTCTTAGATATTGTTAAACTCCATAATATCCTTAAATACTTTTAAACTCCATAATAAATTTGGAAAGTGGAACTCAGACAAAAACAGTTTATAGCTGTTAAAGACTTTATATATTTTTTATTTATTGATTCCTGAAACCTTTTGATGAGGTCTTGAGTCATTCATTAACGTGGAAAGTGGAAATACGAAAACCACTTAATTGTCAATTATTGATTACAAGTTGATGAATTTTCACTGTGTTAGTATTCAAAAATAATATTCAACCACATAACTATGGTGATGAGTAATTATGTCCCATTTGGGCTTCAGAAAGTTATAAAAGGGATTTTATTAATGGCCATTATTTGAAAAATTATACTTAAGCTGTTCTTATGCCTGGCATTATTGTGTGGAAATTCAATTATACTTTTTAGCTAAGTGTTCTTTGGTGGAAAAGGTATGACTTGGAGAAGGTCTATGAAACTTCTTTCAAGATACTTACTCATGGATTTTTAACTCTGACTTGTCGTTTTTTGGGGGAGGTGATCTTGAGAACAGCTGGAGAGGTTCTAATGGGGTCCAGCTGTGGACCCAGAGAAAGCACCTTTTCAGGATAACTTTTAACTGCAAGACCCTTGCCCTCACTAGTTTCCTTTGGGCTTTATGGGTCCCCATGGCTTTTGCATTGGTCTTGCATTTTCAGATTTTATAGCAATTTTAAACATGTGAGGGTACATGTTTGCTCTTTGATGTGTCCTTTGATATAAGCCAGAGTGTTTTACCTGTGTCTGGATGAAGTAATGATGGGGGGTAGACAGGGGGGTGGTTACATGTCCCGAACTGGCCTACTTGCTGTGGAGATTGGTTTAGCTTTTTTGAGATTGTTGATGGTACTGGAATATTTCTTGTTTTATTTTTGAAAATAAAATACATTACATATAATTAGACTCTTAGTCCTGATGGCTTTTTTGTTTCATCACAGAGATGTAACTCAAAGGTTTTTGGTTTATAGAAGAGTCCCAGTCTCAGTCTCCAGCACCATGTGTTTCCCTTGAGCACCTCTAGAATTTACTTGTGAGTGCAGAGCTTAGGAATAGCGCCCCCCCCCCATAAGATAGTCATTGCATGTTGCTGCTAAGGGTGTGATGTCAGTGATTACTGGCTCCTTAATCTGTCTTCAGCCACATCTTCAGAATAGACAGTGCTTTAATGAAAACTCAGCTTCATGACATACAAGCCAGTGTTTGATTTCTTTTTGAAGGTAATTTGTGGGCCTGCAGTGTGGAGACTTATGTGGTTGATAAGTAGTCACTTGGTCTGTGCTTACTGCGACTTACTTTCTTACTGGTTTGAAAATATTAGTGGGGTAAACGAATGCCTGAAAAACTCATTAGAAGCAGTCTCTTGAATGAAATGAAAATGGATTTCTTTCGATTTTAAGAAAGTTTTATATTATTGATAATTTTTCCTTAAAAAAGGGATGAAAATAAATAAAACCTTTTCTAGACAGATCTGTTTGTATATATATTATTGACTGATCATAGCAGATATTTATCAGACTAAGTAAGTTGACTTTGTCTTAGATATTGTTAAACTACATAATTTCTTAAATACTGTTATTTTTATATACTGTTAAACTCCACAATAAATTTTGGAAAGTGAAACTCAATCAAAAACAGTTTATAATTTTTGTTGACTTTATTGATCTCTCAAACCATCTGATGAGGATTGAGTCACTGATTAACATGGAAAGTGGAAATAAACCATTTAGTTGTCAATTATTGATTACAAGTTGATAAATTTTCACTGTGTCAGTATTCAAGAAATAATATTTAAAAATAGAGACATTATTTGGTATGATAAATTTTGCACCTATATTTGTATACATGAATATCTGTACTTCTAAGTAGTTATATCACATCTGTGAGACTCAGATAGCTTCATTCTGTTTGCTACCTTTGTTTGAGTTCCACTTTTTTTTCTCTTGGAATTCTTTTAGTATTTCTTCTGTCTCCTTTGTTAACTTATATTGAATTCTTTTTTATAGGGCTAACCATAGGATTAGAAACTGATCACCTATCATGATGAGCTTTTAAGAAAACTCATGTAGGGAATGCTCCCAGTGTGTAGAAAGGCCCATTCTGCTTCAGAAGCACACTGCAAAATAGTTTACAAGGAAAACTCTGTTAAATCTTGTGGAGTTTTCCTAGAATGTCTGTTTAAGAGTTCCCTACAGCTCTAGGTTTTATTAGAGTTTCTTCACAGTTCTGTCAAAAATATTTGTTGTTAAATAATTTAAAATGGTGATTTCCATGTGAGCTTTAAAACAAGTACCCTTTTAATTTCACTTTAGTTGATGCCTCACTTTTACATATATTAAAATATTTCATCCATGTCTAACTTTTGCAAATGAAAAAAATTTTTTTTCAAGAAGTCACCTCCTGACCCTCTTTTTTCCATCGCTATTTTCCCCTCTTAGGGCCACCTCCCTTTCTTAGAGCCCCCGCATAATGCTCTTCCTTTACAGTCCAGCCATCTGCCTGTTTTAGCCTCTTCTTCACTCTCTCTGTTTCTTCTATATAGATTTCCCCATATGTCTGCTTCTTCCTTTATCCACAAGTCCAGACACTCCTCCATAGCTTTCTTACCACCCCATCCTGGTGTCCCGTCTGTTCATAAATAACTCTTTCATCCGCTTTGGATCCCCAACCCCCCACTCTTTCTAAAAAGGGTGTGCAAATAAACCTAAAGTGCATGGAGCCAAGATGCACAGCATACTTGTGATTCAGAATAGATTTTTTTTTCCCTTACCATCACCTGTTTTATTTCCCCTTCTTCATAGATGATTCCTTTGTACATATCACCACAATTTCCACTCAATTTTCCTCTGGTGCTGGATGCTGAGTTAGTCAATATCTTCATGTGAAAGTTTTGACTTCTTATTGGCAGACTCTTTCACCCAAACCAGTTCCTCAATCTTTCTGTGCTGCCTAGCAGTTGCTATTTTGGGAATAGACGTGTTCGAATCTTTTGTTCTTCAGAAATTAACGTAATATGTCAGAAGCAGCAGTCTCCCTGCCCTGGTGCTTGGCAACCCGGAAACTCTGTGGATATGTTCTTTTGCAAGTCTGCATTCTAGAATATGAACCACAAAAGGAATATCACACAATAACCATCATACACGGAAGTACTGAAAGCTATCAGTTGTTCTAGATATTTAAAGTGGTCCTTAGCCTCCCAGGAGCATCTTGCTGATAGTGACAGTCTCTCTCTTCTCTCCATAAGAGTAACCCCAGTAATTTGCTTTTCTTTAAAAATGTGTTACTTACTGTAGCCATTGCACTCGTTAATGTTTTTCTGCTCCTAGTGTCAGTGATAATTTTACTTGAGGAGTCCCTGCAGAGATTCAACTCAACAGGAAGTAAATCTAGGTATGATTGACCTAAAACCAAAAAATTTGAACTATCTGATTCTTTTTATTTAATGAATCTGAGATATAATTACATTGGTGATGTAGTATATAACTAGAGAGAATTAGAAATAAATTTACCATGACAGGGATCTCTTATTCATTCTTTCTCTTCCTTATTCTGTTTCTCTCCACCCCCACCCCAGTTTAAAGAAAGAAAAGAAGCAAGGGATTAAAGGAATTTAGATATATTTTGGTAAGGGTGAAATGTCATGATAAAAATGAAAGATGGAACTGTTTACATCAGAGATTTTGAGAAATTCTGACTCTGTAGCACTCCTAGAATTCCTAAGGGGACAAAAATATTTTACCTCTAAGGAAACCAAGTCTTCAAAGAGCAAAGTATTTTATTTTAAAGAATTGATATTGCTTAAAGAGTTCATTTCTCTTATATAAGAAAGAAGTTTAAACTGTAACAAGAATATCAGAACCCCAAACAGAAAAAATTTAAAAACTGAATAGACATTAAAATGGCAAGTGGCATATCTTGCTAATACAGATTCCCTTTTAGAATTTAATGTCAATAATAAGGAAATGAGATTATGCCTGTGCCCATGTGATGGGGGCGGGGTAGAGGAGAGAAAGAGAGGAGAGAATTATGTTTTCAAGGCAAGTTAGTCCTTTAGTTTTATACTGGTGCTCTAGTCAATGATGTATAGTGCTTTTGCTGTTGTATTTTTGTGGATTCTATTCATTAGTTGTGAACAGATTCAAATCTGCCATCTCTATAGTTATTTTACATTTTGTCAAAAATGTGTTCTTAGTAGATCATACATTCCAGAAGATTATAAGTGTTTTCGCTGCAGCACATTTCCAGACTTGTTTGCTCACTCTGCAAGTAAGTAGTATATTATAGATTCCTCTGAGCTATCAATTATCTATTAAGGGGTTGTATTATGGTGATGGTTTTAAGTACATGTAAGTAATAAGGGAAGAAAGAAATTCTAAACATTTTTATTAAATGTAGTGTTTTTCTTATATGTGCCAAATATTTGATGCCTAAACTTTAGTTACAATCATCCTCTAATTTATTATTTAGGTGTGCAGAAAATTTTATTCATTTTAAAGATTAAAGAGTTGAGATATGTCTTTTTTGTATTGAAGTGGAAAAGTAGCCATCTTTTTTTTTTTTTTTTTTTTTTTTTTTGGTTTTTGGGCAACACCTGGTAACGCTCAGGGGTTACTCCTGGCTACAACCTCAGAAGGGGACCATATGGGACGCCGGGGAATCGAACCGCGGTCCATCCTAGGCTAGCACTGCCAAGGCAGACACCTTACCTCTAGCGCCACCGTGCCTGGCCCCAAGTAGCTGTCTTTTATGGCAGATTTTTCTTCTGTAACTCTCTGTATCTCTGCTAATTGCAATCATGTGGTCATACACTTTTGGGTTTTTTTGAAATACTTTTATAAACTTCAGCAAAATAGTGATGATTTCCAAATAGGAACAGATTTAGTTTTATATGTTCTTTTAAGCTGGTTGCAGTCTATGGGAACTTAATTAGTTCAAGGTTAGTGCACTTCTTATACACTGAAGATATGTTATAGTTAACATTTTCATTACAAAATAACTTTTATGTGTATTTCTAGTTTTTCATTTGTTTACCAGTCTCAGTTTTAATTATAGCAACCAAAAATTTATGGAAGGGACACTGTAAAAAAATTGATTTTCAAGCTAGATTTCAATCTACTCCAATCCAGGAGTAGTTCATGAATACAGAGTAAGCCCTGAGCACCGCCAAGTGTGGCTCCAAAACAAAACAAAAATAAACAAACAAACTAAAACTGGTTCTTGGAGAAAGCCCAGTTGGAGAACATGTTTATTATATGCACAAGGCCCCTTGGGTTTGGTTACCAGCACTATATAGACTCCCAAGATCCACTGGGTATAGCCCTAATGCTGTTTGAGGAAGTTTTGTAAAACATTTATTTAGTAGATATTTTTAGCCTGCATAATATTCATGACATTATGTTCTTTAATTGTTGATATTCTAATATTTAAAGAAATAATCTATATATGCTTATTCTGAATCATTTATAATATCACAGGGTTGAACTTTCACAAGCTTTCTAGGACATTAAATTCAAGCCATCAATGATATTTAAAGGTTTCAGAAGATTCAGAGATGTGATTCTGATTATTTGCTGTCATAAGATTGTCTGTTCTTTGAATGAAAACATTTGTATTTATATGAAAAAATTTCAAATGACTTTCTTCCTAGAGAGAAAACAGTTGTATTTTGACTATCAGTTTAGATACTGCCATATTTTTTTCCTTGCTGTTAGATATCCTTTTATTTATTTGATTTAGACCATCCCTTTTTTGACCCACATGGTATACCTAACATTGCAATTTCATGAATGTAATTTTATGGATGTCTATGTGACATCTATGTACTTTGGGTCAACAGCACCTTTAGGTTCTCATTTGAGTGAGAGTGATTGCAGTGGTGGCTCTACAGGATAGTTGGTAGAGGAAGATACTTGTTTGACATCATCTGTTTTCTTACTTACCTCCTCCTCACTCCAATTTGTTTGCTGTAGAAAAACTTATCTGGGAGATGTGCAATTTGACTTTGTCTAGAATTCTGGAGTGAAATAGTTCTATTGACTCCTTGGGATAGCTGGGGCAATTTGATTCTAGCATCTTGGTAGGATGAGCCTGGACCAGGGTTCTTGACTTGGGGTTCACCGGGGAAAATATCCCAAATTGTATTTTTCATATTTATATCTGGGGGATATTATCTATGAAGTTTCTTGGATTCTTAAGAAAGTTTTGTGGGGCCGGCGAGGTGGCCCTAGAGTTAAGGTGTCTTCCTTGCAAGCGCTAGCCAAGGAAGTACCTTGGTTCGATCCCCCGTCCCATATGGTCCCCCAAGCCAGGGGCAATCTCTGAGCACTTAGCCAGGAGTAACCCCTGACCATCAAATGGGTGTGGTCCGAAAAACCAAAAAAAAGAAAGTTTTGTGACCCAGCAAAGGTTAAAGCCACATATCTGTGGAAGAATTATCAGCATCCAGTTTTTAAGATTTGTTATGTCCTTTTTGAAAATGTCAAAGTAACTCAGAATTGAAAGGGGCCCAAGTGACTTTTTCCAGCGATGTTTCAACAATGTTTGATTAAAAATCCCTAGATTCTCTTAGAAGTCTTATTTTCTGGGATCAATCTTTGGGTCTTTTATACAACAAAAAAAATAAATGACCCAAGTTTAATCTGGCTTTGCATTTTGTAGGATATGAAATTATTCTAAGCACAAGAAGGCAGCTACTCCACTAGCTAGATTTTTTTCTACATAGATTAAGCATGATGTGCACAGAAAGGTGAATTCATTTTGGGGAAGGAGGGCTCTAATGATGATTGGAGGCCTGGGGTCACTCCTGGCAGTTCTTGGCCAACCAGGGTTGGGATTCAGTACTAAGGCTTGAAGACATGGCTCACACATCACCATTTTCACCCTGCCTGTGCTTGGGGGCCCTCTAGGGCTATACCCCTAGATATTTTGTTGCTCCAAAGGGATTGTTTTGTCAGAGACTGAATCCAGATCATGTGCATGACCCTGTTTTTTATTTCACTAGCCCCCAAAGTAAATTCTTTTTGTTTATATTTTCTGAAATAGGAAGCATTTTCTTCATGTGTCTGTTGAAACAATTAGAGTGTAGTGGAATTCCACAGAGCTACTGGTGACATATAAAATAATACTGTATTCTTTTTTTTTTAAATTTTAATTAAAGTGGATTACAAATCTTTCACAGTAATGTTTTAGGTACATAGTGATAGTAAATCAGGGGCGTTCCCACCACCAATATTGCCCTCCCTCCACCCCTGTTCCCAGCATACATCCCATATCCCTCTCTTTTAATCCTCAGGTTGCTAATATAGGCGGTCCTCACTATGTCTAGTATGTTGTGAATTGGGTATCGATTCTGTTGTCATTGGCTTTGGATTTGGTGCTTAAGTTTGAACCTTTTTTTATTTCTACTTAATGTTCATATGACTCTTTGGCCTTGGTACCTTCCATTATTTCCCCCTCCATTTGTGAGGCAGAGCAAGATGGTTCAAGTGTGTGGTTCTGTTTGAAGGAAAGAGAAAAGAAAATAACAGAGATAGTTGTCATGTTATTATGGATGGCAGCTCGATGTCAATGCTGATGTAAGGGATACAGATCAGAGACCTATGTCTCAAAAATCTTGACAGTGGTTCCAGTGTTCTGTCAATGAAGTTTGCTTGCGGTCATCAGTAATGCTGATTTTTAGCTCATTTTTTTATTTGACTATCAGCTCATTTTTTCATTTGACTATCAGCTCATTTTCTCATTTTATTTTCTACCATGAAACTAGGGTAAGCCTTACTGTAGAAAGTGGATATACTGTTTAGCAGCTAGAATAAAGCATAAATGAATGAAGTTATTCCAGCACTGCATAATTGAGAGTCATTTGATACATGTACAAGTTTTAAGCCAGTGTTCTGGGAATTGGGTTTATTATTAATCTTAACTGGTTCTAGCCATTTAGTCATGGATTCTAATGGGGAGGTAGTGAAGGGCAGAGGTCTCTTTTGCCTTTGGTACCAAAGACAGTTGTTTTGAAACTCACTTCTACAGGACCTAATGAAGTTATTGAACATTGCCCTGCCTAATTTTCTAATCTATAAAGTGGCATTATTTTTTTTGTTTGTTTTTGGGTCACACCCAGCAGCGCTCAGGGGTTACTCCTGGCTGTACGCTCAGCAATCGCTCCTGGCAGGCTCAGGGGACCATATGGGATGTTGGGATTTGAACCACCAACCTTCTGCATGCAAGGCAAATGCCTACCTCCAGGCTATCTCTCCAGCCCCAAATGGCATTACTTTTATGTATATTCATAGTTATATGCAAGATAGGTATTTTAAATTTCCAGATGAAATAGAACCCCCAGTTATACTTCTTTTCATAACTAAAAAGCAGAAAAATAGAAACCAGAAATGTCACTTACCTGGCCTGTAATTTAGAATGTAGTATTTCTCCAGAAGGATAAAGATGTTTTGATTAGTTAGAGAGTCATTGGCCTACAAAGAAAAAAAAAAGGAGGAAAGAAAAGAAAATGAATCAGACGATTTAAAAATAAAAAATTAGAAAATTAAGTAGAAATGTAAAATATCAAATCAATTTGGGTCTGATTGGATCATGTAAGACTATTTTTAATATACAAGCTCACGCTGACAATTCTGACAATTTAGCAGCTGACTTGGTAGCAGATTCAGGGGAGATAGAGTTGGAATGTACCAAAAGAAAAGGAGTATTTTGAAAAGAGAAATAGATATACAAATAGTTAACAGTAAGAAAGCAGATGAAGTGAGACCTAGGAAAAGGAAGAGAAAGAAGGATCTGAGAAAGGTGAATGGAGATGGGCTGGAAGACTTCTGAAGCCTTAATTAACTGATCTTGTCACACACAGCTGTTCATTTGAGTTGTGGGCCTCCGAGTATTATTTCTTTCTATCACTGTCTTTTGAAATGCTAATCAGATAATTGACCATTGTCCACAGTTCTTTGGTTACTTTTTATTCTTAAACTTTTAGAGACTAGTCCTTGAATGGGATACTCTGAGGAGCACACCAGATGGGAAATTATTCTCTGCCCACAGTTGCCAAATGACCACCAGTGTGGTGCTGGGGGTATAGAAAGTCCAGCTGAGAGGATGATCTAGCTGAAGGGGTGCTGGGCATTTTTCTTATGATTGACTTTGATCAATCTGGTTTTTTACTCTAGTGTGGAGTAGTCTGCCTTTTCACTTTCTATAAATGTATAAGATTGTTTTTTTTGGGGGGGAGGTTGTTTTTGGGTCACACCCGGTGGTGCTCAGGGGTTACTCCTGGCTCTGTGCTCAGAAGTCGATCCTGGGAGGCTCAGGGGACCATATGGGATGCTGGGATTCGAACCATCTTCGGATCAGCTGTATGCAAGGCAAATGCCCTACCGCTGGCTCCATTTTTCTTTTTTCTTTTTTTCCTTTTTCTTTGATTGATTTTTATCTAGAAGTTTTCTTGGCTATGAAAGGCTTTTTGAAGAATAACTACAATGTTTTAGCAGAACTTTATTATGTCATGAGAATCAATTGCAAGTTCAGTGGTTTTAGAATACATAATTTTTTGCTTCTTTACTCATCTCAAAAATTTACTTGTTTACAAAAATCAAATTAAGTATAGTACATGAAAATATATGGTAGAACATTATACACCTCAAATACAAGACTTGATTTTATCATTATCATCGATAGTGACCTATTATTTTTTTTGTTCCTTTTGGGGGGCCACATTCAACTGCATTTAGAACCACTCCTTGCTTGGTTTAGGGGATCACTTGGGTATCAGGGGTCAAATCCAGGTCAGTCACATGCAAGGCAAGCACCTTACTTACTGTGCCATTTTGGCCCTTATTTCAGGTGGTTATTGATAAAAATCGAATACTAGTAATAAATACTCATGAATCTTGTTTTAAAAAATGCTCTGATCAACTAACAGCAGAGATTAATCTAGTAGAAGGGGTATCTGTTCTATATCATTAACCAATAGGAATGAATTACTTTTCCTTTTTTTCTTTTTTTGGGCCACACCCGGTGACGCTCAGGGGTTATTCCTGGCTATATGCTCAGAAATTGCTCCTGGCTTGGTGGACCATATGGGACACCGAGGATTGAACCTTGGTCCATCCTAGGCTAGTGCCGTGCAAGGCAGAAGCCTTAGCACTGGCGTCACCGCTCCAGCCCTGATGAATTACTTTTCATTTGTGTATTCAGTTTGTATTCTGGAAACGAACAGATGTAACTTTAAAGAGACAGTGAGAAATCTGGTTTATTCTTTTCTGTGTAATCATTAAAATATTTATCTCCTTGAGTTTTCAATGAATATTTAAGTGTACATTCCAGAAGCTTCATGAAACGATTTTGGTTCTATGATAGTTGAAATATTGAGTGTAACCGTGATTATAGTCCTATAATGGTTGAAATATTGATGGTGTTTGATGTTTTACATTTAGGTGGACAATATTTTTACCTGTCTGGAATGAACATCAGAAATAAATTCTTTCTTTCAAAATTCTTTGAATCCTAGTCTCCTACCTATATTTTATTTTGTTGTGTATATATATATATATATATATATATATATATATATATTATTCTGTTGTATACAGTATTCTTTCTCTCAAAATTCTTTGAATCCTAGTCTCCTACCTATATTTTATTCTGTTGTATAAATATATATATATATTATTCTGTTGTATACAGTTGTTGTTGTTGTTGTTGTTGTTGAGGGGGACACACCCAGCTCTGAACAGGGTTATTTCTGTCTTTGTGCTTAGGGATTATTACTCCTGGGGAGAGTGGGTAGGAGGACCACATATGTGGTTGAGAGTGGGTCAGCTGTGCACAAGGCAAATATTCTACCTGCTTGCTGGTCCACTACTGCGATTGCTTTACTCTTAAGATTTTTTGAAATAAGTTGACCGTTTGCAAATTTCAGACCTATACTTCTATTTTTTAATGACTCTAGGATAAACTGCTTTTACTCCATCATAGCTATTTTCCATGTTGACTTCAGCCAGTGGAGATCCTACAGGAAAACTACTAAACTGATAGGGCTCCTACTTTTCCTATTCTTACCATTATTGATATTACAGCCACACATTTTTTCAGTGTCGATTTTTCCTATTTAATTAAAATGTGTTTACTGGTATTTTTTCTCAGTGCCTTTCCTCTGAGCTTCTGATTTTACTCTATTCTGTTTTTTGTTTTGTTTGTTTTGTGAGGGGCAACACCCCACTATGCTCAGGGATTGCTCCTGTCAAGCTCTGGGGACCATGTGGAGTGCAAGGTATTGGGTGCAGGTCAGTTTTGTCCAAGGCAGGCATCAAACCCAGTATATTATCTCTCTGGCTCCTGTGCCTTTGATTTTTAAAAACTCAACCTCTGTTTTTATTGTACTACTTTTTGATGCCTCTTAAATCTAATCCCGCCACTGGAAGTTATTTTCTAGGTTCAGGAGGGCAGCAATCTTTTGATAACTTGTCTTTTAGAAAATAAAAAAAAAACCTTAAAAAAATAAGCCTTTAGGGGCTAAAATGAGAGTACAGAGTTTATGTAGTCCAGGACTAACATGCTTTTGCCTTACATGTGGCCAATCCTATTCAAAGTACAGACTTGAGAGTAGTTCATAAGCACCAAGTGTCACTCAGAAGCATTAAAATCCTCCCCTACAATAGACTTTTATAAAGAAATGCCACAAATCTTAAAATTTTTCATCTAGATGTTTGCCATAGACCTAATTGCATGTCAAATTGCTGCATCTGTCATACTTTATCAAAGGTAAAGGGTTATTAAAATAACCTATATCTTGTAGGGTACTGCTACATGTCCCTAGCAAAGGGCACATGGCATTCATCATTCAGCTCCCAGTGGAGAGGCTGGAGAAATTGCCAGAAGAGGAAGGCAACCAGTCTTTCTAAGGTGGTTTTCTTGGAGAGAAGATAGAAAAGAGAAGAAACACAGGAGGAGGAGGAGGCATTATATTAGGAAATTGGAATTAACGTACCATTCGCTTTTGTGTTTCAAAGCAGCAAAGTGGCTTATTGACATCTATATTTAAGGTCATGGCAGTGCATGAAATGTAAATCAAAGTGTTATTCTTTACTAGAAGCTGAGAGATAACATTTACATAACATGCTTTTAAGATAATGAGTTAAGTTCATTATTTCTTTATTACTGTAACTGTTTCAAGAAAGTTATTTCCATACTGAAAATACTCTATCTCCTGCTTGAATCTGATTTGTCATAATTTTTACATGATGTTATAATCTATTGTTAGGAAATGATAATTCCATTTATTTTTGTTTCATGGGGAAAATTGTTAAGCAGCTGTTTCAGTCTCTTCAAATAGACTCCTTTCCAGTATTCCTAGTAAGTAGCTATGCTGATTGATAGGCGTGTCACCATTTTTCTGACCCTCTCTGTCTTCTTGTTATGACATAGTGCAGAAACCAAAAAAAGAAATTTGAGCAACAGAAAAGATATCAAGGCTTAGATTTTTCACATACTGGGTAATTAGAATTGATTTCACAAGAATAGGTCGAATGAAGGAATGTTACCAATCTATAGTGAATTCAGGACTGCAGTGATTTTAGAAGAAAAATTTTACATAAATTTCATGGTTACTTAGTAATAGAAATAAAACTAGGAAGCAATCTCAGAAAATGATGTTGTGGTTTGTGCCTAATGAACGGCAGATTTTCCTGTTTCTCTCTTTAATGTACTGTTGCTTTTTCTGTGTGATCAGGTTTTCTTCAACTAGCTCTCTGCTCATATCTAAAGCTGTGTGTTTTTCTTCAAAAGTTAGATTTTCATTTATAAATTCACAGAATAAGATTTTCAGGGAAAAATATAACTCAATCAGCTTTGCATGGTTTACATAATGTGATAGTCTTATATTTACTCTGTGGTTAACAAGAAATAACTGTTACCAACAAAAATCAGAGAATTTAAAAACAACGAACATTTTGCTTGAGAGCTTATGTATATCTCTATATAAATACATATAGACATCTATAAACATCATCGATCTTCCTCATATGCCCATGCCATATATATGTGGATGTGGGATGATGCTTGTTTTTATATATACAAGTCTATATTTATATAACTGAAGAAGTGAAACATATTGCTTTTTATTTAAGTGACTTGGTGCATTTATGGAGAAGCCTTATTTTACAGCACTTTATCGATGCTGTGATAGATTATATTTTTAAGGTTTTGATCCTCTGAAGGTCAAAATTTGACAAGGTAGGTTGATGCCTCAAGAGATACAATTACATCAATACTCTTTCATTGAATAGAGAATATTTAGATAATTATTCTTTCAAAATTTTTTTTACTTTGGGTAACTGGATATATTTTATTTATTTACAACATTGTTTTCAATTGTTTTGAGTGAGTCAGTGTGTGTGTGTGTGTGTGTGTGTGTGTGTGTGTGTGTAAGTGTGTGTATTGTATTGTGACCTGTGTTAGGAAAGGTGATTAGGGAATAGAACATGGAAAAATCAGAAGATTCATAGAACTAGTAAACTACTTTTTTATTCTTTTTAAGTATGGAAGGGGAAATAGCATCCTTAATTTCTTAGAAAAAAAGAATCACATAGATATTTCTTACTTTGTATAGTCTGTATATTTTAACAACTTTTTTCCACTGGGGTGTGTGTGTGTGTGTGTGTGTGTGTGTGTGTGTGTGTGTGTGTGTGTGTTAGAGAGAGACAGAGAGACAGGGAGAGACAGAGAAAGCGACAGACATAAAGATAGAGAAAGAGATATCAGTTGGACTGCTGCTTATTAATTATAGTGGAGCCAAGGAAGATATATGTGTGCTAAGCAGGAAAATTCCAAGAAGAATGTAAAGTCTCTAGATACCTCAATTTAGCAGAAAAATAAAATGTGTTTTGTCTTATGACTAACATACGCTTCATATTATGTATATATAAATATAGGATTTTTTTAGCTTCTGGAATAATAATTATCTTTACATTTCTCAATGTTGCTAAAGTGCTCCAGAGATCATTTTAGTAATTGAGATAGTTGGAATAGTGGTTTCTAAGCATTAGAACACTTCAAAATTTCCTGAAATCTTTTCCTTAATTTTTAAAACTGAAGTACCTGATTTAAAAAATTATTAATAGTTGAGTTTCAGGCATATATTATTCCAGCACCATCCTATCACCAGTATCATTTCCTGTCACCAGTGTCCCCAGCTTCCTTCCCACCTCCCAGGTTGCCTCCTTGAGAGACACAGTAAGTTTGATTGTTGTAGTTTGGATCTCAGGCTTTCAATATTGTTGATCATGTGGTTCATATATATGGATCTACAACATACAGATTATGGGTTGCCACTGTACCCAAGGTCCCTGTACTTTGCGTCATCTGCTTCTTACTCCTGTCCACCTTCACTTTCTTTTCTTACCTGCCCTTCTCAGTTCTGAAATCTAAGGACCAGAACTCTGAAGTTTTGGGTTTTTGTGTTGTGGTTTTGGCCTCACCCAGCAGTGCTCTGGGGTTACTCCTGGCTCTGCACTCAGAAATCACTCCTGGCAAGCGCGGGGGACCCTATGAGGTTCCGGATTTCAAACCTGGATTGGCTGGGCACTAGGAAAACATTCTACCTGCTATGCTATTGCTCCAGCCCCAGAACTCTGAAGTTTTCAAGACTGAAAATTGTATTGAAAAGCTGAGGCTGTAATATAATTTACTTTAATACTATTCTGTTAATTAAAGATATTATTAAAAAAAAACTCACAAGTACCAATCTACTAGTAATGTGGTAAGTTTGGGTCAGGAGCTGCTTTTGCATTATGTGGCATGTTTAGATATGTACGAATATGTAATAATACAGTAGAGCAAATCTTGTGTTGAAAAGGGGTAATATTCCTCATTATTAAATATTGAATAATTGTGAGAAAACACAGCTCATTGTACACAAATCAAATATACAAGCCGGGGACCGGGATGCATTTCTTTAAACCTCATATGAAGATTTCACTTGAACAAATCTTGAGCTCAAATAAATTTGTCTAACAATAATTTGTTACATAATAAAAAATCAACATCAGTGGTTAGTGTATCAACATAAGTAGTACCAAAGTTTTTTTTTCCATCTTTCTTTGTGTGTGTTTTTGTGCCATACCCTCTGGTACTCAGGGACTATTCCTGTTTCACTTTGCTCAGACAACCATATATGTTATTGGGGATTGAACTGGATTGTCCACATGGAAAGCAACTTCCCTTATCCCTTGTATTATCTTCCCGTCTTCACATTTCCTCTTCTAGTGCTCTTCATTACCTTTCTTTATTTCTTTTCTCCATCTGCCTTCAAGTTCCATTCTCCATCCAGCTCTGCTCTTTGAACTATAACCTTTCACTTTGCCCAATCTGACTCTTTTGTTGATCGAGTAGAAAATTTGATCATTCTCTTGGCTTTAGCTATAAACTTTTCAATTTAAGTCATGTAATTTTTTAGATTTAGATGAAATTCGAAGTTTTTCACCATTTTCTAGTAACCTGGTCTGTGCTTACAGGCATGCCACTTACAAAACACTAAAAAACACTAACTTTATTCGTCTCATTTTATATCAGAATTAGTGAATTTGAGAGAAACTGATCAACTAAAGTAATGTTACTTGGAAGAGAAATCCAGTTCTTAATCTCATATTCAGCAGTCTTTGTTTATTTGGGGAGGGGGCAACCTGGTAGTACTCAGGGCTTGCCTCAGACTCTGCTCAGGGATAGTTCTGGGTGGAACTCTGGACCATATCTGGTGCCAGGGATCAAACTGGGAGGCTGCATGCAAGACAAGTGAGCACTTTTTCTACTGTATTTTCTGGCCCTGTATTCAATAATCCTTAGCAATCTTAAAAACCCTGCCTCCATATGTTCTAGTTGCTCCACACTTTTATCCTAGTAAAGTTTGCCTTTCATGTATCTTGCCACAGCTAATAAAAAATACTCTTTCTTTAGATACCTTTTTTTTTGTATTGAATTTTTTATTTTATTTTTTTAAACAACTTTATTACATACATGTTTGTGTTTGGGTTTCAGTCATGTAAAGAACACCACCCATCACCAGTGCAACATTCCCATCACCATTGTCCCAAATCTCCCTCTTTACTCTTGTCATTAAGCCAAAGTTCTCCTTTCAGACTATTATCATTATCTTCTTTTCTGGCTGTGTGTTCTCCAGAGATGTCACCTCTTCTGAACTTCTAAATTCCTCTTCTCACTTTAAATTTTCAATATCTCTCTGTTTTAAGATTAAATATGCACAAAAATTTGAGTCTGACCTCCATTTTCATATTCTTTGTTCTGATACAACAAAGCTTTCTCATACAAAATGTATTTTGGTGTTGGCACCACACCAGTAGTACTCAGGGTTTACTCCTGACTTTATAGTCTGGAGTCTCTTCTTGGGGTATGAAAGATTGAAACTGTTAGTCATCTGCAAAGCATTTGCCCTACTCACTGTCCTATCTGTTTGGCCCTTTATGTCATATTCTTTATTTATTATGCTATCCATGATCTGTCTTCTATCTACAGTACAGTCCCTACACTGCACACTATCCTACCAGTGGCAATTAGAATGGCATTCCTTTTTGTTTGTTTGTTTGTTTTGTTTTTGTTTTTAGGTCACACCCAGCAGTGCTGAGGGGTTATTCCTGGCTCTGTGCTCAGAAATCATTCCTGGCAGGCTCAGGGGACCATATGGGATGGCGGGATTCAACTGGGGTCCGTCCTGTGTTGGCCACGTGCAAGGCAAATGCCTTACCGCTGTGCTATTGCCCTAGCCCCAGAATGGCATTTTTGGCCTTTTTACAACTTTACATCTTTAAAGTATTAAACTCTGGATTACATTGCTCCTACAGAACTACTTCATTTCTAAATGTACCCAATAGTCACCTCTTCAGGTCTTTCCTTAGCCTTTAACATTCTGTTATCGCCCAGCTCAGGAAATATGTCATAACACATCCTTTGAGATACATGGTCCTGCTGATGGAACTGTAATTTGAATATCAGGCTCTTCTTGTGTCCCTAACTCACCAGTAGAGAAGGGAACACTTCGGGACATTTCTTCCACTCTCATCCCCTCTAATCATTGCCTTTGTTTTAATCATTATTGGTTCATCCCGTATTTTTTGTCTTTCTTCACATTAAGTGATAGTGATTTAGTGTGAGCCAAATAAGAGAATATGGAGCTTACCTCTAAATTTACTTTTTATTTGGCATCTAGATTAGGGGGAGTTTTAAACACCTTTTTGAGGTTTTCATTCTTTAAAAACATAATATTTATTAGATTCCTGGAGTTTGCTCACCAGGTGGAGCATGTTTGACGTTTGATGTTTGATGCCTTGAACTTGAGTTCTAATATACCTTGATCCCTCAAATCCCAGCACTGTTTTAAGGATAGTCCTCATGGCGACCCCAGTACTTCAGGAAGCTTTGGGCCTGTGCAACCATTTACATCAGGCAGTGCTAGGAGTGGCCTAGTCCTCCCACCCACCAGTACTTATGGGCAACCACTATTATCAGGCACACACATAGGCATAATAATATTTATAGAAATTTTGCTGCAGGGGCCAGAACTATAGTACAATGGGTAGGACATTTGCTTTGCATGCAGCAGACGGAAGTGTTCGATCCAAGACATTCCATCTGGTCTCCTGAGTTTGCCAGGAGTGATTCCTGTACACAGAGCCAGGAGAAAACCTTGAGTACCATGAAAAAATAAATTAAATAAAAAAATCACATTGCAGAAGGATCAGGTAATGTGGTTTCATTTAATAACATAATTATGTATCTAATTAATATCCATAATTAGTATTTAGTTTTACGATCTGTTACTATGTTTTGAATATAGTATGCATTTATCTGATACATGGCTTATTGTAGTAAAAACTGAACTATTCTATATTATAAAATATCATGTAAGTATATTATAAATATCATGCTCTGTAGATCACTTTATTGTTATAATATCTTTATCCCTTTTATAATATCTTTTCCCATTTATCTATCGCTTTTATTTATACAAAGCTTCTTTCTGTTAAAAAATTAGTGCTGTAAGATATGCAGATTCCAGGATCTTTAATACAGAAACATGATACCAACAACAGAGACTGTGTGAAAAATAAAAGTGTGTTGGCACTACAGACAATGTATTGGATTGGACGATCTAACTTGCCTGGAGCCTAGACTTGGTCTTGTGCCAGGAAACTTCAGGGGTCTGGTCTTTTTGTACTTAGGCCAAGGTTATTTCTTTCCATGTCCCTCATATTTTGGTGGGCCTATGCAAACAACAATTGCCACTCTAACACCACTTTTACTGTGCTCCTTTGACTCTAATCCTTAAAAAGAACTCACTTAAAATTTGAGGTTAACTTAAGCTAATATGCATGTATATGGAAATGTAAGAAAATACTATGCCTGTAATGTTTAAGGAGTTACGTAAGTTTTATGGCTTTAGATTGCCTTGTGTACTATTAAGAAATATTATAATGTGTTACAATCTGGGTACTTGAGGGACAAAATATTTGTACATGGATTCTGTCTTATTTATCTTAATGTTCTTTGGCTGAAATTTCAAAGTTAAGATATCAGCAAGGGGACTTCTGAGAATTATGTTATGGGTGATTGTCCTTCCACTGTAACTTTACCTTGTCCTCTTTCTTTGCACCCTTGTTCTCATAATAAAAAAAAAAAATTAGTGCTAAGACTGCCTGTTGCAAAGCTGGAAGAGTTTTTTCATTGTCATTAATCTTTCTTGAAACACTTTTAGAGTTTAGTCTTGATTTCTTTATTTCTTTCTTTATTTCTTTTCTTTTCTTTTTTTTTTGGGGGGGGGCCACACCTGGCGGTGCTCAGGGGTTACTCCTGGCTGTCTGCTCAGAAATAGCTCCTGGCAGGCACGGGGCACCATATGGGACACCGGGATTCGAACCAACCACCTTTGGTCCTGGACCGGCTGCTTGCAAGGCAAACGCCGCTGTGCTAACTCTCCGGGCCCGATTTCTTTATTTTTTTAAATTTAGTGATCATCATGTTCTCATTTCATACATTCATTTTAGGTATTTTTTTTAGTGTAGGCAATGACCAGTGTGCTGGTTCATGTGACTGTTCTGTGTGTGCATGTCTGAGTGATATTTCCAAAACATGCTCAGTAAACGCCACTTTAAGGAAATAAACACACTGTCTTTTTTTGGGTGCTTGTTGTTGTATGCCTGTTGTTGCATTGTCAATACAGGATATCTTCAAAATAGTTATGAAGAATGAACAGTGCTCATTAATTCCTTGCTATTCAGAAAACATTAGCAAGGGGAAAAGATATTAGGAATCTGAGGAGAGAAGCAAGATAGGGCAGAAACCTGGTGTTTGAAGATTGATCTTTGATCCTTCAGAAGAGGAATTCATATCAAGAGCTTATCTAGCCAAAAGAATTTACATGCAAAGCAAATCAAGAACATAGATCTTACTTATCTTTGTAGATAATAGTTGGTCTTGGATAAAGAAAAAAAACCCAGGCATCTATAAAAGGGGATTTACATGTTTATGCTAACTCAATTAGCATTAACAAGGGCTACCAGTAATGCTTGCTGTCTGGCCTCCAACTTCTATGTGCATATATTTTGAGGAGAACAATGAGATTTTTGTAGAGAAAAAAAGAATTATGTATTTTAGAATTTAAAAATTGTGATTTATTGCTTCAAGAATAAGTAGGTTCTAATCATAAAAAAGAGAAAGCAAAACTCATGTCTTAAAGCTTATTGACGTTTTCAAATTTAGTATTGAAGACTTGCAGACTTTCTTTACAGACTGAAAGATACATTTGTAAACTGACTGTAGCTTGAGAGTAGTATTTATTTTTAGGAAAACTAGACTTACTATTTGGGAATGCATTTCTGACTCCCATCTCCACAGATATTATAGTACTTAAAGCAAAATCAGACATGCATATGGAGACAGACTATTGATGTTAAAAAAAAAATTAACAAACAAAACCCCCAAACAAACTGGGGTCTGGGAAGGATAAGGAATGAGTACAGTATTTTAAAAATGAGTTCTTTGTCTCGAACCCTTCATCATGCCTAGATCTCAGAGAGGTTTTGTCCAGTGAGAATAAAGAACGCCTGGGAATTACCCGGGAATCACCCACCAGTGAAAGGGATAGTCTTACTTCAGTGGGCAAGGGTGGGCGTAAGAGTCTTCGGTAGTCAATGATGCTCTTTTATCCTCTTCATGCCAGGTGAACATTTGCATATGCAGAATGCTGACTCACTGGGGGGAATCAGCCTAGTTGAAATTCATAAGGTATTTCCTCTTTATCCTCTACTGGGGATTTTATCTGATACTGAGAACACCAGATAGATTTCATGAGTTTGAACCAGTTATTTATTGGACTGGTTCTGAGTGAGGCCCAGTGAAAGAGAGGGAGCGTAGGAGAGAGAGTGAGTGAAAGAGAGAGAGAGAGACAGAGACAGAGACAGAGACAGAGAGAGAGTGTGTGTTTTGGACCAAACCTAGAGGTACTCCTGACACTGTGCTCAGAAATTTTTCAAGGGACAAAATCTGGGGATTGAACTCAGGTCAGCCACGTGCAAGGCACACACCCTATCTGCTATACTATTGCATCGGCCTATGCTTTACTCATTAACTTGCAAGTTGAAAACTTTTGAGCCTTCCAAAGGTGCTAGTATCTCCTCCAAACTTGATCTTTTCTTTTTTTTTTATTTAAACAACTTTATTACATACATGATTGTGTTTGGGTTTCAGTCATGTAAAGAACAGCACCCATCACCAGTGCAACATTCCCATCACCAATGTCCCAAATCTCCCTCCTCCCCACCCAACCCCTGCCTGTACTCTAGACAGGCTTTCTATTTCACTCATGCATTCTCATTATTAGGATAGTTCAAAACGTAGTTATTTCTCTAACTAAACTCATCCCTGTTTGTGGTGAGCTTCACGAGGTGAGCTGTTACTTCCAGCTCTTTTCCTTTCATGTCTGAAAGTTGTTATTGCAAGAATGTCTTTCATTTTTCTTAAAACCCATAGATGAGTGAGACCATTCTGCATCTTTCTCTCTCTCTCTGACTTATTTCACTCAGCATAATAGATTCCATGTACATCCATGTATAGGAAAATTTCATGACGTCATCTCTCCTGGCAGCTGCATAATATTCCATTGTGTATATGTACCACAGTTTCTTTAGCCATTCATCTGTTGAAGGGTATCTTTGCTGTTTCCAGAGTCTTGCTATGGTAAATAGTGCTGCACCCCAGAGATTGGCACACATCACAAAGAATGAGAACAAGCAGTGTTGGCGGGGATGTGGAGAGAAAGGAACTCTTAGCCACTGCTGGTGGGAATGCTGTCTAGTTCAACCTTTATGGAAAGCAATATGGAGATTTCTCCAAAAACTTGAAATCGAGGTCCCATACGACCCAGCTATACCACTTCTAGGAATATACCCTAGGAACACAAACTTGATCTTTTCATATCTGAAATTTCAGTGTATTAATTGGTTTAGTGCTGTAACAATTTGACATTTTCAGACCTTTAATAAATTCTTATTTTCTGTCTACACCAGCTGTATTCAGGACTTATTCTTTGCTCTGCACTCAGGAATGACTCCTCGCGTATTTGGGGAACATAATGGATGCTGCCAAATGCAAGGCAAATGCCCTAACCACTTATTATAGCTCCAATCTGCCCTTCATTGGGTGGGGAGCACATCCAGTGATTCTCAGGGCTTACTCCTGGCTCTACACTCAGTGATCTTCCCTGGTAATGCTTAGGAAACTATATAGAATGCAGGGTATTGAACCTGGATTTGTCCCATGCAAGGCAAATGCCTTACCTTCTGTACTGTTTCCTGGCAGCTAATTTTTAATAAACATGAGTAGTCCAAACATAATATGACAGTAGAATAAATATCTCTTGCATCCATCATATTGCCTTGACAATTATTGATAAACCTCCATTTTTGGATTATTTAGTTTAGTGTTGATTTGGGATACACCCAGCAGTGCTCAAGATGGTACAAGGGGACCATGCCCTACTGAAGATCAAATCCAAGGCTTGAGAGTACAAAGCATGTGCTCCAGTCTAATGAGACATCTCCCAGGCCCTTTGCTATTGTTGTATGGCCATTTTGAAATAGTCTTTGCCTCTTAAATTTAATTAATTTTGAATAATGGGTTTGATAGTCTTGATAGTTAAGAACCAGGTTTTATACCTTTATGTATACCAACTTTGTTTTATGTTCCTGACTCAAAATACAATATGCCCTCACTCTGGAGCTATCCAGAATCAATAATTTGGAAGCTGCAGATTCTAGTCTTAATTCTTAAGAACTTATGAAACCATATGTTGCTTTGTATAACACAGTTGCTTAGCATGATTATTTTATAGTGTATTATTTTTTGAAAGCTTAATCTTTGAAAGGCAGCATAGTATTCCATCAGCGACTCTTTAATAATTTTTAAAACTGGTTTTCTATTGTTGATTACTATCTTGAACATCCTTGTATAAATACTTCTCTTCCTTTGCAGAGATATTATTAGTATAGTTTCCCTTGAATTATTAGGTGAAAAGCTATTCATATATCCTGCTAAGATGCTATCCAGGAGGAGAGTGCCAATTTGTATTACTTTTATCTTATTAACTTGACAGTTGAAAAATGGGATCTGATTCTGTTCTTTTTAAAATTGGAATTTTCTGGAATATTAATAACACTGAACATTTTTCATGTTCATAATTCTTCATAGTTTTATCATGTTCTAAATAAGGTGTTACCTGGAATTTTAGTGAATAAGCATGTGCTCATCTACTGAGCTTAATAGATATGGAATTATTTAGGTAAAATGGTTTTGTTCTATAAATAAACTTATAGTTCAGTTACATTTTTAAGCTTTGAAAAATATTTTAGGTAAAGTTTCCTCTACATAACACATATACCTTTAATATCATTGTTTTTTATTGAATTTATATTATAGGGTACTTAAATTTCTGGAATCAGTTTGTAATTCTGTTTTCAAATGTACTAAGTATAATTTATATATCAAATAAAATAAGGTTTCCATTCTCACAAGTGAGATTTATAATATTATTCTTTTGCTGTGTGAAATCTCCAAACTTCATTCTAGGAATCAAATGAAAACATTTAAGCAGTAAGTTATCGCTGGTAAATGTTATCAGGTTCAGAAAAAGATCACATTTTTTCTTGGAATTTTTATTTTTTAAATTATCTAATTTCAACCCTTAGGTTGTAAATCCAAAAGTAAAACTAGCATTTTATTAAAATCTCCTGCCCTTCAGTGTTTCTAATCAAATTGTGCCTTTGCTGAACTCTGTCCAGATATGTTTAAAGCTAATTTACTACATTGTGTTGAAAAATAATATTAAAGGTATATGTGTTATGTAGAGGAAACACTCAAAACAGATCTGCCCAGACATCAACAGGATATTATTACCCCAAAGAAATGACGACAGTTTGCCAGCTTGATGCGTAGAGGAAGGAAATTTACAAACATCTCCAAGAGAGGCGTGTTGAGCAGTTGAAGGAAATGAGGCACGTCCTGCTTTTATTGTACTTAGCAGAGTGGGATTCCCAGAAGGCTGTACAAGGCTGTCCTGAGTCCTCTGGTTGGCAAAGATCTTGTTGACTCATATTTTATTTTTGTTTCGGTAAATGTCTGCCATTGTTCAGATTTCTAATGTAGCTCATAAACACACAGCCAATAAATATCATTTTCCCGTTCATTGGCTGATGTATACAAATAAATGAAAATGTATCATCATCAGAAGTTCACATTCTCTCCTCAGAAAAGAGGAAAAAAGACAAAGCCTTCCAGAAAAGATCTTTTAAATGGAGATCAGCTCACAAACTTAGAAGTTTTATATGTTGTATTTCAGAGTTTTAATCACTGAATATTTGTGGGAAATTTATTACTTCCTATTCCTATGGTAGAGGAAAGCATATGTAAATATTTAGACATCTTGCATTTTGAAAGTCTGGTTTCAGTTTAAAAGTTTGATCTATCGACTTCTGAATCCCCTGCCTGGAAATTAAATCACTGGACATTTTTACTGAGACCATTTACAAAGACTACCAATTTGAATTGCCTGGTTTAGAATGGTGATTTATGGAATGCTTTGCTATATTTTAAAAAATGTCTACCAAGTTGTGAGCCTACATAGGAAAGAGGGATTGGGAAATAGTTTTTTCTTTTGAAAATTTTTTGATTGTATCTATAAAAAAGCCTAAGGGTGTCATAACTCTTTAGACGGAGAAATAGAATTCTGGAAATCTTCGATCTTCTCTTCTGACTCACTCAGTCTTAGGGGCAGGCTGGATTCTACAGCTGAGGTTTTAGGTTATGAATTTTTATCCTCAACTGTGAGTCAGAGATTGTGGTTATTGTTAGTCTTATTCATTGAGTGACACTGTAGTGAATATTAGGGGAGGAGGTAGGTTATGTTTATTAAAAATTAAATGATAACATGAAAGAAAAAGCAGTGTAAGTTGATGGCTAGTGTTGATTAAAAATATGGTTTTACTTTCATTTCTCTTGGCTCTTCCGGTAGGATTATTGCATTAGAAAATGTTTTTCTAGTTATTTTTTTTATAAAGAATTCAAATCTAAACTGTAATTTCAGCTCTTCCAAAGTATGTTTCCAGGGTGAAGAAAGGGACTGATCACTACAGGAATTTCCCTGGCTGGAGTCCTAACATTTAAGTTCCTGTGATTCCACCACTCTCAACTTTTATTTTTGGCTGGTTTAATGGAATTGCTATGTGAGACAGGTTGGGGGATATTTTTAGGAGTGGTGTTAACATTGTGGTATCCCTATATTGTTCTAGAGCAATATTTTCCCAACTGGACACTCTTGGTTATATCGGAAAGATGGGGTTGTTGGTAATAGCCTTGAGGAAAATTGTGGGGCACTATTTAGTAGTTTGCTTAGAGAAGGTAGACTTTCAGAGAGTTCCTGAGTAATCTTGTTTTTCCTGAAAAAGAGAGAGTAAGTCAAACAGGTTTGGGAACCTCTTTTCCAGTGAGCAATATGCAATTTTGGGAGAAATTATTTTGGAGGTCACATTAGACTGTAAGGAATTTGGCCTATGACACTCTGAACTGTATTTATTTACTTGGTTTTGGGCCACATCCCTTGGTACTCATGGGCTACTCTGTGTTATACCCAGGGTTATTTATGCCTGATGGTGCTTGTGAGACACTAGACCATGCCAGGGTCATGCCCATGCCTATTAGGAGCATGCATGTGCTCTAAGTCTTTGAACTTCATATTGGCCCTCTCTTAAGTTTTCCAAAAGGACTTTTTGTCATTTATAATTTTGAGAGATTTCTCTATAGATGCTGACCAGGGATGACAAATAATTTTTCAGGAATTTTCTACAGACTGGATTAAAACAGAAGAAATAACTAGCAAGGTCAGCAATTGTTTTTGTGGTGGTTCTGATTTTTTAGCTAAGTTTTAGCAGTGAGTAACTTAGATAATATAAAGGCTTTTGGTTTGCTAAGTGTGTAGAAGTAATGTTTTTGTTTTTGTTTTTGTTTTTGGGCCACACTCAGTGATGCTCAGAGGTTACTCATGACTATGCATTCAGGTCCCTGGCTTGGGAGACCTTATGAGGGGGATGGTTAGCTGCCCGCAAGGCAAATGCTTAACCACTTGAGCCACTACTCTGGTCCCATGTAGAAGTAATATTATTAAAATTTTTGCCCTGTGTGTCAATTGCTTTAGGAATTATTAGTACCTATGTATAGTAATTTCACAATAAATTTATTAATTTTGGGGGGTGTCACATAATTTCTGTTTGGGGTTGGGCTGCATCTGGCTCTGTGCTTGGTGCTGATGGGATGATTAAGGGCTACCCCGGTGTACTCTAGATTGTATTCTGGTCTTCTCTATGCAATGCATGCACTTAGCCCCAGTGATCTCTGGCTGTCACAGTACATTTTTATGTTTCTCCAGTACTTACAAGAGTCTCCCAATACAAATTTATTTTTAATTTTTGGTGTAAAATATTCAAAGATCAGTAACTCATAAACACAGTAATATTTTTCTGTTTAAAATATATAAAGATTTTTTGTTTTTGTCTTTGGGCCACACTGGCAGTACTCAGGTATTACTCCGGCTCTGTGCTTAGAAGTTACTCCTGGCAGGCTCAGGGGACCATTTGGGATATTGGGGATTGGAAATGAATTGGCTGTGTGCATGACAGATGCCCCACCTGCTACAGCAGGTAGGACACTTACATTACAAGTAGCTGATTGAGTTAAATCCCTGGCATTCCATATGGTCCTCTAAATTTGTGAGAAGTGATCCCTGAGCACAGAGCTAGGAGTAAGTAAGCTCTGAAAACTGCTGAATATAACCAACAATTAAATACATATATAAGATTTAATGTTATAGGGGTGTCCTAGAATTTTTGTGGAAAATTGGTTTTGTTTGTATTTTATAATATCAGCACATTTTTAACCTTTAATTTTTTGAAATGTATTTAAATAAACATTTATTGATTTTTTTAAAATAGTGTTAAAATTACTGTTTTATATTTGCATTGTGGCTACATCAATCCTCCACTTGTCCCAAGATCTCTCTACCCTTCTCTTCTAGCATCCTTGGATCACAATTCTGTTGACCTTTTCTAAGGATTTGTTTTCATTGGAGAGTATCTGATCCCTTTCTTTGATTCATTATATTTTATATAACAGCAAAGTCATCTGTTATTGAAGTTTTTTCTTCTGATCACTAGTATGATATTCTCCAGTTCCATCCATGTTGTAGCAAACGGAAAACTTCATTTATTTTTCATAGCTCAATGTTCTTCCATTGTACATGTATACCACAGTTTCTTTATTCACTCCTCTATTGTAGCACATCTGGGTTGTTTCCAGATTTTGGTTACTATAAATAATGCTGCCAGGAACATAGTTATACATATATCCTTTAAAATGAATGCCTTTGTATTCATGGAGTAAATACCCAGAATAGGAATCAGTGAGTCATACAGAAGTTCCATTTGGTCTCCAAATCAATCTTTAAAGAGATCAGTCTCTAAACAGCTGTCCTATGATCAGTGAATGAGTTTATTATTATTGTTGTTGTTGTTATTATTATTATTATTATTATTATTATTATTATTTAGTTTTGGGGTAACACCTGGTGGTGCTCAAGGGTTACTTCTGGCTCAGCACTCAGAAATTGCTCCTGGAAGGCACGGGGTAGGGGGTATCACATGGTATGCCTGGATTTGAACCACCCTCTGGTGATTCAAAAGTCCTAGGTCAGCTGCTTACAAAGCAAACACCTTACCACTGTGCTCTCTCCGGCCCAAGTTACTATTATTTTTTAAACTATATTCTTACCCAAATTTACTGTTCTTGAACTCTAATACTGACCAATGTTTCTCAACCATTTTTTTTTTTACCTTGGCCTACTTCTGACCTTGTTTCTTTCTTTGGTATTCCTGTCCTATTGCAGTCAATCTTGTGTCATATCTATGCCTTCATTTATGTGATTTTTACCTATGGCTCCTTTGGAATATCCTGAGGTCCACAGGTCAAAGGAATATTGAGAAATGCTGATAAAGAATAGAGATCCTTATTGTTGGAATGAGGTGATATTTTCCAGGTGAATAGGAGTTTGGATCAAAACTAGCAATTGTCTGGGGCTGCTTTACTTCTGTGCTTAGCAGAAGTACTTGGGTGGTACTTGGTGGGATAGGTATTTGCATTATTGGGCACTTTATATTTGTCAGCTGCATGCAGACAACTACCTTATTCTGCAATATCTCTTTGGCCCATCATAATATTATTTTGATTTGTGTTATCCCTGATAATCAGTTAATCAGTTATGATGAACATATTTTTGGTCATTTTCTTTGTTCATCATGCCCCTCCCCCTTAATACTCTCATTATGCCTTTTTTAAAAGTATGTTTCCTGAACAGAGATGAGGGCTGGAAGAACTGGCTCTTGATGTGAAGTTCACCACGTTGAGTGGTGAGTGTAGTTAGAGAGATGACTACACTAACTATCATGACAATGTTAAAGAGTGAGAGAAGTAGAATGCCTGTCTCGAATACAAGGAGAGGGTGGGGAAGGAGGGAGATGGGGGGCATTGGTGGTGGGAAGGTTGCACTGGTGAAGGGGATGTTCTTTTTAATGACTGAAACCCAACTACAATTATGTATGTAATCATGGAGCTTAAATAAAAAAATAAAAGAAAAAAAAAGTCATGCTGAAAACTTTTTTCCAGGCATTGCAATTGTGATTAAAATAAAAGTATGTTGTCTGGTATTTTATTATTGAACTTTAAGTGTATTTTCTATGTCTTAGGACATTAGTTGGAAGTATCTGTCCATCTTTCCTATTTTTTCCTTTGTTGTTGTTGTTGTTCTTGAGCTTTGAGTGATTTATATATTTTGGATAATAGTTCTTATGTATGATATGAGAATGTTTTCTCCCAATCAGTAGAATATCTTTGTTTTAGACTTCATTTTGTTTAAAGTGCAGAAAGTTTATAGTCTGTTGTATTCCCATTTGTTTATTTCTGCTTTATTTTCTTTGCGAATGCAGCAGTATCTTTAATGGCTCCTCTTAGGTAAATTTGGTGAAAAATCTCACCTATGTTTTCTTCAGTGTATGTTATAGATACAGATTTGATATCAAGGTCTTTTGGGTTAACTTTCGAGTGTAACATTTGATGGTGGTTCATATTTTTAAAATCAGGCTATCTATTTTCCTCAGAATCATTTGTTGAGGAAGTTTGCTTTTCTCCACTTTGTGCACTTATTCCCATTGTTACAAATTAACCACCTCAAGTACATATTTAAAGAATTTACCTCATAGGGCCAGTTATAGCACAGCAGTACAGCTGTAGAGCGTTTGCATGCAGCTGATCTGGACAGACCTAGGCTCGATCCTTGGCAACCCTTATGGTCTCCTGAGTCTGTCAGGAGAAATTTCTGAGCACAGAGCCAGGAGTAACCCCTGAGCACTGCTAGGTGTGGACCCAAAACAAAAAAGAATCTACCTCAGGGTTTTCAATTTTATTCTATTGACCTGAGAGTTGGGTTTTGTTCCAGTGTCATGTGTTTCTTTCTTTTTATTACATAATTCCCCTTCCTTCACCTCTCTTCCTCCCTCCCTCCTTCCCTCCTTACTTCCCTCCTTCTCTTCTTCCCTTCAGTACTTCCGTTCCTCCTTCCTTCCTGTACCTGTGCATGAGCACAGCACCTTTTTCTTCAGCTCAGATTAATTTGTGTTTATTTGTGGGGAGTAGTATTTGGGCCCTACCTAGTGTGCTTAAGGATTATTCCTGGTACTGTGCTCAGGAGTGACCTCCAGAGTGTACAAGGCACCCTGTAAAGTGCTGGGGATCAAATTTGGGTTAGTTGCATGCAAGCCAAACTCCTTGCACCTTCTCTAATCTCTCAGACCAAATTTGTTATTAAATAAATAGTATTACTATTAAGTATAATTTATATTTAGGGAAATGATTTCTGTTTTTCTTTCTCAAAATTGCTTTGACTGTTATGAGTATTGTATGTTTCTGTATGAATTTTAGAAGTATTTGTCTATCAGCATTTTTTTAAGTAAGTAAACGATTTTACAGGAATTATGAAATGAAGCTGCTTTGAGCATCTATGATATATTGCAGTTTTCTCCTTAGAATATTGTTAATATATGTTCCTTGGAATAAAAGGGTCTGTACAACAGCAGTCTTTATTGTAAGATTTTGGGTACTTTACATTAGGACACAAGGATAAGTGGAGAAGGTGGGCTTTGCTTTCTGTCATAAACTCTAGTTTTAATTTTCAGTCTGCTGTTTACTACCTGGAATCTAGAAAAAAATAGTTATTTAATTTCTCTATAAAATGAGAATTATAAATGCACTTGCCAGATTGTGAGAAATAATCTAAGACCTTTATAGTACTATTTAGTTCATAGTAATTGCTCAACAAGTATTTTCAGGCTCTTAACATGATCAGCTATTAAGAAGAAAATATAATGGCAGTTTCTCAGCTATCATTAGAAATCATAATTGTCCTTGGAAATTAAATGAAATACTGATATTTAAAATCTTTCTCAAAAATGCTGGCAATGGAATTACTGTAGCAAATGAGATTTAAGAATGGCTGATTAGAAGAGAATGAGAAACGGCTTGCAGCCTTTTACTTGGAAGACTTTTGCTTAGTGAGCTAGCAGATTTGACCTAGGCTATGTTACAGTCAGTTCAAAGGAACAAAATTTCTTAAAAGTGGGGCTGGAGTGGTGGCACAAGCAGTAAGCCGTCTGTCTGCCTTGTGCACCCTATCCTAGGACGAACAGTGGTTCGATCCCAAGGCATCCCATATGGTCCCCCAAGTCAGGAGCGATTTCTGAGCACATAGCCAAAAGTAACCCCTGAGCATCACTGGGTGTGGCCGAAAAACCAAAAAAAATTTTTTTTTCTTAAAGATGTTTCTAGTTTTCATTTTGAAATGAAATGTTTATGTTTTAAATATTTAGAGGTTTGAGGAGCATTTTGTTGGTGGGGTTGGGAGAAGATTTGGGGATGAATTGTCTTCATTGCACATAAAGTCCTGACCTCACTTCTTGGGGCCCTTCAGGATGCTCCTGCATCTACTAGTTTTGTGTTTTGCTCCAGCTAAGCATATACTTGAGAATGGATCTTACTAAGAGAAACAGTTTGCTCTTTTCTTGATTTTATTATTTTTCTGATAACGTATATCAGTTCTTCCATCAGTGGGGCTACCAGTTTCTTAGTTTATAAGACTGGAAAAATTGAGTAAATTGAGGAAAATGCATCAACAATGATACTTGAGGCCTCTCAGTTATTAGATGAATTATTCTCAAAACAGACAGTATATTCAACTCTTCTCTAATCTAAGCCAATCTAAACAATCTCATCTGGGGCCAGAGCTATAGCACAGTGGCATTTGCTTTGCATGTGGCTGACCCAAGATGGACCTGGATTCAATCCTCCGGTGTCCCATATCGTTCCCCTCACCAGGAGCAATTTCTGAGTGTATAGCCAGGAGTAACCCCTGAGCATCATAAGGTGTGGCCCCAAAACCAAAAACCAAAACAAAACAAAACAAAAAAAACCCAAACCCCAACCTTATCTAAACAATATTTTGCCAAGGTTGGTATTCACTGAATGATTGCCCCTGGTTGACACCATTGTAGTTGCCACACAGATAAAGATGCTCGCTCTTGTGGCCCGAATGGGTATGGCTCTTGTCTGGCATGCCTTGGGTTTGATTACTGGCGACAGGTAGAGTTCTTGAACCCCACCAGGGGATGAGAACTGGGCCAGGAACAAACTCTGAGCATCACTGGATGTGGTCCAAAACAAAAACCAAACCCAACCAAAAGAACACACATAAGGGGTTATCTATTGTTGTACAACTACAAAGTAGCTCTTTGGTTGAGAAACAAAGAAAGATTAATTGGAATAAGTATGTTGAAGTTTATGTCTATGGAAACTTTTTTTTTGTGTGGTTTTTGGGTCACACCCGGCAGTACTCAGGGGTTATTCCTGGCTCCAGGCTCAGAAATTGCTCCTGGCAGGCACAGGGGACCATATGGGACGCAGGGATTCGAACCGATGACCTCCTGCATGAAAGGCAAACGCCCTACCTCCATGCTATCTCTCCGGCCCCTTAAAATAAGTTTTTTTGGTTTGTGATTTTTCTTCTTTGTTGTTGTTGCTGTTGTTTTTTTTGTTTTTGTTTTGGTTTTTGAGCCACACCCGGAGTTGCTCAGGGGTTACTCCTGGCTGTCTGCTCAGAAATAGCTCCTAGCAGGCACAGGGGACCATATGCGACACCGGGATTCAAACCAATCACCTTTGGTCCTGGATCGGCTGCTTGCAAGGCAAAATGCCGCTGTGCTATCTCTCCGGGCCCTATGGAAACATTTTTGTGATGTGTGTGGGTAAGTTATCACAATAAATGTTTCATTGTTTATTTGACTTCATCTTGTGATTTTTAGAATCAGAAAGATGACCAGAAGACCAATACCAATCCCACCACCAGAGTAACATTCCCTCCCACATTGTCCCTAGCTTCTATCCTCCCCTAACCCTATTTCCTTGATAGGCACAAAGCAATTTATTTCACATTGATTGCTACAATTAAATGGTAATGGAGGGGCCGGCGAGGTGGCGCTAGAGGTAAGGTGTCTGCCTTGCAAGCGCTAGCCAAGGAAAGGACCACAGTTCAATCCCCCGGCGTCCCATATGGTCCCCCCAAGCCAGGGGCAATTTCTGAGCGCGTAGCCAGGAGTAACCCCTGAGCATCAAAAGGGTGTGGCCCGAAAAACCAAAAAAGAAAAAAAAAGGTAATGGAATTATGGGAGAGCACTTTCAGTAAAAGAGAATTTGTGGAAATTGTTCTCTCGCAGTGGGGTCATTTAAGTCATCGCTGAAAGTTGTAGCAAGCCGTTTCCAGGTAGGTGAGTATTCTGTGTTGTATTTTGTTGAGCTCAGCTTTTCACATTCGATTTTTACATCGAAATTTTGGTGTCAGTTTGAGAAATTTGGAGGTGTGCAGTTGCATATGTGACTGCACACTCCAGGAACTTTAGGATGTTTCTTTCTGAAAGGTTCGATTCTGCTGGAAACTGGGAATTTGTGGGTACAACTCTACTTAGATTTGTTGGAGGTGTTTTTATACTTATTAGAAAGCAGTCTGATTCTCTTTTCAAAGAAAGAACAGTACTGTTCTATAACAGAATTGGGGCCAGAGAGATGGCATGGAGGTAGTGCATTTGCATTGCATGCAGAAGGACTGTGCTTCGAATCCCGGCACCCCATATGGTCCCCGAGTAAGCCAGGAGCTATTTCTGAGTGTAGAACCAGGAGTAACCCCTGAGCGCTGCCGGGTGTGACCCCAAAACAAAAAAACAAAAACAAACAAAAAATAAAATCATGTGTAGTTAAGATCTTTGCATCCAAAAGAAAATTGCTGCTATTTGATGCCACCACAGTATTTTCAAGAGATCAGTATTTTCAGATATAGAACAATGCTTAGAAAAATGATGGAGGCTTAAAGGTTTTGCCTCAAAATCTAAAATCTTTAAATGGGAAAAAACAAGTCTTTCCAACTTCTAGCTTGTTCCTTTATTCATGGATGAAGAAACCAGTATGTATAGAGGTCTCTCCATGAGATCTCTCCGTGAGATTTTTTTGTCAATTAGCTGAGTCTAGATTTAGAACTCCTGCCTGACCACTGAATCCAAGCCTGGTAAACTTTGAGTGTAAATACATTTCCTTTGTCATTTGTTCCCAAGCAGTGCTGTTCCCCAAAACCTCGCTCATAGATATTCGGCCAATAGGATTCCCTACTGGCAGAACCACAGTTCATGGTTTGGGGCAGTCTGTGGTGCTGTGGATGTACCTGGTGTCCGTTGGATGCAAGGCATGTGCTTAATCCCTGGATAGTCTCTTTGCCTGTGGTAACCTTTTCATATAAACTATTGTCATGCCATAAACTGGATCTCTGTACCTTGATTTCAAAGTTGGTTCACTTTGTAATAGATACCTGTTCTAATTGCTGTTTCTCAGTTTCCTTATGTGTAAAATGGAGGTAATCATTTCAGAGAGTTGCATATTTCTTACTAGGTTGCCCGAAATAGTGCTAACTATAATAATAGCGATAGTATTAATAATCATCCCATACAACGGAAAGTTCTTTTATTCTTAATAGTATATTGTTTTAAAGATACATTAGTTGACTATCCAGCATACAACAGTACAAAGGTGGCTTTGTGGAAGAGTAGGATTTGATAATTATCTAATGAAATTGGGGCTATAAATCATTGAACATTTTGCTTCATTTTGTGTGAATTATTTGGATTGACTAAGTGCTCTCAGTACCGGGCTGGGTTACCATCTGCCGTGTTTTGTCTCCATAGGTCATGTTTGTTCTCCTAGGAAATGGTGAGGTGGGGAAAAAAATGCCAATAACTGATCTCCAAAATGTATCCTAACTGTCTTGTTCACATTTATAGGACAGTTTTATTGCTGTAGGTAAGATGGATAACTGGGCATTATTCCAACATCTTGGCAGTTTTCCTTTTTCAAGGAACTAATATTAGGATTAGCATGTTGTTTTAAAACCATTGCCTTTCTGTACCTTATAATTGTTTGTTCTTGTGGAAGACTTGGAAGATTGAATATGAGTTTGCCTGCCAAATATGGGAAAAATGTTTATTTTGTTTTAGAATTTTGCTTGGTTTTAAAGTTGCTACTATGGTTCATTTGGCCAGTAAGAACTTAGAGAGATGGTATGCTTGAATTTACTCTGTGCAGAGTATATGCAGCAGGGATATGAGTGAGAATCACATTACTCAGTGGTTTAATTTTTGTGCTTGCTTGTATTAAATTTTGCTATTGGTAATAGGGTTCATTGATACTATAATTCTTTGTAAATGCTATTTTTCACATTTTTTTTTATAATATGCTTTTACGATATTAAGAATGAATTACTAAGCATCCAAAGTAAGTAACATCAGAAATTTTGCTTTTAAAAATTAAATATCAGATTGTTTCTTCTCTGGAGAAGCTCACATTCTCTCTTGAAATGGAGAAGCACAAGTTCTCTCTTGAACATGTATTTCTCTTTTTTCCCCCCCTCACCTTTCTCTAAATTATTTTAAAACTATTTACTTTATTGGGGCTGGAAAGATAGCACAGCTGTAGGGCATTTGCCTTGCATGTGGCTAACCCAGGACAAACGGTGGTTCGATTCCCAGCATTCCATATGATCCCCGAGCCTGCCAGTGGCGATTTATGAGCGCAGAGCTAGTAGTAACTCTTGAGTGCACTGGGTGTGACCAAAAGAATTATTTACTTTATTAAATATTAGATGCTGAGGTAGAAATTGAATGATATCAAATTCTGTAGATTAATATTTTTATTATTAATTTAGATAAAATTAACAGATTATATTGGGCATTATATTAGTTATATTAGTTAAGCACATAAAATAATGATTATGTATACATATCTATATTGTTCAGATTTTTATTTATTTTTTGGTTTTTGGGTCACACCCTGCAGTGCTCAGGGGTTACTCCTGGCTCTGCACTTAGAAATTCTTCCTGGGGGGCCGGGGCAGTGGCGCTAGAGGTAAGGTGTCTGCCTTGCCAGCACTAGCCTAGGACAGACCACAGTTCGATCCCCAGCGTCCCATATGGTCCCCCAAGCCAGGAGTGACTTCTGAGCGCATAGCCAGGAGTAACCCCTGAGCGTCACCGGGTGTGGCTCAAAAACCAAAAAAAAAAAAAAAAAAAAAAGAAAGAAATTCTTCCTGGTAGGCATAGGGGACCATATGGGATACTGGGATCTAACCACTGTTTGTCCTGAGTTGGCTGCATGCAAAGCAAATGCCCTACCGCTGTGCTGTCTCTCCAGCCCCAGATTTTTATCTTTTTTAAAGAAATTTTAATATTGACTTTTTTTTTTTTTTGGTTTTTGGGTCACACTTGGCAGTGCTTAAGGGCTACTCCTGGCTCTACGCTCAGAAATCGCCCTTGGTAGGCACAGGGGATCATAAGGGATGCTGGGATTCGAACAACCCTCCTTCTGCATGCAAGGCAAACACCTTACCTCCATGCTATCTCTCTGGCCCCAATATTGACTTTTTTAGGAGCTGTTAAGTATATAGAAAAATTTTGTGGGAGGCTCCAGTGATAGTTCAATCGGTAGGGCATGTGCATTGCATGAGGCCAATCCAGTTTTAATCCTTGGCATCCAATATTGTCACCCAAACTCTCTAGTAGTGATTCCTTATGCAGAGCCAGGAGTAAACCCCGTGTGCTGCTGGTTATGATCCCAAAACAGAATGAAACATCAAAGGGGAGAGGTTTTTTTTTACTATTGTTATTAGTTTCTACATTGCACTGATATAATCTCTAAAATAGTAAAACAGTATATTCGCATTTATTGTAGCAAGTAATTAAAATGCTTTTCTAATCTAATAGTTATACTTTACCTAAGTGTGTCTGGTGCTGGAAAAGTCACTTATAGTCACCACTCTTCTGAAGAGAAATAATCAGCCCTTTTGAATATTTGTGACACAGGTATCCTCACCTGTGGTTTGTTTTTTGGAATTAGTCTGATTAGGTAGAGAAGTGTTCTTTGTCTGTAAGCCCGACTGTCAGTTTCAGCTTTTAGGGTTACTCATTTGAAGATTAGCAGATAAAACTGATGGTTCCTTCCTAAGGCTCAGTTTCCCTATTTATAAATTGTTATTAGGATCAAAAGGATTAGTTTGGACATGTCTTTTTTTTCTTCCCCAAACAACCTTCAAAGGTTGTGTATATTTTCTTTTTTTATCTTTTCAACATTTTTTGTGGGTCTACTATTTATGGATTGAAAGTTGGGTTTTTGATAATGACCTTGTTACTTAATATATTTTCAGCAACTTATGGAGTGAAGACCTACTTAGAAGAAGAAAGATAAGTGAGAGGAATTCGAGTACATTTCAAAGAAAAGTTAACTGTGCCCATCCCCTTCTTCCTCTGTTGTTGCTAAGTGTATAGGGACTTTTATCACAATCCTTGCCCAATTAAAGCCTGATTCTCAGAGTATGTTAGGCAGAAATAGAATTCGGACTATTGTGGTAGGCAGGTTATTTTCCAAATAATGACGGAGATTAAGAATCAGGCTTAGAAATGAGGAGGAGGGAGATTTGGGACATTGTTGATGGGAATGTTGCACTGGTGAAGGGGGGGTGTTCTTTACATGACTAAAACCCAACTATAATCATATTTGTAATCAAGGTGTTTAAATAAAGATATTAATAAAAAAAGAATCAGGCTTATTCATGGATTTTTGACTCTGAGAGATCTGGACATCATTGCTCTTGTCTCTGTGTCCTCACCCACCTCACTGTGTGGTGAAGAACTCTGCTTCTGCTTCCCTCATTCTTTGGCTTCTTCTTTGGGGAATGAATGAAATGTGAGAATTGTCTTTGCAAGTGTAGAAGAAGACTGGTTGTTGGGTGGTGGTGGTGGTGATGATGATGATTAGAAAAATCTGGGAGAATCTAATCAAATTTTGTATTTTCCAACTCAGATTTCTAGGAATGCATGGTGATAGAAATGTTTTTTATTTTCATTGTAAATGAAATGCTTTCAAATTTTATACAAATAATTTTTTAAAGCTATGAGATCACTGAGTTTTGGCAGCATATTTAATTAAGATCACTCATCTGGTGGACCTGAGAGCTAGTGTAGCAGAAAAGGCACTTGCCCTGCACAGAGCTTACACAGGTTTAGTTGCTGGTACCACATTTTGTCCACTGAACGCAGCTGGGAGAGTCCCCAAAACAGAACAAACAAAGCGCTTGAGGATCTTTTAAAGTTATACTGTGTTTTATTAGTAACTAAAGTAGTTCAAATAAAAGATGTTCAAAATGAGTAAGGATTAAGTCAAAGGTCATTAATACCTATTGGTGAGAAGTTGGCATCTACCAAGTGTCAACAATAGATACTTTTTGAAAATTGAAATATTGCTATGGAATCTGTGTTCCACTGTCAGGGTGAATATCTGAAGATACCTACTTTCAAGCCTTCTGTTAAGATGAAGTTAATAATCATTTTACTTAACTGCTTGAAACCTTTTAATCCTGTGATTTTTTTTTTCTGTTAAGAAATAGCTTTTGGAAGAAAAGAATTAGTTAAAACCTTAAACTGCATGTAACTTCTATGAAAGTTCTTTTCCTTGTATGTGGGTCATGACATCTGTGAAAATATGAGATAGTTGCCATATACACACTATAATATAGTTACAGATTTCAAAGTCAGAGTTTAATTAGCTGACATTTTTCTCTATTGTCTGGCTTGGTAAACCTTGTTTTAAAAGGCAACCTAAAATAGCAACGGAAGAATGAATTTTGAGTTGTATGTATTGAGTTTGTGTGATTTGTTTATTGGGGTTCTGCTTTATCTGGTTACCAAGGATGAGCTAAACTTCTAATCCAAACTTCCTTTTTTCTGTGCTACATTGTCCTTTAAATGACATGCTAACTTTAAGAGAAAAACATTTTCATGGTACCAGTGCGTAAAACTCTATATGGCATGCTCAATAGACAAGTTTAAGGACTTTGGATTCGAAATATAGGAAAAAGAGAATTCAAGGCTTCAGATTCAAGTACATAAAGTATTGTCAGAGGACACTGGTGAGAAATTAAAGCTAACTTCTTTTTAGAATGAAAAAAAAATTAAGTCAGAGAAGTCTACTTTTCATAATTAGTATGTTTATTTTGTTTAGTTTTTTCCCCTCAGGGAATATTTCAAATCCATTTGAGAACTGCTGAGGAAAATAGTTATATGGCAGATTCTTTCATTATAAAAAACGTAAATCTTATTTTTGAGTTGCTACTTACTATGTCCAATTTTTCTCTTCTGCCTCATTGTCAGTGTTTGTCTGACAGAGGTGAGGTGGGGTTCTGCATGGGGCTGCTCACAGACCACAAAGCCTTTTCCTCCTCCTGTTGAAAGACAGCGCAGCTGAAGTCAGCCTCCTTGCCTTTTCATGATACGGGGATGTAGTGGAATCAAAGCTGCTGGATGAAAGCCCCAAAGCTTCCTGTTTCCAGCTGTTTTCCTCAGCAAAGATTTTTTTTCCTCCCAAAGATGATGCTTCCTTTCAAGGGTTTTTTAATCTGCAAACTGTTTCCTCAGTTTATTTCTTTACAGTAAAATATGTTCCCTTTAGATCAGATCTGTCTCTTTTAAAACCCAACCTGTCCTTTTTAGTGGCTTTAGTTGCTACTCAAAGGAACAAATGTGATTTATAAAGTCCCTTTAATGAGGTACAAAGACCAATAAACCTTTGCCACTGGAGTTTCATATTTTTGCTTGCTTTATTTTCACTTACGAAACATTTCAGATGCCAAAAAGCCAGTGAGAACACTATTAATATGACCATTTAATATTTGTAAATAAAGCAATTAAGAGTAAAATATGTTATCATCGCCTTAAGGTTTTTTTCTCTTCCAAGTGCAATATAATGATATGTAATTTGTTTAATGTAAATGCCTAAAATTAAAATTAAGTCTCTGGAAACGGCATAAAGGCTAAAATGAATATTGGGAATGGTTTGATTTATTAAATGATGATAGGAATAAAAATACAATTTTATTTTTACTGATGAGCTTTACTCACTTTCTAGAATGGATGGTTTTGAATTTAACATTAGGACATTTTGATATCTTCGAGAACAAATGAAATGCAAAAAAGAAATACAAAATTTATAAAAAATCCTCTTAATCATTCAGTCAGTAGAGTCCAAAATATTAAATACCTTTTCCTTTTTCTGAATCTTTCATGCATCTCCCTTGTAACAATACTGTGTATTGACATACAGAACTTATTTACATGTGATGCACTTAATGAACATTAGTGTGAGCAAGACTTTTCTATTTCTCTTTCCCCAAATATACTTATTTCCAAAAGTGGGGAAACTTACCAGCAAGTAGCTTCACATTGTTGCCTGTTATTTGAGCTAATTCTTTGTGATATAATGAAACCAGTGGCATATGGGGGAGAACCACCTCATTTCATTTTCTCTTTAATGCTAACTCTAACATATGCTTTTGAATTGAAGTGGGGTCCCAAATGCCAATATATGTTAAAAGAATTAGACACACAACACACACACATACATGCACACACAGACACACATTTTCTCTTATTTACTCCTAGTGCCCGCTCCTTTGAGGGTGAACCATTGATAGGGTTTAAAATCATGAGCATGCCTATTTTATCTGTTCTGTTTAATAGAGAGCTATGAAAAAAAATGGCAATTAACATATTCAGACAGAAAATCATCCTGGCTGAATGACTCATTAAATAGTCGTATAAACAGGATGTGCTGAAATGAACTGGTACAAAATTTAGTTTCATTGGTCTTTTTGCTCATTATCAGCACTTTACGAAGCAGGCTCGTGGGTGCTTAGAGGACACTTACATTTCTTTTCTCTTTATTTTTTTCTTAAATACTTTTCCCTTCCTCCACCCTTTCCCCCTGCAGTTCCTTATTTTCTGGCAGGCAGGGTAACATTGCCCATCTAAACATGAAGTGTTTACTGTGAATCTGCCACATTACGGATAAGAACTTCAGAGATTTTGGTTGAGGTCAGTGGTTTTCAACCCCAGATAATAGTCAAAATGTACTCGAGGATTAAAGAAATACAGAATCTTGAACCTTATTTCTGGAAATAAGTGATTTATTACAATATGGGGTAGAGTCTGAGAGTCCACATTTTAATGAAAGTTCCTAATGGGATTCTGATACCAGCCAAGGCTAAGAACAACTTACTAATTTCTGCTCTTTCCCAGTAAGACCACCTTTCCCCCTGCACTTGATCTCTGGCCATCTGGTCTCCAGAGCAGTGGTTTGCAGATTTACTTGGTGACCTTAGAAAAATGTTAAGGCTTGATTTTATTCCCAATAAAATAAGAACATTATAAAGTCTACCTGAATGATTCTAATGAATAGTCAGGTTTTAGGACTTGTGTCCTACCTAAGTAGAATGATGGAGCCAAGGATAACTGAAAGTTGTTTTCAAGTTTTTTGTTTTTTTTTTACAAGGTGCTTTGTCCTGTGCTAAAAATCTCATACCTGTCTTATCAGCCCCCTCCTCAACTAATAATTCACAGCTTAATCATGTTGTCTCTATTAAGCCTTTGTATGTTAACCTCAGGTGGGAATATAATATTCTTTCACATTGTGGAAGATTCCTCTTTTCTGATGTGAGTACCACATATGTGATATGCAGTTGTTAGCACCCTATAAAACCTAAGTATGTGGTTAAGCAGAGAGGCCATCTCTTGAGTTTCCTATTGCCTGATAATTTCTGAATAATTTTTTTTATGAAATAAAACAGTTCTTATTAAAAGGAAGAGAGACAGAGAGATATGTTCAAGAGACAACATGGGTGCCAAAGCAGAGGAAGAAAGGAGATAGGTATGTAAAATAGAAGAAAAGTAACCCTGAAAAATGCAACTTTATTTAAAACAAATTGTGACATCAAACTGATGCTCTTTATTATTAGATTGATTTATGCTCATGTTTCTTGAACCTGTTTTCTAAAAAGTCTGAAAGTTACCAGGGCGGGGTGGTGTAGGGGAGAAAGCAACACCAAACAAAACTTAGTTCACTACAAGGGGAAGATAAAGAATTTCCTTTAGCTTAATCTTGTTCACAGGTATATGAGAATTATACATTCTAGCTGCCTGGAGTTCTTAAGCATCCTTTGGCTTTGGGAGGCGTGTTCAGCAGGAAGGTATAGGCACACCCCTTCACATGTTGCTATTATCAAGGAGAACTTTGTCATTGTCATCTCAGCAAAGAGCTTTCTTCCATAGAACTTTCCACATGCTGTTTTGCATTCAAGTGGCTGAGGGAAGACACCCTTTAAGCACCAAGCAGGTTTCCTGAGGTTGTAGGTACCTGGACATCTCAGATCTTGAGGGAGAAAGAAGAAAAGCCAGCAACCACTCTCTTTTACTAGGGAAAGGAATGTCTCGAGAACTTTCTACGTTTTTGCATGTCTTGTGTCAGAACCCCTTTCTATTCCTCAGACCCTTGATGACTGCTCAAGTGCTCTTATGTTTAAAAAAGGATTTTTGAGGAGTTTGAGATCTAGATTAATCAATAATAAGGAGAGGATAACTAACTGACTCAAGAATTAAGAGAGCCTGATCCATACAGGAGGGAGCTTTGTAATTCTACTTTGCTGAAGGTGATCATGCTTTGACTAGGCTTATAACCTGAAGGGTGGAGGAAGCCCTGTCAGGAGTGTGCAGGGCCGGGTCAAGGTCAACAATGCAGAACTCTAAACGGCAATATTGCTTTTAGTTAGGTTCTTGCATCTTTCCAACCCCAGCCTGGTGTGGAGCAACGAGGTTAGGAAAACTATCGGCACTTTAGTTACTGTCACTGATTTAGAACCTCTTGCAAAGACACATTGGTAAGACTCCCAGGGAAGAAAACAGTTTCATGTGACTGACATGCTGGCAGTGCCCATGGCCACGTGTGTCACCCCAGTGGAGGATAATCATCCTATTATTTTTTGTCAGTAGGTATAACAAGTGGGTAGTGCTTTGTGTATTCCACTGTGATGAATTAATTTTGTGTTCATTGTAGTAGCACTGATCATAATGAATTAATTTGGTATTCATGTGGATGTCAGGGTTTTTTTTTTTTTCTCCCTCTTCCAGTTTCATATAGCAAGTGTTTCCCAAAGTGGGAATAATGTTCCCCAAGGGCAAAACTCCCCTCAGGAGTTGGTAGTTATCTCTGGTGCAATGAGAGGATACTGAGAAATTTTTATTCCTCCCTGCAAAGCTGATGGTAGACCAGATAAGTTTGGGAACCTCTGATGTCTCTTGAAGTTTATGGAAATTTTAGAATCTCATGCTGTTTTGAAATTCAGTTATAATTTTCATTCCCTTCCATATTGTATGATATTGTATAGCATTTAAAAATACTTAGTGCTGGGCCCGGAGAGATAGCACAGCGGTGTTTGCCTTACAAGCAGCCAATCCAGGACCAAAGGTGGTTGGTTCGAATCCCGGTGTTCCATATGGTCCCCCGTGTCTGCCAGGAGCTATTTCTGAGCAGACAGCCAGGAGTAACCCCTGAGCACTGCCAGGTGTGGCCCAAAAACCAAAAACCAAAAACCAAAAACCAAAAAAAAAAAAAAAAACACCAAAAAAAAATACTTAGTGCTAAAATAATTAATATTTTAACACTGACCTCTTTCTTTATTACATAATAAAAAAAAGCCAGGTAAATGATATGACATCTAAACTTTGGGGTTAAATGAGTGATTTACAAGTTAATAACTAGCATTATTTCCATTTTTTTAAATCTCTAAGTCAGAATATTAATAATTTAATATAAAACATTATTAAAGACAAAGATTGTAGTTGCTTTTGCAAAAATGAAATAATGAAAATTTAATTCTATTTTTGATAGTCTGCTCTTTTGATTTCTTCTCTGTTCCTCACAGACAAGATTGATAAATGTTTGTAAATGTATTATTTATCTGTTCAGCTAAGGACACATAATTGGCTGTTAGATATGGTAATTGCACAAATAGATTTTATTCAGATTCATTTCTATTTCTGTTTATAAAAATAAACGTTTTTTTTTTAATTAAATTGGGATATATACAGAAATACAAGTCCCAGATTTAGGATGGGGAAACCAGGTACCTCCCCCAAAAATTCAAACTGAATTCTGGGCAACTTTTTACAAATTTCGGCTATATGCATTAACCTATATGCATTTCTTAATGTTATCACATTGGCTAATTATGGAAGAGATTTGTAACAGAACAATGGTTTTCTTCCTCATTCATATACTACCTGGTTGATCTGGTCTCATTAGGAATGTGGTTGAAACTTTTGAAAAGAGATTTTTCTTAAGTGCTTCAAGATGCCATTTTGAATTTTTCTTTAAATTTGAGTTTAGAAAAGCAGTCGTCTTCGACATACTTCTTGGTGGCTTTAAATTTAAAAAAGAAGTCATTTTATAGTTTCTATGCAGTTTGATTCTGGAGAGCAGCTGTGTTCCAGTCTAGTATGTTGTATTTGCAGTTGATAAAGCCCTTTATGTGTTTTATTGCTTAGGGCATATAAAAAATTGGGGCTTGGTTTCAAAAGGCAAAGACCAATTGCTATTGCTTTCATTATTTTTGTTATTTTTACAACAGATTGTACATTAATATGCTAACAAAGATTTATGACTTTATTCAGGAGGAAATGTTGGGATGTAGAAGACTCATGTTAGAACAAATGTCTATAATAATAAGAGGAAAACAAACTAAAAAAACTCAAGGGAATTGCTTCTAGTATAAATATTTTTATTAGCATTTGGTATGGCTTGAAGGTCCTTAAAGGAATTTTTTATGCATTTCTGGAATTGTGATAATGTTGTATGTCTGTATGTACATGATTGTTCTTGGAAGGTGATTCTTCCTCCCCCACTTAAAACTTTTAATTTTTTTTTGTTGTTGTTGAACTGGAACACACAGCTATTAAATATTCAATGAACAGAGAATTTATGGAGGGCAGAATTATGAGTATCTGAGGAAAGTTTAATTACTTTTATAATTTAGATAAGCTTCATAATTTATTGTAGCATGCTGTACTTTGGCACAATTTGTAACAATTATAAAGCACTTGAATTTAGGTTCTTTACTTGGCAGCTCTAAAGAGCTGTAGGAAAACTTTGAGTATTCACTTTTTCCCTGCATTGCCCTAGAGGCTTCTGTTGTAGTGACTTTCTTGTTTCCTTTCCCATTAACCCAGCACTGTGCATTATTTTCTAAAATATAGCAACAGCAAAACCACCATATATGACAATATGGTCGCTAAGAAGGCAATGAAAAGAGTTATCAGAATCTAAACCAAGGGAATGGGGAATTCTGGAAAAGATCACATGATTCTTGCTTCAGGTGAAAAGAAAAATTGTATGCCCCTTGTATTATTTCATGACTTTGCTAGTTTGTACAGAATTGGTTTTATTTATTGGTTTTATTATTCCTTACTTCCAGCCTAATTTTTTTTTTTTTTTTTTTTTTGGTTTTTGGGCCACACCTGGTAACGCTCAGGGGTTACTCCTGGCTATGTGCTCAGAAGTTGCTCCTGGCTTGGGGGACCATATGGGACACCGGGGGATCGAACCGCGGTCTGTCCAAGGCTAGCACAGGCAAGGCAGGCACCTTACCTTTAGCGCCACCGCCCGGCCCCTCCAGCCTAATTTTTATCCTACATGTTTATTATTTTGTTATGTTATGTTATATTGAAATAACATATGAAAATGATTTCCTAGCTTTGTTTTGTTTTATTTTATTTCCTGAACCTGTTCTCATAAAGGGTCTTTTGTTTGCTGTCCAGGAATTTTTATATTAATTTTTTCACTTAAGATCTAAATTGTAGAACAGAATTATCTCTCATGACACCTTGTACTTGCTAAATATCTTTCCTAATTAAATAATCATATCAATTTTGTATTAGTTACACTCTGAACTTTTAAAACTGCATCATGCTCATGTTTAAAGCAAGATTAAATAATTGGATTCTACATTTGCTGTGTTGTAATGAATCAACTTATCTACATTTGAACCTCAAGTACTTATATTTTTCACTCTTTTGTGGGCTATTCTGGTGTGACCAATGGAGATTTTGATTTTGTTTTTATTCTTGTGTTAAAACAGGTGTTTGAAAAGTCAATTAGAGTAAGACATTGAAGCAATATATTGTCTTAAATGAACCAACAGTCTGAATCAAATAGGTGTTGAATGATTACAATAATATAATCAGTTGCACTGTGGTTGAGCTCTTGATGATCAAAGAACTGGGTCTAAAAATGTCTTTATTTTCTTTCTAAAAGAAAGTTTTAATAAAGGTTTGTAAATGTCTTTAAAGGAAAGACTCCCATTTTGACTTGTGTTGCTTTATGTGGATTTATTTTTAAAAGAAAGACTATTATCTGCTTCAGATCTTTATAAACATTGGAATAAGATATTCTTCTTGACACAGGATTGAAAAGATCAAAGTTAATACTTTGAGACACTTGAAAAAGTCTTTATTATCATTCTTTTCCTTTCAAGATTTATATGCATACAAAGATATGGTGTTCATGATTGAATGTCGACCTCTGGGTAAAGATCATATATGCAATAGAATAATAATTCTATGTCTAGCATATTTCAAGTTATTTTAACGTTGCAAGTGAATATACTTTACTCTGCAAATAAAAGTGGCTCTCCTGTTCTTGTTCCCCAGTACTTACTATCTTAAACCCTTTCGTTCGTCATTATATTGTCTTTTATCCTTTACCTTGTGAATGTAGTGCCCTAATGCCATGAGTCAATGGGACCTGAATTCTGTGTGTGCTTAAGTAGCATAAGGCAGCCCTTCAAATGCAAATGTATCAGGGCTAGTTTTAATATAATTTTAAGAAGAGTGAAGCCATTTTGAAGTAAACTTAAATCTTAATACTAATCTTAGAAGACATTGTAGGCTCTTGTTTCTCACTGGTTGTTTTCCTTCAGTGTGTACCCGGACCACTTTTATTGGATTCTCCAATTTTCTTTCAGGAATCTTTTTTTCTCTTTAGGTAGAGGATATATGATGTTTGTGGTGACTTTGTTGCTTGGAGACAAGGTTGATTAGTTTGACACTTTCACTTGTTTTTTCTCTGATGATTTTTTTTATTTATAAAGAATAAATATTTGGGGGCTGGAGAGATAGCATGGAGGTAAAGCATTTGCCTTGCAAGCAGAAGGTCGGTGGTTCAAATCCTGGCATCCCATACAGTCTCCTGAGCCTGCCAGGAGCGATTTCTAAGCATAGAGCCAGGAGTACGCCTGAGCGCTGCCGGATGTGACCCAGAAACCAAAAATCATAAACATAAAAAGAATAAATATTAATATAAATTACTGTTTTAGTCAGAGATGGAAAAATCAAGTTTTGATTCCAACTAGGAATGATAATATTTAAGTATAGGAGTGACTACAAAATCAAAAATAAAGAACGCATTTATAAAATGAAGTCTCATAGTGTTCAATATATTTCAGTGTTCCTAGATCCGTGGTTTCATCAAAATATTTTCACTATATCTGAAATATTTTTGTGCTGGCTATGGATCTGATAGAAAGATACAAGAACATTGGCTTCATAAAATAAAATTGAATTATTTAACAAACAAAAGTTACAGAAGCTAAAGGCAAGACTGTTTTGGATTTCATATAAGGTACTATTCCATTTCTGTGTAGAAATGAGATTTTTTTCTTTGAATAGTGTATATTGATTGGTAATTTAATTAAATTGTACGATTACAATACACCTTAAATTTTAGATTAAAATTCTTAGTTTCCCGTGCTCAACAATTATTGAGACTAACTTACTCAAATCTATACACTATGCAGATTATCTTTTAGTATAGCTCTTATAATTCACAATACCATTTATGCTTTTAATTAGAATCTTTAAATCTTCTGTAAATTTTTTCTCATCACCTTTTAAACCACCTATTAAGAAATATTCATTGGGGCCAGAGAGATAATACAGTGGGCAGGATGTTTGCCTTGTATTCAGCCGACCTGGGTTCAATCCTTGGCACCACCTGTGGTCCTCTAAGCCACTCCAGGAGTGATCTCTTAGCACTGCTGGGTGTGGCATCCGACAAAACAATATTAATAGAAAATGTATCTTGAATACTTTTGCATTAAATTATAATACACAGAGGGAGTTCTGATTTGTAATGATTCCCAAACTACCATGACCAGAGAAGTCTTGGAGGTGAGGAGTGTTTGGGTTGTACTGAGCAGTGTTCTGTGCTTAAGAGTCACTCTCTGGGCCGGGAAGGTGGCGCTAGAGATAAGGTGTCTGCCTTGTAAGCGCTAGCCAAGGAACGGACCGCGGTTCGATCCCCCGGCGTCCCATATGGTTCCCCCAAGCCAGGGGCAATTTCTGAGCGCTTAGCCAGGAGTATCCCCTGAGCGTCAAACGGGTGTGGCCCAAAAACCAAAAAAAAAAAAAAAAAAAAAAAAGTCACTCTGAAGTGTTTGATGGAACATGTGATAGAAATTGAACTGGATTTGACTATATGCATAGCAAGTGCCTTAACCTCTGTGCTCTCTCTCTCTCTGACCTCCAAGAAGTTATTTGTTGTTTGTTTTTTTTTTATTGAATGACTTCCCTTTGGGACATTTTTTACAACACACAAAATGCTAACAGTCCAGAAGGGACTGTTTTTAAAAAAGTCCTTGCAAGTTGGTGGTGATATCTAGTTTCTTGTTTTTAAAATACTGGTCACTATCATTTCAGTTTGTTTAGGTCAGTTTTCTAAGATAACTGTGCTACTTATGTTAATAGTGTTTGCCTCTTGAAATACTGCGTATAGTTTATGAACTTAAAAAGGTGTCAATTATGCCAGCATCTTGATTACAAACAATAATTATCATAGATAACCTAGAAATTTTGATTACTCCAAGGAAATGTCACCTCGTTACACAACTTTTGTTCATTTCTAAGAGTCATATGCAGGTGTGTGTCCCTTTGCTCATTCTCTTTCATGCCAGTCATTGAAAACACAGTTGCCACCAGTAGATCTAGAGCAGGGTCATGTTTTGAACAATGGTTCTAAAACAGTTTTGTCTGGAGCAAGGCTACATGACTCTGACTCTGAACCCTATAAGCAGGTAATGTCAATGAGTGAAGAAACAAAGAAGTGGCAGAGAGAGGCACCCCTCCTTAAACCCTTGGTTTTTTAGCAGTATCTCTAGAAATACCCTGCAGGGCAAGTGAAGTATATGTTGGATCCAGCAGCCTCCTTTTTGGTATGGAAGTAAGAAGCCAGATTGTGGTCTCCCCTGTCTACTTTTTCATCTCACATTTAAAGGGTATAGTTGGTTAATTTATAGCAAACAGAAAGTATATTTAGACTTGCTCAGAAGGTAACAATAATGCTTTAAAAGTTGTATGTAATATTGCCCAAAAGAATACATAAAAATGACTTTAAAAGCTTCTGTAAAAAAATATGTAACATTTAACCCTCAAATTCCTCACCCCCAAAAAAACTACCAGCTTCTGCTGCGGTTTAAAATACTTTAAAAATTATTGTTTAAATTGTATATCCAGTATAATCTAAGAAAAAATTTAAAACATCCATGTGAAGAATTATATAGCAAAACATGAATATTCAGTGAAAGAAATTTATTAAATACATGAAGGATATGGGGAAATCTTTTAAGCAAATTCTGAGACACTGGCTGTCTCTGCGATTATTTGGACCTTGTTTTTTATTTCTGTGATCGTAGTGGACATCAGATGCAATCTGATATTCACTTCAGCCCTCAGATTCTATGAAGCTGCATCTGAGATTAACTTAGATCTGAGATGGATGTCAAGGGGAACTAGTTCCTGGATGCTCTCAGCACTGAGATGCTATTGATTTCTTATGTATAATACAACTGCACAGAAGTACAATTTGTTCCAACCGGAAGGAATGCTTAACTGGTTCTGACTATAGAAAGCCACTTTCCAATTTGAATTTCTATGATTGCAAAATTCAGGAAAGCTTCCTTTTGATTAAATACACTGCCCTCAAACCCACATGCTCCTTTTCTGTCTTCTACTGTGACATTCTGTTTATTTAACTTTGCTTGGCATATGATGGGTTTTAACTGTGGAATTTGAAAGTCCTTATGCAAGACTAGAATGTTTCAGAGAAACCTAGGAACGAACTCATCAAAGGAGTCATGAAGCTTATAGCATGTCCTTTAACATTAAGGTGTAAATAGCGCCCATTAAACCATTAGTTAAGTGGTAATAGGGAGCAAGAGCCTGATTTGATTACAAAATCTTCTGTATGTGAACACTCTATGTGAAAACATAACACTTGATCTTCACCACAGTGCCACGAAGATTCAATTAGAGGACTGGAATGTGCCCAGATTTGGGGACATAAAGGGCAACTGGATTTTCAAGGAAAGATGGTAAAGAAACACCTGCAAAAATCTGCTTTTCTGTGCAACAGACTGGGTAATTGCATATGCAGATGGATAGTTAGGGATATAATTACTTGATTTGTGAACACAAATGCCCTTTCGATTGTGTGTGTTGAATTTTGCAGTGACAGGTGCGGGCGGATTGCTGTGTGCGTATCCTTTGCACCCCTGTTTAAATATTTGGCCTGGAATACATCTTCCATTCATTCTCAATGTAGCAGCTCTTCCCCCACTCAGAGTCTGGGGGAGGATTGATACAGCTCTTAATGTCTCTCCAACTTTTGCTCATAAATAATAACCTTAATTTGAAACCTTGACTAAAAGAAGGACCGTATCCAGCATGTGAAGTAAGGACTTAGGAATTATGCACAGTAATTCACTTTTTAAAGCTGTTGGATGTAACTCATTAGTTTTCATTGTTTTCTCAAAATAAGGAAAACTATTACCTAACACTACAGACTAATAGCTTGGATTTTTTTCCCCTCCTCACAATCAACTAAAGTTTAATAGAAAATCATCCTTTGAAAGAGTTCTTTTTTCCTCCTTGCTTTTTCTTAACCTTTTCATTAGTATGTTTGAGACATCTTTTCTAATCTCTCGTAACTCACTTTCTCTGTCATTCCCTTTCTGTGTCAACATTTTTATATCACACTGAAATGTTCATCAAAATATAAAACATGATTTTTTTTAAAACGAAGAATTTGTTAAGTACTTGTTTAGGTGGCAGACCATTTCATTTCTAGGCACCTTTTTCTAGTTTGTGGAGAACAAGGAAGAGCAGCAGTGCTGTCTGCTCTGCTACGGTCTGGACTCTATTGCACAATGATGTGATTACTTGAGTCATCTCCGTTATTCATCCATCTATACATACGTTATTTTGTTAGCTACAGCTTTAGTTTTGATAAATATTGGTATTAAGAATAATGCTTAGAAAAAATGAGCATGAACACATCACCTCTGTGTAGCACATCAGTGCACTAAGCATAGCACACCAGTAACCTTATTAATATATCAAACACTGGGCCCGGAGAGATAGCACAGCGGCGTTTACCTTGCAAACAGCCGATCCAGGACCAAAGGTGGTTGGTTCGAATCCCGGTGTCTCATATGGTCCCCTGTGCCTGTCAGGAGCTATTTCTGAGCACACAGCCAGGAGTCACCCCTAAGCACCGCCGGGTGTGGCCCAAAAACCAATATATATATATATATATATATATATCAAACACTATTCCTAGATGGGGAAGAAGATACTAGATTAAATATCATCACCCCTGTTTGTTAATAGAAATGCACCAGAGTTCAGAAGTACATGCTTCATGCTTCAATAACTCTTGTTTTTTTTTGGGAGGGCGGGACTATTTTGCACCACTCATGCTATACTAATGGAACTAACTCCATTTTTGCCAAAGAGGAACAGTCAGAACCTAGAGTGATCCCATTTTGACTGGCTTTGCCAGACTTGGAGCACATCGTCAGAGTAAAGTATTTTAATTTTTAGGTATTTTTTTATGCTTGCTCCTTGCCTAGGGCATAATTTTTTGAGAAGTATTTTAATTTTTAGGTATTTTTTATGCTTGCTCCTTGCCTAGGGCACAATTTTTTGAGTAAGATATTCTTTAAGAAGTTTTTCTCTTAAAAATGTGGGAACCAGGGGGCAGCGCGGGGAAAAATGTGGGAACCAGTTTTTACCAATAAAAAGCTTTGTTACCATCTCCTGGGGTTCCTCGTGTGTCATTAAAAAAGTGTCCGCATGTCTGAAGATGTGCCGCTCTGATGGCTGCTTTTCATCACTGTGTTGGCATAGGGATGTGGGGGAAGTGTTTTGTTTTGATATTTCACATGTGCTTAGGTGTTAGTGGTTTCAGATTGTTGAAGAACAGGCTCCCATCATTGAGTGTCGCTGAATCCGGTGGGGGGAGATTTGAAAGAAATTTTGAATATTTCTAGATCTGTGTAAAAATGATGTCTTCTTATATGTTGTTTTTGGTGTATTTGTGTTCAGGCAGCAGCTTGCCTCATGGAATCTAGTAGATCATTTTCCCTTACAAATCTATGAATTTTTTAAAATTTAAGTCTTTTTTTTTTTTGGTGCTTTTTTACTTTTGGTTCTTTTGAGGGATTTTTGTTTGTTGTTGTTTTTTGGGGGCCACACCCAGTAGTGCTCTGATGTTACTCTTGACTTTGCACTCAGGAATGATTCCTTAGGGTACTTTGGGGACTATATAAAATTCTGGGACTCAGATTGGGCCATCTATGTGCAAGTTCAATGCTCCCCTGCTGTCCTATTGCTCTGGTCTCTAAACTTATTATTTTAAAATAAATTGCCCTCCTGAGTTCTGATAGCATTGCATTGCTCACTAGGACCAGGAATTTTTCTAGAGTTCTTGATGCTCTGTGGATTCACTTAATTCTTCTTTGAGGTGATAGGGTATGTCTACTCTGATTCTTGCCCAGTCTTGAGTTTCTGAACATTTGTCACCTCCTATTTGTTTGCACTTCTCTCTTTGAGTAGATTCTGAACACCTGCATGAGAGATCACAGTGTACTGGGAGTCATCCAAATATTGTGTTTAAAATTTTATATTTCTTGGCTCATTCTAGAAGATTCTAAGACCCTCTGGGTGCTACCTGGGTTTTATAATTACTCTATTTATTTATTATCAGTGATTGATGTAGTAGGCCTGAAGGTTATTTGGAATTAATTGGGGGAACTCTGGCTTTAATTGATGCCCTGGCTTTTTTTTTTTTCTTCTCCAAAGCAGTTACCTTGACATCATAATTCCTATTGTTTTGTTTCTTGTAGATTCATGGGCTCTGGGAACAGTGCTCAGGATCTCCCACCTGTATGGTGCCCCCTCTGGATGTGTTTCTTTACAAAATGTTGAGAATTGCTGCCACCAAGTTTCCAAGTTGTAGAAAATGGTGGCCCAAATTAGAGGTTTGAGATCGGCACCTAATATCTGTGCAAATATAAAGAATCTTCAAAATAGGGAACAGGTGTGTTTGGAAAGCTTGTTTTGTAAAGAGAGTTTTTTTTTTCTTTCTTTGACTTCTCTTATTTACACTGAAGCTACATTTCTGAATTCAACAGCAGTGGGTGGGGGCTGGGGAAAGCACAGCAGCAACAAAAGCAAACCAAAGCTGAGGGAGTCAGGGGTTACTCTTTGTTTGCTTGGTGGAACTGTGGCCAGCCTTTTGTTTTTGTCCAAGCAATTCTCCACCAGGAGGATGCAGGATTATAAGCATTACCCTGGTGTCAGTGGGCCCCAACCCGCCCAGGAGGCTCTCTGAAGATGATGGTGTCTAGGGCACAGTCCTTGAGGATGCGTGGTGCGCGAAGCAGCACCTGGGAATTCTTACCCACTTCTGTAGCCCCATAGCACAGATTCTGGCCCCAACTCTTTGCTTCCTTTTTAATCCTAATTTTCATCCTCTGTTGAGACCAAAAGTTGTAAGAAAAAATGTTTTAAAGATGAGTATTTCCTGCTAATCTAAATATTCCTTCAAAATAGCTGTGAGAGGTCTTTAAATTTACATATTTCTTTCTTTTCTCCCTTGTTATTGAGGTTTTACAAAATGCTTTGTGGGGGGGGGGCTGATTTCCAGTATCCTCAGTGGTTCCCTTAGGACAGCCAAGAGTAAATCCTGACCACAGTGTTAGGAGTAATGTCTGAGCATCACTGAGTATGCCTGCCCAAATATGCTTTATAGATGGATACCAAAACATAGACTGTGTGTGTTTGTTGTATTCAGATCAAAAACCGAGTTAATTTTGTTTATTTGGTGATAGCAAATAAAAGCCCAGGAACCAAGGAGTTTTACAGCCACAACTAAATATAGGAATTCATAGCTTTCTGGTCTGAATCTACATGCTGAGAAAAGTTTCATTTATTTTTGTTGGTTTTGTTTTAGAATAACATTTCAAAAGGGATGCAAAGCATCATGGATATTTGTAAAGATTTCATAAAATTATCTGTTTAATTTGAACATATTTTGCAGTTATTTGTATTTTAGCTGGATCTTCTGAAAGGCACTGTATTTTACTAGTGGTTCTATTTCTCTTTTCATTTGAAAATATTTAGATGAAGGAAATGAAGACGGGTAAGCCACAGTAGAAAACTATGTATCAGGTAACCAGTCTATCTAAGTGATTTTTAATTTTTTATTTGTTTGTTTGTTTGTTTAGGTTTTGGGGCCACATCTAGCATCACCCAGTTCTTGTTTGTTACTCAGGAATCACTCCTGGCAGGCTCAGGGGACCATATAGGATGCCAGGGGTTGAACCCAGGTTGGCTATATGCAATGCAAATGCCTTACCTCCTGTATTATTGCTGTAACCCTTATTTTTTTTTTTAATATGGAACGCTTCACGAATTTGCATGTCATCCTTGTGCAGGGGCCATGCTAATTGTCTCTGTATCATTCCAATTTTAGTGTGCCCAATTTTTTTTTTAAGAGTTCTCCATAATGTCAGGGGTCAGAGAGATAGCATAGCAGTAGGGTGTCTGCCTTGCACGTGGCAGACCCAGGAAGGACTTGGGTTTGATTTCCGACATTTCATATGGTCCCCGAGCCTGCCAGGAGCAATTTCTGAATGCAGAACCAAGAGTAACCCCTGAGCACTGCTGGGTGTGGCCCCAAAAGGAAACAAAAAAAAACCCAGAGTTCTTCATAATGTTTTGGAGAATTGAATCATCATAATAAAATTAAAATATGTAAAAACACTTCCAGAGAAAAGGCATTTTTCTTTATTTAATGTGCTTTATATTAATGTGTTTCTACTGAACATTAAAAATACTTCAATAGGGGCCGGTGAGGTGGCACTAGAGGTAAGGTGTCTGCCTTGCAAGCGCTAGCCAAAGAAGGACCGTGGTTCGATTCCCCGGTGTCCCATGGTCCCCCCAAGCCAGAGGCATTTCTGAGTGCTTAGCCAGGAGTAACCCCTGAGCATCAAATGGGTGTGGCCCCCCAAAAAAACAAAAAAATACTTCAATAAAAACTTATTTTGTCAAATTCTGTACATACATACATTCATTGATATATATGTATATTGTAACACAGCCAGAAGTTGTTAGGGCTTACTCCTGGTTCTATTTATTATACTTAGGGATCACTTTTAGTGAGACTTGGGGGCCTGAACCATGGGTATCAAACCTATGTTGGACACATGCAAAGCAAATGTTTCACTGTATTACCCTTTGGTCCCTGAGTTTTTTATTTTGGTATTTTGGGTTTTGAGCCATACCCAGTTGTGCAGGCCTACTCCTGACTCTGTGCTTAGAAAATCACCCTAGTGCTCAGGGAACATATGGGGTGCTGGAGATCAAGCCTGAGTCTGCTGCGTGCATGTTAAGCACCTTGAGACCTGTACATCTTCAGATGTATTTCTTGCATGGAATACATCCCGAATTTCTATATTTCACTTTTCTTTCATTCACTCAAAACTGTTAACTACTTGGCTTGCATCTGGCTGACTCCAGTTAGGAAGATCTATGGAACAACTTAAGGGCCACTGAGTGTTGCCAGGCTTGATCTCTGAACAGTCTGAAGTAAGCCCTGTGAATTGTCAGTATGGACTAATACTATTCCTCTACCAAGGAAAATGTTCATTGAGATTTTAGCAGTGCATTTATTTAATCTATATGTAAAAAATTTATACTTTATTATTTAGTTCTGTTTTAAGTATAGGTATATATATAGGGTATATGTGTGTCTGAAGTAGATTCAGTATTCATTCACTCTACATGTGTAGGCAAGACACAGGGACCAGCTAATCAGAAGAAGTATATTGTATAGCAATTAGGAGACTTGACATATTCAAAAGGAAGTCACCATGTTTTTAGGGCAAGGCAAGAAAAGAAGATAAATACTGATCCTTAAGCCACTTTAAATAGTAAGTCAAGAGATTTTAATTTTACTACAAAAGCAGCAGGGAGCTTTTAAAAGCTTTTGTGTAGAAAAGTGACAGTTCAGTGGCTCATGAAAGACTGGAGTGAGAACAAATTGGAAATCAGTGGAACTGATTTTGAAGTTACGATGAAAGGTGGCAATGAGAGACGAAAGAAGTGTTGGCGATATTAGTAAAGGCTGATTTAGTAAATAAGATAAGTTTAGTAAAAGGTTTATAAAAATTGCTAGTGGAGAAAATCCAGAATATTTTGTTATCTCTCTAGACTTCTTTAAAAATTTTATTTTAAATTTAAATTTTGTTTTTGGGCAACACCTAACAGTAATAAGGGTTTACTCTTAGATCTGTGCTCAGAGATCACTTCCGGTGGGTTCGGGGAACATTAGCAATGACAAGGTTCCCTTTGAGCCCCTGTCCTATCGCTTTTACCCTCAATTTTATTTTGTTTTATTTTGTTTTATTTTTTACAGATAAAGTTGTTTGTGGTTGAGTTACAGTCATACAATGTATGACCAGTGCACTTTTCCCACCACCAAAGCTCGCCACCCCAGTTTCTCTCTTACCCTCCCTGATGCCCTTTCCCCTTCCTATCCTATAAAACTTCTAGTTTTATTTTAGTGACATTAAAAACCTACCTTATTCTACTATAAAGCTTTGTACCTTCCTAGCTGCCCCCTTAAACTATATTTTGTGATCCCTTAGATTTTGCTCTGTAATATTTGAAATTATTCTTATCTTGAAGATCTGCTGTGTTTCTCAGACTTTCCTTTGACAATTTCATCTTTTCAAATTATCCCAATGAGTAATTCCTAGAAATTGTTTTGTGTGTGTATGTGATTTATAGATTAATTTATTAGAACTTTTTTTGGTTGCTAATTTAGGTGCTAATTTTGTCTCCTCCTTAAGTAAATTTGAGCTCAGTACTCATAATTCACTTGGAAAGGCCAACATATTACAAGTTCATTGTGTTCTCTCTGTATTTTGGGGAAGCAGGGTGACAATACCACCTTTCAAGTGGTACTAAGGGGATTTGTGAGCATCTCCCACCAAGGTTCAGTCAGAATTTTCTCTCCCAAACAAGGTTCAGAATTAAGATCTTTGGATGCACCTTTTGATAAACTAGTGCTTTGAATAAAGAGAAAGAAGTTCAAATTTTTACAGTCCTGCTAAGTCAACATTATTTTTTCTACCAAAACACAAGGAAGACACTCATGTTCTGAACTGAGCAAAGGCTCAAAAATATGTGAATTTTTATGATAACCTTTGTCCGCCAATCCCCTGCAATTTTTTCTGGAACCTACTGTCAAGCACAGTTGATATGTTGATATGTACAGTTTGCTCAAACTGTCCTTATTTCCAATTTCACTTTTTTCATTGGTAAATTGTTAATTAATTGCCCTTCTTGTTGGTGAATTGTTAAATTAATTGCCTTTTTTGTACTACATTTTTACATTCGGAAATTTACAGATATTACAGAGTACTACTTTCATCTATTCATTATACCTTCAATTTAAAAATACTATTTCTAGGGAGGTGAAGGGAGTAAAAAATACATGAAAATAAGCTTTAAAATGTTAGAGTTAGTAGGAAACAGAATTTTTCTTGTAAGACAAATTTTAACCCAAAATATTTAGGATAGTTAGATAATTGGAATAAATAAATAATTATAAGATAACTTTTTAAAAGAAGAGAGCTTCCTTTAATAGAATTTAAGGTGTTCATGTCAGGAGCATTTACTTAATCTTTCACCATTGCAACACCAGGTAACAGAGAGTTTGAGAAGAGACTAAGAAGAGAAATCATAAATTCTGTCTTTCTAGTATTTTCAGTGTTTTTAACCTGTCCGTGAATTTCTCTGACATACCTATTTTAAGGGAAGATGAAATAGGTGAGAGTACTTTGAAAAGTTGTAAGTAGAAAACTGAGTATTCAGTGTTGAACATTTAATGTGTTGATTATCATACTTGAAGTAGAATGTTAAGTATTAGTGTTAACTTTTTTTGGTAAAGCAGATCGGTTTTATTGAAACTTACTTAGAAAGCTGTGAGAGTGTGAGGAGAGGGATGGGGAGGGAGAAAGAGAAAGAAATAGAGAAAGGAAAAGAAAGAGAAGTGTTTGTTCTAGAGCAAACACAGGCTTCTCTTGAATATGAATAGAGAAACAGAAAAACAAATAGACAAGCACAAAATGTCTTCAAGAGAGAACACAGACTCGAAGAGCCTAAAAATTAATGATACCCTATTAAAGGCAGTGGGGAGACTTCAATGGAAAGGTTTCCGGAAACTGTTGAGATCTGACTGCCAGCTGAGTCACTGATACAGGAAGTCTAACCCTGGTTACTCTGTCTTGCAGATCACACATCACAGAAAGCTATTTTACTGTGGAGGTAACAGTTGTTTTCTCCTCTGTCCTGAGGCCAATGATTATAGAAAATGTATCAAATCACTAGGGTGCATATCAAAGTGAACATAAAGAGGCAGATATTTCCCTTTACAATGACCATATAAAGAATGATTTCTGTCAGGGGATAAAACATACATGACGTCTGACTGTTTCACTGCATTTTTACTATAGGAATCACAGAGCTGGAAATTTGTACATTAACTCCAATTTGATCATGTGATGGGCAAGTGTTTCAATGTGTTAAAAGTACTGAGCTGCAAGTTTCTTATGACATATTAACCCATACCTGCATCTTAGTGAACCAAAATGAAATGATAGAGCAAGATGTATTCAATGTAAAGTTAACAATTAAGTTAATTGTTTGACTTAACCTTTGATTGACTTTTAGTTATTATCAGATAGGCCAGAACTTACTATGAAATTTTGTCAATACTTTTTTAGAGTCTATACTTCATTTAGGGTCCAATCATGTAATCAGTGCAGAGTGCTTTCCTCAGCCTGTACTGCAATGTTAGGTATTTTGGGGTGGGAGGGAAACACACCAAACTCTTTACCTGTCTTCATGCTTATTGTTCAAGTGAAGAGAGGAATGACTTGCGAATCGTAAAAATGCAAAAGGAACCTGTGAAAAATTTAGATGGACTAGAAGACTACTCAGTTAGGAGACAGAAATCTGCCCTGAGGAAATAGTGATTCATCTGAGAGCTGATTTTCAGCTAAGAGTGGTAAGAGTCAAGCAGGAAAGCCTAGTGGCGGTATTTGGTCTGAGCGTTTCTCTGAAGGAAGCGGTTCACACTCTGAAGCAGAAGGGTCAGTGGGATGGGTGCATGGCAAAGGGTAAGGAGCCTCGTGGAAAGAACCCAGAGTGCAAGACAGTTTGGTTATTTGAAATCTGGAAGTCACTCTTATTCTGATACCAGTGGAACCACTTTTGAAGTGTTTAAAGGTGGGATTTTCTTCACTGACAACAGTGCTTCATGTTTTACTTCCATGCTACCTATTCAGAGGTTAATGGCACCAAGGCACTCTTCATATAAGGTTTTTTTGCTAGTGTTTATCCCATTCCTTCACTAATGCAGCATGTTTCCAGCTTGTGTGGAATCACTGTATCTCTAGGCTATGTTTGACCTAAACCAGAAAAGAGGGACAGTCTGTCCATCTCAACATGGTTTCTGATTTGGTTCTAAAGGAGCCATGTGTCGCCACTACCTAGTATTTGGCATTAGCTCCATGATGAGTTTAGGAGGAATTTTGCTCTTCTGTACACTGAACACTAAGTAGATTAATGAGAATGCAAGTAGATATAGAAATCTTTGAACTATGATCGTTTTCTGCTTAGGATAGTATCTTGAAGGTGGCAGGGTGGAGGGCTGCAAAATATCATTGTTTCTTGACAATGTATTTCACTCATTGGATGTCAACTCTAAATCCTGCCTTATCTCTAGACTTTCACTTATCTGAATAAATACATTCTCTATGGATATGGGGATTTTTCACTAGACTGCAGCTGAAATTACCCTTCACACACATACTTATTTTGTTCAGTGTTAAATTTGAGTTTCCCAAGACTATTAGAATGCAAAATGTCATATATATATATTTAAAGGTCCCCCCCTTAAAGCCACCATTGCTTAAATACTTGTAATAGGGATTTATCAGATCAAAACCTAGGAATAATTCCTGAGAATTTATTTGCTACACTTTCCTAAGTTATGGACTTTCCTATATCCTCTGTGTACTCTCTTGCCCCTTGTATAATTTTGTCATTTTTAAATTAAATTAAATTTTTTTTGGTTTGGGGCCATACCCAGCAGTGCTTAGGGGTTACTCCTGGCTCTGTGCTCAAGGGTTATTCTTGGTGGACTCTGGACCTTATGGAGTGTTAGGGGTCAAATCCATATTAGCCAGTACAAGACAAGTACCCTACCTGTTGTACTATTGTTCCCATTCCTTTTATATTTTATAACAGTAATTTCTTTTCTCCTAATTAGTCTTTTTAGCTCTAAGTTCTTACCTTAATAATGAAATGACCCCCAATGTTGCAGTTTCCAAAATGCAAATACAAACTTCTTGCCCCTATGCTTTGGTGCATCTTTCAACTTTTCAGAATAATTAGCAAATTGTGTCATCCTTTGTACAAGGCTTTGTCTTCTCCTGGGTCTGCTCAACATTTCTTTGGTGTCTGTTATGACTTTTATACTGTTACTCTATGTTCCTGTGTATCTTTTCATTTTTCTAGAGGGAATGCTTTTGTGTTTTGGTGCCTTTGCACATGTGTTTTTCTGTTTTTGAAGATCTCGGAGATCTTGTGAGTTGGCCCAGGTTGCCAGACAGAAAAGAAGTGATGATGTATTGCCAAGATGGCAAGTACTCACTGCCATTTTTAAAGTCACCTCTCGTAGAGCTGTTCCTGGTCGATTAAAGTACCTGAAACCTGATTATACTTCTGGCTTTTCTCAGTCTCCAGGAACATAGCCTTGCTTGAGATCAGCTCTTAATAGCAGTTGTCCTTGAACTTATGTCAGAAACCTCCTTTAAACAGAGAAATACTAGGGTAGGCTAGATTCAGACTTGTTCACAAGTTAGAATAGACTACTTTGGTGTAAATCAGAATTTGGTAAACCATCCATTTATTGATAAAGCATAACTTTTCTGAGCTCTTAGTGTCAATTTATTTCTTAATACAATGTAGTAGGTACACTTGAAGTCACATTGTACAAGAAGTTGAATTGAATGAAATTTGGAAAGATATTGAGAAAATCAAATATATATTTACTTAGGCGTCAGATGAAGGAGAAAGACAGAGTGGTTTGACAACAAAATGAGTGTCAAAATTTGCCTGAATTTACATTTTTTATTTTAAGGTATGGATTTCTATTTGTGGGAAAAGATAATTAAAATGCTACGTCAACAAAAGTCTGATGCCCTTTCCTGTGTTTAGTGCAACATCTTGACAGTTACAAAACATTGCAAAGCCTGACTTTCCATCCGTAAAATGAGGACAATACAGACTGCAAATGATTGTTAGTGACATTTAGGCAATTTGAGTAAAAATTTATCACAATGAATGACAGTGTTCTTTGGTGCAATGATTAGTGTTTAATAATATTTTTCCATCTTCTTCCCCCTAAATCCTTGTTTACAATGTTTGCAATTTCTGTGGTATCAATGTCCCCACCACTACCAGTTTTGACTTACCCTTGTGATAGAGTTATGCATGGCATTGGGAAGCTATGTAAGGAAACTGCTGCAGCTCATCAGGATACCACTACTGCTGCTTCTCTCTTTTCTGTACCCTAAATTGTCAATCTCCAATCTTGTAAAATCTTGTAAAAGTGATAGTTGTAGCCTATATGGATTTCCTTTCTCTGAAGTTCACGAACACATATTATCCTTTCAGTAAGCACTTTTAATGACCGTGCTTTTCTCCCAATCTAAAATATATGTTTAAGAGAGCAAGAGCCCTATTTTGTATTGAATTTTATATTTCTTTTGGTGTCAAATACCACACTATGATAATAATAGTAATGATAATAAAGACAGGAGTCATTTTAATCTTCAATTTCTATTGTTTTTAAAGTGCCACAAGACATTTCTCATAAGTAATCACTTCATCACAATAGTTTTAAGTATTTCTGTAAAATTGGAGAAAACATAGAATCTACGACCTTAAAGAATCATTCCAAAATCACCCAGTAGCAAGCATCTCACCACTCATGGTTGCTGGATTATAGCTGAGAGAAAGAATGGCTAATGAATGTACTGGATTTATTTTCTTGAGGCAGACAAGACTGAGCAGCCTGAGAACATTTGGTGCTCAGAGGGAGGAAATGCTAAGAGGGGAAAACAAGTCTGAAAGGGAGAGAAGGATAGTTCAAAGACCAGTTTCCTTTACTTCACAATTGTGACTAGTGCCAGCTCTTGAGTCTGTTTGCTTTACATGGAAGATAGAATCATTGCACCAGAATTCATGGAAGTCTGCTTTGGAGGATGCATTAGTTAGGTTATGTGAATTGCTGCAACAAACTACCCAAACTTTAGTAGATTGAAACTGCAGAGTTTGTCTCCAGCATCCCAGACCTGTGGTATCCTTGTGGTGTTCCAGTCCTTCAGGTCTGGGTTCTTTCACGCTTTAGTTTTGGCATTGCTGGAACCTCAGGCATTCACTGAATGCTTTGAATAGGAGTTGAAAGACAGAAGATAAAGTTGAGGGAGAATTAATTACATAGAAATTTAAAGGCCAAATCTGGAAAAGACAAGCATTTCTGCTCATATTCTCTGTCAAATTTTAGTACCATGGACCTACCTGGCCACACAGAATGATATGAGAAAGAAACGGAGATTGGTGAAAAAAGTTTCCTAGTCCACAGAACTTTCCACCAAGACCTGAAAGTTTGCTGACTACTAGTTTTAAGACATTGGAGTTAGAGGCACTGCCTTTTGGTACATACTCAGTCTTTAAAACATACACATTTTAAAAGAGGCTCTGTTTGATGGTGTTTGGGGTCTAGGGCTATAGCCAAATGCTCTCAGGGCCACTAGGCCAGCCCTAAAGTCTCTGGGTTTAAAGTTGCTCGCTTAAACTGGGGAGTCTCTTTTCTTTCTCTGAAAAGAAAACAAGTTCAAGAGCTGTTTGGATTTTTTTTTTTAAATATCATAAAACTGGAGTTTAATTTGTTATCTAGGAGTGGATATTTAAGTATTAACTCTTGCTTCTGAGTTTAGACTGAAACCTGCAGATATTCTTAGGAGGAAAAATAAAAATGGTCCTTCATTAACAATAGCACAAACCACAGTAGGAAGGGAGAAGAAGAGGGATGAAAGAAGAGGGGAGAGGGGAGAAGAGGGAAAAAGGGGAGGAGGGGAAGAGAGAGAGAAAAAAGAGAGAATGCCCTAGAATCAGGCAGGGGAGGGAAGAAGGCATCAGGGAGGGTGAGAGGAAACCTGTTGATATTGATCACTGATGAGGGAAAATATGCACTGGTGAAGGTTGTAGTACATTGTATGACAGTAACTGTAAATCAATTGTCAACAATTTTTTGTTTTATTTTGTTTTGGGGCCACAACCATTGATGCTCAGTGGTTACTCCCAGCTATGTGCTCAGAAATTGCTCCTGGCTTGGGGGTACTATATGGGACGTCGAGGGATCGAACCTTGGTCTGTCTAGGCTAGCACTTGCAAGGCAGACGCTTTACCTCTACTGCCACCACTCTGGCCCCTCAGTTGAATTATGAACAACTTTATCTGTGGGGAAAAAAATTCTATAATTCAAACAACCTTGTAGCCATGATGTTTAAATAAAATTAAACCCTCCAGAAATGAAAAAAAAAAAAAAAAGGCCATACAAACAGGAAACACGAAATGGTGGAAACCAGGATATGGGCACTTTTTTCTTAGTAACCAATTGCCATGGCTTATGTGACTAAATGAGATTTTTATTAGTGAGGCGATTTTTTTATTAATAATTTACAGTTCTATTGTAATTTTTAACAATTGACTTTTTACCTTAAATTTGAAATAATTTTATTTGTAATGTTATTTAAAGTGTTAATGATATTCTTTGTTATGTAACTGTGGTTTTATTTTTCTTTTTTCTTTTTTTTTTTTTTTTTTTTGGTTCTGTGGTTTCAGAGCAACTGTGCTACAGAGTCCTTTTCAATGCCTTGAATTAAAGAGGAAAGGGAAACTAGGAATCTGGGCTGGGGCCTGCTTTTTAAATAAGTTGCAGTTGGACCGAGAAAATGAAGAGAATTTAGTTTATCTTGTTTTGGTTGCTGCCCATTGCTTTGATTTCATTCAACATTTCTGAGACCTGCAGTGTTTCTCTTCTTCCCTGTGCTTATTTGTAACTGCAGATTTAGTGGCTTTTGTATATCACTTGCCTTCCAGGATTGGCGCAACAGTTGTTAGTATCTGAGCGATTTATCGAGGCCAGATCAGCTGAAATGTGGCGCAACTTTAGTAAAGCAGAAGGAATCACATAAGGTTAGGTGACTGATGTGTGAGTTTTTGAATTTGATTTGGTTTTACATGAAAAGGTTGAAGCAATGATCCATGTATTCTAATAAAAATCATCAGTACAAATCAAATAAAATCTGGCTTAGTGGCTATTTTCCCACTGTATCACTCATGGTAGCCTGCGCTGTGACAGACCACATTTGGCAGGAGCTGTTTTCTCCTCCAAAAAAAAAAAAAAATCTTAAAGTAACACTACAATCTTTGCTGTGTCAAGAAGCATCTTTTCTAATCAAACTTTCTCCTAATCTCATCAGATAAATCATTATCCTTTTTTGACAGCACTGAACCCTTCCCTTATTTCTTGTTTTCTTTCCAGATGCCTGATTATCATCATTCTTCAGGTCTTTGCTTCTATCTCCTTTCAAACTAACATTTCTTCCATTTCTGAGGAAGAATTTTAGCTTTTTATCATTAAACCAAGTGAGTTTGTAAAATCAGTACATCACAGTTGCTTATCTCTTTCTAACCAGTACTCCATTGCTATCAGATGGGCAAAAGACAGGATTACTGCCAAGTTTCAGACCAAGAAAGGGAATGAAATGAGTTTGATGTAGTTCATTTTAAGAAAATTAGCAGGTGACATGTTCTAATGCATTTAAATTCCTCACCCCAAAAGGTGGACTAGCAAAGTATTGCAGAAATATTTTGACTGTTCTTAAGTGAAAAAAGCATCAGTATGGCTTGTGGAAATCAGGGCCATTAAAAAAAGTTATTTTAGTTACTGTGAATTACAATACTCTTAAGGATAAGGTTTTATTCATGTATGCAGTGTTTTAATCTCACCCTCCACCAGAGTGTCTGCTTTTTTTCATTGTTGTCTCAGGCCCCCCCTGAATGACCTTTTCATCTTCCTACATCTCCCTGTCACAGTAACCTCACTTCTATAGAAGTTCTTAGATTCTCTTGCCTAGAACCATTTGTTATTCCCTTACTGTGCTTTTTAAATCCTGTACAAGAGGAAGATCATCCTGTATCTGTCCCTATCCTTTCAGTTGACTTCACTTAACCTGATATATTCCAGGTCCACGGCACTCATTATTGTCTGCTGAGACTGGACCTGTCCTCACAGTCCAAGACCTTTCTCTAATCTTTTTTGGAGCAAGTGGTGGTCTATGGGTTCCAGGTCAGCTCAGAGGATAGCTTAGCAATTTTGATTTCATTGCTAGCATTTATATTAAACTGTGTATTTGGGCTGGAGAGAAAGTACAGTAAGTAGGGCACTTGCTTTGCATGCAGCAGACCATGGTTCAATCCCAGCATCATATAGAGTTCCCTGAACCCTAACATGAATGATCCCTGAGTACAGAATCAGAAATAGGTCTGATTATAGCCTGATGTGGTCCCAAAACCCTTAGAATTATATTTCTGGATAGAAAAGCTCAGCTATTATTTAATATTATTCAACTTTACTATTTTAGCACATATTCTAATAAGCGTTATCAAATATTTGGTTGTTAGAATTAAATAAGTAAAGCAATATTATGAAAGGATGACAGTAAATCTTTTTGAGGAATGCTCTTTTTATGTAGGATGCCAACCATTTTATCATTTTAAGCTTTTGTAAAAATGGTGTTAGTCTGCTTATAATTTAGTGTATAATCACCTCTCATCCAATTTCATACTTTCAGAAATTCTTAGTAAATCTTTTGAAATAAAATAGATATGAAAACACCTTGAAAAACACAATACAAAAAGTAGAGTTACATAATTGTGAGATTAAAAATGTAGATTCTTTAAGCTACCACACAGACATCGCTAACCACTCTGATAAAAAAGCAAGACTATATTAGATACTGCATCTTGGAGCTGTTTTAAATATGATTATTAATGATAATAACAACTCCCCTAATTATTAGTAAATTCAGTGTTTATATTTATTGTATTTGTATGTTGATTTTATATTTTATATTCATTTACATTTGTAAGGCTAACAGTAAACTCTTTGCCAGTATCTTCAAGGTTAACCTAGAATTGTGAGGGAAATTGCTATGCATTTATATGTTAGTTGAAATCCACTAGCACTTATAGTTTATTACCAATTTAGCCTTCATTCGAGTATAGTAGACCATTTCTACCTTGATTTCAATTAGTTAACTCACCCAGTATTTATAATATGCATTATGTCCTACAAAGGACCAAGAGTGACGTAAGAAATGTTTCTATGCAGAAGGAACTCCTCACTTTGTAACTATGACCAGCGCTTTTTAAACCTCACCTTTAATGTGAGAATCTGTTTTCATGACTTTTTCTACTTCATTTTTTTGTTGAATATTTTAGATGTTTCCTTTTGGTCTTTTACTTTTGATCATGCTATTAAAAAAAAGCAATTTTATTTTCTTGTGTGAGGGAGGGGACACACCTGGCAATGCTCCAGGTTTACTCCTGGTTCTGTACTTAAGATGGAGTTTGGATGACCATACGAGATTCTAGAGATGGAACCTGGGTGGCTGCGTGCATGGTCAGCACTGTATATACTCTATTGTCACTCTGGCTCTTTATAATTTGATTTTAACTGTGAAATGCTTTTGTCCTTGCAAACCTACATTTTATTCTATTTTGTTTCATTTGCTTTGGGTCAATTCCCAGCACTTGGCTCTGGAGCTTAGAGCTACTCAGGAGTAGAACCTGGGACTTCAAAATAGAAAGCCTGTGCTCTAGCTCTTCGACTTAGCTCTCTAGTCCCATATTCTTTTTAATATTGTAGAAAGAGCCAGAGAACAAATTCTTAAGGTAGCATCAACTCTGGAGTGGATTCTATAACTTGCCATTATGCATTACCTTGATTGAAAAGTGAGTGCTCAATCTTGCTTCACTTGCCTGAACTCCTTCAAAGTTAGTAGCATAAAACACCTTTAATTATTTTTCAATGTCTTATACACTATATGATATTCCTCTTCCCCCCCACCTTGACTGGACACAAGGGTGCCACTAATAATTGTGCCTGTTGAAATGTCTCTAGCAAAAATGAATGAGGAATACTTCTTAGAAATTTAAATAAAACAGAACTTTCCATCAGATTTCATATTTAGTGCTCTGCATTTGCTTGGATTTCAGATGGCCACAGACTAAAAGGTTCTGTGAGACTGCCTAGGAAACATTAGGGATCATCACTGATCTGAGAGTGGCAGCAGTAGAAATTCAGACTTTCATTTTTTACATCATATACTTTATATTTTCAATAGTCACATAATTAAAAACTACATTTAATAGTCTGTAAAAAAAAAACAATCTCCCCATAGATTGCTGATGACTTGCACAGAGAAAAGTGATATTTACACAGTAGAGAATTCCCAAAATGCCTTGATCAGGTGATGAAAGTAGCATACTAAATAAAGGTTAGCCCACTATGAGATTATGTGAACATTTTTTCTTTCCAGTTCCCTTCAGATCATGTGAACTTGTATATAATATCCTGGGAGAGACACAAGATATATTTATAGTGTTCTGTTTACCTGGCATAATCAGGAGGTAGCAACCAATAGACCTAAGTTGAAAAACAGTCTATAAAATAATTGGTCTGTATTCTTAAAAAAATGCCAATGTCAGTGTTTCTGATAAAAATAAATGGAAACCAAATGTTACTCAACACTGTGAGAGATTCTGGAATAAGTCCTCTAGTACAGGCATGAGAAATGAATGCCAAGTTGAAATACATGGATTGTGGGTAAGATAAAAGTATTCCATTAATTGCAGACTTTTTCTATTTTAACTAATAGTCTGTTTTTTGTCTTAGGAAATACAAAAAGTATTAAGAATTTAAAAAATAAGAAATTAAAACTTTGTAAATGGCACTGGCATAACAAATTGCATATTTTAACTGCATTATAGTTTTAAAACTTAATAAATATGTAGAGAAACATGGGAAAATATTTTTTCCTTGACTTCCACCACCTATAAGTCTTTTTGATTAGTTTCCTGGTAAGTTTCCAGGCAGAACCTAGATACAAGTTATTTGTTGAGTTTTAATTTTTATTACTTTAAGTTTCTGAGAGATTTTGATGCTCATCATATTTGGGAATCATAATCTAGATTATGTTATGCCAAGAAGACTTGCTAGAATCATTTTGAGATTGATCATGACAATTAGATAAGTAATGGAAACATCCTCAAAATTGAAGCAAATGAATGGAAATTAACTTTGCTTCATTTTCACGTAGAAACTTAATGCCATTGTTATATTTGGGGGGTGTGCTTAACCTAATGAGGTTAGCCTACTATTGATTGAACGGGCAACTTACTGTTCTAAAACTTAAAAATATCACAAAAATTAAATGCACATTATTTTTAGTTTTGGTTAACCACGTTGTACTATGTGGTTGAATATCAGACTATAAAGTTAGACAAAATGCATCATTTTGAACCCATTAAGTAAAATAATGAGCTTTCCTTCTTGCTTCCAGCCATTACAAAATCACATTTGTGAAGTATTTCAAATTCATTTTAAATGGACCATTTTCTTTCAAATAACACGTGAAGATAGATGTATAAAACTGTAAACAATTTATACATTTTTACAGATTACTTTTGTGTGATTTGATACTGATTTACCTCTTTTTAATTGCACCAGAGAAACAGAATAAGAAGTTTGAAGCAGTAGGAGCTACATGTTCTGCTGTGATCAAGGAATTAGATGATCTGGCCTGTTTGCTTAAGGGGTCTCTATCTTGAGACTTTTATAGGGCAGTATTAAAGCTCTGAGCCTTCTTATTATGCCAATACCCAGAAGATTGCTTTAATGAGAAGTAAAGGGCCTTTTTCCAATTACAAGGGAATAACTGTATTAAGTTTCTGTGTTATGTCAACCTGCTTTGATTTGATTACTATGAGAGAAATGGATTTATCTGTCAGTGTTACTTAATTAAGCCTTCTCATTGATGGTTTGCAGAGTTATATAGTGTGGTTTGCACATTTGTGCCTAAATACAAAGAAAATTGGCCTAAAACTAAGACATGACCCTTGAAGATAACGTATAAGATTGATTGCTTGTCATTGCTGGGTCAGAGGCTGCAGTGTTAAACACAGGTGGAAGATTGGGTTGCTGAAAGACTGAAATAAAAATCAACTTATGGGAGTGATTATTGGAAGCAAAAGGGGGTCTGAAGAAAAAGTAGATTTTTTTTAGGGACAGTTTCTGAAGACATTGTTTGACTTCATCAATACTAGCCAAACATCTGCAGTAGGAAGTGAGATGAGATTAGACTTGAAGAAACAGGAGAAGCAGACTTGTTAAAAGTATAAAAGGAAGTAGAAGGAAAAGAAACAAGAGGACCGGATGCCATTTGGGAGAAGTGGACCATTGTGGTTCTGCAGAGCAATTACAGCCTGCAAATATTTCAATTAAGTCAGCAGCCTTTTCCCAGAGCCTCACGAATGGCACCCTAGGGAGAGAAGAGGTATAATGGAAAAAATAAAAAACTGTTATATGTTTTATTTAAGCTCTTTTTACTTATCCATTGGATGCTTTTTACCTATTACATAGACATTTAAGCTATCATTTTCTATATCTTAAATCATTTTAATATTAAGGTGATGAGAAATGATCACACAGTTTGAAAAAAATACATGTGAAATAATGTGTACATATTACCAGAATTCTGTCTATTTTATTAGGAAGTTGAAGTATTAAAAAGTTCTGTTGTTTATTGCTTTGTTTACCAAATAATTACATTTGAGTCTCAAACTTTGTGACAGATATTTGTAAACATGTTTTTAGAAAGTTCCAAGCACCAATGCACATGGTAAAACTTCCCCAATTGATGTTCTCTTGTGATTTTGATAGCTTGAAGATTGTGCAGTACTAAAATGGAGTGCTGTATTTATTTCCAACATCTTTAGATAATGGCAGCTCAGTTAAAATTTTTATTCTCGCCGAATTTGAAATCAATTTACCTTCTAAAAACATTATTTTAGTAGGACTGAGTTTCAGTGAAATACATTGAAGCCATCACACTTTATTAAGGAGGTATATACACATTTTCCATTCTTATACTCTACCCTACATTTATTCATACTATATTTTTCTTGACTCCTGCTTGGAATAGATGCAAAAGACCAACTTTAAGAGAAAGATACTTTAGTCTCCAACCTTTGAAATGATAGTTGCTAGGTAACACCAATATTGCGACACTTTACATTAGACTACTTAAACTAGATTACTATTTAAGTTAAATTATTGTTTCTGCTTCCAAATTGTATGGATTGATTTGACTTATAAAACTTTAGGACTGATAGTCTGCAAGTAATTCTTGCTTTTTACCTTCCCATGCCTTTTTTTTTTCTTTTGGGCCACTCTGTTGGTGTCCTTATTGTAAATTTTCTAATAGATTTCTGATTCAGAATCAGGAACATCACTAATATATAGTAGCTATACGTTTTGTTTGATTTATTGTTCAGGGGAAATGCTGGATCATGTCTGGGTATGGTAGGGTTTACTCTGGCTCTGTGCTAAGGAATCACTTGAGGAGTTGTAATCCTTGGGGACCATATGTGGTTCTGAAAATTGAACTGGGATTGGCTGCATGCAAGGCAAGGCAAGCACCTTACTCACTGTATTAGGACTTCTGGCCTGAAATGCTGTGCAGTTTGTTACTTTACTATCTGAATGTCATGTATAGAATAAAGCTTTTCCACTAATACAAGATGGGTCTGTAACAGTAGTCCAGGGGGGTAGGGTGGAGGTTTGGGATGCATGCGGGAACTATGGTGGAGGGAGGTCAACCCTGGTGGCGGGAATGGCTCTAAATCACTGTCAGTAAACACCTGAAATACAACTGTGAAAGTGTTGTAATTCACAATGACTTCAATAAAAATATTTAAAAAAAATAAAGCTTTTCCTATTTCATAGTACTATACCTTGTAATTTCTCATTTTAAATAACTGAAAATTAAAAAATAGATTGCAATAACAACTATGAACATGTTTTCCTTCTATATATTACTTTCCTTATGTAATGTATGCATTTATAATGTGAACTCTAAGATCATTTTGTATTCTTTTGAATTTTCAGATTATTTAGTAGTCTTTTCATTAGTACCAAGGAAGTCAGCATTGACTATAATGATCTGAAGATTAAAAGCCCTGGGATAGGACCCTACTCTTTATATTTAGTCTGTGTTAGAATACGCATGGGGTGACTCTACAACTTGTTCACTCTATCAGGTTTGAGAAGTGCCGGAATTTTCTGATGGTTCTCCTCTGATTCATTGTGAACATATCTCACAGAAACAAAGACATGGTCATAGGGTTATGGATATTATCTCTCAGTATTTCGAGCTCCTCAACCTTTTCTTCTGTTAGTACTCAAATTTACTTCAAAATTCTCTACTTAGAGCTCTTATTATACTGGGTGCTAATGAAAATGTGCACATCCTTAACACGCTCTTTGCTGATGAAATATTTTGAACTCTAAATTCATCTGGCACTGACAGAGAGCATATGCCATCTCAGTTTGTGTGGAGGGCTCAGCCAAGGGTTCTTTCTGGACTAGGAAATTAGTAGCATCCACAGATGTATGCAGTCTGTGAATCCTCAGGATGGTGTGGAGGATATTTAATAGTGTCTGTTGTAGAGAAGATTGGAGGCAGTGTAGACTTCAACATGTTTCCAAATGATTATCTTTCCAGGAAGAACTTAATTTCAGTTTACCAATGCATCCTGAATGTGTAGAAGCTTTAATCTAGAAATCGATATATTTCTATAATACTAGCACAACCTTAGAACAATGCAGCAAAAAAGAAAAACAACAACCCCCCCCCCAAAAAAAAAAACAACTCTATGGTGGTTTTCTAATTACAAGAAGTACTTAGAACCCTGTTGCTTTAGCATTACAAGTTAAGGAATTTTCACACTTGCTTCTTTAACATTGTGTTTGAACTCAATATAACTCCCTGTGTTCTTAGCATAAACCTTTGGTCAGAGTAATATTTATGTTGCATTCATAAGAGACAGAGAGATTATTTTAAAAAATAAATTGAAGTCATTACACTTAGCTACTGCCTGCTGAATTTTCATTCTGATTGTGCGGTAGAGGTTCTTGGAGAAGATGAGACTAGTTTGTTCTAAATAGAACGATTGTTTCTTAAATTCAGGAAAATATTTGAAAATTTGATTTGTTTAGTAGAACAAGGAGTCGTGACAATTGAGACAGAGCTGGAGAGATAGCACAGCGGTAGGGCATTTGCCTCGCACGCAACTGATTCAGGACAGACAGTAGTTTGAATCCGGGCATTCCATATGTTCTCTCCAGTCTGCCAGAGGCAATTTCTGAGCACACAGCCAGGATCAACTCTCAAGTACTGCCTGGTGTGATTCAAAAAAACCCCCCAAAACCAAAAAAAACCTTAATTTTGCTAGGAAAAAAATCATCTTAAATAAAATTAAACTTTACATATTTATAAGTCTTATCTTTCTTAGATTTAGGAAAATATTAGTGAGATATTCATAAGTATTGATTATTCATGATTGGTCAAATGCTCCCCTGACTTTTTTTTACAAATATTCATTTTGTTTTTGTTTTTTTTTGGGGGGGAGGGCCACACTCAGTAACTCTCAGGGGTTATTCCTGGCTCTGTGCTTAGAAAATGCTCCTGGTTTGGGGTACCATATGGGATGCTGGGAGATGATACCAAGGTCCATCCTGGGTCATCCGTGTGCAAGGCAAATGTCCTACCACTGCACCATCACTCGGGTCCCATAATATTCACTTATATTAACAAGGAATTGGTTGGAAATACTATTTTCTTAAATAGTTACTTAGAGTGAATCCTAGTTTTTCACTTTTTGCATTGACCCAAGAAGCTATTAAATATCCTAGTCCTGTAAATGTTCTCAGGGCAGAAAATGCCTTTTTTTTTTTAACCTTCCTTTTTGGGTTCTAGCTTTTACTTTGGATTTTATTCTTTGTTTCTTACTGTATTGTCAGATCATTACTGTATAAAGAAGATCGAGAACAAGTTTTATTATTTTTATATATCTAGAGGAGAGCTGTCCAAATATACTAGCATGTCCTGTTCTCAGAATGAAAATTAAACCCACTTACTTTCCACTTGACAAAAATGAATTTATAGAAGCCAGTAACTCGCTGAGATTAAAGAGCAAGTTCCTGAAGAAGTTCTACTGACATAAGGTCTCCCTCCCAGATTCCATTGCTGGATTTTCTTATGTTTTCTGTCTGTCTGATAGTTTCCAGGTCATTTTCCAAGGGAGCAAAGTGGGGCCATTAGCAGCCAGATAATGCATTTAATGAATGTTTTGGTGAGAATCATGGTAATGAATAATTATGTATTGTTTATCTTTTTTCCCTTTTTTTTGGGGGGGGGGGGAATGGTCACATCCATTGATGCTCAGGGGATACACCTGACTTGGCACTCAGAAGTCGCTCGTAGCAGGCATGGGGGACCATATGGGATGCCGGGATTCGAACCACTATCCATCCTTTGCTTGCAAGGCAAAAGTCTTACTGCTGTGCTATCTCTCTGGCCCTTGTTTATCTTTATTCTGGTCAAAGTGTTTAGTCCTAGTTCATCCTAAACTTCACTAGTTTGGTACTGAGAGATCAGAAGGGATCTTATGTGAGAACTGCTAAAATAAAATGAAATATATGATTAGGCTGTGTCCTAAAACAACTGCTAATCTCATTCAACTTAATCAAACATGTCTTTTTTAATTAATAATTTTTATTTTGACCAAAGTGGATTACAAATCAAATCTTGTATAGTTGAACTCATTTCAAATTTTAGAAAAATAAGTTTCTGTTATCCACTAACTAGTCTTTTCCCTTTTTTTCCCTGTTACCCAGTGTACTAACTGCTTATTATTTACCCATTTTGGACAGAAGATAACAGAATAGGAGAATGGCAGTAATTCAATATTCAGACAACTTTTATTCCAGGCAGTTTTCCATTTGTTGCTCTGATACCTTACCATGTGCCTTTACTGATATATCTTTTCTTATATGTTGTTTGGGGGTGCAAATCCTACATAAGAAAACTATATCGAAGTGTTGTTTCTTATATTACTCTTTGTGTTTTGACTGAGTTTTAATAAGGACATTTTCAATCTACCTGTACTGTATCACATATGGTAATGAGAGGAAGTTACATGAGAAAGCAAATTTTTTTCATAGGAGTAACATATATGACTGTTTGGTGTGGTAGAAATTTGAAGCTCTGTAGCTGTATGGTGGTTAATCCAGATGGTGGTTATTTGCATAATAAGCTTGATATGATTATATATTGAGTCAACCATACAAACTTCATTACTGTGCTTATTGTTGCTACTGTAGAGAATATTACTGTCTTTCATTATAAACTCTTTGCCATGAGTTCTGTAGACATTTTCTGCCTGGTTTTAGTACCCAGGTTAGTTAAGCTTCCCTCAGACTATTTGTGTGCTTCTGTTGATCCTCATTATAAATCTCATTTCACTCTTTCCTTCGCCCACTTGGAGGCTTCTAGAATTTTGACCCTTATCTAGCAAACAGTCAATGGATCACTGTACATAATGATAGTCCCATCTTAGCTCTGGTTTTATTGTCTCCTTTTATTTCCTTTTATGTTTCAAAAGGAGACTTTATTATTTTCCTTTTGATTTCTTCAATCATTTTGTCTATTTTTTTGTTGTATCTGTCTAATCTCTTGTGGACGCCAGTGTCGATGTATATTCCTGACAATATTCACTCTGCCTGGGGAGAAGTGACTTGACAGAAACTTAGAGCTGGTCGTGAAGGGAGTTGAAGATCTCCCCAAGGAGGTGTTTGGGCGATGGAGCAGAGATCTCACTGTGCTTGGATTCCCTCTTTGGCATTAACTGACTCTACAGGAGAGTTTTTTATTCCATCATCTAAGCATCCGGTTTCTGATATATGAAATAGAGATTAGTGTCTTGGTGCATTTAACTGCTTCACACAGTGTCTGAAACATACTTAAGCTATTTAATATTAGCTTTTTTTTTTCTCTCAGAAAAAAGTAGTTTAGGCAGAAGAGAGGCAGTTACAAAAATGTGGAGGTATGAAAGTGTGTGTTATGTCAGATGCACCAGCAGGAAATATGGAATGACTTAAGTATAGACCGTGTACACTGGATTTACAGAAAATATATACTCTGGACAGAATGGTTGGGATGCAGATGAGACTGTATACTGAATGCTGCTGAAACCAGCAGCCTAGAATAGAATTTAAGCTAAGGAGTGAGCTAGGCAACTGTTGATGGTATGGGGCGTGTATTTATCTTGTGTTCCCAATAGAAAAGGAATGTAAATCACAAACTCCTTGAACATGAAAATTACCCAGGGACCTTGTTAAACTGAACAGCTTTGTTCGCTTTTATCTCCAGAGATACAGGCTCAAAAGGTCTCTAGTGGACTCAGAGATGCAGGTTTTGAAGTGAACATGCCAGGTGATTCACATGTCTATGGACCTTCAAAGAGCTTTGAGATGTGTTGGGATAGTGTTGAAGGAAATGCTAACCCACTGGCAGATCTGATGAAGTTCTTGGGATGGGAAGAAGGAAACAAATGGATTAGAGTAACTTATTTACATTCTTGATAAATTTCACAAACCTATGCTGTAGCTTTGATTCACCTGCTGTGAAGAAATGAGCACCAGTTAACTTAGCTATTTCTTCAAAAAGCAAATATGATTGAACATATGATTGTTTTATTAGGTTTAGAGAACTAGGGATCAGTACCTGCATTTCATAAATTCCCATAGTGGGTAATAGGCCCCTTAGTGTGCCAGAACCATCAACATGATTGTAGTAAACTTAGATGCTCTTGTTGGGTGTCTCTGTTTGTCTGTTTGTTCCTGAAAGCTAGCTTTCCAGTGAGGGGACTGAGTGGTTTGTGTGTGTGTGTGTGTGTGTGTTGGTTTTTTGTTTTTGGGTCACACCTGGCAGTACTCAGGGGTTACTCCTGGCTCTACACTCAGAAATCGCTCCTGGCAGGCTCAAGGGACCATATGGGATGCCGGGATTCGAACCATCATCCTTCTGCATGCAAGGCAAAAGCTTTACTTCCATTCTATTTCTCCGGCCCCTGAGTGGTTTTATGTGTGTGTGTGTGTGTGTGTGTGTGTGTGTGTGTGTGTGTGTGTGTGTGAGAGAGAGAGAGAGAGAGAGAGAGAGAGAGAGAGAGAGAGAGAGAGACCAAATAATTGTGGAAATCGCTGCTTTTGATCTAGCAGAAAGCAAAGGAAAGGAAAAGCCTGCTTAAAAAAAAAAAAGACAGCAATGAAAGGAAGTAGAGAGGAACATATAGCAGCATGAGGTCAGAAAACGAGAAAAATGGATATGGGAAAAGAGCAGTCAGATTTGATTGGTTGCGAATCTATTTGTGAAGAAACCCAGCCAGTATTTAACCTGTTTTGAAAAAGCTAGACTTCCAGCATTTTTAATTAGTGGATTGCTCGCTTTTGAAATTGCCCAGTTGGGAATACTGAAGTTTTGATGTGTTTTATCTGCCTGCTAATTAGCAGGCTGCTTGGGTGACCACACTTTCCCCTTTATTCTATGGACAGAAGATGTATAGGAAGGTCTCTTGTAGCTCTCCAACTCAAGACTGGGTGAAAAATGCATAAAACTTTTAATTTTGTAAGGAGTTTGTTATAAATGAAACTCATATTCTGTTTCTTTCCCCAACTTGGTCCTTTTTTGCTTTTGCATACATTTTTCTTTCTTTCGGTACAGAACTTCTCGATCACAGTGCAATTTGACATTAATTTGTTGGCTGTTGTGGCCTTTTTAACACTTGCAGTATTGTTGTTCTCTGCCCACTGGATGCCAGTAGTGCACCTCTCCGTTTGTGACAGTCAAGTGTGTCTCTAGATTATCCAATACCATCTAGGGCAAATATTGCCTTAAGTAAAGAACCACTAGCAGGTGTTGGTATATATAACTTCCTTTCCTGTTCTCCTGTGCCTGTTTATCATATTTAAAATGATTTTTGAGGAGGTAGCTTCAAAGGGCTGAGGTACATACCTTAGCATTCTGGGAGCCCTGATTTGCTTCCTGGCAGAGCAACAGTCCCCAAACCCCTGCCCAGGCTAGTATTATGCACTCCCTCCCCCAGCTCCTGAAGCACCTTTAAGGCTGGGTCCTCAAGCAATTAATCAGTCAATAAATAAGTGATCTATTTTGCAATATGAGAAGGTTCAAGCTGTATGAAATCTTGTGGTGAATAAAGGGATTTAGTTCTGCTCCTTTATTACAGTTGGGCAGTTTCAGAAGACAATAAATCTCTGTTTTGATTGAAAATGAAATCAAAATAGACAGACACGAAAATGTACTTGTTGAGAAATTTTGTAATTATTATAATTTTGTTGGAATAGTAGAGTTTTGGTTAAAGATAAAGAAAATCATGCATACAACTTATTCATGTGAGAATTCATGGTGTAAGTGCATCTTCCTGCACTGTGAGTTGAGTTTGTATAGTTGAATTCCGGATGCAGAGTTGGACAGCAGAGATTGGCAAACTAATGCTCTTTAATCTCTTCCAACTGGCTGCATTTCTGAGAATTTTCTTGCACTTCCTTAAAGCATGCAGTCACTGATTTTAAGTAACCATAGGAAACACTGTCCGAGGTTATATTCACATACATATGTGTGTGTATATATATTTTTTAAAAGGAAAAGAAAATTCAATTTTAGTGTCGGCAGTCACTTTGAATTAAGTATAATGGTAATAGTTGCTACTCCTGGCTATGCGCTCAGAAATCGCTCCTGGCTTGGGGGACCATATGGGACGCCATATTGAACCTCGGTCCTTTCTGGGTCAGCCCCATGCAAGGAAAACGCCCCTCGCTGCACCATCCCTCCAGCCCCATGTTGTTGTTGTTGTTGTTGTTTTTATTTTGCAATTTTTTTTTGGTTTTTGGGCCACACCCGGCGGTGCTCAGAGGTTACTCCTGGCTGTCTGCTCAGAAATAGCTTTTGGCAGGCACGGGGGACCGTATGGGACACCAGGATTCGAACCAACCACCTGAGGTCCTGGAGCGGCTGCTTGCAAGGCAAACACCGCTGTGCTATCTCTCCGGGCCTGCAATTTTGTTTTTTAAGATATTTTAAAACACCGTGTTCTTTACCCCAAGTAAATCAATTAACTATATTATGATTACTACTGATAATAACCTAGCAGTATAAAAAGGAAAGACAGTGGTGCATTAAGAGAATAAACAGTAACATTGAAATGTTAGGAAACACAATAAATGGTATTATGTCTCCTGAACCAGAGCTTCACACCTCCTCCTCCAATTCTGTCAGAGGAAGTTTGTGATGGCCGTCTGTTACCAACCATGATCAAAATAATAGAACAGTGAAACTTTTTATACTTATAAAGGACCTTTCATCAAAAATCTCAAAATCATTCCTAAATTTAGAGTAACTGATCTTTGGAACACTTTTATGTTTTAAGCAATTGAAATAGTTACTTCATTATTATACTCTTCACCCTATGTGTTGGTGCTCTTAGAATTGATTGAATATGGTCAGCATTAGAAATTCCCAGGTACAGAATAAGACTTTCAACTTTCTGTTTGTTTTTGTCCATCTTTTATATCAATATAAAAGTTTGCCTTAATCATTTTAATTTCCAAATCATCTCACTCCCCAGATTGAGGACTTTTTTTGAAGTAAAAATAGCCTTTATTCAGAAGTCCTAAGAAAGGGGAGGGAGAGCGTAAGAGAGACAGTAACTTGCTCAAGAGAGCTTCTCTTGACCAGCTTGCTCAACAGGCTTCTCCAAAGGCTCAGAGAGCCCCAGTACACATTTCAGCCTGAAAGCAGGAAAACATTAAAGTCTACATACGTCTCAAGAAGGGAGATGCTGGGGACATATACTTGGGCACCGTTTACCCAGGCAAGACATGCTGCACATGGGCCCAGGGAGCATATGTGCCCAGATTGAGGATTTTAAACCAAGTTAGAATTAGTTAAAATCGTGACATTGTTTTCTTACTAAAATCCTTATAATGATAGAAATAGACTACTGAATGCTTATTTTTGTTCACTTTTTTTGTCTTATTTGTTGTGTATGTTGTTTGATATAGTGAAGTTTGACTTGAGAACAAAAAGCCCAAGAGCACGTAGTATGATTCCTTACCATAATTTAATATTTCTTGGTGTTTAGGTCATGCTAGTATATTTTCAAATTTTATCCAAGAGCATTTAATAAAACTTTAGGTATAGTTTCATGTCTATAAAAATGGAGGCTATGAAACATTGTGAAGGATGGAAGTAATTTTTATGTTCATACCTCTGGTTCCTGAGGGTCCAGTTCATTTCTGCTGTGAATTTAAATGAGTTAATTTAAGTAGATGGGTCAGAAGGCACTATCATCTTGGTAGCCCCATGCCTGAATCTTAATTAAAGGCAACAGGAGATTAATTTGAAACATTAATTTAAAATTCACATACAAAAAGAAAGAATCATTTCAAGAAAGCCTAAAGAACTTTTCTCTTGTCCCTAGATGTAGAAGACAGAAGTAGCTCAGGGTCCTGGGGGAATGGAGGACATCCAAGCCCTTCCAGGGTAAGTATATCTAATCTTTTTTCCCTGAAACCAGACAGCCCATATATGTAAATTGACGAACTGAAGGTGAGTTCTTTCCCTTCACATGCATAAAACTGACAAATATATAAGTATTCTAAGTTTAATGTGATTCCACTTGTCTTTGGAGAATTTTAATTCTGATGTTGGCAGATATTATTGAAGTTAACACCTCTTTCTCTTCTGCTAGTGAGAAGAAAAATTATTTCATTAAATATTTGCTTATACTTTGCTAGTTATTGATCTGCATTTTAGAAGTTATATGCTGTTGCCAGCAGAACTTAAAATGTTCTGATATTCTTGTAATATATTGGTATCAATGGATTTTTCAATAATTATAAAGATATAGCTTGAGATTCTATTCTACTTGTATAGTAATAAATTTGAATTGTTTTAGATTTGTAGACATACTGTTGTTCCCGTGATGCCTTTGGTTACCAGTTGGTCTCATTAATATTTTTGAATGTAAATAAAAATAAATCTTTATTCTTCCCTTCAGGCATCAATTATTATTTTGGACATGATGTGGAAGACTTATCAAATGGTTTAGGTTGTAGTATTAGGTTAGGTGTATTTTTGTATATATAGATCTTGGTCATGTTATTTCTTTTCTTTGAGCCTCATTTTTTCCAATTAATAAAATAAAGAAATAAAATTAGAGGATCAAAATCCATTGAAAGTTTCATTGAACTTTAATATGTAAAATTTTGTATATAACTGGTTGTTAGCTTAATTATTTCAAAGCTCTCTAAAATTCCATGTAAGATTTAATAGTATTCTTATGATACTTTTAATGAAAAATAGCAGCTCACAATGAAAATTTAATATATAGCCCCTACTCCCCAAGTCAGCTGTGTTAGATGAACACACTGGGCAAGAAGGGTAATGTCTTAAGACTAAGAATTCATATAAATTTGAGATGGTGGGTGGTCTCTATTTTGGCAGGAGGCAAGAAAGGTAATGAGGCTGTCAAAATGAGAACAATTCAGCTAGCTATAGTGACCCATTTTTACCTGTCCTTTGACCTTGTGGTCCTCACTCTAGTCTTTAGGGTTCAGTAGACTCTTGAAGCATACCAGTACCTTTGGTGAACTTGCACCAGCTGCTGAGCATGACATTCTAATACATTATATGACTAGGTTAAGGAAATCTTTCCTCCTCCTTATGTTACAGTTAGCACTTCAGATATGAATGCATTTACAGAAATAATTCCATTTCCCTTGATAGCAAGTGCAGGAGAAGACAGTACTTCCCTCTATTGTTCAATGCATTCAGACTTTAATTTCAGATTCTCAGTTTAAAATGCATGGTACTTTCACATTGTACTTTCACTTGTATTTTTGAGAACAAAGTCCACTTTAAATTTTCTGACACTTATTGCATTAAAAAAATAGTTCCTACCAGTTTTGTTTTTCAGAGAATATTGATGAATAATTTTGGGTTAGTTTTCCATAACTTAGATTTTCTATGACAAGGGAATATTCACAAGATATTGCTGTGGCTAACTTTTACCGGGCAACCTTTCCTCTTCTCTTACTCTCATCATAAAAATGGTGATATTAGCAGCTGCCTCACAGCACTGTGCCAAGTTTTAAATTAGATAACGCATGTTAAAATTTTAATGGACTCCATAGGATAGAGACACAATAAATGATCATCAGTATTATGTATGGCCTAAAATAGAATACGTATCAAACCCAGAGGTTTGATAGGACCAGGGAATTTTATATGCAACACCTTGTTATACATTTGCATTTAGGCTGCATTATAGCATCATTCAAATTTTCGTAAATGAAAGGAAGTTCTAGAGGGATTGTTTGAAACCTCAGGGGTTCCTATAATTCTCTAGAGATGTCATGCACATTTTCATTGTTCAGATACAGCATGTGTTTGTGTGTGGGCAGATTCAGTCCTTTTGCTAATATGCCAAACGATTCCTCTGAGTAAATTTGACTTGGACTTTATGGGTAGTGCAGCCAGCTGAGCAGAATGGTGTAGAATATTTTAATTTTTTTTTGGGGGGGATAAACCTTTTTTTAACCTTAGACAAATTTGAATCATAGCTGTAGATTTAGGTCTTTCTATATACTACAAGATTCCTCTATTCAAAGTAAGTGATTGAATAGTTTAAAGACATCACTTGAATAAAAAAAAAATTCCAAAGTAAAGCAAAAAGGTATTTTTATTGCTTTGTTTTGAAGTAAGCACACCTTGCAGTATTTTGGTGTGGCTCAGTCCTGGTTCTGTGCTCAGTAGTCACTTCTGACTACTGAATGATGAATCGCAGGGGGTCCATATGTGGTGCCAGGGATCAAACTGAAATTGATGATGTGCAAGGCAAATATCTTAACCCCTGTATTATCACTCAGGCCTCAACACAAGGTTTTGATAGTAATAACAAAATATGGCTAGAAATTCAAAACTGTTTTTTGTAGTATATTTTGTCCAAGTTCAGAAGTACTACTTTAGGTTCAAATTTTAATGTCTATTCATAGTTTTATTGTATTATATTCTCAATATTCTCATACATCACTATTATTATTTATTTATTTTTGATATTTTGGACCACACCTGATGGTGCTCAGGGATACTACTGGTTCTGTACTTAGAAATTGATCCTGACAGGCTTGGAGAACTATATGAGATGCTGGGAACCTAACACGGGTCTGTACTGGGTTGTCAAGCAATGCCCTACCACTGTGCCCCTATTTTAAATTTTGAAATAAATTCATTTTTTTAAAACTACAGTAACAGATTATTAAAATTTCAATAAAATAAAACCAAATATCTCTGTTTAAATAGCTTTTTTTGCTCTTCAAAAAGCAGTTCATTCTAACCTTTCTCTTATAATCTTTCTTAAAAATAATATAGGATTGGGTCCGGAGAGATAGCACAGTGGCGTTTGCCTTGCAAGCAGCCGATCCAGGACCATAGGTGGTTGGTTCAAATCCTAGTGTCCCCCGTGCCTGCCAGGAGCTATTTCTTTTTCTTTTTCTTTTTTTTTTTTTTTTTTTTTTGCCAGGAGCTATTTCTGAGCAGACAGCCAGGAGTAACCCCTGAGCACCGCTGGGTGTGGCCCAAAAACCAAAAAAGTAAAATATATATATAAATATATAGGATTATCAAAATAATTCTAATATTTAACTTTTATGTAGGTTTTTATAGGAAACATTTTATTTAATATTGTCCGTAGGTGTTAGAGGAAATTTCGAATTTTGACTTTTTGGGGAAGGGCCAAACCCAGTGGTGCACAGTGGTTAGTTCTGACTCTGAGCTCTTGTCTGGGGGACCATATGGGATGCCAGGAATTGAACCCAGTTCTATCCTGGATTTGCTCTGTGCAAGGCAAATACTCTACCGCTGTGGTACCACTCTAGCCGTCAATATTTGTACTTTGAAAACTCTAGAATTCTTTCTTATTCACTATCTTTAAAGATTTCAGTTTTTGGTCTTTTCATCTTTCTTCCCTTTCTCCTTCCCTCCCTCCTTCCCTCCCTCCCTCCCTCCCTCCCTCCCTCCCTCCCTCCCTCCCTCCCTCCCTCCCTCTCTCCCTCTCTCCCTCCCTCTCTCCCTTCTCTTGGAACTTTAAAGAGCCATTCCAGATGATAACCCTGTAGTGTTAGTACTAGAGTTTTATGCTTATGTTTGCTGATGTATGTTGCTCAGAATTGACCATGCTAAAAGATGACAAAGTCTCCGCTGAAAGTTCTGGAGGGCCTCTAGGGGTAAGGTTGACTATTCTTTAGGCCCATATAATATAAGGTATAAGGACCTCATGTAATCAAGACTTATGCTTTTGCCCTTTGAGCTATCTTTCTAGTTTTGCTGGTTTCTTATAATGAGGTTTCAGGGTGGAGATGATAGGTTATAGTTTCTTCATGTAACCATAAAACAAAATTTGTATCAATTGATTTATGTCTAATTAAAATTAATACCATTATTTTATTTACAGAACTATGGAGATGGGACACCTTATGACCATATGACCAGCAGGGACCTTGGGTCACATGACAATCTCTCTCCACCTTTTGTCAATTCCAGAATACAAAGTAAGACTAATTTAAAATTCCAATGACGTTTTTGAAACTAATCTCTGATTATACAAGGGAAAATACAAGCCCAGACTAGTGTCCTGTTTTTGGGAACTTGGAATTTTAGATAACTCACTAGGGAATTTTAAATTGTATAGAGCTATTGATGTTCTACACTTGGTAATAGCACATAAAGGGATATTTTCTACAGTCACATGAAATTACATGTCAGTGATTCTGAATCTGTGTGAAAGTTTTTTTTCCTTAGACAGCATCTTTGCTATCTTTAGCATTGCCATAGTAGTTTCCAAGTTAAAGTCAATATGGTGATTATTTCAGATTTCTGTTTTTTAAAAGGGGGCCAGTCTATTGACAACAGTAGTGATTCTATAGTAGTGTGAGTTTTTGTAAAGGGGTGTGGAAATGCCTTTAATAGTTTTAGTATGTTTTCCAGGTTTACTGCATCTTCTGTAGAGTAGGTATTTTCAGTTGAATTGTAAAACTTTGGTTGTGCATTTACTAAGGTGTAAATGTCAGTATTAGTGTTTCAGGCAGTCCTTATGCACTAAAATAAAGCTATATGGAATTTCAGACAGTCTGAGTTTCCAGAAGACTTTCTGTTAGCATCCTTTGCATATTCTTCTGCTTTGTCTACCTTGGACGACTGTTAACATCAGAAATCTGAGCAGTGCAAAGCTAGTGTATAATGGTATAAAAGGTCCCAGTGCTTTGTACTTTACTTTGTATTGAAAAATTAGTGAAACTTAATGTGTAATTTTAGATCTCTCAACCTGTTCAAATTCTGGTACAAACTCATCAATGTAAGTTAAGGTTTTTGGTTTAAGCTGTTGGAAAATGTGCAGTCATAATTTTATCTTTCTGAACTGTAATTGCCAATGTTTCTCAAGAATGCTGTGATTTTTAAAATCTTTGAAAATGTACTTGAGGGGTTTGGGGAAAAAAAAGAAAATGTATTTGTTACTTAATTTGTAGATAGGTCTAGTTCTTCAATTTCAGTCAATTTATTTAAAATTACCATCAAATTCATTGGGGGCAATTTCAGGTGTTTAATGAAATAGTCAAAGTAGAGAAATACTGCTTTTTATCTTTAATAAATAATACCGTGTTTGTGTTTTAGGGTGTTACCTCAAATTTAAGAAATTGTATTTGATTACAGACTACTTTTCATCTATCCTGTAGGTTAGAGAAATCCTATTACTCGAAATAGTAAACTTCATGTTTATGTTTGACTTACTTATACTTGTTTCTTTAAAATTAATTGTTGATAGGGAAGCACAATGTGTTTTCTATTTTTAGAATAGAGATTCTTAGATATATGATCAGTATCAATGTTAAAAAAACAGCCTTCAAATCCTCAAGAACAATATTAATCATTTTGAAGTCTAACATATCACTTCTCTTTCTTACATACTATAAAACAGAGTAAAAGATTAATTTTAAAATAATCTTGAGAAGTCATACTTTAAGTTTAAAATTAAAACATCCTTAGCAAGTTTTAAAATTATCCTTTGATGAGACAAAGTAAGTAAAATAAAGCAAATAAGTCATGACTTACATTCAGAATTTTAAGTTGTGTGCTTGGAAGGAAGTTTTTCTAAAGAATAACTTGATGAATTAACATTGCAGTAAGCAATAATTGATACAAGTATATTACATAAATTCTTCCCACCAATGTGTCTCACAGACAACTGTTTCATAAACGACATTCATTTTTCATTCCCAACAGTATCTGAAATATAAGTGGGCTGGGAGTCTAGAGCCCGATGACCAGACTGACTCTTTTCACTTGATCTTTGTGGAAGCTGAAAAGTCCATGTCAGCCCCGTTCTTTTTCCCCTCTGCCCTCCTTCCCTCTCGTTAAACTCTTAAATATGGAGGCCAAGACAGTCTCCTGCATTGTGATAGGAAATACTGCTATGTCCGGGAGCTGCCACCACCCACTGTTCCTTGTGAAAGGCCTTCTCTGTTAGGTAAGCTGTCTGCTCTGAAACATGGCTCTTTATTGTTTACAAACTGCTACATTTTCCACCTCAAGCAGATTTTTGTACAGAAAAGAATTGTGCTTGGTCTAAATGGTTTATCTGACATTAACAGTGTAGTGTCAGGCTGGGGTCAAAGAAGGCGCCCTCAGAGCAAGAGGGCATGGTGCAGTGTGCAAAAAGGAAAAGGAAGAAAAAAGGCATTTCAACACTGTGAAATACCTTGCATTTTTAGTTTGGAGAAGAATTTTTTAAAAATATTTTTAGTGCCATGACTTCGATGCTGCATTAGAAACTTCCCACCGCTGTAATTTCTCACATCCCAGACGCCTCCTTGATTTGCTTGAGTATTTCAGTCTAGACTTGGGGAACAAAGATTCTCAATGATTTTCCCAAGCTGCTGTTTATTTAAAATGATGCCTGCCACTTTTGAGATGAGCCATGCTGGAGGTTTTTATCTTGACAAAGAGAAGAGATAGGTATTTTTCAAGAAGTCAAGGCAGCCTATTTATAAATAGCCTGGAAGATTTGAAACAAATTGTGATCTTTTAAAATATGATCTATTTGTGCAAGCAATTTAAACTCATAGAATCTGTAGCATATTGAAGATGGTTCTTTGTGTCCAAAGCCATGTATTAGGTTTAGTCGTCATGTATTATGGATGGAAGTGTTCGTTCTACCGAAAGCAGTTACTGGGCCATGCTGCAAGTTTTTGACAACAATCCAGTATGAACCTTCAGACTCTTTAGTTTTAATAAAACTTCATATGATTTCTTTACATGTCAGAGGCTTAAATAGACTATGATGTCACATTGGGGTAAAAGTTGTAGCACCAGAAATAAATCAGCTCCTTTATTGGACCAGATTCCCCATTGTCGAATCAATCAAGCCTTTGACTGAATTAGGCGTCTGCTACAGAAACAAGTGACACTAATTTTACGGGAAAGAGTTATTAACTGCAGATGACCTGATTTTTTTTTTTAAGGAAACTATTCACTTAGTGAGGCTTTATTTTATTGAAAGAAAAGCAAAAGTAATAAACCACTTTCCCTGTTGGGGAGTGAATTATTACTGTATATTTTGTTCTTTATGTCTGCAGAATTTTGAAAAAAATTGAAAAAAATTGCAGACCTTGCTGATATATTTGCTCATAAACTTTGTAATGGTTACAATACTTATTAAAATTCTGAACTCCGGTTTCACATGAATGAGTTTGCACAACCTTATTGAAAAATATTTATATTTTGTAAGAAAATATCAAAACCCATTTGTTATCTTAAATTTCTAGTGATTGAAGAGTAATTGAGTATCTTCATGAATGTAGTTAGACAAATATGCTTGACTCTTAATATAATACTCTAGTTGATAGTTGGCGTTGTATGTGTGTATACATAGAGAGAAGGAGCAGTGGATCATACACACTGTTGGTGTGAATACTTGTCTCTAGTTGTCGAAAGTTTTGAAAATTGTTATTATAAATTCTTTAAAGGAAAACGTAACTGAATAAAAGAGACACCATTTTTTAATAAAAGATTGTGCATGACATTTGGTTTTCTTTTGGGGCATTAAAACTTTTAGCAGTGTCATTTAGCTGACAGTTAGTTACTGAGTCCTAACTCATTGATTTCCCTGGTCAGAAGAAGCTAGTTGCAGTTTCAGTTGTGTGAAAATTATCTGGAGAAGATGAATCACTTTTTCCTTATGTTTAACTACTTATGAATATAAATGATAATATTGTATACTTAACCTATTGAAAACTTGCCCCTTAAAGTTTTTAAACACTGTGGTTAAACCTCTATTGATAAGAGTGTCTCTCAGAATAGGTTTATAAGACAAAGAGGATATACCTGAGTCTTGAGTTTTTAAGAGGATTTTATGTAGTGAAATCGTTTAAAATCTTGGCAAGATATTTGTATGTGAGGACTATGAATTTTTAAAGTCCATTTTGGGGGAAGTGGCAGTATTAAAATTTTGTAGGTAATAGTTCAAGTATTTCTAGAATTTTAAACAACATATTTTTTTTAGCTAAAATTCTTCGATCTGAAGAAGGATCTAAGCATCCATTTTTCTTCTATTGTTCCAGACCTTTAATGGAAAATCAGATCATTTGAATGAGCAGGTTCCAATAAGATTATATACATGGATTGGTAACTGAAGGATGTGAAAAGTGATACTTTCGTACAGTTGGGTGCAGCTTAGCTCAACATCAGCTGCTGTGTTTTACAGCCCCTTTGTGAATGGTTCAGTTTTCTTACTGTGGTATTTGGTTCTAGTTCCAAACACGGGTACTCTACCAGTACCATTTCCCACTCTGAAGTAACTGGTTTCTAAACTAGCTTAATGGAACATTTTACTGCCGAATTAGATTGAGGTTTCAGACAGAATTGAAGAAAGCTGCTGGCTTATAGGATGACCTTTGAATCTCATCTGGGTTAGCGGTTGATATTTTGATTTGGTTACTGTGGTCATATTGTGACAGCTGCTAGCTCATTATAATTCGGTTCCACTGCTCCGTCTGCCTAGCAGGAATATTTAGGTTTGTATTACTTCAGAGTGTTTATGGCTACCTATAGTTTAGCCCAACACAAAGGTGAAGTATTGTGAGCATTGTCAAATCCCAGTTGCAGAGGCCACTGTCCCAGTCTTGTGACTGAGTGTCTGCTAATGTGCTGATTTTTTTTTCTTTTCCATTGGAACTGGAAATAGCCAAAAAAAGGAGATTTTTACTCAGAAACCTTGAAAACCTTAAAAGAGTAAAGGAGAAGAAAGATCATGAATACAAATTAAAAAAATTTTAATTAAAGCATTATGATGTACATAATTGTGCATAATAGAGTTTTAGGCATAGAATAAATGTCCAGCCTCCCACCAGTATCAGCTTCCACCCACCAATATCCCTGGTTTCCTTCCCACCTTCCAGCCTACCTCCTTAATAGGCACTTAAAAAAAATTTTTTTTTGGACTTCTCACTATTTATAACTGATATCAAATACAAAGTACATTCATTGTACATTGCCAATCTTTCTAGCAAATTAATAAAGCTATAGAATAAATAGTCATCCATTACACAATACTTATGGGTATATCTAAGACAGAAAGTATTTTTTGTTTGTTTTTGAGTCACACCCTTTGACGCTTAGGGGTTACTCCTGGCTCTGTGCTCAGAAATTGGTCCTGGCTTGGGGGACCATATGGGACTCCGGGGGATCGAACCACAGTCCGTCCTAGGTCAGCCACATGCAAGGTAAACATCCTAACGCTGCACTATCGCTCTGGCCTCAGACAAATTTTTGTTTTGCTGTTCATTCTATACAAAGCAGGAGTAAGTTTTAACTTGCTCTCTTAGATCAATATTTTTTTCCAATGCAGGAATATACATATTTGGAAATAACAAAATCTGTATAACATTGGTAATTACCCGATGTTCATAAATGCCAAAATCAAATTATTTATGTGCCTATGGAATTTAAAAATTGAATGTACTTTTGAAGTGCTCTCAAGTAGTGATAGTAAGCAACTTGCAAGTTAATTTAGTTAGTGATGGGACTTCAGTGCATCTTCAGTGTGTTTTGTTTTATTTTTAATGACAGTTTCAAGCTTGCAGTTACATTGATATCACTTACGGGACTGATTTTATGATATACACAGCCTCTGAGAGATGTTTTAGCAAAGACCTTATTTGTTGTTTACTGAAGTTGGGAGTGTCTTAGTTTTTGTGTTTGGTTTTGGTTCATACCCAGTGATGCTCAGGGGTTACTCGTGGCTCTGCACCAAGGAATCATTCCTGGCAGTGCTGGTGGTGGGGGAGCACCATATGAAATGCTGAGGATCAAACCCAGGTCAGCAGAGTGCAAGATAAGCACGACCTGTACTATCACTACATCCAAAGGACATTTTTTGGGGAGGGGGGTGGTTAATGTTTTATACTTAAAGGGAATGCCCCAATTATTAACAAGTCAGAATATTTCAAGTGTTATCACAGAATGCTTTTATTTATGCTAATATTTAGTCTGAGAGAGAACTGACTTGTAATCTCTGTCTTGTTATTATAGTCTGTGGGATCTAGCAGGCTCATTTCACATCTGTGAGAGTGGAACAGACCTTTGATAATCTGTGAGGTGATTTTTGTCTTCTAGTCCATTGGTGTGCCATTTTGACCTTACACTGTGTGTGTTACCTTTAGAGATGTTTTTCATTTTCCCAACTCATTGGTCTGTTTTATTTTACTTCCAGTATCTTTTCTAGTTCTGTGTTTTCCACTTGTGATTTTTTAAACTAAGTTCAAATGGTGGTTTATTTTCTACTTCAAGTCATTCTAAATTTATTGCTAAGTGATTGAATTGATCAAAGATAAACCAAGAAGTTATCTTTAGATAATTACTTAAGTTACATCCATTTAGGGTTGTAATTTTATGCATGGTCAAATTCTTGGCATAAAGTTGTAGGTTCTAATAAATATCTGCTGAATGGCTTTATTCATGAATAAATCAAGAAATCAGATATAGAATATTTAAACCCTGAAAAATGTCCATATATTAAATTCAGATTTCTATCTTACAATATCAGGGGAAACTCTTAAGTAAGAGTCAGTCAGAGAAAAAATTCATTCCACAGTTCTATTTCCGTCACTGTAGAGGATATTCTTCTCATGGTAAGAAGTGAAATTTAATTCAGTGTAGTTTCATTTTTTTTCAATAAACATCATATGGTATTTATGAAAGGAAGGAAGTAAAATCAATATTTTTGAAAGGCCACTGAAAAAAAAGTTTTGTTTTGTGTTCAAATAAGATAACTTGTTTCCTTTTGCCCTGTCAGTAAACATTTCTGTTCCTCTTTCATTGGTCTTCCTTTCTGTTTTGCTACCTTGCTCTTTGGGATAGCATATATTTAATGCAGTAACAATCAAATTATTTTACAGTTAAACTAGATAGAATTTCTAAACCATGTTTTATAAAATTGAGAAAAATGACACCAGAAGTATGTTACTTGAAAAATATGGCCAACAGAGAGTAATGTTGGTCTTCTCAATAAAGATTTCTTACATACATAGAAAGTTAATGATCTTCAGAAAAAAAGAAATCATAGCGGTTTCAAGCAAAAGTGGAAAACAGCTTGCATTAAGTAGAAATGCCTTTGCTTGGTAGGGATGTGACTAACAGTAGCTTACAGTAACATTTTCTCTTCTGGAGTGTTCTGGCAGGCCGCTACATTCCAAATCAAGGCTGGGAGTCTTAGACTATTTAATTTTCTTTAAGAGAAAACAAGTAAATTTTTAGATTAAACACTTTTGAAAACTAACTTCTAGCCTTAAACTTTCATATAACAAGAAAAATGTAAAAAATGTTTCTGAAAGGCTTTAAACATGTGTAACACACAGCTCTCTCTCTCTCTCTCTCTCTCACACACACACACACACACACACACACACACACACACACACACACACACACACACACACACTCTCTCTCTCTCTCTCTCTCTCTCTCTCTCTCTCTCTCTCTCTCACACACACACACACACACTATCTCTCTCTCTCTCTCCATGAGTGGATACAGGAAGATGAAGAAAGGGCAGGTCTGAGAGCCTCATAGGCATGGCCACAGGTGGGCCTGCTCCTGTCCTTTTTCCTTCAGAGCTGCGCCTTCATTCCCTTATCCCTCCAGCAAGGTAGCAACTGGCTACTGTTTAACTTTGTGCCTGTACTAGACAGTGGTCGGCACATGCGGCTCGTGAGCCACATGTGGCTCTCGACACTTTTAATTTGGCTCTTCTGTGTGCCAGGCGGCCGCTCCAGGAGTCAGGACTCTGCTCCTAGCCTCTGTCAGTGAACGTCCGGTGTGGCTCTCAAAATAAATTTCAATCGTGGTTTTGGCGAGATTTGGCTCAGTTGAAAAGAAAGGTTGCCGACCACTGAATCCTAGAACATTCTCATTTGGATCTCTGGCTTGATTCCCTACTACCTAGCCCAGAGCGCCCTACTTAAACAGCAAGCCGAGAGCTCCAGCCACCAACCTTTTCTCTAGTCCCTTTGGTGGTCTTTGGCAGAGCTAAAGGTCACTTCCCACTTCCACATATTATTTGCAGCTATTGAGAGCAGGGCTACGTGCAGCAATTGAGAGCAGGGAGGTCCTGGACTTGTCCCTACAAGGGCCAAGTTTCTCTGTACTCTGCCAAGGCCGTCCGTCTCCTTGATTTACTAGCTACAACCTCCAGCAGTGTCATCAGGAAGTTCTTAGACAAGAATGCTAGGGCCTTGCGCAAACAACAATAAACCACTATTTTATTATGTATACAATTGTATTTGTTGATATTGATTGCAGAGAATTCAGTACTGCCAAAAGATTCGTTTTAGTCAACATGCCAGACTGTGTGAAATTGTGGTGAGAGCTCCATCCATTTTTTTCTAAGTCACTCACCTCTATTGAAACACAGCCATCACGTGAATCAAACTTACGAGAATGAAAATTCAGGGCAGGACCAAATGTCATTAAGGAAAGCAGGATATGGAAAAAGTTTTTATTTTTGATGAGATTGTTCTAAGTTTTTCATTGGAACCTTGGTTTCTTTGAAATTTTTAATATAATATCTTTAATTACCATATTACAAACATGATTGTAGTTTGGTTTCAGTCATAAACAGAACACCCTCTTCACCAGTGCAACATTCCCACCACCAATGCCCCTCCCCCCCAACTTCCTCCTCCTAGACCCCTGCCTGTATTCAAGACAGGCATTCTACTTCTCTCACTCTTTAAGATTGTTATGATAGTTGTTAATGTAGTTATTTTTCTAACTGCACTTACCCACCAATCTTTGTGGTGAGGTTCATATCATGAGCTGGTCCTTGTGGCCCTCATCTCTATTGTCTCTGGGCATTATTACAATAATGTCTTTTATTTTCCTTAAAACCCATAGATGAGTGAGAGTTTTCTGTGTCTATCTCTCTCCCTCTGACTTAATTTCACTAAGAATAATAATAATAATTTCCAAGTGCATCCATTTATAGGAAAATTTCATGACTTCATTTCTCCTGACACTGCATAATATTCCATTGTAGTTTCTTTGAATTTTGCCTAAGCCTAAGCCTGACAATTAAAATATGCTTATGCGAAAACTATTCAGTAACATTCTTCTTGATTGGATTCTCAGGCAGGGAATTCATAGTTTGCATTTCTCAAGCTTTTTTCATTGTTCCTCAGTTCCAGGAAAGCTATCAGTGCAGTTAAGGAATCCATGAACCTAAGGTCCGTGAAAGTTGTGTATTACTTTAAATTTGATCTTCAATAAACAATAAGGCCTTTTAACATTACAACAATTATAGAGGCCAAAGCAAAAAGGAACTCAGTTCGAGTACTGCCAGGCTTGAGAGGCATCATCAGAAAATGGATGAGGGCTAGGGATCACTTTGACCAGTCAAGGCCTCTCTACTTAATGGTGATAGGACTTCAAATACACTTATGGGCCCCAAGCATTTTCTATTCAAAGCAGAAGTTTGTATAGTATCAGTCATGCCTGTTATACCTGTCCTTCAGAAGTACTGTGAACAGGGCATGTTAAGTAGGTCCTTAAATAATCCTCTCTTTGTTTTGGGACCACACTCAGTGTTGCTTGGGCTAAATTCTATCTCTGCTTAGGGATCACTCCCTACAATGCTAGACACCTGTGGGATCTGTGATTGAACTTAGACCAGCAGCATGCAAGGCAAGTGCCTTTCCCACTATATGATCACTCTGGCCTCAGTTATGCTTATTTGGCCAACATTGCTTTATTAATGTGGAAAAAAGAAAAGTGATCGTCATCAAGGCCCTTTTGTGGAGTTTGTGTGTTGTACCCATGTCTGTGAGGTTTACTCTCCTCCCATATCACAGAGATGAGCACATGATATGCACTGATATGTCCCGGTTTTCAGTGTGTATTTGACTGATGGGGCAATGCCTGTGATGGTAGGGCCTCTTGTCCAAGGCACATTCTGCCTTACACCCAACCTGTGATGACAGGTTCTTGTGCCTTTGACACAGAACAGAGATCAATGGTTTAGTAACAAGTAACAAGTGATAAGTGATTGTGGTTTTTTTTTTTTTTGGGGGGGTCTTTATTAAGATATTTATGATGTTTTTGTGACCAGAATATGGCATAAGAATGGTAAAAATTGTGTCATTATAGGTCCTTTTGCTTAAAGTCAAAGTTTCCAAGAATATATTTAATGATGTTAATGAGGACTTTCTGTAAAATTATAAGAACTGCTTTGCTCTGTTACTTATGGCATTGCATGCTATACAGTGATGCTCTGTCACATTCTAAGTTTTTGATAAGTCTATAGTCTTTGGGCTTTGGGCAATAACAGATTTAAATTTAAAACACCATGACCTATTGAGATTGGATCAGACGGCAGTTAAAATAATGTGGACTATTCAGCTTCTTAAATATTAGATCAAAAATGTAAAGTTTTCAGTAGGTATGTCTTGTGTGATACCTTTGTTGAATACATATGTGCCCTTTGGTGAAATATTTGTCCCCAGCCAAGTTTCACTGCAACTTAAATGTTCTCATGTTTTATTATTACACATGGCTTTAAAAACCCTCTGCATGGTACTTGAATGGTGAGACCAGGCACCTATTGACAAGTTGAGATTTTATTGGCCCGCAGTGTAGTCATCTGAATAATGGAGTAACCATCAGGTAGGATGCTTTACACCAAGGATCTACTGTTACACATACCTTCCATGTTTTCAGAAGTGTGTTGGAGATAGTCTTCTTTCACTCTGGTTCTTTCTTCTCTGAAAAACCTTGGCAGAGGATGTTGCCTCTATATGTGATTATTCTCTCATTTCTTTCATTCCGAAGGGATTCTGAATCCTTCCTAAAGAATCTTGCTTTGGGTAGAAAAAAGTTTTTAGTACATGTTATTTTATTCCCTTTTACAGACAATCAAGCCTAGGAAGCAAAAATTGCAATATATATGGGGAATAGATTGGATTAAATTAAATTTAATCCCTAGTCACTTGATAGATCTAGCCCAGCATTCTTTATGGAGGGGAGATTTGGAAGGGGAGATAATTGTTTATAACATCTCCTTAGTTCTTTGACATGTGCTTATTAATTAAAAAAAATGCAAGGAAGTTTCACTTTAAGTTGATATAAAATTTTACTCATAATATTGTCTATGTTCATAATGAAACATATTTTCTATAAACTGAACATTCTATTGCTTTAATATGGAGGAACGAAGAATGGGGAGCTGATGAGTCAACCCCTAGGTTGCTGCTCTCTAAGTGTGTGACCTTTGGCAATCCTTTCCTGCTCTCACAGAATTTCGCATCCAAGGATGGGGTCAATGTTTCACTGGGGCACCCTGAAAAGCACCCGGCCTGCAAATTTAGTTTTTGTAAATTATTGTTATATCTACATTTATTTTATCTAGGCTTTTTTCTCTGTGTATTGGGCCAGCTTGGCAAAAAATAATCTGAAAACTTGAGAGTCATGTCATGATTTTTGGCAGAATGTAGAAATGATTAATTAAATGCCACCTCCTCATGGACCACATTCAAGCCGAATGAAAATATAAAGTGTGGAATATCAAATATCACTTGGTGGAGAAAGGGAAGACAAAAGCAGAGAAAGATGAGAGGAAGAGACACATGAAAAGCTAATGTAAAAGCATTCTGATCGGAAAGTACAATTTTCTAGCCTTGTATTATCAACTCTGGTGTGGCTGGCTCAGTCTCTGAAATTACTGGCTTACTAAATACTTGTGCCTTTCTTTCACCTTGGCTATTTAGACCAAGCAATACATTTTTATTTTTTTGTACCTTGTTAATAAGTTATTTTAATTTCTGTACTCTTGTTTGGTGTGTCATGTTTGCTATTTCTAAAAGTCCATGCTGTGATACTGTCTCAATGAACCAAAGACTGGAAAATAACACAGCCTGGATACATGTTAAATACAACCATTGGTATTTCTCTTTCCTGATGATTTTTGCTCTTGTAAAACTACTAAGAAATATTTGAAATAGAGACTATGAAAAATCAAAGTTGGAATTAAAAAACTGTTTATGCCTGTACTTTAGCTCATTTTCTTTGTCCCAAGCCTTACTCTTACCACCAGTTGAGTAGCCAAATTGAATGCTTCAAATGCAAGCATAAACTACGTGTAAACTGATTTACTTATGGCCATGGCCAAATCTTGGTGGAAAATTGATTAGTGACTTCAGAATTTTCATTGCCATCAAAAAAGACCCAATTATCGATACTTCCAGAAGTCTTAAAAATCGAATCCTGGGCCAAGAGATAGTATGGAGGTAGGGCATTTGCCTTGCATGCAGAAAGATGGTGGTTCGAATCCTGGCATCCCATATGGTCCTCTGAGCCTGCCAGGAGTGATTTCTGAGCATAGAGCCAGGAGTAACCCCTGAGCACTGCCAGATATATCCCAAAAACCAAAAAAAAAAAAAAAATTGACATCTGATAGAATAAAATCATATTTTATTATGCATGTGTTATAGTATAGCTTCCCTTACTCTCATTTGCTGATGATCTCACAAACATTTGGAAATTGGGATGTGGTTTGCATAAGCATTTTTAATATTTTGAAAAAGTGGACAACTTAGAAATCTTGGTTTTGGGAAATATTCATCAAATGAATAATATTTTAGTGACCGAAGGAATCATTTTTTATTTTAGCTGAGTTCCGTATTTCTCCTACTGAGGTAACTCATGCAGATGTAGGTACCTTAAAAATTCTAAATATATATACTTTTGTGGTTTCATTTTCCATTTCTTAGTCATTTTATGTAGTTTGAGTACCAGATTGAAAATAAAAGAAAAGCTGCCTTTTCCTACTTTTAAAGGCATTTTAATAGTTAATGAGAATTTGCCCCCTACCCTCATGAGTTTCATTTAGTTCTGAAATAAAAATTTACTGCTGTTCTGTCAGCTGAGTTGATACTAGTTTAAGGGTAAAGTTGAGCTCACACCTGCTCTAGTAACATTAAAAGACACCTTTATATGATTTTTTTTTAGAATATTTGCAGAGTAAAATAGGCAAGAGAATTTACTGTTCCTATAATTGTAACTATAGACCTTGCAAACACTAGAGGAACTACTTTATAAATTGGCTTCAAGTTGCTGATAGTGGGCATAGTTAGAGGCCTTCCTGAAGTAACCTCTGCTCCGCAAGTTGAAATGTGGTAGCAGAAATACAGTTGGTTTGCATAGTCAGTGGATCTACATTAACACTGTGAAGTGTCCGCGTGAGAAAATCTCTGCATTTTTAAGGCCATTTGGCTGTCTGAGGCATGGTCAGTTAGTTAGGCAAAGTATAATGACTTTTATCAGTGCTCTACTTAAGGGGAAGGATATGTAAAGTTGCATACACTTAGGTGGCTAATTAATCATTAGTGTAGACTAGTAAGGATGCAATGGAATATATACATTTCAGCACCTGTTAAAGTTCTAGCAGAATTTTAACCTTTCCATTCTCTTCTCTGTATAGAGTGAGTTCTCTTACTACACGTGAAAATCTTCGTGGTGCTGTTTATTTGGGGGCCACACGTGGTGCTGCTCAGAGGTTCCTCTGGTCACTACTCACTCTTGCACTAAAATATCATTCCTCTTGGTCTCTGGGAACCATATGGAATGCCACAGATCGAACCCGAGTTGGCCCCTTGCAAGACAAAAGCCTTCCTTGCTGTAATATCACTTCAGCCCCACATGTGAAAATCATGAATAAGGAAGGCTGGCTTTACAGCAAACATTGGTTTTCAGGGTCATTGTTATTTAGCCACAGATTTTAACTGTTAAGATTAGATACATTCTTGGACAAAAATATTTCATACTTGCTTGTAGATGACCAGTCATGGCTTATAATAATTATTTTAATATGTGGAGAGCAGTAGCTTTCCAAAGAATCTATACCAGCTCCCCACTCCCCCACCTCTGCTTTCTCTCTCTCTCTCTCTCTCTCTCTCTCTCTCTCTCTCTCTCTCTCTCTCTCTCTCTCTCTCTCTCTCTCATTTATCCTCCTACAAAACAATGTTCATTTTACAAGTTCATCACAAGTAAATATTCAAAAGAAGAGCTTTTTTTATATGCTAAGTTGGAAGGGTTAGAGAAGATAAAACATAGATCCCAAGTTCAGTTTTTGGCTTAGTTGTTTCATGAGCAGTTTTTACACCTCATATCTTCGCTCTCTTGATTTTCAGATGGAGAGGAAGTGCTCCCTTATGTCAGTGAGGGAAAGGGCAAATTACATATTTGTGAAAGCTAAGCAGACTGTATTGCTGCTTTGTAAGTTTGGCTTTTTAAATAAAGAAAATTAATATATTACTGATATCTGTACTCAGAAGGAGTTTCGTGTATGTGTATTTTTTATTCATTTTTGTTTTGTGGGGCCACAGCCTGTGATGCTCAGGGGTTACTCCTGGCTATGTGCTCAGAAATCGCTCCTGGCTTGGGGGACCATATGGGTTGCCAGGGGATTGAACCATGGTCTATCCTAGGCTAGCACATGCAAGGCAGATGCTCTAGCACTTGTGCCACTGCTTTGGCCCCATACATATATTTTTAAAAGCATTCATATCAGTTTCATCTGTACTAGATAGAAGCCAACCAAAATTATATATACTTCAAGACTCAAATTAGTCCTTGGTTCATTCACTTATTCTTATGAAAAGTCTGTGGCATAGGTGTCATAGATTAATATTAGATGGTGACAACACACTTCTGTGAACCATCATCATGGTTCACGGTCCAAGAAACAATCATGTTATAATTCATTCATGGTATTAGGGAAATATTGCTGTCTATAAAGTGCTTTAACCATAAATTTCTTCATAATTAGGACTACATATGAGTACCACTCTTATTACAGTTAGCTTCTTACAGTAACCCTTTTTGTTAGAGATTTATTTCTCAGTTCTGCAGAGGGAGAGGTTGTGAATTGGAGAGATTAGATTTCCTATCCTGGACTATTCATTGTAAGTAGCAGAGCCCTAATTTAAACTGGAGCTGCTGAACTACCAAAGCCTTGTTCTTAACCACCTTGCACTGCCTCACTTAGAGAGAATATGGAGAGAATACCCAGAGGTACAATAGCAGTTAAGTGTGTGTTCAGCTGCAACTAATAGAATACCTGATAATAGTCAAATACGGAAAGCTTTTTTCTTCATAGAAAAGAATGTTAAGAGTGAGGACTTTGCCTTTGTGGATTCAGCAAAGCATTGTTACATCTTTTCTACCCTTCTCAATTTCCTGATTTCTGAATTCTTTACCTCCCCCCCCCCATCTTGCTCTCCTTGACAAATGGCCCAGGAACCCCAGACATTCACTGCATTAGAGTTAGTTAATGATAAAAAACAGAAGAGGCAGGGATCATCCAGAGTTAGATGTATCCCATACCATTAGGGGATTAAAAAATATTTCCACCCACAAAGATTTTCCCAGAATTCTGCCAACAACTTGTCCAAAAGTTCTTTCACAGATAGCTCCTGAAGGGGGGAGCTGAGGAAATGAGCCCTCTAGTCTTTGTTGGCCCTATGATTTAAGGGGCAGACAAGAGAGGGGAGCCTGGGAATGATTGAATGAAACAATATGAATGTTGTTCTAAAAGTGATCATGCCTCAGTTCAGGCTCAAAATGATGAATTAGAACTTTTAGTTCAAAGGAAAATAACCAGTCGAAGGAAAAACTTTTGCAGAAGTATAGTATATGCTAGATCTATATAACAAGAAGTCTGGGACTGAATGAGTCCCATAAAAATTGAGACTTAGGTCCACAGAGTAAAGCTTGTTGAAAGATGGCTAGAAAACTGATAGGTGAAGAAAGTTGGATATTTACTGAAGTGTATGGTGAACTCCCGAATTATTTAATTCAATTATTTTTTTTTCATTTGAGGGGCTCAGTGTTTATTTGTGGCTCTGTGCTCAGGGATTACTGCTGGTTGTGCTTGGAGGACTGTATGCTGGGTTTGGGGATTGAACTTCATGCAGTTCATTAAAATCAAGCCTTATACCCGGAGAGATAGCACATCCAGGACCAAAGGTGGTTGGTTCAAATCCCGGTGTCCCATATGGTCCCCCGTGCCTGCCAGGAGTTATTTCTGAGCAGACAGCCAGGAGTAACCCCTGAGCACCGCCGGGTGTGGCCCAAAAACCAAAACAAACAAAAAAAAATATCTAGCCTTATAACTCCTTTAAAAAATCAAACATTGGAGGCCGGAGAGATAGCAAGGAGGTAAGGCACTTGCCTTGCATGAGAAGGATGGTGTTTCTAATCCCGGCATCCCGTATGGTCCCCTGAGCCTGCCAGGAGTAACCCCTGAGCGCTGTCCGGTGTGACCCAAAAACAAAAAAAATTCAAATATTGGTTTTAAAAATGGATTAATATAATTGAGGACAGTTGATACAATGCCGAAGTGAATAAACTGAAAGACAGACTATTCAGGAGATGATCAAAACAATTCCAGGAGTAAATGATGAGAGACTGAACTGGGTCAGCAACAATCAGACAGAGAGACATATATGGCTCTGAGTAACATGAAAGCAAGAAAATGGTTGTATTAACTAACTGATTAATTATGGAAGAATCAACTTTAGCTCCTTGGTTTCTGCTTCAGGCTACTTGATAGGGGGAGATGGTTACTCATTTTAATATGGGACATGGGACAAGAGGTAGGTTATGGAGGATCACAAGGATCAAATCATTTGGGGGCAGATAGATTCTTGTTTTGTCTGTAAGTTAAGTGTTGCCCTTCTGTATAGGTTTTGCGTATTTGACATATATTATTTTGTACTTGGAAATTGAATTGTGGAAATGGATATGCAAATAGAAAAATGTGAAGCTATCTTTCAGTTAATGCTCATATTCTCTAAAGATATTACATTGAAATAAGACAATGTGTCGGATTGTATGGCACAGTGCAGTAGTGTATGCTCCTCAATTCAAATCTAAAATTACCGATCACACAAAGTTTTCTCACTTCTGTGTTGAGAATAATTATAAAATCTACTTATTAGGATTGTTGGGTAAAGTAAATGAAGTAACACTGTGTAATGCATAGAACATCATGAACACTCAATAAATTTTCACTGTTACTATTGCAGTGGATATAAGAAGTTAATGGAGGCCATTTCTGTAATTGTGGATCTTTTTTCTTACAGTCAGTAGTCTGCTCTCTGGAGAGAAACGTACTTCTATGATCATGAAAAAAAAGCAATTTTTGTTCACTAGTTTGAATTGGGAGATTAACTAAATTTACCAGGTAATCAATAAAATGATGAATACCGTTGGAATTGGTTGTGCGTTGATAATTATTAATCAGCTGCCTTTTGGAGCTTTATGAGATGATAGTTCCAAAACAAATAACAGGGGCCAGAGTGGTAGCATAGCGGTAGGGCATTTGCCTTACATGTGGTTGACCCAGGATGGACTCAACTTCTATCTCTGGCATCCCATATGGTTCCCTGAGCCTGCCAGGATTGATTTCTGAGTGCAGAGCCAGGAGTAGCCCCTGAGCACTGCCAGGTGTGGCTCAACTCCACCAATAAAAAATAATAACCACGAAAATCTTAAATGGAACAAAAATGCTAGGCGCCCTACCTTCATCTACACCTACTCTTAAGACTGAAAAGGGAGCTGGGTGCTAGATGACGTGCTGCAGGGTAATATGAAAATAGAACACTAAATAAATTGAGAGCTAATTTCCTTTACAGAGGGCTTGCCTAGAGGCTACTTTAAAATTTAGGTTATGAAAATGAGACTCATGACAGGTTTTTAAGGAACTCAATTTTTGTGTCAAAATCCCAGGATAATCACATGTGAACACCAGAAAATAGAAAGGACAGTGTCATACTACAGGAAATAACGTTGATAGCAGGGTGCTCAGAGATAAAGAACGGAGTGGCATCTAGTAGCCTGTTTTACGACCATACATCAGGACCTCCTACAAGGTCTGTATCCACCTGAACCGAGGTTAGGTCAACCTGACTTGGCTCTATAATAAATGTCACAGTGGTGACAAATCATCAGAGACACGAACACACTGTTTGCAGTTGTGAACTTCTCTCTAGACAAGTGACTCTTTTGCTTCTCTATATGGCAGTATCTCTGAGAGGTCAGAATGTACATTAAAAAAAAGCCTGTTCTTTCTTAGATCCTCACATCCTGTAGAGGACTCTCCTGGACTCAAATTCCAGAAGTTCTTTGCTCCTGCCTCCTGTTCTGGCTGTGTGCATGGATTTTGATGAGGTGCCATCAAAAAGCGGGAAGCCAGCCACCCTGGGAGTGATTTGTAAAACTTGAGAGGGGTTTTGTTAGTTAGGAAACACTGACTTTACATGTAGCTTTTTAAAACCATCAGGACTTCTGTACATCGCATTTGCGGTGGTGCCCATTGCCAGTGCTACATCTCAGAGGAGCGATGATTTGCAGCTATTACTCCTCCGCAACTAACTGTCATGTAGAATTTATTACCTATGATTCTGTTCCAAACCAAAGTAACATGGTATTCATAGACAGACAAATTAGGGTCCTTAAAATAAAAACCTAGCTATTTTCTCTCCCTCCCTCCCTCCCTCCCTCCCTCCCTCCCTCCCTCCCTCCCTCCCTCCCTCCCTCCCTCCCTCCCTCCCTTCCTTCCTTCCTTCCTTCCTTCCTTCCTTCCTTCCTTCCTTCCTTCCTTCCTTCCTTCCTTCCTTCCTATAATCTGTAGCAGAAAGCATATTGGGTTTCTATATAACTGCCTTGTTTTAAAAATCAAATTGAAGAACAACTTGATTCTGCCCGCAGAACAAAGCTATCTGCCTTTTAAGAAAATCTGGATGGTTAAATTGGAAGCACGTTCTGCACATGGTTTAGCAGTTAGTAGCCTGGAAAATGACCCAATAGCCAAGATAGTTTTTTTAATCTTCATTGTAAGTGCTTGTTTAAAGTTTAAGCCTGTAATTGACTATTTTGCACATTGTTCATTGTTAATTCTTTTCAGGCTATTATAGTTTTGTAAATACATTGCCTGCTAAGTTGTGTCAGTAGAGGAACATTAGTGCTATACGAAAATCCAGTTAAATGTGGTGTTTAAAAAGCATTCTCAATTAGGTTAGATCACCATGATCTCAGAGTGATCCTAGGAAAGTCACTTTCACATGTGCAAATTTCCACTTAGTTTAAATGGTTTGAAGACTTAAAAAAAGGGCGGGGGGGGAGATTAATTCATATTATGCTGTGGCCAACTGAAGTGTTTCTGCTGATTTGTGGCTACATCGCTCAGTATTGTTATTCAGCTTCTTTAATCTGCTTTATTTTGGAACACCAAAAATGCATTGGCTTCACATATTTATTACCTATTATTATCATATCTATTAGGCATCATGTACTAGACAGCTCAGATGAGGTCACTTTTATTACACATACCCACATACCACTGTAATTTACTGTATTCAGATGCATATGATAAACACTAATCAGAAAATTAAAGGACTCCTTTGTATTCAAAATATAACTATTTGATTACTTAAATTTTTTTCACTGTTTTTAGGCCACACCTGAAATGCTTCTGGCTCTGTACCCAGGAATCACCCCTTGTGGGCTCTAGGCATCATGTGGGATATTTGGGATTGAACCCGGGTCAGCCACATGCAAGGCAAGCACTTTGCCTGCTGTACTGCTGCTCTGGCCCCTTCTTTTTTTATTTTATAATTTTTTTTAGTTTGTGGGCCACACCTGGTTGTACTCTGGGCTTATTGCTGATAAGGTGCCACTCCTGGCAGTGCTTGTGGGATGATATGTGGTATTGGGAGGACTGAACCCAACTTGCAACTTTGTAGGACAAGCACCATATCTTTCCAGCTTTTCTTAATTTCGAAGATGTTTGAAATTTTATGTACATGCTAGTACTTAATGACTATAAAATTGCATTTGAAAAAGAGTTAAATTCTGCCTGTCATGTAGTAAAGACCGTACGAATATGGACATAATTATGGAAAATAATGGAGCAGATAAAATGTGATTTATCTGTGTATGATATAGAAAGAAATATAATGTTTGGGAACATACTGTATGTAGTTAAAGCTATTTATCATCATGTATAAGTGGAAACTTACATAAAACTCCTTGATTAAGTTTTATGTGAAACAAAGGATGTGATTGGAAGTGTAGAATTGGAGAATATTTTAAGAGCTTGATGATAATCCAGCTACAGGCTTTATAGCAAATTTGTGGTCAAACTAGAGAAGAAAAGGAAAGAACAGGGAAGCTTAGTTGGTTATGCACGTTTGCAACACACGTAAGAGTTTGAATCTAATGGATTGTTTTACTAGATTTGATCATCAAATGATGCTTTTCATAGCAAATATTATCTGAACCATTGATTTAAGCACCAAAAAATACAAGATATGTGTAGGCAGAATGGCTGCCTTTCTGAGCCTTGAAACAAAATGTAGCATTTGGCCTTGAATGTTAGACCCTAAAAAGGAGAAATAGAGGAAGAAGAAATATCCACAGTGAAAATGAGAAAATGTATTCAAAGATAATTTCAGTAAATGGATGGCTAGAAATTATACAGCATCAAAAATATACTATAAGAATATTTTCAGTAACAGACTGACAGAATTGGAAACTGAAGAGCACATAGCAATTATTTATTAAGAAAGAGGCATAGTTGACATCGAGTGTTATAGAGGAGCAAACTGACATGATTACAGGAAGACTTTAAGAATATCATAAAATATCCCCAAATTAAGAGTGAAAAGGGAAGAATGATACCTCTGAGATCATAATAAATAATAATGAGTTATTGCTGAAAGTACCTAAAGAACAGGAGGTCCTAAAAGTGGTTTGTCAAGCCTGGAAGAGCTAGAAAGGATAATTTATTGACATGCAGTGGAGACACTGCTAAAAAATAAATGAATTTTTCACCTCAGTGTTCACAAAAGAGGAAGGAGGACAGATGCCAGAACCATACATAAATTTCCCAGGGGAGAATGAAGAAATACAAGAGAAATCAGGATCTTGCTGAAACAGGTGATCTAGGGGTGAGAGGGAAAAACTAATAAAGCCTAAAGCTTAGCACTAGTCACCTAGAAACCTTAAAAACATTGGAATGAAGGAGAAACTGGAAAGGAATAGAAACTCTGTTTTAGGATGGTTGGAAATATTTTTATGGGTTTATTTAATCCAGTTAACTTATTAGCTAGCCCCTTTAGTATCTCTCTGTCTTTGTCTCGCTATCTGTCTGTCTGTCTCTCTGTCTCCCTATCTTTCTTTCTCTGTCCCTCCCTCCCTTCTCTTCCCTTCTCTCTTCTCCCCCACTTTGGTTTTTCAGCCATACATGGCAGTGCTCGGAGGTTACTCCTGTCTCTACACTCAGGAATCACTCGGGACAGACTTGGGGAATCTTATGGCATGCCAGAAATTGAACCCAAATCAACCTTATGCAAGAAAAGCACCTTTATTTATTATTATTATTATTATTATGCAGTATTATCTCTCCAATCCCTTATTAGATATTTCAGTGCCGGGAATAAGTCCTAGATGTGCATTGAAAAAAACAGACATCTTATGGAAATTTTTCACATCAATCTCTTTCTCTCCTGTACCTCTCTTGCCAAAGAAAGAGATAAATTTTATTTATTTCTTTATTTATTTTTGGTTTTTGGGTCACACTCAGCAGCACGCAGGAGTTACTCCTGGCTCTACACTCAGAGATCGCTCTTGGCAGGCTCAGGGGACCATATGGGATGCCGAGATTCAAACCACTGTCCTTCTGCATGCAAGGCAAACACCCTACTTCCATGCTATCTCTCCGGCCTTAATATTTTTTTATATCATTTGCTAGTATTAGTATTAGTATTAGTAGTAGTAGTAGTAGTAGTAGTAGTAGTAGTAGTAGTATCATTAATTATAATTTTGGGGCCACACTTGATGGTGTTCTGGGCTTACTCCTGACTCAGCTCAGGGATCACTTCTGGCAGGGTTTGGGGGAGTATAAGTGTTAGCAGGAATTAAACCCAGGTTGACTGCATGCAAAGCGAGTGCCTAGACTATCACTCCTGCACTAAGTCAAGGGTGCTAACCCGTGTATTATTTCTCCGGTATTTTTATCTGGCTTTCCAGTTGGATATGCCTGAAGATGGCAACATGTGTGTGTGTGGGTTGTTTGTGCCCTCTTTCCTTATCTTAGTCTGGTATTAAGCATTCTCTTCCTTCTAGTTCCAGGCTTACTGGTCACCCCAGTGCTTCAAACCAAATGTCTTCCTTGTTGCTCTCTAACAGCTGTCCAGGAATTAGTTTAAAAATCCTTGACCTTCTACTGCTGTTTTGGGATTTGCCTTGAGCTGATTAGAGCTGTTTTAAAGTATGCCTTTCCTTTTTTTTTTTTTTTTTATCAATTTCTTCTGCTGCTCTTTTCCATTTTGAGCTTAGATGCAAAAACTAACCTTCCTTCTCCGATAGCCATTTGAACTACCCCCTTCCCCAGTCTTCTACTCCTTAAAGCACAAAGATCTTTCTGTTTCTCTTCCTATAATTAATCATTCTTTGCTTTGTGTTCAAAGAATCTGCTACATTTTGTTTCATGTTCAGAGGTTGCTTGATAATAGTCATTAATGCAAATATTGTGAAGAGGATTCACTATGGATACTTCTTCCTATCTTTTGTTTTTTTTGCTTTAACAACAGAATGGGATATAAAAGATGTTTCAAAGACATGATTTCTAACATATAGGACATAGACATAGTCTATAGGGATAACCACTATATAGCTTTGTCCAATATTCCTTATTTTCATGGTCAAAATTCTCCTTAATTAAAGGTATCACCAGTGATACATTTTCTGGTAGGTAACTTTTGCCTAGGAAAAATCCCCTATGAACTCTGGAATCTTACATGCTATTTAAATGATGGGTATTAAACTGTCTCTCAAAGCTGATGGCTTAAGTTCATATATAAAGAAAAGATCAACTCATGTTCTGTTACCTTTTTTCTCCCTCAGATTTTCATCTTATATATAGCTAGTTTTGATTTGACTGATTTTCCCCTGGAAATAGGTTATTCCTGAGGACTGTTAGATGTGCCACTTCTTTTTGGGGAAAGGCTAAGACTCAAGAGACAATGTTTTTAAGTGTTAGCAATATCAATATTGCCTCCATGTGTTGTGCGACAGATGAGAAAATAAAAGCAGGAAATGGTAAAGTGGCCAGGGGGTTTTGTACATCTTCGTAGCTCTTCATGGCTTACCTTGACTGAAAATAATCCGATTCCATTCTTTTCTATCTCAAATACGAAGGTATACATGAGTAATTCTATATTAAATATAAGAATATACACAAATAATGGCATTCCTTAGCTTTCAGACTGTAACCCCTGAACTCCATTAGGAAATGTGACCTCACCTTGTAGATCTTCTCTCTTCCTTTGCATTGACTTACCTGTGGGGTGTTCACATAGGGCAGATGTCTGAGCTCAACCTTCAGTCTCCAAAGGTCAGGGTTCACATCCAGGACAACACATCTCAATGTGCATTTATTGATTTTGAAGTCCTACCAGGTTTGAGAATCTCTGACCTACACCTTGCTTTAAAAAACTCTTTTTAGTTTTCAAATAGTTTATTTTTCTTGAACTGGATACTTATTTTAAAATCACTCTTATATCATTTTTACTCAGTGAGTCATCACCTATTTAGCACCTAACTTTTTACAATCCAGATATTTTTATGTCATAAATTAACATTTTTAGGTCAGCGACAAATTTTAATACTGTTAAAAGTGTGCATACTTTCTAAAAAAGTTGAAGTGAACTGTTTTTTTTTTTTTGTGAACTGTTTTTTTACTGCTCAAATCAAGGCCATTAATCACATGGCCCTAAAGTATTAATTATGCGAATGACAGGTATTCATTGTTGTAAATTCACAACTAAACATATGTAGTTGGAATGATTTTCCTTGTATATAAGAAAAATCTTAGCAAATTCGTTTGAATGAATAACAAGTCAAATTAAAGGAGGGTAGGCACTATAACTATCTCAAATAGAGCATCATTCATTATTTTTGTAATTTTCAACTAAAACTAATGACATCATAAGGGAAGCTTTGCCTTCTGCTGAAAGATTAGCAAAGAAATCTATGGAATTAACCTTGATATTGGTTGTAGGCAAATACTTTTTTTAGTTGATTTGAATGATTTTGTTTTAATATCTGGCTTGGGTTACTATCTACAATAAAGCATTTTTAAGGCTACCTTTGTCATGAGAGTATCAAAACACCCATGTTTTTCTACTTTGAATTTTGTTTTTTGTAATGAATGAGATTATAGTTATGATACTTCTTAATCCAATTAATTACAAAGCTATATTCATCTGATAGTTTTCTTTCAGTGGTAATTTCATCATGTTATGGAAGCAGTAATGGGCCCAGGCAGCTTACAGCCTTGATTTACTAACCTCTTCACATAGGGTCCAGAGCGACATAGTACATCATATGAGAATTTGCCCTGTGCACACTGACCCAGGTTCAATTCCCATCACCTCATATGTTGCACTGAGCACAGAGCCAGGAGTAAGCCCTGAACACTGCCAGGTATCACTCCCTAAAGCAAGCAAGCAAACAAATAAAAAACACCACAAACCATAACCTCTTTATCTGAGGTTTCATAGTAATAAACACTTTCATGTTTCTGTTGGATTCTGTATATTTAAGTTGGTAACTTTAAAATGCAGCAAGAAAAATCAGTTAAAAACTCTTTATGCTTTGTAACATGTGGCCCAAACTTAAAATGTATAGAATTTAGGCATTTTCTTGCTTTACATATTTCATTTTACAGTCAAAATCATTAACACCTGCTTTTATTTAGAATACTTGGCAAGTTGAAAGCATAACCTTTAGAGAGATTTTAAAGTTCTTGTATTTAACTGAATAATTAGTTAAATCATTAATCCTGTAAAATTATTTCTCAGTATATTAATAACCATTTTTGTACTCATGATCTTTACTAATCACCAAATCTTAATTGGTAAAATTTCACTTGAAGTCATACTTTCAAAGATCCAGAATACTTCTGTTATAGAAAGGTTCAGCGACCTATAGATGATTTAGAATGGGGAAGCAGTATGGAAAGCAATTATTCTTTTGGCCCCTTACGATGTCTATTTCATTTTATTATGGTTTGGGGCCACACCTGGTGGTGCTTCAAACATACTCCCAACAGTGCTCAGGGAAACATACTGTGTGACAGAAACCAAACCAGGGCTGGCCACTTTGCCCCACCCATTGTACATTCTCTTCAGCTCCGAGGGTTCTGCATGTTAAGGGTCATTTTGTGAAGGACCTTACCAGCCAAGTTCACCATATATATTTTTTTATTTAGCCAATCAATACTGAGAATTGACTTGGTTCTATACAGTTAGATTTAGCTAAGACCAAAGCAGAAACTAAAGCCAGTCCTAGTGGAGCTTTTATTCTAAGAAATGAAAGGTTACTAGTATTTTTGAGCTTGGATCAGAAGTATGTATAGTCTGAATGGTTACAGTGTTAATATTCACCAGTATTCACTAATTTTGAGCCAAATCAAAGAGTATTTTATATAATAAAAATAACTGCAGATCATTTTCAATTATGTTCATTTGAATGCAGGTAGACTTATAACCTAAATATACATATATTTTTATTTAGGGAAAGTTGTAGGTTATCTATAATTTCTATTACTTACATATTTGCCAAGCACTTGGCTAGTGGACATCAAAGAATGGACATCAACAACAGTTGAGCATATCATATGCATTGGATAATGATATTTTGTGCAACAGTGAACCACATACATTCCTGTGCATAACTTAGGTATACAGTAGGCTTATCCCATTTAGGTTATATATAGAGCATTTAGATTTGAATAAGTACACATGCTGTTTGAACAACAAAATTGCCTATCAATGCATGTCTCAGAAATGTGTCACCTTTATTAAGCAATACATGACTTACTAAAGTTGGCTTGAATGAGTATTTCTAGTTCATTAGCTAGATAGGTACCACTTAAGAGCAGGGAGTTTATCTATATATTAGATGAAGAGAACTGAAGTGGTGATCAGTATGCAGAAACTGTTCTATATGTCTTTTAATCCATATTAGCAGGACTAGAATTTTTCTAAAGCATCATAAAGCAGAAAATTTGCTTGTTTTATAACGATGCAAGTAAATAAATATTATACAGAGTGATACAAACTAGAATTTGTCACTCAAATTATGTTATTAAAATTAATTTATTATTGTGACTATTCTTTGTGGAAAGAATTAGTAAAGAAAACTGATTAATAAAAGTCATTTTATAGGAGCATAGCAGAAAGAGTTTTCTCCTAGAAACATAGAGATTGATGAAAAATTAGTATGAGATTGCCATAGGATGATAAGAGCATTGAGCTTATCAGATGATAAGAGCATTGAAAGTATTCAATGTATTAGAGGTATTTGAAAAAAAAATTGCCGTACTCCAACTCTCTAAGCCTGATTTGTTTTATTTTCCTTAGAATAAAAGTTGCAAGTGGGTAGGAATTATGCCTTTAAATGTTAGCCTATAAAGAGCTGGAAAACTACTCAAGGGTAACAGCTGAAGAGGAAATGGCTCTGTCAGCACCATGAACATGGATGATTGGGCACATAGGGGACACAAGCAGAGAGAGAGAGGTACAGAGGGAAGAGGTCATAAAACAAGGAGGCTTGTTTGGAAGTAAAATAGAATAGCAAAGGAGAAAAGCCTTGGGAACTACTGAGGCGATACATTTTTTTTTTAACATCGAACAAATATGTACAGTTGAAAATGTGTGGTGCTTCTTGTGTAGACATTGCTGTCAGCAGTAGCAGCACACACAATTGATGTATTAGAGAAATGTTTAATCTCATGATTCCCTCATTTTCTTCCTATGTCACCAAATGTATGCATTTGGAAAGCAATCCAGATTAAGGTGCAGTGTTTCTATCTTTGAAACATTGGAAAGCTTACTTGCCCACATAAAGCAAATGAAGTTCGAGTCTCATCGGCATTAAATTTTAGATAGTGAGGGTGACCTTTGTCTAATGGTTATTGTCACTGTCTATAAATATTTATCAATATTCCAACATGGCAACAAAAGCCACTGCTTAGTTTTGCTCTCACGCTGGTGCCAATCACTGTGCTATTATTCGCAAAGTTTATATACAACAGGCCTTCGTGAAAAATGTTTACTATCCTCGTTTTCCAAAGAATGAAAATGAAAGGGAGAGGTTACAGTAATTTTAAAGGAGGGTGCACCACTGGGTGGGTAGCAATATGTCTGGGATTTACACTTAATCCTGCTAGACTCTGAAGCTTGTATTCGTAACTAGCAGATCAGATTGCTTGCCTGGATGGAGCAGGTAGACTTGACAGATAAAATATATTAGAAGTAAATACAAGATAAGATTATGCCTTCTAAATAAACAAAACTTTGAGGGCTAAGGGACCACCTGCTGTACTTCTCTCTCTCTCCCTCTCTCCCCTCCCCTCTTCCCCTTTCTCCATGTCACCACAATTATAAGGGGGATAGCCTTAGAAACGTCATGATTAAGGGTCACAAAAATTAAGGGAAACCATCACAATCATTATTTTTTAATAAGGAATAAGTGAAGCTGATGAGTGGAGGGCCTGCTGCTTTATTAATAGGGATTCATGCATCTGGTGAGGACTTGTACTTGCCAGCTCTACTGCTGGCCTGGAATTGGGACTCTGTGGCATTCAATTGAGTGTTTACACTCAAATCGTTTCTGGTCTTTGACAATGTAAGCTAAATAGTATGAAATTCCATAGAAACATTTAGAGATTCAATATTTAGGCAGAATAAGAGTAATTTTCTCAATAGAGGTAAAGGAAATGGTAGATTTCTCTGTTGGATAATTGGTCTTGTGCATTTATTTACCTTCTGAGAGGTTTTGCTTCAGTATCGACTCCAATATGGTTTGCATTCCTGGCCCCCCTTTCTGTGTTATCTGGGAGGCAAATAACTGGACCAGGATTCAACGCAGAGGAGGTTTTCTTGAGTCTTTGTTTCTTCTTCACCTCTGTCACTTACTGAACTTGATATAAAGGATAAGTGCAAAACTTTGTTTTATCAGTCATAATTATAATTTTGTTAATTTACCATCTACTCTCCCTATTATTTTCACAAAATTGATTTTCTGAAAGATTTCAACCTGAATTTCTGTATATTTTTCTTCTCCATTGGCTGTATCTTTAGGAGATCCTTTGGCTTTAGTTGTCCCACTGTCTGGGAGAGTTTGAATATGTGTGTTTTAGAATTTACAACCTTCAGGACCATACCTCCTATCTCACTTCATTCTTCTGTGCATTGTCCTGGGACTAATATATCCTTTCTAATCATTCACCACTGGCTGTCTTTTTTGCTTTTAGGCTTTCTCTGACCAACCTTCTGAGACGAAATGATATAAGAATCATCAAAGTAAAGCAGGAATAGTGACTTTAGGAAAAAAAGATGTCAGACTTGTCACATATGTTACTTGGAGATTTGTGATTCTAAAATTTCAGTTGAAATCTTCTCTCATGTCTTAGAATTTAATAGGTCCCTTCACTCTTCTCAGCTCTTAGCATTTTCTATCATTTCAATTTGTTTTAATGTGTTTATCCAGGAATCTTTGTCAAGAAACCTTTGACCTTATTTTGCCTTCTCCTTTCCCACTGCCTTTAAATGTTTAGTTCAGTGTAGGGCTCTCCAGGCTGGGCCTCATCCATATCAGGCCATGATTGTATGGAAATTCAGGGGTGTGGAACCCTGACTCTACCCTGTGGTGTGTGTGTGGTGGTGTCCTTTGTGGTTGTGAATGGCTCTCAACTAGTCCTGGAGGCCCCTCCTCCCCCCCACCCCCCAGTGTGCAGCACTGATTCTCTTTTGATCTTAACCAAGCCCTTCTGGAGCAGGAGTTCTCACTTGCCCTATGTACTGCCCTGGAGCACTCCAGGCTCTCCCTCTTGTGCCTGAGGTTGAGTGATGGTGTCATTCCTGTTCCTAGTATTTACTCTTCTGGTCACTGATGGAGTGTGATCAAGGTTGGTGTGTGTGCGCGTGTGCACGTTCGTGTGTGTGTGTGTGTGTGTGTGTGTGTGTGTGTGTGTGCGTGTAAGAGAGAGAAATTCAAGGCAAAAGGGGCAGAAGTGCAGTAGATCTACATTTGTGAATGATTTTCAAATTGTGTTTTTGTTTGTTTGTTTGTTTTTGGGTCATACCTGGCAGTGTTCAGGGGTTACTCCTGGCTCTATGCTCAGAAATTGCTCCTGGCAGGCTCGGGGGACCATATGGGATGCCCGGATTCGAACCATTGTCCTTCCACATGCAAGGCAAACACTTTACCTCCATGCTATCTCTCCGGCCCCTCAAATTGTGTTTTATGGACAATTCAATTCTTTTGGGTCCTTAACATTGGGATAGGGCTGAGAGGTAGATTATTGGGCCCAAGTGTATGATTTGCCTGCAGGAGGCCCAAGTTCAATCCAGGCACTGCATGGAACAATCACCCTCTTTCTACTAGACATGTTCCCTGAGCATTGAGCCATGCAGAACTTGAGCACTACAGGATATGGCCCTCAAACTAAAACAAGTAAAAATAGAATTGGAATATACTTCCAGTTCTATGGTCAGTACCTCTCTGTTAGGTTCAAGAACTTTCAAATAAACTATTTAATTTAGTCTTTAATGCAGTTTGACGTCTAATATAGCACAGCTTCAAATTCCGTGTTGTTGTTTTGTTTCTCGCCTGCTATCTTTTGAAGCTCTTTTTTTTACCATCCAGAATATCAGAGTCAATGGATTTTTTTCTGTTTGTTTCATTCTCTTTTCCTTTATTAGCTTTTTTCCATTTCATCTTTGTCAGTATTGGCATGTGAAGAGACTTGAAATTGTATGGTCCAGTTTTGACTTCCTGCTTCAATACTTTTTGGCTATATACTTGTAGAATACTCATGTATCTTCCATAGAGTATATCTTTTGAAAGTTGGTGTGGCTATTGAGTGGCTTTTTTTTTTTTTTTTTTTTGTCTGATAGCCCCAATGTAGTTGATTTTTGCTCTGAGAACCAAACAATTCCAGTTTGTTGGTGGAAAGGTTGGATATGATCATCTCTGCAAGGATTGTGGCTCCTGGGTTAGAGCCAAAATGTGAATTGCGTTTTACACATGCTGCCTCCCCCACATCCCCACAATCCTTTCCTGCAACAGATCATGGTTAGTTTGACATGACAAGTACTGGAAGAGATAAGTACTCTGGACAGAGCCAGAAAATGCAACAGTATTTGTCTGAAATGGAAAGAAACACGTGTTTGATTCACTTTACTCTCTAACTCTCTAACAGAAAAATACTTTTTTCTTGACAGCTCCAAAGAATCAAAACTGTGCATATATGAGATGGATTTTCTAATACTAATATTTTATGAATAATATATTATGTAACATTTAAGGTCAATATACCTAATCCCTCTCTAGGAACCTGTTACCCTATTTGCAAAGAGAAGAATCCAAGCTCATGGAGACAGGCAGCCATTACTTGTCTGAAGAGTTGCGCAAGTCAAACTTTTAATAGTTTGTTATAGATCTTGTCAAGAAATGGTAAAAACTCCTAGATTTGTGTAGAAGGGGGTGCTTCTGAGTCATCTGAAATTAAGAAAACGTGCTGATGAGCTAATCAAATAAATAGGGTTTTCGGAAATTATCATGGAAGAGACACAAGTCTTAACTTCACAGTTGAGAATTGCAAAAGAGTAATGTGTCACCTATTAGCAGAAAAGGGGCATAAGCTTCATCTCAGACCAGTATAATACATAGTCATTTATAATATACATAAATGTCTCGGGACTTGCAACTTCAGTAAGGGCCTCCAGAGGTAAGATGAAGGGTAAGGCACCAAGAAATACCTGGCCCTCATATGTGTGATGCAGGGTTGGGTTCAGAGAGATTCGGCTACTCAGTTAGGTGGTTTCCCTTTGGCGAATTGTTTTCTTTGAATGTTTTGTGCATCTTGTTTTGGTATTTACTGATTAAAGGTATTTTTGTTTCTGTTCTGTCATCTTCCTAATCCAATACTTTCTATTCATTTAATGTTTCTTCTATAATGGAGGAGATCCCCCAAACAAAAATTAGAAAGAATGAAAGAATGGACAAAGAGAAAGAAAGATATTTGAAAGAAATTACTAAGGAATAAAACTTATTTAATTTTCAGTTCTTTTAAACTGTGTTATTTGTTTCTAAACCTACCATCCCATCCATATTCTTAAGAAGGATATCCTTTTCAAAATAAGGATATTCGGGCCCGGAGAGATAGCACAGCGGCGTTTGCCTTGCAAGCAGCCGATCCAGGACCAAAGGTGGTTGGTTCGAATCCCGGTGTCCCATATGGTCCCCCGTGCCTGCCAGGAGCTATTTCTGAGCAGACAGCCAGGAGTAACCCCTGAGCACCGCCGGGTGTGCCCCCCCCAAAAGAAACAAAATAAGGATATTCATTAGCAATAAACTTATTCCATTTTATAGATTATCAGCCAATAATTCAGTAGCAGGTGATTCCAGCTATTAAGTACAAAAGAATTTATTAGAAATAAAATAGCCACTGTTGCTGACATTTATATTGTTAGGGAAAAGTGGGAGAAACACAAGAAATCCTGTGTGTATGAGACCTTTCTCTGAGATGTTAAAGTTTTTATACTACTTCCATCACTGGGTTAATAACATGCACCATATTTAAGCATCACAAATATACACTAAGCAAGGGACAGATGCACAAGGAATTTAAGCAGAGTTTTTCTAAATGGCAAATAATTAGAGGGGAACAGATGCCTATGGGCAGCAAAGGATGAAATGAGGTACCAGGAATTTTAAAAGGGAGAAGGAAATACATATGTAGAATGCAGTCATTTCCAAGGATGTTCCAGCCTAGGGGCTGTTCTCTCCTCGAATTTTGTTTTTGTGGGTTTTTGACATTGCTTTTTTTGCTCTTTACCTATATTCTTCCTCTTACAAATAAATTATGCCATTCTTGCCAAACTGAAACAGATTTTCTCTCAACCTCAGTTTTGGATGTCTGCAGTTTTCACCTTTCTTCTTCTTCCTTCCCAGGGCATTCCTTGTCCTTTCATAATATTGCCAGGATATGACATTTCATAACAGTGTCACTCATTTATTTATTATTTATACCCCATATACTTCCCAAAGCAGTTTTAGGTGACCTAACCATGGCATATGGTGATTCTTTACTTGGTGTCTAAAATTTTAGGCTGGACTTAGCCCTCTTTTCGGACTACTGTAAAATGGATGTCCAATCTGCAACTATTCTACCTACACTTGATATCAAAAAAGAAACAAATCTCCAAGAATAAAGTAAGAAGAGTTTTAGGCATTTTCCACCTTCCTGTAGAGCAGTAGTTTAAACAGCAGGGGCACTTAGCAGAGCAATTCAGCTACCCAGCAAAGCTGAGCTGTAACACCTGATCATTATCCTTCAGGTTTAAGATTTACCTGTTGTGCTCATTGTAACAAAAGAAATGAAATCTCTGTAATTATATTGGAAGGGGGAGGAGATCATGTTTTAGTTCCTTTGATCTTGAACTAGAATAGACCCTGCTTTTGGAAATTTAATTTGAGAGAATCCAACGTACACATCTGCTTTTTGTGCTGCAATTTCTATTGCACTTGAAAATAGAAATTTATTAATGCAGAGGTATAAAGTGTGTTCCTTGAAGGAAAAAATGCACATTCAAAATACAAGGTGATTTTTTTCTACCTAGGTATTGAAGATGTAATAAATATGTACAGAAGTGAGGATCTTTTTTAATATAGACTAAAATTACAGCTCATTTTTGGGTACAGGGTTATGATTATGTCAGTATGTAAATATTTCCAAAGATAGCATTTGATTGTAAAAAATGAGAAGTGTACTAAATTCTTAAAAGGAAAATAAATCTTTGTGTCTTCATCAAACTATTTTGAGAACATGTTTGAATTAATGGTAGGACCCATGTAATAGACAGACCTCTCATTTCAATGAATTTAATCTGCCAAGTGTTGTGTAAAATTGCCCTTGTGCATAAATAGAATAGTAGGTAGAGTTTAGATAGGACACTTTTTCAAAAAACTTGGCTTGTATTATTTACTTTTGTACCAAATATGAAACCGCATAAAATGACACTTAATCTTGAGAGTGGCTGGATTATATAGTCTGTTTTAATTAATTATTTTTATTTTTCACTTTTTTAAATTGAATCACCACGAAATACTGTTACAAGGTTGTTAATGATTGAGTTTCAATAATACAATGTTCCAACACTCATGTATGATCCCTTTTTGACTAACTTTATTTTGTTCTCCATGTAAATTCTCCAGGAAAACCTAAAATGTCTTGAGACTTGAGGATGGAACTCATATGCTATTTTGCAGTCATGTAGTTGTTCTTGGTAAAGTCTGAGTGCTTCCCTGAACTTTTCATCTCTAAGTGGGCATAATAAATTAGAAGTTTTTGGGAGTATTCAGTTACTTGGGTGCACCAATCGTCTTATAAACTTGAATGAAAGGATTATTCATTTCTTGAGCAGGGCTGATTTTTAATATGTTTGTGCTATATCAAAAGATCTTAAAATCTATGTTATAGATTACCCAGGCTTAAGAACTTTTTGGTAAATATACTAAATGAATGAAACAAGTCTTTTTTATTTTGATGTGATGTGACGTGGTGAGCTGTTTTTCAAAAGAGATAGTGGTGTATATAGTCACTCATTCTGTGTTCTGTTGTTTACTTGGATTTTACTTCCTCTCTGGGCATTTTTCTTTTATCCCTTAGGGTGGAAAGCTGGAAGTCCTATAAAATCAGGTTGGGAATTCAGGAGTCTGAGTTTAGGGGGCTAGAGAGAGGACAACATGGAGGGTGCTTCTCTTGCGCATAGCTTGCTGGATCCAATCCCCAACACCACATAGGGTCCTTTGAGCACTGTCTGGTGTGATCCCTTGAGCACAGAGCGAGGAATAAGGCCTAAGCATTGTTGAGCGTTTCTTTACAGACAACAAGCAAACGAACAAACATAAAAGAATCTTCAGGGCTGAAGCAATGGCGCAGAGGTTTGTCTTGTACAAGGTTGACCCAGGACTGACGTGGGTTCTATCTCTGACATCCCATATGGCCCCCTGGCCAGGAGCCATTTCTGACCACAGAACCAGGAGTAACCCTTGTGCACCGCCAGGTGTAGCCAAAAAAGCCAAACAACAAACAAACAAACAAAAAAAAGAAAGAAAAAAAAAAGAATCCTGGGTGTTTCCAGGGATTTTCTCCTATGTCTGAATTGTGGTTTCAGTTGTGTTACCAGGATATCTTTGGGATCCCTTGCGGTTCACAGATTCCAGGCTAGAGGCCCTAGGAGCCAACGGGATAATTTATCCTCCCACTGTTGGGACAGAGATGACTTCCATTGATTTTGGAGGTCCCTGGATTTCATTGGAACCAATATTTGGGATTCATAGAATTGTGCTGCTAGCCCCTTGCAATTGGTGTCTTTTTATTTCTGCATCATTGTGATCTTGAGGGGTGTGTGTGTGTGTGTGTGTGTGTGTGTGTGTGTGTGTGTGTGTGTGTGTGTTGTGTTATACACCTTCCTTCCAAGCAACGAGACTTCAACAACGAAATTGTTATTTTTAATGGCAGACTGTTGGGGTGCAGCCACCAAGCAGTCACCCTGAAAAATTAATGAGCTTAATGATGGTGAGAGAAAGGACAGGGATGGGGACATGGGGACTGGGGAGGGAGGGTGGGGCCATGGGGACGGCAGAAGGAGGGAGGCAGGACTGGCCCTAAGTGACAAGGATGCGGCCCCTGGCCTTATCTCCCTCCCCACGCCCGCCCCTCCCCTGCCACCCCTTCCCCTGGCTGGCTGCTCTTCCTGGAGCCCCAGCAGATAGAAAGAAAGACAGGGCGATTATGAAGACGTCAGTTGGAGCGTAGGCAGGCGAGAGGGGCGCCTTGCTCCAGATGAGGTCCGGGGGGAGCCGAGGAGGGTCACTCATGGACGACCGTGTGTGTGTGTCTGACAGACTGTGAAATGGTGCGTTGTTGCACGGCTGCGCTGCACCTGGGCCCTTCATCTGTGATTGATTGGTTTGGTCATGTGTAATGGTCCCATCTGCTCTGTGTTGTTTTTCTTTTTTTACTTATAAACACCGTTCCCAGCGGCTGAGAGAGGATGAGCTATGTTTTGTCATCTTCACTTAAACTTTAGCTCCCCCAAAAGTGGTCAAGTAGGGAAGCTCTAAAGTCGATCCAGGACACGTTAGTAGGCAAGTGTGGGTTTCCTTCTTTGCATCTTTGTGTGTGTGTGTGCGTGTGTGTGTGTGTGTGTGTGTGTTTGTGTGTGTATGTGCATGTATGCGCCCTCTTGCGCACATGAGAGTGCCTGGAGTTTTTGTGCTGCCTGTTCATATCTGAACAGTTCATGAACCACGCAAGACCCAAAAGTCACAGAAATGATTTGCACAAATCTGGATTGTGACTCTTAAGGCAGAGAGGAGTGTTTTTTTTTTTTTTGTAACGGAGCCAATATTTAATTAAAACCGCTGACATCATGGTGTTATAATTAAGCGTGGCATTAATTAAGCTGGAATAATGATTTTTTTTTATTAAGAACTGCTCCTATTGTATAAGACTGCTATCAGCTAAAAACAAAATGATCCCAAAGCAAAACGTATTTCCCTTTAAATGAGCCCTTTTCAACTTCCTCAAAGTCCAACCCTTTAAGGACTGTCGTCATGAGTGTGTGTGTGTGTGTGTGTGTGTGTGTGTGTGTGTGTGTTTATATGTGTTGGGTGGTGGTGGTGGTGTTGGAATAAGGAGGGGAGAGTGGAAGCGAAATTTGTTTTTTTTTCACCCAAAAATGCTGATCGGCTCCTGGCATTCTGATGGCTAATTATGCATCGGAGAGCTTCGACAGCTGCATTCATCATCATAAAATGTAATAATTAATGACATTCCAACAAAGAAAAATATGCAAATGAGGACTCATTAGCATTTTCATATTCAGCTTTGATAATGCTTTTGCTGACAAGGTTGTAATTAATGAAAATTCATGTCGCAGTCAGGAGATTGGATCGGTTTCATTCCGCTCACAATTCCCAAATGCTTGCATTATGGAAAATCGGCGGCTCTGCCAACTTTTCAGGGAAGGAAACACACACACACACACACACACACACACACACATACACACACAGACACACACATACACACATACACACACACACACTAAAAGCACCAGATGCAAATTAATGGCAGGGAGTCTTTAACTCTTTAAACCACCCCCCTAAATTTCCATCATAGGAAGCATGTGATGAGTTTTAGCCTAAGAGCCGGGATCTAATTTTATTTTAATGGCAATAAAAGTACTTTATTGTGTTTGTGACCCCGGTATAAGAATTTCTGGCAAACTTTTTTCTCTTAAGTATTAAAAAAAAAAAGGACAAAATAAAAACCTCCCATCTTTTCCCCACTTTACTTTTCGTTTTCCAGACTATTTCGATTTACATAGCAAGACATGTTAGGACAGCCAGGTCTCAGCATGTTGTTCTCTGTCCTCTAGCTGGCAAATTTGTGCCACCACAGTTTATTCATCCACATGCTTTTTGGCGACTCTTCATCACGTATTTGTGCTTAGATCTTCTGGTGCCTCCCTCCGTGTGCTAGCCATAAGGTCCAAAGAAAAGCAAGTATTGGATTTTAATGTGGAGGGTGGGATAGTTTGTTTATTTGTTTGGATGGTGGTTGTTTTCTCAGTGGTTTTATTTTTTTTCTTTTTAATCTATTCCCTTCGTGGTTTAGTAGCAGAGTTTGGGGATATGTCTGTGAGTCTCTCATTCAACACTTCTGGTGTAGTGTTTGAGCCTCAAGTATAATTTTTAAGAATCACTATACAATCAAAATGAATACCCAGGAACACCAGGACAGATAGACTGACATGCCTTTAGTTCTGAGAGCTGCTAGTTTATATATCCTCTGTGTGTCGCTTCCAAAATATGTGGATGTTGTTTGGCAAATGGTTATTTGTCAACCTGGTACAATGTTTTGTCACACTAGCTTAAAGTTATATAGAAAGTTTTATCTTGCCCTTAACTTTGGAAAGAAAAACCTAGATAGTTTCTGACCAGATTTTATGGATCATTAGGGTGAAACAGACTTATTATTAAAGTCAGATCTTTTTACTAAAAGAGATATGTAAAAAAACTGCATATGAATTATGCAAGTATATTCATAAATTGTCAATTTTCACTCTCTTGAATGATATAAAACAACTTCAGGCAGTTCCTAAGATGCAGCTTCCTGTTTATTTAAAATTAAATTATAATTCCTAAAGTTGCTAGGCTAGCATAAATAAAGAATATAAATATGCCTTGTGAGGGGAAGATAGAAACTTTGATATATATATACTCCATTTTATTTTTTAGGGTATTTCAGTAAAATGCCTCATCTGTTATTTAAAGAGGAATTTAGTGCCTTTTTTCTCCCATTATTAAAGGAGATTTAAAATGACTAGTGTTGTGTTTTTATTTCTCATTCATTTCTTAGATTTCAAAATAAGGGATCTCTTGCTTTTCTCAACTTTTATTTTGTCACCCTTTGTACATGACATTGTATGTGTACCTGTGTGTGAACATGGCTTGTCAATATGTGTGTTCAACCTCCTCTTTCCTTTAAAATCTATTGTGTTTAAAATAGCAGGCAGGAGAAGGTTCTGCTTTTTTTTTCCTTTAGTTTACTTCTTTTTTATGCAGGCACACTGCCCAACCAGATGGTAGAATTTCACCTGTAAGCAATCTGAAAGGATAGGTTAATTCTGACATTTTATAGAGCCTTTTCCTTTTCTTTTCATACAGTACAACTAAGCACAAAGTAACTACCCAAGACAGTGTTCCCCCCACCCCCCCTGGGCCCTGTCTGCCTGCCACTCCCACCCCAGCACCCTTCAAAGCTCTGCTCTTCCTGCTGTGATTGGTTTTGTTTTCCTCCAAAATCTTTTATTTGGGGCTCAAGTAAAATCTCTGGCTTTAAACATTTTTTCTATTATCAAAACCATCTTTGATGAAATCTTGGACTGCTTCTAATATGTGTGAACATGGGGCAGAAGTGAAGGCACAAGTGTCCATCATCAGGTTAGCTATTGAGAAACATCATTTTCATTTTGTAGACTCAGTGTCTAACTGGCTTTGATCAGTTTATGTGGCATTTTCTCCTCCTACCCAAAATTCACAAAAGTCTGCCAACTTTTACCTTCCAAAGTAAAGCATAGCCTGGTGTTAGCAACTGGAATCCTGGTTGTTTTGTTACTATTCCTCAGTGTGACTGACTGGTCTCTGTTAGCTTATGTAACTGGCTAACTGGAAGAAATCCTTTGAAATGATTTATTCTCCTGCTAGCAAGAGAATTCCATCATTTCCTCAAACTGTTTGTAGTAGAAAGTGAAAGGAAAAGGGAGAAATAGAGATTATTTTTACTAATAGTGACTAGAACCATCCTGTAGAGACAACCATCCTGGAGGTTAGTTTGAAATGCTCTATTCATATTTTGATTTCTAGAATTCCCATGTATTGGCCTGAGTCGGTTCTTGAATTTATTTTTATAGATCCTAAGACTATCCTTTCCCTTGATTTCTTTCTTTGGGAGAACTTTTTTTTTTTTGAAAAATTCTGCTATTGTACCTGGGAAGATTTGGAATGCTTCTTGTGACATGACTTCATAGCCTTTTCTGTTTCCTGTTTAGCACATGTTAATTCCTATGGGCATTTTCTTTACAAAGGGATGAGATTTTCACTGTCCAGCAGCAAGCCACATTTGCCAGAGTTATTGAACTCTGAAATAGAAAAACCTGTGGGTGATCACTGTTACCCTCCCCAGAAGCTATTGCTTCAGTCAAGGAGAATTACTGCCCCATGACAGAATTGTAAAGTCGTTGCTGCACTCAAAGTTCCATGGTTTTGTTTCATGATGTTGCAACGAAATCAACTGTTTGTGGCTGTTGAAACCTGTGTTCCTGGTAGAATTCTCATCCAGTTGCTCCTCATATTTCCCATGCAAACTTTCCCTTTGGTGGGGTCTGTGGGGCAATTTCAGTAGCTGGCTGGTGGAAATGTTTGGGAGAACATTTGCGTATCAAAGCAGCCTAAATATTTGCAAAAATGTATGCTTGAGAGAAAAGAACCTATTTAGGATTAGGAAGTAACTGCTGAAACATTTTAAAAGCAATTGTGATTTTTCAAAATATATTATTTATGAGCCAGAGCCTAACCTGAATTTCAGGGGATCATGCCAGAAACTATATTTATAAGATAATGGTTTGCCTTCCAATTAAGCTTGAAACTAATAGGGGGTATAAAAGTGCACAAAAATTTAAGACAAGTATATTCTAAAATTGATTTTTATTTGGTCAACCTACGAGACAAGATACAGAGGAAAAAGAGCCTTGTGAAATGATAGAGCCTTAAAAAGCTCTGAACTCATTATTTTTCTCTATTATTTTTTCCCTTAAAGAATACAATCAAAGTGCTCCAATATAACAATTATGGGTATCCATAAGCTTTCTCTTAATAGTGATGATTTGAATGGCAGATTTTAAAAATTTTCATGGTAGAGTGTAATTTGGGCATTTTTGTGTTCAAATTATTCAAGTTTGACTTCATTTCACTGATGACTAGAAATCATAATATATAAAACTCAGCGCAGGCCAATTTTTCCAATTTGTTAACAATGTAGGAGTTGAGCGTTGACAATTACTGTACTTAAAAGCCCCTCAGATAAGGTGTTATTTTACCATCTGGACATTCTAATTAGTAATAAAAATGTGGTTCTGGATACACAGAAATAGGATCTACAGTACACAATGGCCCAGTGCACTCTGTTGATGTTGAGGTATATGTGGCTACATTTTCTGTCTGTGAGTTCATGTATTTGTGTTGTGCATTCAGCATGTGTTAACTCTTCTGAAGAAACCTAAGCATAGGATCCCAGTTCTTTTTTCAAATATATATACAAGCTCAAAATAATTAGCTGTTTTTCATGAGTAAGAAGCAAAAATGTAATTTAATGATATAGGTTGTATGGATAGCTGTCATTCATTCCATTTATCAAATAATTTCTGCCTTCATCTTTTAAAATCTCAGACTTGCTCACATAGTCTATGAAATGGTATGGCAAGGTAATGCTGATGTTATAGGGTAGGTTTGGGCAGAAAATGTGACTCCTCCATTTCATAGCTATGTTGTAAAGGTAACTCTCTGAGTTTTCTTTTTTCCTTCACATATATAATGAAAGTATTAGAGGCAAATAGCTGATATCCACTTAATAGAATTACAGTAAAGTTCCTAAGAGTATGTAACAGAACTTGATAAAATACAAGAAATTATACTTCTTGATTTGTAATAAAATTACTGACTCATGACATGTTATTTACATGATTCAATAAAGTGTCTCATCCAAAAATAAAAGAGGTGACAAAGATAAGGCTATGTTAGGTTGTTGACAAAGAATCATTTTTAAGACACTAGAAATTACGTTTTTTTTTACACATAGAGCAAAGTGACCCATTTTTAAAAAGTATCCGGATATGTTCTTTGAAATAATGATATTCTTAATTAAGGCATAACCAGTACATTTGAGGGAAATAGTGACCCTTGGGAGAAATGGAGAGTGAAAATAGTTTAAGGAAATGAGTCTTAGCATCTTCTCTTTCAGAAAGATGCATACATTAAAAAATGATTATCAATTTCGTTTGTGATCCTTTGAACTGAACTGATGCTTTTTTACAAAAATTTATAAAATAAAAGTTTGTAAAAATTCTAAGCTTTATGGTTTAATATTATATTATGTATAAAATTGCTCAAGAATGCATCCTAGAGAAAATAAGGGAGTTGATAGCATTGTTAGATACTAGACCAGATGAAATTTGACACTTCTAGAAAAAGCAGTTACGCCTTTTCATTTTAGGTTCTTTTTTCTTCCTGGAAATTCTCAGAATTAATAAGAACATTTGTATTCTTTATTTAAGAGAATGATATAATAGTACACTGTAGTATAATGATACTGTTTTGGTCATTTCATTAATTATCTTTCTCTCCCTTAATGAATAAATGCATACCTTGATTATAGAACAAATATTATTTACATTACAAGTTTCTAACAACAAACATTTGTTATTTATAGACAGTCTTGTTTTACCCAGTGTCTTCGGCAGTTTAGAAAAACTTGTTCCTGGGATAATGATATTAGCAAGAGTTTGTTCTAGTTTTAAGTTCAACTGACGCAGTTTCCAGTGAGTTGATTAACTTTTAAGTATTAAGTAAATCACAGAAAGAATAGGAATATGCCATTTATGACGCGAGCTTTGAAACTATAGATTTAGGGATGGAAATTGGTTTCACTTAATGTTTCATCAGTTTTACGTAAATGCCCTAATCTAATGTTTGGTTTCATTTACATATTCATATCTAGTGAACCGATAGTGCCTATGTTTTATTTGTCTTTAAATTCTTTCAATGATGCTACAGGTTTTCCTCTTTGAAACATCACGTGATAAAGATAGTCTTATGTAGCTTAAGCTTTAGCTCTCCATCATGATCTAAGAAATCATGCAACCGCTTACAAAACTGTCTTATGAAGAGAGTTCAGTTAAGAATTGGGAGGGGTAGCATTTAAAATTTAATAAAAAATAAAGTAATTCAAAGTAAAGTCTGTAGCCAAACTCCTTAATTGTGATGCATTTGCTGAGTTCCCCTCTTCCATCGTCGGGCCTGCTCTGATGCCATATGGCCTACCATGGAACATTTAACTTGTCAGATATAATGGATTGTCCTGGAAGCAGATTTTTGCTTTGAGCACTCGGCTCCTTTCTTGCATTTCACTCTCAGCTCCAGGCTGCAGGATGAAGGATTGTGGTGGAAATGCAAAGAAGAGACACACACATTTGATTCCCCTTAAGAGAGTGACCTATATGCCACAGAATTTACCCACGTAAAGAGGCATTATCCCCGTCACTGGCCTTAGCAGGCTGCATGTCAGAATCATTTAAATTTTCCTGGACTTAACAGATTGTGCAAACATTTCAGAATGGAGTACTTAGGAATAATAAAACATCATTTTAACTTATGCAGAAATTGTAAATCCACAGGAGCCAAAGGATAAATATTATTTATTGTGACCTATATGTAACCTAAAAAACACACTTGGTTTATAGATGTTGTAAATAAGTTTAACTGTCAATATACTAAGATGACTAAAAGTAGATCATCAAAATTTATCTGATGGATGCATTTATTGCTTCATTGTTTTTATTTGGTTAATGAAGGTCAGGTGGAATGATCAGTTTAGGTGGTTTGAACAAGTGGCAGCTAATTTTCTTGTTAATCTTGGCCTCTTAAAACCTTAGTGCAAACCTGGATATTCTAAGCTACTAAATTAAAGATTGAGCAGTCATTGGATGATTTAATTTTAATCTGAAAATATTTTAAAATAATAGTATTTAATAAGGACTTTAACTTGGGGTTTCCATTGGACGATTATTTTCAATTTGCGATAGCATTTCTAACAGCAGAAGCTTAGAAAGATGAGTTTATGAATTTGCACTCATAGAAAACTTTATTCAAATAATAAGCAGTGTTCATTTATATGTGCAGGTACATATATAGCTGCAAGGTTCTCATATAACCTGTAACCCCAGAGCTAATATTATAATACAAACTCAGAACTGACAGTATAGCAATAATCAAGTACAAACTAGTGAAAAAAACAACTTGAAGATCTCAGTTTATCATGAAGTGGTCTGTATTTGATTGTCCTAGGGTTACAAAAAATAATAACAGTTTTGTATATGACATATGGAAACACTAAAAGAAACTTTTTCACTTAGGTAATGTGATTTACTCTTTAACGTGTGTTTGTTAGACATTTAATATTTAATTTATGTCTACAAAATCATGTATAACAGTCGTGGTCTAAAGAACTGATAGAATACTACTGCATTTCCAAAACACGTTTTTTTTTTCTTTTTAAATGAAGAATTTTGCATGAAACAAAATATCAGTCACCGCCAGTAGTTGATAATAAAGTATTTGTGTCTGTGCCTCTTTTCTATTGATTTTTATGTTGAGCACATTCATCTTGATCATGCTGCTGCTAATAGGAACAACCCCCTCACCCTCTTCCACTGAAATTTTGGTTTGGCTTCATCCTAAATGAGGTCGGTTGTACCCTGGCAAGAGCCAGTTCTTATTGGGACACGTGCGCCCTCTGCTGGATCCTCATTCTAGAGCTTGCTGGTGTGGGGTTCTTAATTTGTCACTTTTCCAGGTTGGTTTTTTTCTTGTTTTTGTTTTCTGGTATTCTGTTCTGTTTTCAGTTTTTGCTTACTTTGAATTTTTTAATGAAACTAACTAGATATTTTTAGTTTTTATAAAGTTGTGAGTTAATACTGGGAATGATAGCCAAATTTGTTTTTAAAATAAGTATGTGCTTTTGCTAAATAAACTCAGTAGTTCAAGTAATAATGTATACAATATATGCCACTCCTGGGTTGATTTCATATTACCACTAATAATTTTCATTTATTTTGTAGTTCTTATTGATCTTTTATATTTAAGATTTCTTGGCTGGCAAGAGAATATAGATGTTAAAGCACTTGCTCCATGATAGGCTGAGCCTGGTTTGATATCTGATACTGTATAAAGTCCTAAGGAGTGGCCACTGATCATTGAGCATTATTGGGTGTGACTCTATTTCCCCCCTATACCCTCTAAAAAACGTTTTTGTTAGACTATTTTGAGATTGGAATTTAAAGAGAGAAATCATTTAAATTGAAAAACATGACTACATGTTTTCACATGTACATTATCTACATGTTCATTATATACAAAGACTACATCTTTGAAGCTAATTTAGATGTGGGGACCTTTTTTTTTAATGTCAAGGTGTTTTATGGCCATACAATACAGACAAACTGGCCACAGGCAGCTAACAGAAGTATAATTGTCCCAGTCTGTCCCATCTTGTCAGAGCCTGATTTTGTGATTTCACAGACCTTATACAGCCTTTAGGCTGAATGTTCCCAATCTGAGTAATGGATGTAGTAGATAATAGTTACAGAGAACTCCCTGATAGGGTTGATAGTTTTCACTAACTTTGTGAAGGCAAATGAGTGCATGTCTATGTTGTGATGTTTTATGAAAGCATCCTTGGTTTCCTTACAGGCCAAATAAGCTAGCTAACCCTGACAGAATGGGGGTTTGATTTACCATCTTTGGTTGCTTATTAGCATGAGCGATATAAGAAAAATCAAATCATTCATGCTCTCCTTCTCAGGTTACAGAATTGATTATAGAAAGGCAGTTATAGATATTGGGTGGTGTGTCTGTATTCTTGGTAGTTCATACCAAGTCTCTGTAATAAATATGTCTTAAGTGTAGTGATGGTTTATGTTGACAAGCTTCCATCAACTTCTTTGAATAATAATTAAGTAAAAGTGATTTCTACATACCTCTGAAACAAAATATTTCAGTCAACTTAGTAATTGCTATACAGAGAGAACAGTTTAGATCACTGAGATTCTCTTGTCTTACATTGTGAATATCTCTAATTTGTAAGAAAATTTCAGCCCCCAAACCAGCTTCTCCAAATAATTATTGACCAAAATAATTATTGACCAAAATCTGGGGAAGCGGAAAAGCAATGATTTTTCTAATTTACATCTTTCCAGTTTAAAGTTTTGGAAAACAATCATTTAAGAATCAGTTTCATATTTACTTTAGTTTATTTAGTAATTTCAAATATATATATAATGTACATTCTAACAAAAAGCTCTCATTAAATCTTTTATAATGCATTTTACATGGAATCTGAAATACAGGTCTTTCTACCTCCTTTTGCCATCCTGAGATTATGCTAGGTAAAAATTTTTGTTTTATTCATTTCTTACCTTTACTGATACCTATTTTTGAGATTGCTTCTAGCATTTAATCCATATAAACTTTTACCTTTTGAGAATCATGACCAGTGTTGACACTCTAGCAGCCAGCTCATGTAACACAGAAGATTCTAACTTTTTGTTTTTATCAATCACCCATGATTTTTTTCTCCTTCACGATTATCAAGATAAAAGTATTGTCAAATCTCAAAACTCAAAATTGCTCTGTTCTATGTAACACATTTTATTTTCTAGCATTTTATTTTTGATAGAATGAGATCATTGCTTGGGCCACTCCCTTTCTCCTTCCTCTTTTCTCTTTCTTCTCCCCATCATCCTTCCTCTGCCTTGTCACTTCCTTCCTCTGACTCCCTCTGCTACCTTCCGCTCTTGATTTTATCATTCCTATACATATTTATTAATTGAGAGAATTTTCTTAAACAGCACAATGTTGGGCTCAGTGGCATGTGAGCCATCAAAGCCCTGAAACAGTCTCTGGTGCCATAGGGGAGTCAGTTCTGGTGATCTGGCTTAGTTTCCTCTCTCCTTTGTGGCTGTGGATCAACTTCTACTACTTATCTGGAAGGGCTCAGTGCTTAGCATTTCTTTTTCTTTTACCTATTTTATTGATACCCTGGAATATATTTTTGTTTTTGACCTATTGTTTTCACCAAGTTGTCAGTAGTGGATATATACAAAATATACACCAATTTAATTCAACGCTAAGCTACAAAATTACAAATTATTAATGTCACTGGGTTTATCTGTTTAGGGAAAACTACTTTTTATATATTTGCATGGTATAAGTACCGTACTTGCATAGATTATATATTTGGATATACCATGATCTTTATCCACTTTATTTATAGCAAATATATGTGGTTTCTTTTAGAGGTGATAGTAGTTATACTCTTGTGACTTGCAAACTCAGCTTGAAAATTGAGTCAGTCACTTATTACATGCCCTGCTGCTGAGACATACTCTTCCACAAGGATACTTTCGAACAAAACTAATATTAAACTTTTCCCTCTGTTTTCAGTTCCACTTATATTCAGTTGATCATTATTATTCACACAGCAAAATTAATAGAACAAAAACTAGCAAAACTAATAGGATGTTATTTTAGTGATACTGTTTTTAATTTTGTTAGTGATATTATTCTAGCAAATTTATTGCTAAAATTATTTATGTGCTAAATATAGCATTGATTATCTTTAATTTTTTTGAGAAAATTTAAAAAATTACATTACGAAGTTTTGTTCATAGTATGCGTACTGCATCTGCCTAGGATTGTCAGAGTTCAGAGGACCTGTTTCTCTGCATTACTATGGATTGGGAAACTATTAGTAAATAATGGGCAGGGAAGGACAGTTAACAAACCAACTAATAATGTTCAGCATTATCATTCATCCTCAAACTCTACAGGGATCCTGTCTTGGAATAGAATGTGGAGGGGATGCTTTCAGATCCTTGCTGTTAGCTCCAGGACTCATATACCTTGATATCCTATATTTTAGTAGTGGTATCTGCTTGGCAGTGTGAAATTAATTTCTGGAAAACAATTAGCCTTTGTTGGTACAGATTGCAACATTGCAAGAAAAAATTATTTTACTCATTAAATGTAATTAATTTTCCCAAAGACCTGAAAACCCAAGAACTGTCTTTTATAAAATGCAGTTAAGCTCTAAGAGATAGTACAGGGGTTAAGGTGCTTATCTTCCATTCCACCAACCCTACTTTGATTCCCAGTGGCACAGAAGTCTGTGCCTGGGTGAATCCCTGCCCACCAAAATTTTGGTTAAATTGGTCACGGTGTTTTTTTTTTTTTTCCTTTCTTTTCTTTTTATCCTTCAAGTATATTGAAGTTTTTTCTAATGTCACCTTAATGACTGTACCAGTTACTTTATCAGTCACTCTTATTCTTGACTACTCAGTGAGATTTTCTTAAAATTAAAGGAGGGAGAGAATGAAAATGGGAGATGGAGAATGGGAATGCCATACATACCCTTTTCCACTGAATACGAGTACCCTAAGTTAAAGGAAGGCCTCAGGAATCTGTCTTAAGAGAAGTCTTAGTGATGATTCTTGGATCAGCAAGTTCCTTAGCTGTACAATTAAGAGTTCAGAGGCCCTTTCCCTCCTCAAACTCCCTCCACACGAGTACTTTTATCCTCTTCTTCCGCTAAGGATACAGCGAAACCCTTTTTATGTCTGCTTGCGCTTGAAGCCTTCAGTATGTATTGCAAAATTGACCCTCTTTTTATTTTTATTTGCAAAACTGTTCCTGTCAAATAAAAAAAAATGCTTTCAAATACGTATGTAGTTTCTCCAGAAACCGCACTGTCCTAAATTGCCACAGTTATACCCAAATCATAGACACAGATTGCTCTAAAAATATGAAATAGGTTAGGCAGAGCTATTAAGATCTTATTCATATAAAACCAGTGGTGAGTTACTTGTTAGAAGTAAGTCGTCTGATTTCGGGGTTGCCCTTAGTCCTTCAGGTCTCTAGGGGACCCTTATACAAATTGCTGATTCAGAAAATCATTACTCTGGTGGTTCAAGTGGCACTTTAGTGGCCTTAAAGAGTTATTTGACACACCTCCCCAAACAGTTAAGTTATCCCCATGATTACGTTGATTAATTGCACACTCTGTGAAATTAATGTTATTTGCAATGAAAGATTTTCCTGCATTTGGAAAATAAAGCATAAAACTCATGCGCTTTAATTTGATAATGTGTGTACTTCTCTGGAGCATGACACCAAGTGAAGGGATTATTTGGGTGTTGGTGTAGGACATGTAGAATTACTGAAGACAGTATTTCTGTGTTGCTTCGAGAAGGGAGATTCTGATGTCCTGGAGGATGCTCACTCGGAGTGTGTGTCAGCTCTGACACTTTCATCCATCAAAGAACTTGAGTACTCCTCTTTGATTTGCTCTGAAATGAGGTAAAATTACTAGGGACAAGGTTTGTGACAAAAAATTTAGGTGTCGTGATCATTATTATCTCAATGGATATTGCTAATATATATAGCATACTCAAAAGGAAAAAGTGGCATATAACAAAATTAAAGGATAGAGAGATTTGGAATTGAACAGAAACTGGTTTTAGCTCTTAAAAATCTGGATAGCTTCTTTCGTTTGTATAAGCCAAGTTACTCTTTCTTAGTTTTAGTTGCTACCTCTATAAAAATATAAAGATTAAAACAGCTATTTAAAGAGGACTTAGAATATATTTTCTTAAATGTAATTAATGATAATTACTTTGTATGCAGTTTTACAAGTGTGAGTGCTGAGGATCAAGGCACGTAAAATCTGAATTATGGGCTGTTCTCCAAAATGAAGAGTTTAGGTGATGGCTGGCGAGCGTCATCATTGTCTGGAATTTAGAATGCCTAAAAAGCAGCAGTGTCCTGCCCCGATGAATTGCATCTATGATGTGACACAGAGCAGCCCAAACTCATAAATTTCCAAGATCAGATAACTCAGGTCTTCAAATGTTAGGACTTAGCAGCATCAGAAAAGTACTAATGCTATGTTTTCTTACTTTTTGTGTGTGTGTGGTGGGGGGAGGGGTGTTTCGGGGGGAAAATGTGGCTTCTGTCTTTTATGTATATATGTTTATTCTCTGCAACAGACTATGTGCACAATCACTTGTCATCTCAGGAAGAAGGGGACAAAGAAAGCTTTCTTGTTTTATTGTGGAATAACTTATACTAAAATTGATTTCTCATTGCTTTAGCATAGAATATATTTTCCATTTGGAATATTGAATGCCTGTAGTTCTAGATAGAGATTTGTCCTGGTACAGCAAGATTCTGAGGAAAGAACCCCAAAACTCATTCTCAATTTTAAAAATCAGAAAAATAAATAACTGCCTACTTCTGATTTCTTTCTAACTTCGATTATTAACTCCAAACTCAGATCAGGGATATTCTCTTACTGAATAGCTGCTAATAGAAAACAACGTATCTGCATGGAAACATAATAAAATAGTCCAAAATGTTTTTATTTAAATTTTTTTGGAGGCCATACACGATGTTACTCAGGAGGTACTTTTGTCTCTGCACTCAGGAATTACTCCAGGCTGGCTTGGGGAATCAAATGGAGAGTCAAGGACTGATCCTGGGTGAGCTATGTGCAAGGCAGGTGCCCTACCAAGTACTATGCCTCTGGCCCTTCCAAAATGATTTCAAAATATTAAAAGCACATTAACTCAGGCTTTTCATTCTGTTAAAGTTTTTGGGGAGTGGAAGGGGCTATACTGAGCTGAGCTCAGGGCTTATTCCTGCCTTTCCAAAGGTCAGTTCTGGAGTTGCTCAGGGATTGTAGGTAGTGCCAGGACTTGAACTGAGGTTTACCACATACAAGGCAAATACTTTAACTCTTTGTTCTATCTGTAACCTCATTGTTAAGAGTTTTATAACAGCGGCTCTTCTTCTTTTTTTTTTTTTTTTGAGGGGACCTCCCAAACAGTGCATAGGAGGCCTGGGTTTCATCCTGGTAATACTCAGCTAACCCGGAAAGCAGTCCAAAGTGCTTGCGCAAAGATGTGGTGGTGCTCTGGCCCACAATTCCAGAGATATCTGCGCCACATTGGCACTCTAGGACTTCCAGTACCACACCAGGTGATGCTTAGGGGACTAAGTGGGGCCAGATATGGATCTTGGGAAGGATAAGTCAGTACTGATTGCACACAAGGCATGCACCCCAACACTTTATACTCTCTCCTGCCCCTCAGAGTGGTTTATAAGGATTTACAGGACTTATTTTAAATACAAAAAATGAGGACAAATATGTGTAATTGATGGGGGAACTGGTAGTGCTCAGGAACTATATTCAACTCAGGACATGGAAGGGACAGTGCCTGCTTTCAAGCCTGGGTTTTCTGCTTACCTTTGTGCAAGGCATGAGCTCAACTACTTAAGCTATCCTTATGACCCAGCCATATGTATATTTAAATACACATAGAAAACACTGCTTTAACAGCAAGAATTTCAGACACTTCAGGGGCTGGAGAGAGAGCACAGCAGTAAGGCCTTGCATGCGGCCTACACAGGATGGACCCCAGTTCGAATCCCAGCATTCCATATGGTCCCTCAGAGCTGCCAGGATTGACTTCTGAGTGCAGAGCCAAGAGTAACCCCTTAGCGCCACAGGATGTGACCCACCGAAACAAAACAAAACGAAACAAAACAAAACAAGAATTTCCGAGACTTCACACACTGATATGCAACATACGTTTATGGGGGATTTCTCAAGATATACTCTGTCCAAAGTACATTTTGTTAGACCCTTTTTAACTTCTCTTTTGTCTCTTAGAGCCTGTTGTGGGGTCTTGTTCCTCAGGACTCTGGTTATCTGTGATGTTCTATATTATAATTATATTTATACTTTGCTGCACTTCAGTGCATTTTAATCCAAAGTCATATTCTTCACTTAAGGATGAGATGTAGGAATATATTTGATGCCCTATTACTGAGGCTTTGTTTGAAATAACATGGAGAGGGTTTGCAGTTCATTTTAGAATAGCACAGCTTCTGGAATATATCATTTGCACAGTTATAAAGTACCTAGAGGCCTTTTAGGTGTAAAAGCACCATGTAAATGTAAATTATTACCACCTATAAGACACTTTCATTAATTTCATATCAAATTCATGAGTGTTTTGGGCTCTGGGATTTGAGTCTTAAGTATTGGGCTTCTTGTTTATTTATAGATTCCCCACCCCCTCCCGAGCCCTCTGCACCCCCAGCTGAAAGGCAAGTTGAATGGCATAGTGTGGAGGAGAGTGCAACCTTTGGAATTATGCCACCAGTTTGAGTCCTTTAGCTTTATGGCTAACTACCTGTGACCTCGGCCACTAATGTTTGTCTCAGTTTCCTCATCTAGAGAATAGTATTTATATTGTTGACTGGCCTCACAGGGATGCTATACAGATTGAATAATCACTGTGCATAAGCCCTCTCTATGGTGGGTAATAAGTGATAAAGGCACAGCTGTTGGGTTTGTTGGTGTTTGATTTGCTTGTGGGGCCACACCTAGTGATGTTTGGGGGCTGTTCCTGACTTGTGCTTGCAAATCATTCCTGTTAGTATGGAGGCATGCCTACAATCAAACAAGGAATTCGCATATGCAATGCAAAGGTTCTACCACAGACCCCCATCCCTATTGACCATCAGCTATTCTTATTTTGGCAAGGAAGGACAGGGCAAGCATGGATAGATGAAAGAATTATAAACAATAACTTTTAGAGCCACTAAAAAATCATTGATGGTAACTAGGAATAGGAACAGATTTATCATAAGTTGAATTTGATTAAATGACTTCTCTAGTCTGAGGGTAGGGGAAAATAAGCTTCACTCTTCAGTTCCTAGATTGAGCATTAATAGTTAAACATTCTCTCCCGCATTGTCTTCATAATTTTTCATGAAGGCTTTTCCTAGATGCTATGTGCCACTTTTAGGCAAATCTTTTTCCATGGTGGCAAAAACACTTAGCATTTGTATATGATTTTTAAGAGATCTTATAAGAGGGAAAGACCAGAAACCCAAATGTCACTAGCCTAGTAAATACCAGACTGAGGACCACCACCAGTGCAGTCTTCAGTGTCCTGAAATTATTCTATTGATTGGTAGAATTGGTCTTGTCTGTCTCTCCTTTTAGGTGACTTAGAATTGTCCAGTGGTAGTAAAAAAATCAAGGGTGGTACTTAGATGTGTTCCTATGAAAGAAATGGTGGAGAGCGATCACTTTTTCCTTAAAATGATACTTGACCTCAGTTTTTTCGGCATTCCCTTAGAGTAGGATACCAAAGCTATATTGGAAGAAAGATTCCACGTCAAATGGAAAATTAATTAATATAAAATACAATAATCAGAGCAATATACATATTTGTCAGTGGTACTTCCCCAAATACAAAATGTGTTTTTTTATTTTTTTTCCTATAGGGATAGAATTCTTTAACTGGATCAGCAAGATTAGCCTTTTGAAAATTAGAGGCTTATGTTTTCTGCTTAGAGTAGATTTTCAAGGGCAACTGATGAAGCAAGTCAGTCTTTTATTGATAATCAATTGGTGCTGTTTTTAATAATCAGATTTAAATATAGATTGTAGCAGCTGATGTGTTCACTTTGGACAGAACAGGTGTTGACTTTCTGATTGTTTGCTGCTCACTGTAGATGCCGTCTTGTTCCAGAGAAGGGCTGTGTGTTCATCTCCTTTGTCTCTAGAAGGATTGATTGATGGGTGTTGTGTCTGCTCATTTTCAGCGTTTTTCTTCTTTAATTTAAAAAATTGTGACATAGTATTACATGTTCCTTGTATACATCATTTTTACAGAAGAAAGTTGTTTAGCCAATATGTCGACTTAGTTTATGAAATTCTCTCTAGCTTTCATTCAGCCTTCAGTGTACTCCATTAGGTCATATCATCCATTTCATGCAAGGCAAATCGTCACCAACAGCAAAATTTGACATTTGGTCGTTTTAGGTATAAAATGAATCAAACGTCTGACAAGATTTTTTTTTCTGGTTTATATTTCAGCTACCCACTCCCACCCCCACCACCACCCCCCTCTATGGGCATACGACAAATGTTACTAACCGGTACTTTTAGTTTTTAAAATATGGACAGCAGTATTCCATGCAGTAAAAGACTTGAGCGATTAATGCTACCCTTATGCCTCTTTTGAGTAGTTTTAGCCATGGGGCTTGGCACTGCCACCATTGTCTTTGTGCCAAAAAATATCCGCAGCGGCTGTCGCATTCTAGTACTGGAAGGTTGTCTCGAAAATTCTGCAGTGAATGAGTCGGGTTTGTTCATCATTGCTATCTCTTTTAAATATTGGGAAAATTGAATCTTTAGCTCTTTCAAAGCTCCATTGTGGTTGTAGTGATGGGGGGAGGTGAGTAGCGAAGAATGGAGAAAGGAGGAAAGAAGCTAGTTTGTGCCAGCCCAGCCCCGTTGGTATAAGTGACAAAAATCCATGCCTGACAGCGAGTAAATGTAGATATTGAGGAGCTTTTGTGTTTCTGAATGCAGATAGTTCAGGGTCTGACTCAAATATGTCAGGAAGGCTCTTGAAAATTTTAGTATCTTCAACAAATGCCTACTGAATTTTAAGAAGAAAATCAACATCATAGTCATATCTAATTTTTAATGGATAGTTTGCACAGAAAAATGTATTTGATATGTATATTCCAGGAAACTGAGGTATCATTGTAAGATGGCTGCTTTTTGTCTTTAGGAAATAGGAATATATCATATATGCCTTATTTATTTATTTTGTGAATATATTCTGTGTAGAAATGCAATAATTATATAAATGTATAAATAGATTTGAGAAGGTACTTGGGTTACCTAACAGGAGTTTGAATACTGAGAGAAGGTTTAGGATTAAATTTGGGAACAAAAAGATGTAATAAAGTTAAAGGTTTACACTATCAAAATGAAATTTGTTCACTCATGATCTCTGGAGCCATCTCTTTGATGGTAAAAGTGGATGCTACAGATGAAATCTTTACAATGAGTATACTGAGAGAGAGAAAGGGAGAGTAGAGAAGGAGAGAAAGGGGAGAGAGAGAGAGAGAGAGAGAGAGAAAGAGAAGAGAGAGAAAGAGAAGAGAGAGAGAAAGAGAAGAGAGAGAGAGAGAGAGAGAGAGAGAGAGAGAGAGAGAGAGAGAGAGAGAGAGAGAGAGAGAGAGAAGAAAAGTGCACCTCCCAGCCTCCTGCTGGCTGCGCTGCCTCTTTGGTACCTCGCAGACTTCGACAGAGTCCTGGACTGGTGCCCATTGATGTCATGGAAACACTCAAATTACTGAGAATGATTCATGTCTATGCTGGTCTCTTATCCTCCCCCACACAAACAGGAGTAGATTTTTAACCCTGACAACTTGTAATTTGCAGTGGGTTTATTTTTGTATCTGGATAAATATTTTTTAACAAGCAAAATTAAGATTAAGCAGTCTGTATCTGATATGATAGTGAAGAATGCTGGGCCCATGGAGCCAAGAGTGCTTTAGGGACTCTGCGGCATGAATTCATATTCTTCTCATCTCTCCTCCTTCTATTCCTGCCCCCCTCTTTCCATTCCATTCTCCCACTCTGTCTTTCTCTCCCTCTGGTTCTCTCCTTCTTGTTATTTGTAACTGGCCTAGCTTTAAAATAATAGGATAAATAAAATAATAGGAAAACAGCCCTACCTATTGGATCGAGACTCATTCTGGTAGGAAAATTTATCTGTCCTGGTCTGATGTTACAGTTCATGTGGAAAGATTGCTGAGGGAAATTCTATAGGGGGCAGCTTCAGTAATTCTTCCGGGACTGGGGGGGAGGGTATTTCCATAGCTGTTGTACCTTCAGATACTATTTTACAACCTAATTTTTAGAAACAACCAAAGCTGGACAACCAGATATTCAATCCCCAAGGAAGTTAGAATAAATTCTACTGCGTCTGAATCTTCCTGACTACATTTCTATATATCCCCTCTTTGACCTTCTAGTTGATCAAAGTGAATATTATGTTAAAGTGAAGATTGTAATATTTGCATCGAAGCTTTTAAGGTACAAACCACTAAGAAATTCATTCACCATTTTGTAGCTCATAAAGGTTGAGTTGTTCCTGTTGGCAATATTTACAGAGAAGCTAGAAAGTATTCTTACATTTGACTTACATGGAAGAGTAAATATATCAGAACAACTAACCATTTGTGCTTTTGAAATGCATAAGTGTGTCTTTTCTTCAGTGTTAAATCATCAGGCAATACAAGTTATTCTCTTAGATCTCCCAGAATGAACAGTCTGTGAGATGGTATCTTATTTCATTGAAATTGAAACTGATATGGGCATTGATTTTCTATATTGCATTCAACTCTCTATCAGAAATGGGACAAAGGACTATATTCCCATGTATGATTCATTGAAATCAGTGGGGTTGAGTGGGTTAATTTTAAACTCAGTTTTGCTTTCTTGTAATTCATCTTTATATGTAATAATACAAGTAATATATACATATGTATTCACTGAAGGACATACTGTTAGCCATATTGAAGTTTTTATATGGCTTCAGAAAGTCAAATTTGGCTATTGAGAAAATTTTAAGTCACTATTACTTTTAGCATTTGTGGTAACTTGAGTTAAGAAGGGAAAATTCAGAGGTTATATACTTTTATTTGGTCCCTTAAAATGCTAGTGTTGAATTTTCCTTTTGGGAAGATGAATAGTGTAGCCAACGGTATAAAATCCACTGCACTTGAAAGATCTTGTTTCTAAGAAGTCTTCTTCAGTCTTGGAAGTGGGGTGGGATTTGTGTTCTGGGTGCCTGATTTGTCACTGCTCCCTTTTAAAGACAAGTTATGGACTGGCTTTCTGTGCTGATTCTTCATGTCACTAGCCAAACTCTGTTGTTTAGATCTCTTATAGTGATTTTCATGATCATGATCATGTTTAGTTGGATTATTAAAACAAAATGTATTTTGCAAGAAATGAGTGATCAGCCTTGAGCATATCCTTTGGTGTGGCAAATAGCATCTGAGGTTCTGTACATCTCTGCAAAACAGTCTATCCTTAAAACTGTGTTGTCAGAATTGGAACAAGACAGTGGCATCCCATTACCCCTTGTTCTGCTAGATCTGCTGGTAGAATCTGAACTTGGATTTAGGTCAGGCATTTTTTCAAACACTCTTTTCCAAGTGTATAAATTTCTCCATATCATGATGGGATTTACTCCTGGGAAATAGAATTTTTAAAAAAGAAAGACGGAGAATTTTGAATAGTTTCTTTACTATATTCACCATCTGGAGAGCCTTGATTGATTCTCTTTGGCCTCACCATTAAATGTCAATATAATCAATGGGAATTACTAGTCTAGGGTCATTACATAGATAATTTGCCTGCTGTGTAAATAAAAATGGAATTGTTTAAATTTTGTGAGAGAGAAAGTGAAAATAAGGAATGCCAATTTGTTTGCTAGAGAAAGTGGAGGCCATTGGAATGACAGTTTTTGGAAGTGTGGAGCAGTTTGGCTAAGAATAGGAATGAAGGATATTTTTTCCAGTTTGTCATAGGCTGAGTGAGGCAGTGCTAGTCCCTCTCTTGCTTGCATACATTGCCAGCAGTGCCTACTTTATGAATGTAAACACCGGGGAAGTGAAGTTGATGTCTGTTACCTGTCTTTAAAGGAAAAACACAATTGACATTTGTTTTTTTTTTTTCTTTTTTTCTTTTTCTTTTTTTTTCTTTTTCTCTTGGCAGGTAAAACTGAAAGGGGCTCATACTCATCTTATGGGAGAGAATCAAACTTACAGGGTTGCCACCAGGTAAGTGAGAATTTCTCTTGGGGAAGGTTTGAGAGTTTACCTGGTAAATCAGTTTCTTAATTTTAAGTTCAATTATACATTTTAGATTGTGACACTAAGATGCTCTGGATCTTTGCTGATACTGTCCTCTTTCAAAAAAAAAAAAGATTGAAATAGCATAGAGCTAGGAAATAATAAAAAAAACCCTCATCTTCAGAGCCCTGCCATATTAGACTGCATTCACTGGCTTGTTTTTATTTTTTAATCCGTCAACCAGTACCAGTGGCACTGTTTGCAAACCAGCGATGTGGGTTAAAGGGATTCTATCAAAGGAGTTTATTTGCAATTTAGAACTTGAGAATTTCTTACACTGGAAATACTTGGTGGAACCATGTGGCAGAGACTGAGGAAGGGTGGCGAGTGCCCTAAATTATAGTTTTCATAGGGGCTGTATGATGTTGTGTGAAAACAGGGTTGTATTGAGGGATAAAAATGTCTGTGAAAATATGATTTGTTGTCCCTTTTTGTTTCTGAATTGTTTTTGGCTGGAAGTCAAGGCCAGCAGGCTAACAGCAAAGCCGTCTCAAGGGAAGCATGCGTGAGCTAGAAAAATAAGAGTACTTTAATTAAATAATAAAATGCCATTGTAATACAAAGGTATAGCATGTGTGTGTTTGTGTCTCCATGCACTCTGCATTTGCATACTTTTAACTCTCCAGAGAAAGCCCAGTCTAAAAATACTATCAATGGCCAAAAGTGTAAGCTTTGTTTCAAGACAATTGAGTTTGTAGAGGCTTTCTTTTTCATTTTAGCGGTGGCTTTAATTCAAGTTCACAAATTTTTAAAAACAAGCTTAACTTTCTTTTTATGAGTGCATTGGATTCTTTGGGAACTCTTGCCTGGCATTTAATAACACTCTTTAATATTCAAAGCTTTCTACTGCTTTATTATACACCCAAACAGAATGCACATTCTTTTTGTGCTGGAAAGGGAATTCTTGCTCTCTCGAACCCCTTTCACCTTTCCATTTTCTTTCATGATGTGTGTGGGGAAAAAATATCCTGAGATTTTTTTTTTTAAGCTGCCTATTTAATATATCCCGAAAACTGTCAGCAAACCGTTTTAGTAATCGCAATAGGACCAATGAAAGAGGTTTCCTCTACGTATCTGTCATATATCCCTAAAAGGTGGAGTTCTAGTGGAGGCTCCCCCTCCTCCCTGCTATATTTGCATTTTTAAAGTTTACTCCTTTGGCCCAGCCACCAGTTCAGTCATATTCAGCCTCTAAAAGATTTGTTGTGATGAGGAGAGCCTTGCTTGGTTAAGGAGTCCTGCTGCACCGGCTGCAGAGTGCAGTTCATGGCAGTTTGTTTGGAAAGAATTCTGCAGGAAAAGAAATTTACAGCCATTCCAGCGCAACGGAAACATCTTTGGAATGTGAGTGCAAATGTTCGGGGGAGATAGCTCGGGCGACCAGCCTCTTAGTGCTTGAGTCTCTGGTGGAAAAGCTCTCAATTCCTGCAGAAGAGCCTATTCCTGTGTATCTGGTTTCTGAGGGTCAAGGCAGAGGTCGTTAGAGTTTGAGGGGAGAAGAAAGTTGACAACATCCTTCCTTTCTGCAGATGGTCATGGCAGAGGTCTCTGTTTTCGCTGGGCTTTTTCTGGTCAGTGAGAGAATAGGCTTCCTCGCCCCTGTATCCTTTCTTACTAATAGGAATTGGCGTGATTCCTCACAGACACAAAGATTTCCTCTGCTGAGTAAGCGCGAGGCCCCTTAACTTGCGAAAGCATCATCCAGCCTGTGTGAGTCTGTCTGTGTTTGCACAGGGAAGCAGACCCTCCCTTGGTTTGTGGCAAATACTTCCCTCGGGTGAAACTGAAGTTAATTTTTTTTGCAAACACCAGGTGAGACGTGGAAAGAAAGGGGCTAAGGGTGGATGGACTGGTGTGTATTGGTGGAATTTCTGGGCCTGGGCAGACTCGGTCCTAGATGATCGCGTTCTGGAAAATGCTGCCGTGTTTTAGGAGGCTGGCTGCGTCTGCTTGGCTAAAAAGTCTTCATAATGTAGTTGGGGAATGTGGAGATTGCTTCATGCTTATTTCTGTCTGCTTCATGGGCTGTGAGTCTTGGAGAAGCCCCGGTCTCTGTGCTTCAGGCTCAGCAGTATCCTTCTACAGTCTTATTACAGAAGGATAAAGAAAGAGCAAGTCTGGGGAAATTTCCTGTTGGATGCAATAGGGTCTTGAGAAAAACTGTCTATACCGGGACTTTCTGTTTTCTGTGAAATTTGAGAATTAGCACAGATCGTGGTGTGACTTCCAGTGACTGAGTTGTCTCTTGTGCCGAATTATTTTCGAATCCTTGTTCTCCAACACCAGCTATGCGAAACCCCAAAGAAAGGCACAGTCTCGGGTGTCTTGGGCTTCAAGTCTAAATAGCAGATCCCAGCCGAAATGATTCCTCACTGTGTGGCCAGGTGAGTGACTTTGGAGGAGGGAAAGCTTTTGTTTTCTCCTGTATACAACATGGCAGAGCTGCTGGAAGGGAACCCTTTCGATGATGATGTGTCTTCTGGAGCTCCCCACAGCTGCTGTATTTATTGTCTTCTAACAATGTGTCTTGTGGACTTTGAGGAGGAGCACTCTGACACGTGGACTTGCTGATGTCTGTAGAGAGACATAGTGGTGGCAAGCAACAGGTAGCCAAGGCTGTCCTGCATGCAGCAATGGACTCTTTAGGCACGGGTGTTTCTGAAAATGCAGCAGGCGAAGCTTTATTCACACAGTTTATGTTTCTCTTCAGGGTTTGGCTATCCAAGTAACAGACACTCAGCTTTTTAGTAAGTGGGTGTTTTCGCCCCAAACCAAAGTTACCCCATTCTTTCTTTATTAATTGTTTTCATTTGAAATACGGCTGGGATAACATAAATTCAGTACTGCCGTTTGGGTTAAGCTCATGAGAGATCAACATAGTGAATGTTTTGGAGCGCTGAAAGTATATAGAAAATAAATCAATAGGCAAATCAAAGCGGCCAAAGTTTTTAGTTCTCAGTAAATATGGCCAAACTAACTTAAATCAACTGGGGTACGGAAGTCACACCCAGGCTTAAAGGGTTCTTGCCAAATTGCAAACTCGTACTACTTTTATTGGCAGAGAAAATAAAATTTATCATGGAAAGTCTGACAGAAATGAAAATAAGTGGAAATAAAGTTGTGTGTTTTTAATAGTAAAGTTTTAAATAGTAAATTTGATAACCAATAGCTCATTCCTAGGGGACATCAATTATAGATGATGGTGGAGGAAAAAAAAATGACCTCTGTCATTGTTTTGAATAAGGCATTTGTGATGATCACAAACTTTTTTTCTTCTTTATCTTGCCGAGATCTTCTGTTTTTGAATGAGATGATGATGTCAACACAAATGATTGTTATTAAGACAGTTTCCCCTTAAATGGAAATTCAGCATTGATTAACAGGAATTATTTGGCTTTTCTTTCAGGGATATTACCCAGGTCTAAAACAATGGTTTTTGCATGTGCGCTCGTGTGTGTGTGTGTGTGTGTGTGTGTGACCCAGGTCTAAAGCAATGGTTTCATTATTATAAAGGGGGTGTGTGTTTGTGTGTGTATGTAACCCAGGTCTAAAGCAATGGTTTCATTTTTAGAAAGGGTGTGTTTGTGTGTGTGTGTGTGTGTTTGTGTGTGTGTGTGTGTGTAACCTAGGTCTGAAGCAATGGTTTCATTATTATAAAGGTGTGTGTGTTTGTGTGTAACCTAGGTCTAAAGCAATAGTTTCATTATTATAAAGGGTGTGTGTGTGTGTGTGTGTGTGTTGCCTTTGACTTCCTGAAATTAGAATCTTCAGAGTTGTGCCTTTGCCTTCCTGAAATCTCCCTTGTAATTCTAGTTATTGTTTACCTAGATCTGATGATTTTCTAGGATGTTTATAGGAATATAAAGACCTGTTTTAAAATTTTGATGTGGCCATGCTTGGCCCTTTAAAAAACTTTTAGATGTATTACCCTAATTCAATCATTGTAATATTATGCATCTGTACTACATTTAAAGAGCAGTGAAAATCAATGAGACCCTGGCATCTTTATACAATTTTTTACAACTGAAAGTTTAACCCTTGTCTTGTTTCCTTTAGAGAAGATCAAGGCTATAACCTCATCTACATTATTTTTTTTTCTCAAAAGTACCCAAATCAGGACTATGCTGATAAAGATGTATGAAGTTCAGATCTTAAAAATGAAAGGATTTAAGATTAAAGGCTGACCTCTGATACCTTTATGAAATTTCAGAAAATTCGACCTATAGGAGAATTGTCTTTTTTTGAATTAAATTTAGTTTACTCATGATACAAGTCTCCCCCCCCCTTTATTGTTCATTGAAATTAGATGTGTAACTGGTTCTAAAATAATTTGTGCATTTCTGCATTGTTTTTTTCCTCTTATTACTTAATTCTAAGTTTTGACCCCTCTATCCTATCTAGCGCCAAAATAGAATAAAAAAAAAAGAAAAGAAAACAAGTATTTTTGTCTTTTTTAAAATCAAAATGACTATATAAATAGAAATATAACTTTTTTTTAATTTGACTTTACACTTCAATATTTGTGCATGTTCACTCAGAACAACGCTTCTTTACTCTTTCTAGGAACCTCTCCCCTCCAGGTGCCTATGGTCTCCTTCCACTGCTTTCTCCCTCTCTAGGTGTCTTTTCAATTTGTAGCATTATCTGTGGTTTGTGAATGCTGGTTTACAGAACTCTGTAAACTCTTGAGAAGAAGGGCCTTCCTGCTTTGTCTTGTCTAGTTATTCTGAATTAGGATCAACCCTGGTTGATGATCCAACAGATCATCACATTTGAAATCCATTTGAGCGAGAAAAGACTGAGTTGCAATGTTTGAGAATTCCATAATGAGCATCATTATGAGAGCAAGTTCTTTGGAACCCCTTCTCTAGTATAGTGCAGACCTGACAAAGCATAGGCCTCCTTACCTTACTTACTCTCTCTGATTCGTTTTGAAGGAAAAGTCTGGGCCTCTCTTTGAATCTCTTTTCAAAACAAAAGGATGAGAGAATTCTAGCTATTCCTTGATTCTGGTGGGATGCTAATGGAACCAAAGATCAGAATCCACGCCTTGCCTTTGAATGTGTTGGTCTGAATCATGGACCAGAGCATTGAGAATTTCGATGTTTTTAGACACAGTGCCTGAGTTTTCAGTATGGGTGCCTTTGTGGTGCAGCTTTTCTCGTGAGTTTTGGGCAATAGTATGGTAGTGTTGCTTTGGCTATCACCCTCTTCTAATAGTGCAACACTTAGCAAAATCCAACTCTTAGCAAAATCCTCATCTCCAAAAGGGAGATGAGGACTAATTTTCCTCATTGGTTAATGAATACTTGCTGATTTTCTTGTGATGAGCTGGATTTTTTGGAATACAGAAAGGGGCTATTCTGTATGTTCACCAGCTCCTTTGTATACAACAAGAGGGAGAACCAAGCTTTATTCAAATGGTTTAATCATAGAACACAAACTTTTAAGTTAAATAATAAAGTGAAGTATCACGTGCCCATGCTTAAATCATGCTTTTTTAATATTTAATATATTTTTGTGTATGCACCTATGTATATTTTAGTCAATTGTTTTATCTAATTTTATCTATTTTATTTAATTAGATTTTGCCCCGATATTTTTCTTAAAAATAAGAATACTTAACCTATTTCATTTTAATATTATCATCACCGCAGCAAAATAGCCATGGTTTCCTGGGTCTAATCTAACACTTTGTTCATGCAGTTTTCTTCTATTGTCTCTTTGAATTTTCTCTATCATGTTTTTATCATATTTACCCAGAGTACTTGCTTTCTGTGTCTCTTTGGAGTTCTTTAAAACTAAAGCATTTCCTATACTTTTAAAATAATGATACTATGAAAATCAGACTAGTTATCTTGAAAAAAAAAATGAGTCTTACAAGAATTATCCGATTATACCACCCCTGTAATAATTAGCTGATTATTTTTTAGTGTAGTGCTATTTAATTTGTTTACTTGTCACTCTGAAATTGAAATTTGAGTCTAAAGATTTATTTAGATTGAAATGAGACATTTTTTGACCTGCATCTTTTAAAGGCGATGCTCTGTAGTTCGGATAGCATTCTGGGCAAAAGCTCTCAAAATATCAAATTATGTCGCTACTGGTGGTGCAAAGTTGAATCACTTGATAATAGTGGAGACCCAGTTCTCTCCATATAAAGAAATCTTTCTTCCTCAGTTGATCTTGTTTAGATATTTTGCAGTGGATATATATTCCCCTTCCCCTAAAATCTTTGACCTGATGGTTTTATTAAATTATGTATTTGCATATGCTTGCTTGAGAGGTTTTCAAACTAGTAATTATTTCTATACAACCATTCTTTCTACACTCACACACATATTCATGCATATACCACATTAATCTGAAAGATATTTCTTTCATTATTCACTAAAGACCAATAATTTGGGTGCTTTGTTATGACTAGAATGCTAATCTTATATTAATCAAAGTTAACCTGGAGAATCTTGGGAACATTTAAAACACATCTCAAGTTTCTTAAGAGATACTGATAAGAAAACTAGTCTATTCTTGGCTAATAGGAAGCTATAAATACAGGAGAAAAGAGGTAAAGGTGGATTTATTTTCTGGAAAACTTAAGTTCTGGAATACCTTTGCTAAAATTTGGAACCTTCTGACAGTCTTTCAGATCTTTGTCTGTTAGACTAATTTGTTAATAAATGTTGGAATTTTCTTATTTTCTCATAGTCTTACCCTCCCAGCCTTTGCTATTCTGAAGTGCTCTTAAAGATCTGAGAAAGAGGAAGGACCTTCTGGCTGGTCTACTGAAGTTAGTGGATTCTTGTGGGGGCTCAGTGAAACTGGGCTATCAAGGATCATTAAGACAGTAACTCTGCTCACTGGGTTCTAAAATAGCCCATGGGGAACTGATGAGTAAGTGTCAGAATGAGAGAATTTCCTCAAGTTTATTCTAGTGGAAGGTTCGCTCGAGTCTAGAAGAATCCCCCCAAAATAATAGTAACGCACTGTAAATCTTGAGGAGACTTTTAATATTCTAATTTACTAATTGAACAAATGATGCTCAGAGAAATAAATTGAGCAGATCTGAGATTGCCTCCAAGGAATCTTCAAAGTCAGGATTTTTAGCTCTAAAAGATACGGTTTTGATTTTGATTCCCTGTGTTCCAGACTGAGGACCTCAGAGGCTGTATTAGATGCCTCTATTGGGGCTATATTAGAGGCTGCATTAGAGCCCCTTTGGTAAACCACTCCTGGTTGAAACTACACCCAACCCTGCTGAAGAATTCAGGCTTACCGCAGTGCCTAGAAAAGATGAGCTTCTCTGTAGCTGGAGCTCCAGTTTATTTGCTGGTAGAGGCATTGAGAAGGGTGGGCCACACTGCCCTGACTGTACCACTTATAAAAATTAAATAAACCAACATGTGTATATAGGAATAATTTCCTGAAGTGTCCTCAGAATTAACATAGAATATTTCGATGAAACCAGGGTGGATTTCCTGTGAAATCAATTTAAAATTTAGCATGAAATTTTCTTTAAAAATGTACCTATTATACTTGAACTGTATGTTTAGTTTAAGCAGAATATGTATTTAGTATTATGCAAATTTTTATTTATCATAGATCAAGTTATTTTTCCTTAAATACAAGGACTACATAGAGTGAAATTCTGAAATGTACCCTATGCAGACTCTTAACTGTGGCCCAGTAATTTTTATAGTGTGGCATTTAAGTCTCTTGTGAAGTTAGATGTATTGACAAGTGTGTTAGAATAACAGGCATATTTTATGTGATAGAATAACTAAGTCATATGATCCTATTGAAATTGAGATGGTTGCAAACCATTGGTAGAAAACCGAATCTCAGTATTAAAACGAAATTTCAGAAAAATCTTAGGATTAGTTTCTCTTATGAAAATATTTCTTAATTTTTAAATAATTGTCATAGATGATCATCTTTGCATTTGTTCTATGTAAGTCGAAATGAGATAAAAACTAATGGGTGAATACATACTTGACTTAAAAATGATAATGTGTAATGTTGAAATAGATATATTAATTATATAGGAATTAATATAACCTTATGCTTTCTTTTTATAAGACAACATTTATTCACTATTCCGCATTAGGAAACCTAATGTGAAATGGCAGAAAAGCTATTCCTTTGTCTATGATTATGTTTTTTGCATGATGCAAAATGCCATGTTTAAGAAGTGTGAAGAATATAAGACACTAGCCAATCCCATAGCCTTTTTAGAAATTAAATTTTATTAAAAAATAATATTGAGTCTGCTGTGGTGCCTGATAGTGTTCACCTGCTTAGAATTAAAGAACTGCTCCTTTGAGAAATAATGGATGGGACTGGAGAGAAGATAGAGATTAAGGCAGTTGCCTGAATACAGTTGCCTCTAGTTCAGCATCAGGTCACATATGTTCCCCTCAAACACTGCCAGGGGTGATCCTTGAGCATGGAGTCAAGTGTAAGTCCTGAGTACTGTAGATTGTGACCCTAAACTATTAACCACTCCTTTAGGAAAAAGAAAATAAATTGTGTGTCTGTATTTCTTTACATTTTCAACTGAGCTTCCTATGTCCTGACCTTTTATGTTCCATGTGTTATTTATTATCTACCAGAAATAGTTTCTTTAAAGAAGAAAACTTGTGAGAACACAAAGTTGTATTAACTTTAGATATTTTTAAACAAATGTGTGTGAGACTTAATTTTTTTCAGATTTTGGTAGAATAGCATGTTTACCCTGGCGTTTCTCCAGGTATTTTTGAATAGAGTATATTCTTAGTATTATAGTACTTAATGAAATCTATAAATCCCCTGATTCATTAATCTCTCTTATACAAAGACATATTCCATAAAAATCTTCCCATGATATTTAAAAATAAAGGTATCACATATATTTTTTCAGTCTCTATTGAGGTCATGTTTCATGCATTTGTGCATTTAGGACAGATAGTTCGTTGATAAGAAACAAAGAATAACATCATTGAGATTTTCAAATAGTGACCATCTTTGCATGAGAGCTTTAGAGTGGGGAGTTTCTACACATCAGGGTTTGACCGTACACGCACACAGAATAATTCAAGCTCATTTGTACTGCCATAATGAACAGCAGGGCACTGAATCTTTTCAGTTTTATTGGTATTGTATACAGTAAGTTATTAAATTTCATCTCTGTAATACACCTGCAGTAAAATAACAAAACATTGCTGCACTTAAGGAACATGTGTGTGGGGTGCAGTGCCCTCCCCCATCTTTCCAACCCCCCCTCCAACAGCTGCTTACAGATTTCAAGATCCATTGTATCTATTCCCTTGAGCCCACCTCTAATAATCGAGACACATCTGCCATTGCAGTATTATAGGCATATGTAGTTTTATTGAAAACTATACCTGTAAAAAAATTAAATAACTTCTACCTCAATTAAATTGGCAAGCTACCTTTTGCAAAGATCATATTGCAGACCTCTTGAGACCAAGTGAGTTCATTTTATTCTTATATTACAAATCACCAAATATGTTCTTTTAATTTGACCAAGTAGCTCGTTTTTTATACTTTGATGGTAAGTCATTTTCATCTCTTCTCTTTCATTTTTTATCTTCCTGGATCTTTACATATAAAATAAACATGCAAGCTATGTAAAATGTGAAGAGTCTGGCTATGACAACACAGGGTAAATGAACTCAAAATAAAAGGACCCAAGCATGACACTTTAAATTAAGTGATTATTAAATTGACAGGTTCCAAAATCAGGATCAGACCTTAATGTAGCATGTGCTTTGGTTTCATTTAGTATTTTGTTTGAGGGCCACACCAGTGGTGCTCAGGGTCTTCTCATGGCATGAGATGTGAGTGTTGCTCTTGCTTGGGTTTGCAGAGCCATTCCATAACAGATATGAAACTCGAACCTTGGGCCGGGCGGTGGCGCTAAAGGCAAGGTGCCTGCCTTGCCTGCGCTAGCCTTGGACGGACCGCGGTTCAATCCCCCGGTGTCCCATATGGTCCCCCAAGCCAGGAGCAACTTCTGAGCACATAGCCAGGAGTAACCCCTGAGCGTTACCGGGTGTGGCCCAAAAAACCAAAAAAAAAAAAAAAAAAAAGGAAACTCGAACCTCAATCTCAGTGAACTGTTTCTCTAGTCCTCAAACTGTGTTTTGACAGAGATTTCCCAAGCTTTGTTGTAGTCCATGTATACAATTATCATAATGGCAGAATAGGATTATCTGATAAGGAAGTTAGTGGATCATACATAAATCTATCTATAGACGCATTTTCACTGCATTGAATCCCTTACCTTGACACCAAGGTTTGGTTAAAGATTTGGATTAAGAGTGAATATCTAGGGGCCAGAGCAGTGACACAAGCACGTGCTAGCCTAGGACAGACTGCAGTTTGATCCCCCGGTGTCCCATATGGTCCCCCAAGCCAGGAACAATTTCTTTTTTTTATTAATATCTTTATTTAAATACCTTGATTACAAATATGATTGTGGTTGGGTTTCAGTCATGTAAAGAATAACTCCCTTCACCAGTGCAACAATTTCTAAGTGCATAGCCAGGAGTGACCCCTGAACGTTACAGAGTGTGGCCCAAAAAGCAAAAAATAAATAAATAAAAGTGAATATCTAGGAAATAAATTTTATTCGAAGAAGGAATAATAGTTGGAGTCTTACTCTCCTTTAAGGTGTAGATAGAGCTTGTAATGAGCCAGGAGTAACATCAGAGCACTGCTGGGTATGGCCCAAAAACCAATAAAGAAAAGAAAAGAAAAGAAAAGAAAAGAAAAGAGAGAGAGGGGGGAGGGAGGGGGAGGGAGGGAGGGAGGGAAGGAAGGAAGGAAGGAAGGAAGGAAGGAAGGAAGGAAGGAAGGAAGGAAGGAAGGAAGGAAGGAAGGAAGGAAGGAAGGAAGGAAGGAAGAAGAAAGAGAGAGAAAGAAGAAAGGAAGGAGGGAGGGAGGGAGGGTGGGGAAGGGAGTGGAGAAAGGGGGAGGGGGAAGGAAAGAAAAGAAAAAAAAGAAAGGAAAGAACAGAAAGGGCATGCCACTCAGAAGCTCTATGTATGGGTAAATTGAATGAATAAAAGATGGATCCCTATTCTTTTTTTGTTTTTATTTTTTGAGCCACACCCAGTGACACTCTGGGGTTAGTTACTTCTGGCTCTACACTCAGAAATCCCTCCTGGCTCTGGGGATCAAACAGAGGTCCGTCCTGGGTCAGCTGCTGCAAAGCAAACACCCTACTGCTGCATCATAGCTCCAATCCCATGAATCTCTATTCTTCCTTTCTTTTTTTGGTGGGGCGGGGGGGTCCACACCCGGCTGTGCTCAGGCGTTTCTCCTGGCTATCTGCTCAGAAATAGCTCCTGGCAGGCACGGGGGACCATATGGGACGCAGGGATTTGAACCAACCACGTTAGGTCCTGGTCGGCTGCTTGCAAGGCAAAAGCCACTGGGCTATCTCTCCCGCCCCAAATCCCTATTCTTGTTTTTTTTTTGTTTTTTGTTTTTTTTTTTTTTTGGTTTTTGGGCCACACCCAGTAACGCTCAGGGGTTACTCCTGGCTATGTGCTCAGAAGTTGCTCCTGGCTTGGGGGACCATATGGGACACCGGGGGATCGAACCGCGGTCCGTCCAAGGTTAGCGCAGGCAAGGCAGGCACCTTACCTTTAGCGCCACCGCCCGGCCCCCCAAATCCCTATTCTTAAAGTAAATGAATCTTAAAGTGAAATAGATTTACTGATAGCAATTGAAAAGTAGATAATTTCACACAATAATGTTACCGATAAGTAAAAATAGTAACAGTAGGCTAGAAAATCAAGTTAACTTTTTCTTTGTTTTGGTTTTTGGGCCACCCTCGGCAACGCTCAGGGGTTATTCCTGGCTATGCACTCAGAAATCGTTCCTGGGTTGGGGGACCATATGGGATGCTGGGGGATGGAACTGTGATTCATCTTAGGTCAGCGCATGCAAGGCAAACACCTTACCACTTGCGTCACCTCTCCTGCCCCATCAAGTTAGCATTATTGATCATCAGTCATGATTAAAGTAGTTGCATACCTAAATAATAAGTTGTATTTGTATTTTTGTTATCAATATATTTTAATTGGTTTAATTTTCTTTCAAAATTGTACAAAAATGGCCATCAGTGGCTATAAAAATGTTATCAATATATTTTTATAGAGTCAGAGTCAGTGGAATTGGGTAAGCAGTGGTACTGAGGATTAAAATCAGGTTCTCACATATGAGACATTTTTTCCACTACTTTGACCCTAACTCAGCTCCTAATTTGTATTTTGTATATAAATATTGTCTAAAACAAGTGGTCATCTGGTTCCTGGGGTTTCCTGGGCCTTTGAGAATCTAGTGAATCTTTTGCCCCATTCTCGAACCACCAGAGATTGAAAATGTAGCAGGGATAATATATATATACATGTTATAGATATGGTCATTACTTATGAGTTTACTGAAGAGAATCAATTCAAGATCTTAGAAGAATTTTTAACTTGGTTGTAATTTTTTCTCAGTAGAAAAATAGCCCATAAATTTCAAACATTTTAAACAAAGTTTAATCTAGGTTAGTGTTTCTCAACTCTTTTCTGACCATGCCCTCCTTTTGGTCTTGTTCCTTCATGTGGCCCCTTCTCCCCATTATATAGGTTCATTCCATTTTCTCATGCTAATCTCTCCCATTTAGGCAATTTTCACTGCTGGATCTTTTGAAACCTTCTGGGTTCCGTGGCATGGTTGGTAGTTGAGAAATGTTGATCGAGGCTGATATTATGAAGCCCATTAACTGAATTGTCTTCTGTTGCATGCGATTAATTCTGGAAAATCTATCATCCAATTTATAATTTACAATTCAAAGTTGTCTCATATAAAGTGGCTGTTCATTCAAGGGTGGCAAAAGATTTTCTATAAAGAAATGAGAGGAATGCCAGGGCTGCTACTATTGACATCGTCCCTCAAGAATATTCCTGTCATTAAAGTGTCTTCACTGAAGATAGGCTACTATATTAATCATTCTCAGTTCTACGTCCACTTGACTACCAAGTTAAGTTTGCTTGATTTTGTTTCCAGGTACAATTTTTAGAGGTCATTTTTTTCAATAAAAATAAGATTTAATTTTTGGGTTTTTTCTGTGGTAGAAAAATCAATTGTTTTATTTCTTTCTAGAACAACTTGTTCTTGTGATTGTGTGTAAATCCCACATACACTGTATTAGTTCTAGGGCTCTATTTCATACTTCATTATAAAGCATATTTGCATCTTACTATATCCTAGCAAATGTTACCATCTTCCAAAATTGCATAGATATTTACTAGAGACTCACAGTCATTACGATTAGAGGGTCCTATGGGATTCTGTTTAATGTTTCTCTCACTTACCTAGCACAAATATATAATTTTATTTTTGCTCTACTTAATTATAGAAGTTCCTTTAGAAATAGAATGCTGCATTCTAAATAAGCACTGTTGAATTTTACTCAGTAGTCACAACTTGCCAGAATATTCAATAATAATACATTCTATCACAAATTTATTTGGGTATTGAAAGTAAGTATTCATTATGAAATGATATCTTGTACCCCTGAAGATCATGATACCATTATCTGGGTAGAGGGTTTGAAAAAATTCTATAGTCACCTAATTTGTGGTTCTGACGATTTTTCAATTCTATTTCTATTGAATAAAAAATATCCTATTTATATATGTTTATCAAGGGGGTACTATAAAATTTGACAACTACCAGACATATGTGAAGGGAGAAAAATAGGTAATTTACATAAGACTTTTTTTTAACCTTGACTTTTATTAATCAAACATTCTTTCAGAATTAGTCCTTCCCATCTGTGTCTGTTGGCTTGTTGCTAACACCAGGTCCACCCCATCCTTCCACCTGCGATTCTTCTGTCTGTCCCTCGTAGATCCTTGGTTATTGTAGTTCTTCATTCTACCTCACATACCAATGGATCTCTCCTTTTCTCAGAACCTTTACTTAACCCCCAATTCTGTCTCTACTGTTCTGTTTTCCTCCACCTCCACTTTTTCCCTCACATAAAGGTGCTAGAAGTAAGGTTAACACAAGGCCCTTGCTTAGGTCATCTTCCATGGCTTCTGGAAGCCATCTTTAGCATTAGTTACAATTTTTTGGTGGAGTAAGTAACCTCTGACTCTCCTTTCTTCTTTATCTTTCATTTTCATATGTTACAGTCTGACTTACTGAACTGCTTGAAGTCTTCTTAAGGGCATGGCTATGATTCTCTGTGCCTCTACAAGATCCCTTTCAATGGTTGGCAATTTTTGTTCTGTTGTGATTTGGTTTGGGGTCACCCTTGACAGTGCAAGGGGGTTTCTCCTGACAGCACGTGGGGGTCCATTACATGCTGGAATTTGAATCCAGGCTTCCTACAGACAAAACATATTCTCATGTGTATTATTTCCTCAGACTATATCTTTTTTTTTTTTTTTTTTTTTTGGTTTTTGGGTCACTCCTGGCAGGCTCAGGGGACCATATGGGATGCCGGGATTCGAACCACGGTCCTTCTGCCTGGAAGGACCTTACCTCCACGCTACCTCTCCAGCCCCACACTATACCTTTTTTACGTCTTTCTCCCAGGTTAAGTTTATGAAATCCTCAGTGTAATAACTAGGCCAAAACCAGTGCTTTTCTTTTATGTTTAAGTAGCCTCTAGTGTACACTACTCTATCCCCGACCTCTTTCACTGTGTGGGCAGCCAGATAAGGCTATCTACAAAGCCTGAGGTCTCTAATTCTCAATTCCTAATAGTGGACACTAAACACTATTTTCTCAGAAATCCATTTATAGACTGGATATTGTATAAGTCAATGGAAACAAATTATATGTAATCAGACAAGTTATATTTAAATAATTCCAAAAATTTCTTAAATTAAGTATGCCAATGAATTCAGTAGAGTAAGAACCATTTTTAATGCCGGTTTTATTGGTAATGAATTTTGAGTTTCAGTAGTTTTGTGATCATTAGTAGAAATTGGTAGAGATGAGACTAAGGACAAAGGAAGCCCTGGGCTTTATTGTTTTCTCTCTTGCTTCTTATATCTGGATAAAGTTTGGTGATTCCACATACCCTTGACCCATTTCATCATAGATAGCAAGCAAACTATTAACCATTTTTAAGATAAATCCAAGGTTCTTCTCATTGTTGGAACAACCTACATCAAAAATATAATCTGTAGCTATAAATTAGAATATTTGAATATTTCTCAAAGGCAAGTAGAAGTCACATACTCTGATGCTTATTTTCTACATTTTCTGCTAAATGGAAATAGTAGCAAATCACCGCACCCCTAAAAGGTCCATGATCAGGATGACAGAACCATCTCCAGCTGAGAATAGAAGATCAAAGAAATACAGTGTAATATGGGTGTGTTTTGGGGCCAGGGTTTTATCCTCCTTTGCTCTCCCTGATACCAAAGGTACTAGAAATGGGGAAAAAGTGAATGGGTCATGATTTTCTTTGTCATATTTCTTCCATGCTGTTCTTTTTCTTGACACCTATTTGTAAGCTATGAAAAAATTAATGATATAAATAATCAATGAAAAAAGCAGTATGTTTCGCTTCAGGATATAGTATTGAAATTTGACCAGCCCTGGCTAAAATCTTAGAATCAAAAGGATTTAAATATCACCTGGTTATGGTGCTATTTTTTTTTTAAACCAATCAGGGAACTAAGGCAAGGGACTATGAGTCTTGCCACTGCTTCCTACAGAAACGTCGCTGATAGGACCCCAAACAGTTCAGGTTTCTCCAGCGTATCACTGTCATTTTTCCTTGATGGCTTTGAACTTGTTTCTCCCAAAGAACACGGGCTACCCTCTCCTTTAAAGCTATAGTCAACAGCAGCTGGAAATACATCCTGAAGAAATTCTAGATGAGTGTCCCTTTGTTCAGCTACCCCTGAATTGCACTGTCACAGAGCCAGAGGGTGTCGTTTGCTTGTAAATACTGAGTTTTTGAAATGTCACTGTAACACTGGAAAAATGTTGTCTCAGAAGGTTGCCAAAGTGACAGAATCCCGACATTGTAAATACCAGCCAACACAAGTGCTCTCAAATGACAGGAATAAAATATACTTGACTAAATCCATAATAATCACTGATAACACTGTTTACCCTCAGTGACCAGGAGCTGTGGACTTGGATAAAAAGCACATGTGTGCAGATATCATTAATGCGTCTGAGCCTCTAGCCATTCCAGAATATTTTGATGGAAAAGCTTCCTAAATATGTAAAAGCTTTATAATAACTAAGACGCCAATGTGCAAGATAGGGTGTCAGGCAGCCTTAATGGAACTAGAGAGAGCCTTGAATATCTTCAGCACCCCAGAGCCCTGATAAGGCCCCCATTGTTCTGAGCAGATGCAAACTGTGAGCCAGGCCTGCAGGCCAATCGGTACTCTATTTCCTTGGATCTGATTCCTAGAAGGCCCATTTGCCATAAGCGAGAACTCACATACATGTCATCTTGAGAGAGAGAAAAATTTGGGGTAAATTTAGACATTACAGTCTTAGAGTGGGAATAGCAGGATTCCATAAAAATCTTAACTAGATGCCCCCTAGATACCAGAGTATGCACCTTGGTTCTGGTAAGGGATAGATAGGGGCAAAGCTAGCTTTAGTCCTAATACTTATTTAGCTCAGACTTTCCCTTAATGATTACTTTCTACATGGAAAGGACAGCCTCCTTTAAAAAAAAATTTAAACGTTGGGTCCCACACCCAGTAGTGCTGAGGTCTACTCCTGGTTGATTAGTTGGCTTGTCACTCAGGTGGTACTCAGAGGACAGTAGTGGTGCTAGGGATTCAAGCCTAGGGCTGTTACATGCAAAATATACACAGAAGCTCTTTGAACTAGCTCTCTGGCCCCACTTACCTTTTCTCTTCTGTTCTAAAATAAAAATGGTACCTAGGGAGCTCTGAAAGTGTTAGTGTTCCCTAGTTTTTAGTATGTGACCACTTTGTTCCTCTAATGGCTCCCTCGTATTCTTATCTCCCAGAAATCTTTGGAGAACAGGAGATTAAATGACTAAAGGGCTGGAACTTCCCAGTGTTTCAACTGGTTAGAGCAATGGGAAAGACAAGGCATTGCCAAGTGGCTTACCCCCTCACAGGGAGATTGCCAGCAAGAAATGACCCACTTGGTTTTCAGAGGCATGCATCATACTTCTGTCTTTTCACAGACTGATTCCTATAAGATTCTGTTTATTTTTATGGTGAACTTTATTTACAACAACAATAACAACAAAAAATGAGATTTCATTCAATATTAGAATCAATGCTGATGATAACTGGGGAAAACGGTAATATTTCGGGTTACAAATGAATGTTTGACCAGTAAAGTATTGTCATACTTGATACCTGGGTCTTCACATTTACGTAATAATTCAGAAAAGAAAAATAGTTCTTAGTCAGAGTAGAAATGATTCAGGTGCCCAGGACACCGTTATTTCTGTCCTTCAGAATTTCTGTGTAGGGTTTCTGTAGATGACCGTGCAGCTGCAAGTGGAGAAGACTTGCAGGAAGGAGCAAGAACTCAGCCTGGTATCCTCATGGCAGGTCATTTCAGCCTTGTCAGGTGGATTCCCTGCATTGGGACCCAGTATACTTTCTAAGTGAGCTAGTCTGATGAAGTGTAGATGGTGTTGGAGATTCAGTGACCCGTCTCAGCTCTGTCCTGGCACTGCTCCTGCCTGTTGATCATGTATGCAGACAGAGACTGAATGGGTTCTTACATTTCTCACAAAGAAAGACATCTTTGTCTTCAGGGATGAGCTCAAAGGCTGTGGCCTGTGGACTCTCTGTAACTTGGGCACTTTGTAGTGAGGGTTGGATTTCTTTTTTCTCTCTAGAACTTTGACAACTGTGTGACTATTTTAAAGGTGATTTGAACTGAGCACAGCTGGAGGAGCCTTGACTTTTTCAGGACTTGCTTTAACTCTCAAAAGGCAATTACGTACATCCAATATCTACTCTGTGTCTCCTTTTTATTCTTCAATAATTATTTAAAAATATGGAAGGTGGAGGGTGAGAGGTTAGACCATACTTGGCTGTGCTCTGGGTTACTCCCTGCTGTGCTTCTGTGGATTATACACTGTGCCAGGGTTGAACCTGGGTCTGTCAGATACAATGCAAGCATCTTAGTCCTTGCATTATCTCTCAAGCCCTTTTAAAAAAGCATTTTTATAAAACCTTTTGTAAGGTTTGTTTTTGGGTATTTTCTAACCTTCATATTGGATGCTGGAATAGCTGAAGAATTGGATAAAAACGGTGAGAGCACAATATTTTAAAATTCACCTTTATGTAAAACATATTTCTACTGTTTCAGATTTCCATGCCATAGGTGGACATTCATAAATGGAACTTCATAGCAAGTTAGCTATTTTCTCTTATTTTTCTTTCTAAATCCTCCACTTCTAATTCGCTCTTCTGGAAACCAAGGAAAAGTGAAAGAGGGAGAGTGGACAAAGGAGGAAAGGTGAGAGAGAAGGAAGGGGAAGGAAAAAGAAGGGAGGAAGACAGGGAGTCTGTAGGATTAGTTGATTTAAACAAATACTTGTCAGTCTCATAAACTGATGAATTTTGCATTTAATTCAGTTTGAGTTTAAGAGTAAGCTAACTAAGAAAAGATATGAATTGTTTTTATTATTTAAAACTCTATTTTCCACTCCTTGGGCCCCTCGTGCTCTCCCTTCCGCTCCGCTTCCAAATTCTTTCCACACCCTCCACCATTCCTAATATTTAAGCATTTGTTTGTTAAAGCTTAGTTTCAGCTTTTTTTAATCCAGATCCATCCCCAAATTGCCCCCTGGTGGCTAGTGAAGGAACAGACAAGGTGGAGGATGGGGAAAGGCCCAGGGTATGGCCATGCCTCTTCTAATTCTTATATCTAGTAGTCACTTCTAAGGGTACAAATCAGCGTCAGCATGAACCCTCTGCAAGTCAGTGAGAAGCACATATCTGTGCTTCCTTTTTGTCCTTAGTTGCATAGAGTCCTTTCCCTATTCTCCTTTGCAGCTCTTTTGAGTCATTTTATTTCTGCACCTATTGCATTGACCAGAGCCTCGTGGCAGTACAAATAAAGGTGGCATGAGTGAGTGAGAGAGTTGAAACCTGCAATGCTGTCACTTCCCGTGCTGGTGTGAGTGGTGCAGAGAATGGCTGTGATTTCTGACGATGATTAGCCAGCACTTGTCACCTCTGATGCTGCTCATTGGCCTGCGGAGTGTGAGCTCTGTCATCAAATTGACAGCTGTCTGTTGTCAGAGGACCATCTTTTCTCCTTTCCAGTCTGACTGAACATAGCCGAGACATCTGCAGCACTCTCTGTGGCTCTGACAGGGGTGCCCTGCTGCCAGTCCTCAGACTCCAAAGCAGCATAACCGAAGAGCAACAATGAACAGTAACCTACTGACCAACTTAGTTTGGGCCATTTTGGCCAATAGGTGGTATCTCTCTTTGAGGTCCCTACCAGCCTGTGTAGGTCATAAAAAAAAAGGTGATATTCAGTGTCAGGGCAAATCAGGTTTATATAGTTTAAAATGCCTGGTAAAATGTGGTGACTGGTCATGGGGTTTCCATGGAAGTGAACATATGCCACAGGGTGAGAATATTTTATTTTCAGGATTTACCCAGTGTTTCATGGTAGGGTTAAACCAGTGCTTCTCTATTTTCTGTCATGCCCCCCTAGGAAGAAGAAAACATTTTGCACTTCCCCTGAGTGACTGTAGATAGTATCTTTATTAAAAAAAACTTTAATCTGCAAAACAAAAATATAAAAAATAATTTGAGCTGATTTTTTTTAATCAGAGGTGATATCTGGATTAATGGCTACAATGAGCACGATTTGCAATGCATAGCTTTTCGAAGCAGGGTTTGAAGCAGGACACAGCAACTCTCAGCTCCAGAGACATAAACACGGGGCTTAGTTTGTTATGACAGTGTTTGCTGAGGTCAGATGCGCTCCCCTTTACAGAGCCTTGTGGCCCCCTGGGGGCACACCCCACTATTTGAAAACCACTAGGTTAGACAGAAGCAGGGGCATTTCTCAATGGAAGGTCATCATATCACAATTATCTTGTATAATGATAGTTTTAGATACATGGTTTTGTTTGGGGGGGCTTTTTTTGGGTGGGTGGAGCACATTCAGCAGTGCCAGGGTTTATTCCTGATTCTATGCTCTGGGATGACTCCTGGAGTACTTGAAGAACTGTATGGGTTGCTGGGGATAGAACCTGAGTCAGTCACAGGCGAGGCAGACATCTGACCCACTGTAGGTAGATCCAGCCTATGATAGGTGTGTTTTAGACTAGGTGGAGTTCTGTCTCTTTCTCAGCCAATCCACATGCTTCCTTTATGAGGGGAGATTCCAGGAGTTCTCTGAGATCAGAGCCCTTAAACTACATGTGATATATTACTACCTTATAGAAACATGGACTGCCCTTCCAGAACATTTTTTTCTGAAGCAGAGATATCAAATCTGGCTTTATTTGTAGCGAAGTCATTTAAATTATGAAAATATAGTTTTAGGAGTTTCAATATTTAATTTTTTCCTTGTCCTATATCTTATCTTCAAATAAAACTTCTGCTTGAGCATCTTCTTGTGTTTGGGGCTAATGTAATATAGAGGACTTGGTTTCAGTTGAGATATAACAGCATAACTTCCTATACTTGGAAATATATTAATGATATGCTTAACAAGAGGAAAATACCTCATTGTATTTACTCATTATTTTAATTTAGAAGGGGAGAATATTGAGTGCATTGCCTTTGTACACTTACTGCTTTACATTGACTGTTTATAAGTCATTTACTGTTTATAACTTAAACATGACTTTGCCATTAAACATGGGTGACAAAGGACAGTCTGTGTAACCCTTAGCAATATGTTTAGATTTTTCTGTACTTAAATAAGCATAGTCCCAGTTGGGGGAAGTGTTAGAAAAAGTAGAATCATTAAACACTGTGTGGGGGAGGTGGTAATGGGGATTTAGACCAGTAGACAGGAAGGAAAAATCTTCTACATTGTTCTTTTTAGACTGTGACAGTGAATAATTGAGCCTAATGTTTAGGACCTACCAGTTCCCAAATAACCAAAACAAAACAAAATAAACAAAATTTAATTTAATTTAAAAGCTAGCAGTTCCTAGCTTATGCGCTAGATGATAGTTTTTACCTTTTTCTAACTCTTAAGTAGAAGCTTTCTTAAAAGATAGTTTTGACTGGGGACAATATCCCAAGGCACTAGAGTGCATGCTTTGCAGGCAGGAGTCTTAGTTTTAGTCTTTATCCAAGCACTGCTCTCCCCTGAGCACTGCAGGGAATGACCCCTTAGCTTAGCACTGGAGCACCTTCCAATCACTGCTGTGTAGGGCCCAGAAAAAAACAAAAAACAAAACAAAACAAAAAAAAAAAACCAGAAAGACTGACTGTCTGCCTCAGTAAAACAAAGGCTCAATGTAGATAATTTATGAGAGCTTTTTCTAGCTTCCTTTTTCTTTATCAGAATAGGGCATAAGGACAGATTATATTGACAGCCATTAGGCATTAAATAAATACTTGACATGTTCCCAAAAGATGTAAAAGGATGCAGATTTTGTTTGTTGTTTGAGCCACATCTGGCAGTGCTCAGGGATTACTCCTGGTTTGTTCTCAGGGTTGGTAGACCATCTAAAACCACTTGGGATATGAGGATTTAACCCAAGTTGGATACCTGGAAGGCATGTTTCCTACCTTCTGTACTATCTATCTATCTCTGAGAATGCAAATGTTTTTATATTGGATCCCCAACAGTAGTAGGGTGTGGAAGGTCAGAGGCACCCTAGAGATACTCAGTCCTGCCACTGGAGCTTGAGAGTTCTGTACTCAGGCCAGCAGGGCTAAAGGGTTAGACAGGTACTGAGGCCCAGGCAGGAGCAGGAGTCAAACTCAGGGATTCATACTTGCTACTCTTACCCTTTATTGTTCAATCTATTTTCTTTGCTCCCATCCCAAGGCAATTCTTGAAGGAATACACAATATGTAATTGAGCTTCATTAATGGTTTCTTTTCTTCCTCATTTTTGGGTTCACGGCCACACTGTGAAGGTACTCAGGGATTCATTCATCAGGAATAGTCACATCCTGAAATGTTCGGGGGACCATGTGAAGCAAGGGTCCAGTATTCAAAATCCTTTGAACTATTTTTAGACTCATTTATTAATTAAATTAACAGATTTATTAATTAAATAATTGATTTAATGAATATTTAATTTAATTAATTAAATTGATAAATTTGATATGAACGATATGTTGCTTCCCATTTGTGGGGGGCACCTACAATGCTTAGGGGACTTTCCTAACTGAATTTATGATTAATCTTAGAAGATAATTTGCTTGTTTTGTTCGTTTGTTTTGGTTTGGACAACACTGACTATACTCAGTGCTTATTCCTGACTACACTGGGGGATCACTGTTGAAGGGCTCAGGTGACCATATGGGGTGCCAAGAATTGAACCTGGATTGGCTATGTGCAAGGCAAACACACTTCTCATTGAGCCATCTCCCTGGCCCAGAAGATAGTTTTGACAATAAGAGTTGGGTTACTCTATATTAAATTTAGATGGGGCAACATCCAGTTGGTTCTAAAATTTCTACATTTAACATCCCAGAAATGTATAGTGTGCCAATTTAATTGCAATGTTTTTTTTTTCTTTCTTTATGTTAAATAGATAATTGTGTGTCTTGCATCCGGTGACATCTTCTATTTGATTAGATACAACTCCAAATAGAAGAAGGGCACAGTGACTTTACTTCTTCACCAAATAATGCTGTGAATGTCCTTTTCCGTCTCTTTGAAGAATCAGAATAGCCATAGGAAGGTCATTCATTCACAGTGCTCTCCCTCCCAGGACTCTCTGCTTACTGCTTAATGCCCATTTGAGGAAGGAGAGAAATATATGCTAATAGGTCCTCATGTCAAGGAATATTCTGAAATGAATTTAGCACTTCACTTCTTGGCTTTTATCACATTTTTTTGGTCTAGAATTGCTCCACTTTCATTAAGTCAGAAATGCCAGATATCTTCTCCAAAGGAATGTTATCGGCCTGCTGGTTTATAAGCTGAAAAACTCTCCCCTAGTCCACTATTACTTAAATTGTCAATAAGTCACTTAAAATTTACTTTAAAAATCAATCATTTATTTTTAGAGTACCCTCTGCCCTAGAAAATAGTCCAATCCCTACCTCCATTTCCCAAGTAAATAAATGGAAGTGATTAGTCATTTGTTCAGTGTTTTGCTAAAATATGACATGATAGCTTGATGCTCACTCATTTTGGAGTTTTGCCACAAGGTTGACATAATTAAAGGAAAATGACAACGAATTTAAAGCAGGTATTCTGTAACCTGACATTACTATTTTCAAATGTTACAGTTATGTTTATTTAAGTGAAGGTAGGTTGATTTACTCTGATGTGTGTCACTGAATGCTGCACTTGCTTTACTACATACTAAATTTTTGAATTCCTTAGTGACCTAGCAAGAAACCAGACTTGGCATCTGTCTTATGTAGTTTAGTACAAACCATATTTTGTCCTACACCAACGTTGTTTGAGCTTTTCTGACTGAAAAGTGCATGTTGGGGATGTTGGAGCAGTGGGCTAAGACACAGTGCAGGACCATCTCGCTTAGCAAGTTCAGTGCACAAATTATTGGCACAGCTGATGTTCGTGATTTACTGAAGACTTGAATTGTTTATTCACGATATTTTCATCTTTAAATTTTGAATCTGGATTTAGTTTAGCTTTTTTTCCCCTGGGGGAAAAAAACAGCAAAATTTTTAAGGCCTTTAAATGTAAATATAGTTAGAGCACATTACATGCTAAGTGTATTTATTTATTACAAGTACTAATATCAGTAACATTTTTAATGCAATTAAAGTTTTCCTAACATTTTACCCTGTTTGCTTCAGAACTGTTTACAGAATCAGAGTTGACTCTTGATGATCCTTGTATGTATTTATTTGGCCGGGCTCCCACGCAGTGCTCAGGAGGTCAGGGGTTGCACCAGAGATTCTAGCCAACCAGGCCAGGGGTTCATAAAGAAATTCCACTGCAAAGTACTACTATACAAACCAAACCAAAACAAAACAAAAAACCCATAGATGGTAAAAGCAAAATAATAATGTGGTATTACAATGAATTCAAGACTTCTTGTTTTCAATTTATTTTATTTTATTTTATTTTATTTTATTTTATTTTATTTTATTTGGTTTTTGGGTCACACCCGGCAGCGCTCAGAGGTTATTCCTGGCTCTATGCTCAGAAATTGCCCCTGGCAGGCACAGGGGACCCTAGGGGATGCCAGGATTCGAACCACTCTCCTTCTGCATGCAAGGCAAATGCCTTACCTCCATGCTGTCTCTCCGGCCCCTTGTTTCCAATTTAAAAGGGAATAGAAGCTAAGATCTCCAAGTCTTCTTTTGTGGGGGGTGGAAAGGAATCTAGTCATATTCTTTCCCATATTATAATGAGATCATTTTAAAAAGTATTTGGTGAGCCATACCTGATCTGGACCCGAGATCATACTTGGTGAGGTTGGCAACCAGGCTATGATATGGCTGAATTATGACTTGTCATTGTTAGGTCTGTCCTCTATCACCTGAGCCACATCCATGGCCTGCTGGGTTTTGATTATTCTATATAGTAATTCTATGTAATAGTTATTCTATATAGTAGCACTTTATCAGATGAATGGTTTGGGAAGATTTCTTTCCATTCCATTGCTTGTCATTGCATTTGGTTTTTCATTTTCTGTTTAATCTTTTTAGCTTGTTCTACCACTTGTTTATTTCAGTTTTTGGTGTTAATTCCAGACATCACCATGACAAATGTCAAAAAGTTATTTCCCTGTATTCTGGCTTATTATTATTATTATTATTATTATTATTTTGTTTTAGGGTCACACCTGGAAGTGCTCACGGGTTACTCCTGGCTCTGTGCTCAGAAATCATTTCTGGCAGGCTCAGGGGACCATATGGAATGCCGGGGATCAAACCCGGGTCCATCCTAGGTTAGTCATATGCAAGGCAAATGCCCTACCGCTGTGCTATCACTCCGGCCCCTTAGTTTTATTATTTTATTCAATAAATTTTGGTGAGCCATACAAGGGTTTTAGTTTTAGACTAATTTATATATGTTGTGAATATAGTTTATTCAGTGTTATATATGGAAAGATAATCCTTTTCTTGCAATGTTTTATTGGCACACTGTCCAATATTAGCTGACTTTTATATTCCTGGGTTTACTTTGGGGCTCTACATTCTATGTCATTGATCTTTCTGTCTTTTGTAATGCCAGTATTATGCGATTTTTATTACTATAGGTTTGTAATATATTTGAAATCAAGAATAACATGTTTTGGGGCCAGAGCGGTGGCGCAGCAGTAGAGCATTTGCCTTGCACAAAAAAAAAAAAAAAGGATACCTAGCACTATCCTTCAGCATCCCATATTGTCCCCCAAGCCAGGAGTGATTTCTGAGCAAAAAGCTAAGAGTAACCCCTGAATGTCACTGGGTGTGGCACAAAAGAAACCCCAAAATAATAATGTTTTAATTTTGCATTTATTTCTCAGTATTGCTTTGGCTATGTGCAACCACTGTGTTTTCATATGAATTTTAGAATTAGTGATCAGTTAATTTTCAATCAGTAGATTCATGCAGAGAACTGGGCTTCTCGAATAAATAGCTCCACAATTAAACATTTTCCATAGAGCCTTATTTAACTTAGTCTTTCAGATCCCAAACTACCTTATAAGCATTGTGTAAAGAACAAGGAATTAAATAATCAAAACTCATTTACTGTACATACTCAAGTATAAGCCAACCTCACTAATTTTACCCTGAAAACTGGGAAAACGTAGTGACTCGGATATAAACTGAAGTGGAAAATGCAGCAGCCACTGGTAATTTCAAAAACAATAACATATACAAAACATTACAATAATTGAGGAATCCATAGGTTAAATGTTTTTTCAATACTTATTGCTAAAGAAAAACTGTAAACTAGCAACAGTAACTTTAAAACTTAAAAAAAAAAAGTGCAGAAACCTGTAGCTTAACAAGTAATCAAGCTAAATCACACAGGTTAAAATCCTTCAAAGCTGGATTCCTTCTCCTCCTCATCTGTATGACCAAACAGAGCTTCAGCTGTATCTGATGTGAGGGTATCAGCATAGACATTGTTAACATCACTGAGTTTGCAGATATCATCAGCACTGCTGTGGGTCTCATACAAATCAGAATATTATGAGTTAAATAGTTCAGTGGCATCCAGTTCAGTTCAGTCACCTACCTCTTCAGCTCATCCCAACTTGTGGACTGAACCAAAGCACCGCCCCCTCCAGCAGATGACAGAAGACAACTGGAAACTAGCAGCATGCACCGAATCAAATAACCTGTGTGACCCTGTGTATAAGGCAAGTTCAGCACAAATTTTGTGTCAGAAAAACTTGGCTTATACTCAAGTATTTAAGATATATTTTTTAAAGTGGCTATATTTTTCCCTTTGTTTTGTTTTGTTTTGTTTTGGGGCCACACCCAGCCGCGCTGGGGTTGCTCCTGGCTCTGCTCTCAGAAATCATCCCTGCCAGGCTCAGGAGACCATATGGGATGCTGGGGATCGAACCAGCATCTGTCTCAGGTCAGCTGCATGCAAGGCAAATGCCCTACCTGCTGTGCTATCCCTCCGGCCTGCATAAGTGGATATAGTTAAAAGAATAGCTATTTAACCATTGGCAATTTTAAGGAAACTACAGTGGGAGTACTTGATAGAATTTCACCATAGAATTGAGCCAAGGTGGTGAATATGTGGACAGATAGACCTCTCTAAGGATGAAGAGCTGACATTTATTATTAGCTTGAACTACTTAATTAGTCATTATTATTACTAGGTATGCATTATTTATTTTTGCATCTGGATTGAGTACTAAACGATGATCATAGAGCTGAAAACAACCAGTTTTCTTTGAGGAAATGGAACCACCTGTGTGTAAGGAACCTTTTCTTTCTCTTGGGGCCTACACCTCGTGTTACCCTTCCTTTATCCTGATAAATCCCTTGCTTTTTTTTATGCAGTCTTGTGGGGGAGACCTTTTTACTTCCTAGATATACATCTCTCCTAGAACTGTTGTGTCTCCTCTGCCTCAGCTCCTCATTACTGCAGAAGAAGTTTGGCTTTTCCCCACTGAAAAGTCACCAGTCGACTACTTTTAGTTTTTGAACAAAATTTGTACAACCTGTTCCAAACTTTAATTAATATGTTTTTGGGACCAGAGTGATATCACAGTGGTAGACATTTGCCTTCTCTGTGGCTGACCCAGGACAGAACCAGGTTCGATCCCTAACATCCCATATGGTCCCAGGAGAGATTTCTGAGTACAGAGCCAGGAGTAACCCATGAGCATCACTGGGTGTGGCCCAACCTTCCAAAAATAAATAAATAAAATAATTAATACATTTTATTGTAATATATACCATGTGTATTTGAATGTTTTGTTTCATTTTCTGCCTTTTTCTTCCCACCTGCCCTCCAATAATAATGATACTACCTCTTTTTATAAAGCAATTCTCAACTTTTCTATATTTGTGCTTTTATATGAATGACTGCTTATGGATAATTTAGTCAAAGTTATACCTAGGATGTTATTTGAAAAGAGGAAGGATCTAATGAATAGAAAGGAAATTGATCCAAAAGTGATAGAACTTGGCAGCTTTTGTGAATAGAAAGTTAAGATAATTTTAGTGCTCAGCTAGTTTTGTAAGAGAGGTTTTATTTTAAGATTTCTTTTAGACCAAGTTTTGTAGTTTTCAATCTAGTCTGGCTTCACACAACGAATTTCCTGGTGTCATCTCTTTGGAACATTCACTCTGTGTGTCAACCTGTTTTTAAACACACTAGTAGGGATAACTGAATCTTAATTTGAATTTTCTTCCCAGACTGAAGTTCTCTATAACAAATAAACATAGCAGGATTGAGTGGGCATTATGTACATGGGCATGAGGATCTCTGATTGTGACTGGCTTCAGTATATAGAGACTAAAATCAAAGGGATCTATTGGGAATGGATAAAGTGTAGTCTTTCAGACAGTCTCTGCTGTGTCTATTACAAGGACTCCTTAAATATTTTTCCGCTGTGAAATTTTTTAACCTGAGACACACAACTAGAAACATCTCAAATTTATTACAATTCATTCAGCATTTTAGTTTGCAATAATATATGTATCCAGAAGTTTTTTACTTTTGGCAAAAGTTTTAAAGCTTCCACATTCAATTATATAACTCCATGTGGGGCTACAACCCACAATTTTAAGAAGCTAAGTACTAGCCAGATATTTCATTGGATAAATTATTTATTAAAGCTTGCTATGGGGGCAGGAGAGATAGCATGGCTTGCATGCAGAAGGACAGTGGTTCGAATCCCGGCATCCCATGTGGTCTCCCGAGCCTACCAGGAGCGATTTCTGAGCATAGAGCCAGGAGTAACCTCTGAGTGCTGCCAGGTGTGACCCAAACAAAACAAAAATCAAACAAACAAACAAAAAAAAAACTCAGCATACCATGAATGATGGCTATTACTATAAACCTGAAAGCTATATGTAAAACAAGACCCCATATTTGACCTTTGGAGGACAAAGATATGCAGTATTTTTAAGTAGGTGTTTGTTCCTAAAATGTGTGGGTCACATATTCCTGGAAAACTGTTTTTTTGTGTTATAATTCTTGATACTAGTAATATTAATTAGCCCTTACAAGTAAGTTTGCTATTGAGAAAGTAGGCACTATCTTTCTCCCCCACTCCCTTTCAGGTTTCCAAAGTCTAATTTCAGATCTATTAATAATGTAATAACTAATAAAATGTGTTTTGGTTTAAATGTCAGGTGCATATTGAGATTTCTGAGAATTGATCCCTTGATAGGCATCAAAGTTAGATGTGCACAGATTCACTAGACTGGCTGTGGGCTAAGACTAGACTACAGACAGGTAGGGCCTGCCAATCTCTAGACTGCCAAAGGGTTGCAGGATGCAAACAAGTGGGAAAGAAAGTGCTTCCCCATTTCAGAGCCATTCAGAAAACAGTTCCTCTTTGAATGCTTCAGTATGAACAGAAAAAACAAAAGTGACTTTTCGTCATGCTATGGGCTTAAGAGTTTGGTGAGAAGTCAGACTCAGAATTCTAGATCTGGAAGAAAACCAATTATAATTAGCCTAGCTGTCAGCATCCTGAAAAAATAACCAGTGAAATTGGTTACACTCATTTTCATGTCTTTAAAATTATGAAATAGGATGTAACTACCTTCATACATTCATAACAAGTATATCAAGGAAAATGTAAAAGGAATAACTGGGCCAAAAAGAAGTACAAGAGGTAAGGCACTTGCTTTGTGTACACCTGGTTGGTTCTGCTCGCTCATGGTGCTCTGACATTACTATCATTTCAAGCACAAAGCAATGAATAGCCTCTGAATACTGCCAGGTATGGCCCCAAATAAAAAAGAAAGGAATAATTATTGCATTTATAGATTATTTTTAGTTAGAATTTCCTTGTTTATTTATTTATTTATTTAGTTATTTTTGGGTCACACCCAGCAGCACTCAGGGGTTACTCCTGGCTCTACACTCAAAAATTGCTCCTGGCATGCTCAGGGGACCATATGGGATGCCAGGATTTGAACCACCAACCTTCTGCATGAAAGGCAAACGCCTTACCTCCATGCTATCTCTCCTGCCCCAAATTTCCTCGTTTATAACATGGAATCTTGCTATTCAGGAAAACTTCCCCTCTCTACCCCTCTTCCCTACCTCTAAAATATTTTATGTCTTCAGGGAAGTTTTGAGTTATCTTCAAAGGCTCTTATTAATTTTAATATTAGTATTTTATACTTTTATTATTTATTAAAGTGTTATGCAATTTTATTAGTATGTTGTATTCTAACAGAATATTTTTTACACATATTTAATTGCCTTATTTGTAGCAAATGAGCTTTTTGGGGGTATTGAGCTCATGACATATGACTATCTAACTTTCTTACTTTGATAATTTGCTTGCTTTTATAAGTTGGATATGTGTGTATGTTGAACGGGGAGTATAAAACTTATACGCAACATTTTCTAAAATAAATAGTACTTTATCATTTATAACAAATTTTTATTTAGTATTTTATATATTATATACATTTTTATTTTATTTAACTTATTCAAGTCTTCTTAGGATGGTAAACCAAGGTTAGATAGAAATAGGATTTTTCTCAGAAATTATGTGGTTACATTCAGTATTCCTGATAATATCTGAGGATTTTATTTTCTTTGTCTCTTTTTTTTTCTTTTCTATTTTCAAAATACATTTTCTTGGGGACTGATCAAAAGTACAGTGAGCAGGACACTTACCTTGTACACAGTCAGCTCAGGTTCGATCCCTGAACATCATCAGATGTGGTCCTAAATTAACAATATGCCTTTTTTTTACTCAGATTTTGTTGAGTTAACATTGATTTGCAAAATTATAAAATTTCAGGAAATACAGCTGAACATCTTGATATTGTGTATAAGATGTACCATACCCAGTACTAGAGCTCCCGTGCCATCTGCTGTACCTAGTCCTCCCACCTGCCCTTTCCCTCTGGCAGCCATCACCTTTTTCAGAGAGTCGAAGTTTTGTTTCACCAGTTAGGTCTTACTATTTATTTTCTATGTGTGAGTGTGCCATCTGTATTTTTACTTCCTAACTTTGCTTCACATAACGATGCTTCATATAGTTCTAGTCATGTTGTTGGCCAACGCCTGATGTTAATTATTCTTAATAGCTGAGTAGTATTCCATTGTGTATATATGCCACAACTTCTTTACACAGTCATATATCAAAAGACATTTAAATTGGCAACTACACACACACACACACACACACACACACACACACACACACCCTTTTAACAGAATAAAACTGTTACCAACACAGGGTTACAATTACTCTTTTAAATTTGTGATTTCATAGCATTTGGATAAATGCTATAAATGGTGTTGCTGGTAATGTGTGTATGTGTGTTTTGAGAAAAGTGGGCTCACCCCATGATACTCTGGGTTTACTCCTTGAACATGCTCTGATAACCATAAGAGATTTGAAGCAGATTCAGCTATGTGCAAAGTAAGCACCTTACCCACTGGTCTGAATCTCTCCAGCTTATCCTAGAATATTTTAAGGAACTTACATATCATATCCAGTTGAATTTGTGTCTGTTACTTTCCTACCACAAGTATACAAAATTCCTTTTGTCCAGTTTTATTTTTGAAATGTCATTCTCACAAGTCAAATGATCTCATTATGATTTTAACTTATACTTTTCTAATAACAAGTTTGTTATTATGACCTTTTTTGTGTATCTATTCCTGTTTTTATTCACAATATTTGTGCTGTTTATTTTTGTTGTTGTAATTGTATTTGTTCTTTGTATGTGAATCCTCTGTTAGAGATATGATAGGCAGATATCTTCCTCCAAATGCTAGGTGGAATTTAGTTCCCTTTGATGCATAAACTTTTTTTGATCCAGTCCTTTTTGTTTATTTTTGCTTTTGTTTTCCTTGCTCTTACTGAAAGTCTCTGCTCATGTCAGGGCATCTTTTGATTGCTTTGCCTCAATTACGTCTCATTTGTTTCTCATTGTTGAAATGCATTAGAAATATTCCTTCTTTCTATACTTTAAAAATAGCTTGTATTGGTCCATAGTGATAGTACAGCAGGTAGGACACGTGCCTTACACACAACTGACTCACTCTCAATTCTCTGGCATCCCGTATGGTCCCTTAAGGCCAACCAGGAGTGGTTTCGGAGCACATACCAAGGAGTAAGCTATGAGCACTGCTATGTGTGCCCCAAATTAAAATCGATTAGCTTGTAAGTTTGACAGAATTTTGACACATGGGGAAAATTGCCTGAAGTCAGTTCCTTTGACTGAATTTTAGTCTAGGTACTCAATTTCTATATTTCTACATAGCAAATTGTTTGTGATTATAATGTACAAAGGAGCATCCACTTTTTAAGATTCATATTTCATTGCATAAGATCATGTATACATCTCTTTGATAGAATCTTATTTAATCTAAGATTTTTATCTAAATATAATTTGTACTCTTATGGATTTATACTTTCTTTTCTTTCTTCTTTTATTGTTTGTTTTTGTTTGTTTTGGTTTTTGGTTTTTGGGCCACACCCGGTGACATTCAGGGGTTACTCCTGGCTGTTTGCTCAAAAATCATGCCTGCCTTGGGAGAACCATGGTCCTTCCTAGGTCAGCCGCATGCAAGCAAGGCAAAAGCTCTACCGCTGTGCCACTGCACCGGCCCCCTTTGTTCTGTTTTTTGTTTATTTGTTTTTGTTTGTTTTTCCTTATTTGTAGATCTCCTGGAGATTTGTCTTACCTTTAGTTTTTTTAGGAGAAACTTCTTTCATGGCTGGAGGAAGAGGACAGGTGGCTCACTGAGCACTGCTAGAAGTTAACCTTGATTGCAGAGCATTGGGTATTCCCTGAACACTGATGGTGTGGCTACTCCCCCCAAAATAAAAGAACATTCTTTTGGCTTTATTAATTTATATCTTAAAAGTTTTATTTTAAGTCTATAATTAAATATCTTCATTGTTTAATTAAAAAAGAAGGGCCACACCAGATGGTGTTCGGGGTTTATTTCTGGCTCTGTGGTCAGAGGTCACTTTTGCAGGGATCAGAGGACTATATGACATGTTAGAGTTGGAATGTGGGTCTACTGCATGAAAGGCAAATGCCCTACCACTGTACTGTGGCTTTGACCCTTTCAGTTGAATATTTTAAAGTATAATTCAGTTGTACAACCATATTTGTTGCAGTACTATTATCATATTTTGTGTGGTGACAACTTCTTATTGGGATAGATACTGTACTAGAGATTGATAGGTTTGAGGGCTTGGTAGAGGGGAGGAAAAAGAAGAGTTTCAAACTCAGAACCTCACACATGCAAAGTATGACCTTCCCCACTGAAACACATTCTTGGGCCCATGTTTATCTATCTTAAAATGTCATCATAAAAAATATTTTCTCTTGGGGCTGGAACAGTGGCACCACAATAGGGCATTATAAGCTACTGACCTAGAATAGACCACAGTTGTATCCCCCCTGTGTCCCATATGGTCCCTCAAGTCAGGAGTGATTTCTTAGTGAAAAGCCAGGAGTAACCCCTGAGCATCACAGGGTGTGCCCCCCCAAAGAATTTTTTTTCTGCTTTAGTTTTGTATGTGCCTAATTTGGTTTTAGTTTTACTTATTTTAAGATGCAACTTAAGGCCATCATTTTTTTTTCATTTAATTATGGCTTTGACTGCATTTTATAATTTTTTTTTGTTGTTGTTGGCTGGTTTTAGCGTCAAATCTATGATGCTCAGGTGTTCCTAGGAATGCTCAGGGGACTGTGTGGTACCAGAAATCAGACCTGAGGCTTCTGCATACAAAGCAAATGTTCTAATCTTTGAAACTATCTTTTTGGTCCCCACAGATTTTTTTATGTGCCACTTCTGCTGTTGTTGATTTTCTATTATTTTTTAAATATTGTTTAGCCTGAGTTGTTTAAAACATTTTTTGAAATTTAAATTTCATTAGAACTATGTTTATAATGTTAATGTAGTTCTCATTTTATTTGTAATATCTTATTTTGTTGATTTAGTGTTGGAAAAAAGACATGGATAATTTGGGGTTATTAACTGAAATTTTCTTTGTAATTTAATATGCTATAAATTTTTAGATATCTACATGTAATATATTTTTACTTCTGAGTGTTTTATATATTAAACCACTTTTTACTTATTTTTAATATACTAAAATTTCTGAGAATTTTTTCTCATCTTCCACACTATGAAGTTTGCAATTCTCACATTAAAAAAAAACCTCAATGTTATGTCATGAATAAACTTTAGAGACTAGTGAATATTTTATATCTTGGTGAACTGGAAAGTTTATTATTATAAAATATGCATTTTCATTTTAGCAATCTTGTCTGAATTAACTTTTAATTAATACTAATCTTGTTATGCAGGCTTTCTTTTTCATAAGTTTTATTTCACATAAAACTTATTTTTTTATTTTTCATTATAATGTCTGTATTATTTTTTGCTGTCTGTTATACACAGCATTTAACTTTGTTTTTCCTGCCTAATAATCTAACACTCTGACTTAATTGAAGCATAAGATTTCAAATAGGATATGACTGCATGGTAGCTGTTATTTTGAACTTATTCTTTACTTGCTTTTTTTTTTTTTTTTTTGGTTTTTGGGTCACATCTGGTGGGGCTCAGGGGTTACTCTTGGCTCTAAGCTCAGAAATCACTCCTGGCAGGATTGGGTGACCATAAGGAATGCTGGGATTCGAATCACTGTCTTTCTACATACAAGGCAAACGCCCTACCTCCATGCTGTCTCTCTGGCCCCTACTTGCTATTTTTTTATATTTATCAAAGTTCTTCTTTAGTTTCCTAAGTCATTTTTCATTTGTGCTTATATAGTCTTTTATTTATTTATTTATTTTTTTGTTACTTGCTCTTTTCCCCCAATGAAATACGATTTATACTTTTTTTTTTTTTTTGGTTTTGGGTCCACACCCAGTGACACTCAGGGGTTACTCCTGGCTATGCATGCACTCAGAAATTGCTCCTGGCTTGGACTATATGGGACGTTAGGGCATCAAACCGTGGTCCATCTTAAGGTAGCATGTACAAGGCAAAGGCCCTACCACTTGTACCACCATTCTGGCCCCAAGATTTATATTTTTTCATAAAATTTTTGATGGTATCAGTGAGTAAACAAAGGGCCTGAAATCTGCCAGGGATCACCATCCCACAGCAGCTTAGTACCTCCTTAGCCTCAAGTATCATATCTGTTTTCTCAAAAATTAATATTTTATTTCAACCTACATACTATATTTCTTTAATAAAGGTTTTGCTGGCTACTTCAATTTCCTGAACAACAACAACAAAAGAACCTTAGGGACTTGAGGTAGCAATTACATAGATTATAACTATATAATTGTATATATTCACCTAGAGAGTTTCCTGGCCATATCTTACCTTTTACTATGTGCCTTGCACTCATTTTTTTTTATTTTTGTCATAGTTTGTATAACCTTATATATGCATTCATTGATTTAACAGTGTGTCTCTCCTTTGACAGACTTCAAAAATACCATTTCGCTAGAAGTAGAATAAAGATTCCACAGCTCTGTGCACAGCTTCCCTTCTCCAGCCTTTCTTCACTCTGGCTTGTCTAGTCAGACCACTTCTGGCTGCATTTATTGACCTGGACAGGAACACCCTAAATTTAGCTTCCTTTCTGCACACCCTTCTTTTGACTTGGCTTATTCTTCTTTTTCCCCCCACTCTGAGCCAATTCATATGCTTTTATCTTTCAAAAATAATTCAAGATGTCAGATCTGTTGAAAGTATGCTTTCTTATTTTTCAACACTTTTTGGTATGGCCTATATTTTACAGCATAATCATTGCCACTGCATAATCATGGAACCTTGTTTTTAAGCACTGCTTGTACAACTTAAAATAAAAAACATTACATGATGGTTACAGTGCACTTTTTGACCAAAATATAGCATAAATTTTGATAGCTACATAATGAGATGTATATCTTCTAAATAAATATATTCACATACAAATATATACATATAATACATGAGGTCAGAGGGATAGTAAAGTATATGTTTAAGCCATCATCTCAAACCAGCCTCCTCCTATCACACTTACTTTTATTTTAGTTATAGAACAAAAAACATGACAGAACTTTCCATTTTTACAACTTTTGGGGTGGAGTGGCACCCTGCAGTGCCCATGGATTTCTCTGGTTCTGCAAACAAGGATCACTCCTAGCAAAGTTTAACGGACCATAAGAGGTGCCAGGGATCAAACCTGGATCAGCCACTTGAAACTGCACATTCTCTCCAGCACTTTTTACACTTCTAAATGTTAACTTGGTAGTGTTAAATATATACTCAGTATTGTTCATATAATCTTTTTTTATCTAGATCAAGGGTCTCAAAATCGTGGCCCGCGAGCCGTTTCTGGCCCTCCGTACAACATTTTGTGGCCCTGCCCTAGAGGAATCTTTTTTTGTTTTGTTTTGTTTTAGTTGTTTGGGTCACAGCCCCCAATTTTCAAGGCTTATTACTGATTTTGCACTCAAGGATCACCCCAACTTTGCCTGCTGTGGCCCCCAGGTAAATTGAGTTCTAGATCATGTATCTTGGGGCCAGAGCTTTGGCACAAGTGGTAGGGCATCTGTCTTGCATGCTCTAACCTAGGAATGACTGTGTTTCGATTCCCCTGCATCCCATATGTTTCCCTCTAGGCAGGAGTGATTTCTGAGTGCATAGCCAGGAGTAACCCCTGAGCATCACCGGGTGTTTCACAAAAACTATAAAAAGAGGAATAGTTCATTTATCTTTTATATCTTTACTTTGTTTGTTTGGGCCACACCCGGCGGCGCTCAGGGATTACTCCTGGCAATGTGCTCAGAAATTGCTCCTGGCTTAGGGGACCATATAGGACACCAGGGGATCGAACCTCAGTCTGTCCTAGGCTTGAGCAGGCAAGGCAGATGCCTTACCACTTGCGCCACCACTCCAGCCTCAATATCTTTACATTTTTTATCTTATTTTTTTTATATTTACAGCAAAAATTCTATTATCAGTAAATTCTAACTCCCGGTTCACATCTACTGCTCTGGTTATCATTATTGTGTTTTCTGAATCTATAAAATAAATTTTGCCACATAATTGGAATTATAAAGTATTTATGTTATTTTACAAAACAGTGCCATCTTATGCTTGGAAATGCAGAAATCAGTGTTTCTATTCCTTTTTAAGGCTGATAAATATCCGACGGTCCGTATCCTAGAGGACCATATCCCAATGGTCCACATTTGTTTTATCTGTTCATCCATTGTTGGGCATACAGACTTTTATATGTTTTGGGGTCACACCTGCTGATGTTCAGCAGCTCTGCACTCAGGGATCACAATTAGTGTGCTCAAGAAACCATATGAGGAACCAGGGAAATAATTTGTGTCGGCTGCCTGCAATGCAAGCTTCCTACTTGGCCTACAATCACACTGGCCTGATATATATTTCTCCTGTCCTGTCTGTTGTATTCCTGTGAACTGGGATACAATTGCATAGAGTTTTACACTTTTAAATATATTACAAAGAGTTGTGCATACTAATATTATCCTTATTTAAAATAAGGAAACTAAGAAGTCTGGAGTCATTTTGTTTCTTATTTAATGTTTTGGTCCATTATTTTAGTTGTCAAATTTGAACTGGTTAGCTACATAATATTAGCAGTTCTAGCCAAAGGTACAAAGACTCCAACTTCAATTCTAGAGCCTTGCAGTTGAGGAGCAAGTCAGTTACATAACATAGATTTGAAGTCATAGTTTTGTGGTGATTTTCCTCCTTGCATGCTTGAGATAGCTGCTAGGTGCAGGGAAACATGGTGAGAAGCACTGTGATATCAGACTGGTAGTGAAGAAACATACCAGCATTTATGAATTAGAGTTAGCATTTATGAAAGTCGGGGCTATAAATGAAGGCAATGATTGACTCTTGCTTCCAACACATACTTCAGTGCCTAGCTCCTATTGAGTGAGCACCTAACAACAAAATCAACAGACAATTTCCTTGACTTTGCCATTGTCATTTCCTTTCTAGCATACTCTAGGGGTCTTCACGTGGCCAGTGCCCCATGACCAGCATTGTTTACTCTGCTACTCAACTCAGAAAGGGTAGTTTAAAATTGCCATTTCTCAGAGAGATAGGGGAAAGTTCAGTCTTTGTCTAATGAAAGCTTGGCTCTGGGTTCTTCTTTCTTGCTTTGAAAGCAAGAGCTTTCCTATATTTTTTTGCCCTCCGAGTATCTGTTTTGCCAAATCTCTTGTGAAGCTGTCTTGCAGAAAATAGTAGGACCCATCAAGTTGTTAATCTGAAGGGCTAAGGACCAAATTTCAGAAGACTTCTTCAGTAAGAGCACAATTTTTGGTCATAACATCTTGGAATATACCTTGACATAGCCTTTTCTCTACTGATCTTCTTACATTAGTCATGCAGGTTTAAATCAGAACAGGTGACAACATATAAAATATTTCAATATATAAAGAAATAGCTCCCCCCAATCAATTAGATCAGCATACAATTGAAAAAACAACCTCAATTTATGTATTAAAAGAAAACTCATTTTGCAATTAAGTTCTAATATAATTAAATTTCTCTTTTCTGTTCTCTTCCATACCTGATAATCTTGCATTCCTTCAGTCAGTATACTTTCACTGGCCCACAACTTCTTTCAAGTTGATTCCATTTCCTGTAAATTGGCATATTTTATTCCTGTCAAGACTCTCTCATCCCTTAATTTACTTGGAGCCTAATTAGCTCTCTGAGCTCTAAATTTTGCTGGACAGTCATCATTTACACGACAATCACATTTAGAGTGCCTTAAAATTCTTGTCTGGGCAAATGAATTGCATTTGAGAGACCTACTTTGAATTTGGAAGACTTTCTCAGGAACCAATGGTGGAAACTTGGCAATTTTGAAGATTAGATCAAGGTTCCTTGATTGTTAGAGTCAAGTTGAGATGGAGGACAACACAGTGCTGGTGGGGAAGCTGCCCCTTGATAAATACACCCGGTCCCTGAAACCCTATTTTCCAGAACTCAGGATAACTAGGATGAGCATGAGCTCAGTATTTGGACTCATCACTTCCTTTGATCCAGTGCAGGAGAACATCAAACAACTTTGATGTTCTGCAAGCTGAATTCGCACAGCTCTTTACTCCTGCAGATTGATAGGTTGATGTTTGAGTAGTAGCCAAATAACTCAGTTTCGTGAATGTTTGAATTTTGACTTTTATCAACATTTAATGAAGACATTTTTATCTGTGTCAGCTTAAAATAATCCAGCTGCTCTTTGTCCCCCTTCTACTCTCAATTTTTGAAGCCTCGTGCCAAAAATAGAGCATTCAAATATTTTAGAATTTTGTGGTGAGCACCTGTGTTGTAGGTACAAGAGCAATGTGGTTCATGGGAGGATTTTGCGAGTTTTGATGTCTTCTGTACATTTACTCCCTAGGCTGTGTTATATTGCACAGTAATTCCTGCCTGTGATACCAAAAGGAAAGAGTATCAGGAGATGAGGAAGAGAAGGACACATTTATGAACTTGTCCTTATATCCCATGCAACTTTAGTTCTTTACCTCTACGTACTTAAATTTTAGTCTCTTTTCTCAAACCTTTTCTCTATGCTGTTGTTTGTGGTTTTAGATTTTGTTTTTGGCTTAGTTTATGGTTTTAATTCTCTGACTCTAACAAAGAGGTAGGGTTTGAATATGAGGGGACCTTCACAAGGCACTCTTGAATTTGTGGTCTTTGTTAAATCAAAAGATGAAAAAAGTGTAAACTTTTCATCAATGCATCAAAATACTGAGGTGATTTTATTAAGTAAAGTATTAAATACACAAAAAGTAGGGAAATTTCAAAATGTTCTGCAATGTACTTATTATGCAGCTTTTACAAAGGTTTAAAATCTTCCCAGTCTTTTGCAGATAGCATGTTCCTTACAGCATTTTATCTTTCTAAAATATTTAAATATTTAAATCCTGCAGATAGCATATTATTTCACCTAAAGTATTTCAGAAGTATCTTATAAATAAGATTCTGCCTTTACTTTTCAGAGCCAGACTAGCTTTACAGCTAGAAAACTAATAGTAAAAACTATCGTTTTATACTAAGATTCCCCCACTTGTATTTTTTAGAATTAATTTTGGGCCCCACCTGGCTGGGTTCAAGGCTTACTTCTGACTCTCTGGTCTGAAATCACTCCTGGTGTTCAAGGGACTGTGTGGGGTGCCAGGGATTGAATAAGCAGGGGTCAATTGTTAATATGGCAAGTGCTTTACCTACTGTACTGTCTTTGGCCTTTCGATTGTCTTTAAATTGTCTTGGCATATTTGACTCAAAACTAAACAAGGTCTGTGTTTCATTTTAGTATCATGCCTTTTACATCTTTTGGAAATCTATAATTTTTCCCTCATCCTCCCCTTTTTAATGTTGAAGCAATAATTTTTACTTGAATAAGATAAATGTTTTGGTTCTTTTTACTGTAGTGAAATAGTATAGTGGGAAAGGCACCTGGTGTGCATGTTGCTGACCTGGGTTCAATTCCCAGCACTGCATATGGTGCCTTGAACACTGACGATTGATCCCAAAGCACAGAGTCAGGAACACACACTAAGTATAATTGGGTGTGGCCCCAAAACAAAAAAGTAAAATAATGGTGATTTTCCCTTTTAATGTTACAGATATTGATTTTATTTATGTCATTTACAAATGTTAATTCTAGTCTCCAAATTTCCTGAATCGTGTAGTTGGAGTAAATGCAGGGTTTGTTTCCATGGATAATCTTATACATATTTGGTTTTTGGGCCACACCCGGTGGTGCTCAGGGGTTACTCCTGGCTGTCTGCTCAGAAATAGCTCCCGGCAGGCACGGGGGACCATATGGGGCATCAGGATTCAAACCAACCACCTTTGGTCCTGGATAGGCTGCTTGCAAGGCAAACACCACTGTGCTATCTCTCCGGGCCCCTATATATCATTTTTATTCACATCAAGAAATAGATAATATTGGGGTTAGAGTAATGGTGCAGTGGTAGGGCATTTGCCTTGCACACAGCTGAACCAGGATGGACCTTGGTTCGATCCCCCGGCATTCTATATAGTCCCCCAAGCCAGGAGCAATTTCTGAGCACATAGCCAGGAATAATCCCTGAGCATCACTGGGTGTGGCTTAAAAATTAAAAAAAGAGAGATAATATCTAGTCATTATCTCTTCATGGAGCTTAGATTGGCTAGTGAATCTATGTGCCACCAATTTGCTCTTCCTATTCAAAGTTTTCTAGTGTCTGTCACTTACTGACTTTAGAATCTATTGATGATTATCTCATTGGAGGTTCTTAAATACTCAAAACTAATTTACTAAAAAAAATTTTCCATCTCACCTGGGGATTGACTTATTCTTTTTGCCTATTCTCACACTATTTTGATGGTTTCCATCTCTCATTTGTCTGAATGTATAGGTTGAATTGCAAACCCAATTTTACTACAGTAAATGAGGAAGTGATTCTTTTCTTCTCTGTACTTTGTGTTCTCTTATCTATTCATAAATGAAATTTATATCTTACTGTGACATTCCCAGTGCTTAGAACAGTTTATGGAACATGATTGTAGTATTTATAGAAGACACAGGAGTTGTATGTGGCTGTATGTGATCTCTTTCCACTTGTAGATGCATTGGTAAAAGAGCCTCAAGCTGTATACTAAACTTAATTGAACTATTAAAATGTTCTTGATACATCATAATTTCCACAATTCCTGTAGCTTTGTTGTCATTCCATGCAAAAGAATACAAGTTTTGCTATGCTGACAAGAAGAGAAATTGTGGGGGATAAGGATATATACTGTGTTATTATTTATGTGTATATACATAATATGTTGTGGATAAATAAAAATAAATGTGCATAGTTATACAGCTGAGTGTTCTTCTCCCATCCCCAGACTGCTCTGTCTCGGGTTTTCCTGACAAACCTAGAGTTTATGTGAAAAAACAGAAAAATTGACTCTGAATATAGAATTCCTACTTCAAAGCAAAAGACCATACTGGGGTCTGATGAAAGTGGTTCTTCATCTCTATGACAGGAATGACGTCTGAGTTATCAAACTATTACTTTGGGTACAGAAAAACTTTTAGGTCCAATTAAGTAGTTTGCAAACTACCAACAGTATTAGATAGATTAGACTGAAATGGGAGAAATACTATTACATGATAATATTAAATAAATGATATTACAAATATTCTAATAATTATAAATTATCTATAATGTATGTATTTAATATATATAAATAAAATTAATATTATCAATAATATTATATAGTAAACATTAAGTAAATATCTAAATATCTCCATTATGTTCCTGTATGAATACATTTAGACAAATTGGGTGTGTTCAAACATGTTTACCTGGAATAGACTAAATATGACAGTGCTAAAGGAATTAAAAAGTTGCCTTTTCAGTAAGTATTTTTAGGTGCTGACATGCCCTCAAAAGTAATTAAAAGATTACTATTATAGTAAATTTTTGTTCAAAATATATCTTCAGCAGCGAGTGGGGAAAGAACTTTAATGGGCCATAAAGCTTTCATCAGGACCCTTGGAGACATAGAAATTGCAAAATCCAGGCATTCTTCACATTTTAGCAAGTTCCTGAGGTGGATGCATCTAACATTTACTGCGTCTGTAGTCTGTAGCAGTCTGTAGAATCTGAAATAGCTGCTAATGGACAACACTCTTTTTGGCAAAAATGTGAGCAGCAATACACAGAAGGATAAAAAGTAGTCATAAGTGTTTTCACATGAATTTAGGTAAGATTATTTATAAAATAGGAAAGCTTTTATTATGATTTGCATTGAGGTTACACCTGGCAGTGCCCTTGGGCTGTTTGTTATTGGTCCCATACTTGGGAGTGACCCCTTGAGGTGGTTGGAGAGATATGAAATTTGGGGATCAAAACAGATTCAATTGCATAAAGGCAAGTAAGTATCTTAAATTTTTTAGTATTTCTCTGCCCCCCAAATTACAAAAAATTTTCTGAGCTTTTGGAAAGCTACAGTTAAAGATAAAGCATCGTGGACTTGTAAATGAACCCAAAATACCCTTTTTTGAAGAAAAACCAAGCAATAAATCATCAAGTACAATTTTTTTGTTTGTTTTTTTTGGGTCACACCCTGTGATGCTCAGGGTTTACTCCTGGCTATGCACTCAGAAATTGCTCCTGGCTTGGTGGACCATATGGGACTCTGGGGGATCGAACCGTGGTCTATGCTAGGCTAGTACTGGCAAGGCAGACACCGTATCACTCCATGCCACTGCTCCAGCCACAGAAGTATAATTTAATGAACTTGAAGAACTTAAAGCACATCACATATATGTATGTGTATATATATATAATATATATATAAATGACTTCTATTTTGAGCACATAAAATTCTAACAAAAATTTTAAAAAGCCTTCTATATGATGAAAAACTTTAAACAATTTTAGAAATAGCACCTAGAACAATTTTAGAAATAACACCTTGCATTAGAACATGTAAAATCTTAGACTCATCTGTTTTGTCTTCCCAAGCCTGAGTGGAAGGACTCACAGCCTCTCTCTGAGCATCCCATTACATGAGAAACATTAGAGGTGACTCTTAGTGTTGGACAACGTCCTTAATACTATTCCTATCTGCTGCTAGGCTTTGTATTATAGACCACACACAAGCCACACCCTGATCCAGCTTCTCTGTAGGAAGTGATCGAGGGGAACCCAGAGAAGAAACTACAGCAAGAAATGGGAGATACTACAATTTTCCATGTCCAGCCCTTGATGATTTTTTAGTGTGCTTTGGTAAAACATAAGTAACGAAATAACATGTAAAATAAAAATCAGTTTAGCAGACTGGATAAATAATACAGTGGGGTAGGGTGCTTGCCTTGCACACAGGTGAGCAGAGTTTGATTCCTGGAACCACCTATGGTTCCCCAAGCCTTGAGCACAGAACAAGGTTAAGCTTTGAGCATATCCAAGTGTGGTCCCAAAACTGAAAATGAAAATCAGTTTTGTTTTACGAGTAGATCTAGTAGCCTTTCCTGAAAGTTGACTTTTAAAAGGCTTCAGCAATTTTTAAAATAGAGAACTGAAGTATCTGACTGAGAGCTTTCACTTGGGCTATACATAAATATATTATTCTCGATATTGCTATAAGTATATGAAATACATTCTGAAATGAAGGTAATCTTCACCTTGCATTACTCTGTGAGGGTACTTGAGTACTTAAACTTATTTATATCACATAGACAATCAATTTTTCAAAAATAGTCAATATTGAAATATCTCTTATTAATTTTTTAGCTGGGGGCAATAAACAACTTGTATTTGTACATGCTTGTTTAATATCCTTAAGATAAAATTCTAAAACTGAAAATTCAGGGTCAGGTGGCTTAGACCCTAAACTTGTATGCATCTAACCAAATTCAATTCTTGGCATCACATAAGGTCCATTGAGCACCACCAGAAGTAATCCCTGAGCACAGAGTTGGGAATAAACCTGAGCACTGCTAAGTATGGCTCAAGTTCCCATCCCTACCCCTCCCCATGTTTTTTTGGAGGGAAGGGAAGGCAACTCCTGGCAGTGTTCAGGGATTACTCATGGCTCTGCACTCAGGAAACACATATGGTATAACTGGGATCAAACCCCTAGGTTGGTAGCATGGAAGACCAGTGCCCTACCCACTGTACTTTCTCTCTGGCCTCAAATCCACAGCAAGTTTTTTTAAATTGAAATTTCAGAGTCATGTGCTCTTATTGACAGATTGATTTTTTTAAAATAAATTTCTTTATTTAAACACTATGTTTACAAAGTTTCTCCTAATACAGCTATTCCTGGCACTCAATGTCCCTACACCAGTCTCACCAACAGTGTACCAACATTCCTCGACCATTCTCCCCAATTTCACACTCTCTCCCAAGCCTGCTCACTGGCAGTATGGAAAATTTACTCAATATTTTTGTTACAACTACACAGTACTTGTTATAACTATATGGTAATAGAATTAGGGAAAAAAAATCATTGTTATCTCACAATAGTCCTTAAATCATTGTCTGAAGGTTTACTAAGCTGCTTGTTGCCTGCTGAACATTCTGTTGTTGGTTTTGTTTGTTGATCTTAGGTGGTTTCTATGATAATTTCAGATCTAATTTGGTGCATTCCCACTAGAATGTCAATATTGAAAAACATGAAGGTGTCATGTGGCTGCATATATGGCCACACTGTCCAGGACTTTAAGGATCTGTGGAGCTGAGTTGATGAGCTAAACATGATGGCACTGTGGATCGTGGGCAAACTCTGAAGGTTTTGTTGTTGTTATTTAGTTATTCTTTGTTTTGTTTTGTTTTGGGGCCACATCTAGCGGCACTTAGGGATTACAGTTGGCTCTGCAATCATAAATTACTCCTAGCAAACTTGGGAGAATTTAAGGGATGCTGGAGATTGAACCCAGGTCAATCCTGGGTTGGCTGCATGCAAAGCAAATACTCTACCTTCTGTGCTATCACTCCAGTCCCATTTGTTGTTGTTTTTGTTAGTTTGTTTATTTGTTTTGGTGAAAGAGGAGCATTCCCTACCTTTGGACAGTTGTGTTCTATTGGCAGTGAAGAAACACTTATGGTGAAGGTGGGGGTGGATATAAGACTACTTGGTAAAGTTGCTATTCATAATATTTCATGATCTTCTTACCAAGATGAAACATGATGAAACGTAATGAGAATATGTCATACAAAAATTGTATACATTAATCTGAAAAGGGGACCAGCAGGACCAGAGAGATAGCACTCACAGTGATAAAGTGTTTTTATTTGGGGGGACAGGGATGGAGAATCCGGACCCAGTGGTTCTAAGGGGCTTCCCCCAGCTGTGTGCCATCATCAAACCAGGATTCTTGCTTGTGCTTAACCCCAGCCGATTGAGCTATTCTTCCTACCCCAAACTCACAAACTCAGTTCTTTCTTAAATCAGAGTTTTAATTATCTAATTCCTCTGTCCTATCTCCATTTCTTAGGCACAATGAACTACATGGCTTATAGACTAACTTTAGCTACTAACTGACTCTGTCTAGCAGCCAGATTTAAGAATGTCTTGCTTCTAAATATCCTATTAAGACTTTCTTACTGCCAACTAAGAGTAATTTCTCAGCTGACTGTTTAATGTTCTTCCAGAAGCCCACATCATATGCTATGCTCTCCACAGCAAGAAAACTTACTCAAAACTATATAATCCCTCCCCCTTTTCACTGTATCTGTTTCTCCTTCTACTGAAGGTATGTGTTATGACTGATTACTCTTTGGTGGCCTTGCCTGTATTTCCTCCAAGGTACAAATTCTCTTTAAATTATGGCTTCACAGAAGAACCACCTGACAATGCAATGTGTTGAAGAAAGCCCCACCATTTTCAGCCAAACTTGATGGGTCAAATGAAATATGCATGTGTTTCAACAAACATACAAGTAGAGACTTTAAAAATGCTGATTTTATATACATATATATGTATATATGATTGAGAAAATAATTTGGAAGTAGCCAGTATTTTCTGTAAAAAGTGTAGAATATTTTAGTTTTATTTATGAAGCATTTATAAGATAGTAGTCAGAAGCCCCAGGTGGGAGTGGTGATGCTGAAGACATGACTGACTACAGATGTAAGAATTATGTGCCACTTAGACTAGAATGGAGAATTGTGTCCTCTTGATGGTGCTATTGAAATCTAGTTAGCATATTCAGCAGTTAGTTGACTAACTGATACAGTCAGCATTTATTGAGGACATACTGTGCTAGATGCTAAGGATACAAAACTGATTCTGTCTTTAGGAATCTAAAAAGAAGGAAGTGGTCAGATGCCTAAACACCATTGCCATACTGTATGGTAAACGGAGCAATAGGATGAAGTGGAAGGAAAAAAGGAAGAAGACTAAAATGGAAAAAGATTAGGATGAGAGAAGTGCTATGAATGGGAAAAGAAATAATAGTGAAAGAGGAAAAGAAAAAAACTAGCCAAATTAGAGAAAAAATGTGAGTTTTACTGTGGAAATCTAGACTCAAGATGAAATGCCAAGAGGCAGGAGAGAGCAGATGAAGAGCCCCGGAACGAGGGAGGGGGCTGGATTTCAGACACGAGAACTGAGATCCCAACTGTTCAGATGGTTTACAGCTGATTACAATTTAACATAATAGCGTATCTTAACATATAATATATTGTTATGTAGTAATTTACTAGATGTAAAACATGGTAGCTCTTATCAATAAATTTTCATCAAGTGCTAGAAACTTTGCTGAGCTTATTCAAGTTAAATGTTAACTTATCTACAGTGGGTAGATATTATACAAACATTTCCTAGATAGGGTGTTTGAAACCTCTAACACTAGATAAAAGAATCAAAAATAAAATCTCAGCTGATCATTTTTGGTCAGCCATGGGCTACATGACATTCATCCTGAGGCCTGTCCTCCACTTCTGAGTTTAGAAGTTCCTCTGGAACAAACAAATGTGAGATGAGTTTTCAGTCTCTTAGTTCATAAAGTATTGAAGAAAAGCAGATTTATTCTTACTAATGGTAAGGATGGAAGAATATACTCTGATGGAAGGGAGGCTGAAGTGGTAGCAGAGTGCAGAAGGTGCTTGCCTTGGAGGATGCTAATCTGAGTTCAATTTCAGCACCCTGAGCCTCTCGAGGAATGATTCCTGAATTCAGAGTCAGGAGTAAGCCATAACCACACCCATTTTGGTTAAAAAACAAAAATAACAACAACACCCAAAACTAAAAACAAAACTAAGCACTCCTCAAAGTCAAGCCTAGCTGAGCTCCTCCTCTGGCTGTGCTTGCCAGACTTATGACCTCGATTGGGCCATGCTTCACTCTGGATGGCCCCGGAGTACAGTAAACACATTTCGTCTGCTTGGGAATAAGTGAAACAGAAGTAGCCACACTTATTTGGCCTACTACTCCATTTCCGAAATAGACCTTCTTGAAAGAACGAACAGAAAGCACCTCTCCAGCAATTCCTGTCATACTACTATTATACACCTGGATCCTTCTATCACCGCCCCACCCACCCCCAGAAGTAGGATTACTTAGAAGAATTGAAGAGGATCTGTAACTATAGCTGTCTGGATTGCAAAAGCTGCTATGGCTGTTACTCAAATGACCTTAACAGTGCTCTGTAGTCTGCAGTCCCTTCCTCCATTTACTCTACCATTATTGATCCTCCCCCCCCTTTTCCTCCTCTTTTTCCTCTGCATACTTTACTTAACTTGATAAATAGTGCACTCTAGTACTGAACGAGCATTTACCACCATACATCTCTATGCAAGGCATACAGGGAGTTAAAGTATAAACTAGTCATTTTCTCTTCATGTAAACTAGTTGACCTTGAATCAGGGGGCTGTTCAGTTTTATAAGCTTAGTCAAGATGTAAATCTTTGCAGTGATTTGAAGATCCCATTGTGCCTTTGCTGCTTCTCTTAAGTAACTTCTGGTCCTTCATGTCATAAGACAGGCTTGTCACTTTTTTACAAGTTCAGATGTTCTGTTTTCAGGAGGTCTTCCAGAGAGAGTTGCTACTTTGCTTGAGCACCAGTGCAGGGCTTTGGATCAGAAGGAAGAATAACCTGGACTTTGCCTTTCTCTGGTAGCATAAACTCTAAACAAAAGTTTTTGTATATAGATCTTTTTGGAAGGGGAAACCATTTGTACAACCTTGAAATGGAGCTACCACTATGATGAAAACTGGCATTTGACAGTTTGATATTTCTTTATCTTACTAAAATAGCAATCTGGCCAAATATACTCTTCAGAACATAGCCACATGTTTATATTTATAATGGAAGTGCTGTTAATTTACTAGTATGTTAACAGATCTTATTCACATTGTTCTATTTTTACTTTGAAACAAATCCCTGAAGAGAACCATTTTAAGACAAGTAGTGATAATAACAAACTTATCAAATTATACGTTAAATAAATGATCTTGAACTCAGAAAGAACATAAACTGAAAAGTTAGTAGTTACCTTAAAATTCTTTATTGTTCACATAAAATTAAAAAAAAACTTTATTTTAGGATACTATTTTTTCATGTTCTCTTGTTGCTAAATTTCTGCCTTCTTCTAACAAATATAATTATGTATTTTTAATAACTAATTGGTTACTAGGGTTCCTGGAATAGTTTCTCAGAAATCATGGAAAGGCTTGATCATCAGTCTTTATTGATCAGTCTTTATTGCACACTTATATAATGTCTTCTTTAAACTTGTTTGTCAAAGACATGAATGCATAAATCTTTCCAATCCTTGGACAGATGTAATTTTCCTTACCAGAGTACATAAAATTTGGCTTGACTATTAACTCTTTTATGCATTGGGTACAATGTATACATGGTGGCTATTATACTATGACAAGATTGCATTACATTATAATTTTTAAATATAAGCTGTAGTTTTTATAGGAAAGGGCACTATATTTGAACCCTGTCATGTTTGGGGAACTATAATCACACATAAAATAAATAATTTTCTTCAGGGACAGTTCAGTTTTATGGAACATGCAAATTTCCAGATAAGAATATGATGAATTTAAAAAAAAAGAAGAAAATTATGTATATTTGCTGTGTGTCTTATCTGGAAAAAGATTTATTTCAAAGAATAGTTGTTGATTAAAAAAAAAATCACATGATATTTATTTTAAAAGTTTCTTTCTGGTGCCAGAGAGATAGCATGGAGGTAAGGCGTTTGCCTTTCATGCAGAAGGTCATTGGTTCGAATCTGGGTGTCCCATATGGTTTCCCGTGCCTACCAGGAGCAATTTCTGAGCATGGAGCCAGGAGTAACCCCTGAGCACTGCTGGGTGTGACCCTCCCCCCCAAAAAAAACCACACCAAAAAAAAAGGTTTCTTTCCTTGTCCTTCAAAGAGGAAAAGCAAAATTAAGTCACATTTATGATATTTTATCAGTGTTTAATGAAGTAGTTGGAATTTATATGTAGAATAAAATAATAAAATGCTATCAAATATAAGACATTTCTTATTTTTGCCTCTTTAATTGGTTACCTGTAACTAGCTTTGAAGACACAGACAGTTGAATTAACTAGAGCCATTTTCTCATGCTTGCAAAAAAGCAAAATTGGGTGAGTCATTGAAGTACAATAATCCTGATAGCAGTTTTAGGGAAATGACCAAAGTAAGCTTAAATTCTCGAGAGTGAATGTGGGTCAGTTTCTTTAAGTCTGGAGCTGCATTAGCAACTTCCTATGGTCCATCCTTATTTATGCCCAAACCTCTGAGCAGGGATTCCGGTTGATCTGACCTCAGAACCTTCCTCTTAATTCAAAGGTTTGGATTCTGTCTCTCACTTGTTATAATGTTTATGACATGCTTAATGTAGGATTTTTTTTTAATTGACCACAGTTCTAAAAAAGGAAGATCTTGGCTAGCTCTTCAAGCCCGTGTTCAAGGAAGAACATGTAGCTATGGCACTTGCTCGTCTCTGTCTCTTATTTTCTCTCGGAAGAAGCCTGTATTCTCTCTCAAACATGTACTTCTCTCTCTCTCTCTCTCTCTCTCTCTCTCTCTCTCTCTCTCTCTCTCTCTCTCTCTCTCTCTCTTTCTCTCTCTCCTTACATTTTCTCAAGCAAGTTTTAATAAAAACTTTCTTGCTTCACCAAAATGAAAACAAAGAAAATCTTTTTGTTAACTGTTGATGATTTCACCGCTTTGCATTTTTCTACAGCAAAATAAGCAATCTTTTGTCCCTGAGATTCTGAAAGTGATCTTTACCACCTTATCTTTCTAAGATTTTTCAATCCTCAATTTTTTTTTATGCCGAGCAAGCATCGAACAGACACTAAAGTAAAACCTTAAAGGTGGATTTCTGGGCCTTCATGTTTCAGGAATTAAGATTGTCCTTCACTTGTGAGCTTTGAAGTTCAGAAGTGGGCAGGTGGAAATACTGTGTTCTTCATTGCCCTTTGGTGTGAGATATATTCCAGGTTGCAGAGTAAGTGCCAACAGCAGCAAAATTATCGCCCCCTCCTGCTTCTACAGTAAGTCAGCAATGGCCCTTATGTGGTCAAAATGGCAAATTCAGCAGCAGGTATTCAACAGGGATTTGCAAAATCTTCCCTATGCCTGTTAGGAATCTTATTCAGCAGTGTCTTTGAAAAATCTGATTCTGTGCAAATTTAACTGTGTAGAAATGACCTCAGTTGTGATTTTTAGAAGTGTTTTAAACAAATACCTTTTATATTTTTTTCAAAACTGTTTATTTTGCACTGAGCAGTGTAAAATACCTGGACATACATATATCCTGCATTTGTTAAGTTTCACAGTAGTTCGAGCTGTTATTTCCATATTCATGTGAAGTCTTTTTTTTTCCAAATTCCTGGCTTTATAGAGTCAGTTAGCCATACAAAGCCACTATACATCACTTAGGTTTGTGATGAAAGAATGGAATTGCAGCTGTGTGAGTACTAGAATACCCAAACATGAATTAGACTCAGAAGCATTTGGCAATAGTTCAGAAAAGGAGCTTAATCTGGTTTCATCTGAGACTGCTTTTCTCTGTTCTACAACATCCCCCCAAGATGTTGTGTCTGATATCGGATCACAACGTAATGGGAGTGACGCAAAATCAGAGAAAGCCCTAACAAATCAGGGGCGCATTTGATTTTCCCCGGAGATTTTTTTTTTCCTCCTACTTTTTTTGTTCTGTCCCAAATTCCAGTTCTGAAATTCAAGGTCATTCACCTATTAGATGAATTAATTGTACACCAAAAAAAGCAGCATTCATCGTACTCTGATCTCACTCATATCTATAATTAAGGGTAAATATAATCTTCCTTTTGAGAAACGTACCACCCACCCATTACATTTAAAGTGCTGACTGAAATGAAATAATAGTTCAGAGCAAGATGATTTTAGTTTAACAAGAAGAAAGTTGATAATTTAAGCTTGAAGCAGTTAGTTCTATTTTTGATTACCATTCAGTTATAAGTCTAATTTGAGACATAGGCTGCTTTTCTGTTACTCAAGTTTTAATTCATAGCTTACAATTTCTTAGTTGCTTACGCAAAGTTCAGTAGTGATCCAGGATGTTAAAAAGCTTCATTCCCCATACCCGCCATCCCTCCAGAGGACTGGAGACAGGGTTGAAAATGAATATATTAGAAAGACTGTCTGGGACCCAGATCTAATGTAAAGTAAACAAAAAATTTTAATGAAAGGGACTCGCAGAATACTTCACTTGGCATTTGAGGGACTCTTTGGAACCCACTCTTTGCTGAAGAATTGATGGCTGGGGCTGACACAAACATATTTAAACCTGGTTGACAAAGTTAGTATGTTTTATTCTTTAACTGGGGTATTCTAAGTCTTAACATTGTGTTAGGAAGAAAATAAGGAGTAAGGGGAAGGGCTTGTGTCATCACTGTGTAAACAGTTAAACAAATAGTTCAGCTCTGGATTTAAGATTTAAGATGTGAGATGCCACATCTTACTTCCAGTGTTTCCTGACAGACTCAGGTCGCTTTCTACTGGGACCCAGCATAACCGCAGAGCAGGAGCTTTTTTTGCAAGGAGAAAGGAAAACCTAAAACCTTTATAATCCTATTTCAAGCAAAGATGGATGTGTTCATTTTCAAAGTAGATCTAGCTCTCAAATTTAACTTTCAATATAAATTGGTGTTTACATATACATATATATACGTGTATCTATGTATGTATGTAAATGTTTATAAAATGAATGTTTTATCTATTTTGTGAGGTATTTGATTTATCTAATTAAACTGAATGCCTTAACTTTTTTTAAATTCCTGAGCTCAAGTTTCTCAGCCTTTGGAAAATTTTTTGGAATCTCTCATTGCTACAGAGAGTCAAGTTTGTGACGTAAAGGCTAAACAATAGTAAATGAACATTGTTCATTTTACAATGATACTTTACAATAAGAGCACATATTTTTACCTTAAATTTTCCTGGGGGGGGGTAATTAGGGCCTTCTTAAGTGTGAGGAAATGCTTATTTTTGTTGCTTTAGAAGAATGATTCTATTGTTTGAGTGAAAAAGAAAAATAAACAGGTCTCAAAAGAAAAGAAGCAAGAATGTGTTTTATTTAAAGAAAAAAAAAGAAAAAAGAAAGGAAGAACTGGAGCCACAAAATGCTTATAAGTGCTGTTGACTGGTCTTATATTCTGCCTATACATAGTTCATGTGGCCGTGATGCATGATTTCTTTACAACTGGCCCATAAATTGTTTTCTTCTAAATTAACAATAAGGTCAGCCATAACCAGTCCATTAGCTTCTACTTATTATTTTTTTTTTATTTTTCACAGCTCTATTGTGAAAACTACTGAAACACAGTATAATGTGTCACTGTTTGTTTAATGTTGACCTAGTCAGTGCTTCGACTTTGGAGAGTGAAAACCTTTGCCACCAGGACCAACAAGAGTTAAACAATAGTTAAGCTTATTAAAAAGACAGGCAAGCATTTCAACATTTTTGCTCAGCCTTTTCTGAGTATTTTGTATAATTTTAGAAAAAGAAAAAAAATGAAGAAATATGGGTAATATCTGTGGAGACCAGGTTGTTGTCAACTAGACATTTTTAACTCCTCTTTCCAGTGACATGAATACTCATTTGTTGACATCAAATTTAAGAAAATTGTAACCAGATTATTCACAACCTCGTCAATGGAAAGTTCAAGAAAAAAACCTGGACTTGATTCTAGATAAATATAGATCTTGCTTATAAGATTTACTATGAGTGAAATCACCCTGATTGATGATAAAATTTTTGAATGCCCTCTTCTATAAGGTTAGACAACTTGATGCTATACTATTTAATTTTTGGTAGACAAACATTATTATAAAGAACTCTGCATTTTAGTGTCATTGTGTAGTATTTGAATGTGGTTGGTTCTTGAGTTTGAAAGAGGCAGTAATTGAACCTGCAGATGGCATGTTTTTACCTGGTTCATAATCTGACTCTCCGAGGTATTTGTGTGTTAAATATTCAGACAGTCACAATGCGCTTGCTACCTAAGATTCATCGTAGAAGTTTTAAAGTAACATTTATTATGTATCCCTTGAACAAGTCTGACACTGGCATCAGTGGAGGCAAGCTTGTCAGTAGCTGATTAGTCCTTTATATATTACTCATCGAGCACTCAACAAAAATCCCTCAGAATCGAGAGGCTCTCTTTATGATATTTAGCTAGATGGCGGTGCAAAGGGGTAGTTTGAATTTTTGATTTTCCAGCTTATGGGTCATATTTGACCAACTGCTTTCACTAGAAGACATGCCACTTTGTTGAGCTATTTAGGAATCAAAAAGACTGTCTTAATTTAAAACAAGGACTCTTTGTTTTAGTTGGTGACTGCCTTGTGAAATTTTTCAGTTCTCAGCGGGTTAACCAGGGAACAGGGGCAGAGTCATAATTGGCCTATTTAGAGTATTTTGCATGTGAATAGTGTGTTAGTGAAGCATCCCTAAGTCTGTTGTGAGTGACATGGTGATTAGAATTTAGATTAGGGAAAACACATTCTGTACTTTATCAAGGACAGTAATTAGTTCAGTCAGTAAAAGTTGATTACAAGTAACGATAAAGTTAGATTTTTTAGTACTTAATTTTTAAATTTTATTAAATCATAAATTTGTTCTTAATATAAATGGCAGCATCAATACTTGTTCTCTTGCATGTCAGAATAATTAAAAGAACAATGTGTTCAATACAGACTATCATCAGGCGATTTATGCCCTATGGGTAAGCTCCTATGTAATTTTTTAAGAAAATGTAACATTAGATCATCTTTCACATGCCATAATGCGAGAAAGTTCAGTGATTTGCCACACTGTGATAAGTTAATGATATTTGTGAAAGTTTTCTAGTGTTCAGGTAAATGTTTAATCTGTGGGGACGTGTTTTAGCTTGTGATAGTCCTCAAGAGGGCATTCTGAAGTCCTTTAATGTGTTCCTGGGAGCTTAGCATGCCTCGTATTTCTACAATTTTTGGAAGTTCGTGCAAGGATTTGAATTTCCTCCCGGTTCAGCTGGCACTTGCGCCTCTGTGGGTGCTGTGTAAATTCGTGGAGGATTATGCTGTGCCGATGCAGAGAGGCAGGGTTAGTTCTCAGTGAAGTTGCGTCTCTCCTCACCCCCAACGTGAGCAGCCTGGGGAAGTTGCATACGTTTGAAAATTCTGACTCTTCTGGGGTCTTGTTAAAAAGGGGGCCATGAATCATTCCCAGACTGGAGTCTAAATCTATAGAAAGGGAGTCTTGGTCTTACGTGCCTGCCCTTTGCTTGTAAAAGTAAAGATTAGGATACAGTTTAAAGGGAACAATCACCTTCTACCTTCTGAAAAGTAAAGAATTAAAAATCATCAAACTTTGTGATAGCGTCTTAGATGGTTTTTCTTTCTCTCTTGGTTTTGTTGGGTTTTAATTGTTTCAGCTTAGCAGATGCTGTTTTCTTTATTGCATGGGTTTAAGTACTAACAATCAGTTGCGGGGTAGGGAACATTGAAAAAAAAATAACCTATGTTTGTTTCTCCCTTTTTAACCTTTTAGCAGAGTCTCCTTGGAGGTGACATGGAGATGGGCAACCCAGGAACCCTGTCGCCCACCAAACCTGGTTCCCAGTATTATCAGTATTCTAGCAATAACCCCCGAAGGAGGCCTCTTCACAGTAGTGCCATGGGTAAGGTGCTGTTCTATTTGGATGCCTGAATGATTTTAGTACTCTTTTTCTTCCTTCCCCTCTTCTTCCCTTCTTCCCTCCCTCCATTCCTCATTTCCTTCCTTCCCTCCATCCATTCCTCATTTTCTTCCTTCCTTCTTTCCTTCCTTTCTTTTCCCTCCCTCCCTCCCACCTTTCCTTCTTTCCTATCTTCCTTCTCTCCCTCTTTTACTCCCTCCCTCCTTTCTTCCTTCTCTCTCTCCCTCCATCTTTACTTTCTTTTCTTTCTTCACTTTCTGTCTTATGTCACCCTTCCCATCCTATACCCGGTATACTCCTTTAAACATGTTGTTCAGTTCTCAGACTCCCAACTTCCCACCCCAATACAGTGTGGGGAGCATGGTGGTGGTGGGTGGGGAGTATGTTAAGAATTTACCCTCACAGGAGAACTATTTTAGCACATGCTTAGTTCTTATTTTTTCTTGTTGCCGGAATGAGGAATCTTAAAAAAATTAAAGCATTAAAATGTTAGGACCTCTGTTTTATAAACAAGGAAGTATATGGTTTCTGCTAGGACAACAAAGTGATACTGATAATTTGCTATTAAAATGATTTAATACAAGCTGGTCTGATTTAACTAAATGGCTAGTGACTTAATCTATTTTAGTTAGGAAAATGGTCAGGCAAGCGGGCAGCTCACGGACTCTTCATTTCCTTTTCTTTCAGAGGTACAGACAAAGAAAGTTCGAAAAGTTCCTCCAGGTTTGCCATCCTCAGTAAGTACTGCTTATTTCTGCTCAGCGTATTGTTTATTTGGTTCACTTTTGTGTTGATGGGTAGGAGATAGGAGTAAATGAGGTTCCATATGCCAGGGCAGCCCGTTTATCTAGAATGTGGATGAGCTAGGAATGACCTACAGGTCTGGCCACCTGCCCCTCTTTGGAGTGATTTATTGCGTATCCTGGAAGACTGGGTAGTTATGTTGATATTCAGCAGGTTCAGCTCTGATAGAGCCTTGAAAAGGTGCCTGAAGTTGTAGGAGTTTTTACCTGTGCTGGTCTTGCAAGAGAATGAGTATTAGTTTCATGTGTTGGTTAAATTCTTTGTCAGTATTATGATGATTTGTGGATTTGCATGCGAAAGGAGATTTGTGGAGAGGATTTAGGAAAAATTTACATGGGTTTCAGCCCAGAGTGCAAGCAGAATGTCTCTATTTCCTAGAGAGGTTACTGCTGCAAAGGTAGCTTTGTCAGTAGCCATTTGTGTCTGGAAGAGCAGGTGACAAGAAGCAGCTGTAACCAAAAGCATTCTGGGTCTTTCAAGGAGCGGGAGCAACACACAGTAGCTGCCGAGGTGCCTCCAGTTCTTGACAGCAAGAGTTGGTTAAGGTTCCAACCAAATCTTCTTGGAATTCTCACTAGATTTTTTTTTCCAAATTTTATTTTTTCAATAATTTAATATGTTTAGAACTGGTCTGTTCATAGCAATTTTTTTTCTGTATACAGAAGAATAATTCTTTCCTTGTCTCTTCCCTTTTATTCCTTAGTCATTTTTCTGTCTTTACAATGCGTGTGTGTGTGTGTGTGTGTGTGTGTGTGTGTGCGTATGTATGTATATAGTTTAATGTAATTCTCTGTTCTGTGGGCACTGTTATTTAGGAAAATGTGTTAGCAAATCTTAACATTTTACACTTTTAAAATAAAATTATACTTAAATTTCTGATTTCATATTATCGGCATTCTGAATAATATTATCAATAATATTAGCTAGCTCTATTTTATATTTAACAAATTAAAAGAATATTGGATTTGCAAATATGCTGAGAGATCACCCCCAAACACCTGTGTATTTGACACGTGAGTTCATTACAGCTAATCCAAAAGAAAATTGTCAAAAGGATATATTAGGATAAGCCTTATCAGAAAAAAACTCACAAAATTTTGTAAGCTGATTATTATAGCCTTAGTAATATTAAAGTAATATTAAAGAAGAATCAGCTCAAAATTATTCATAAATATAGAAAAATATTGTGGAGCTAAGACTAACAGTGGCATACTTTGGACTACCAGTGTGTCACTTATAAAATGTAATGGGTAGTTTATTCTTTGAAATTCTAAGTTGTATTGAAATTGAATTCTATCCACATAGGTTTTATAAGCATATTTTAAAACTTGAAAAATTTGTGATGGTTTTAGTGTATATAAAACTTTCGTTTTTAATAACTTCATTAAAGTTTCACAGCTATTTACATTTTAAATCTGCCAAGCCTAATATGAACAGTATTAAGTACATGAAGTAGACCTTTGAATATTCAGAAGTGATCAAACAACTCTGTTCTGAGCTGTAAAGCAGTGTATTACTTAGAGTTATAGTACTCTCATGCCTCATTTCAATTTTTTACCTTTTTTCAATGCTAAAAGTTTGCAGCAACCTACAAAATGTATAAGAACTTCTTGGGCGGCATTGTCGGATCATATATGTATATGTCTGATAACATTAATCAACAATAATTTTTTGTAATCCACTTTTAGATTTTAAGGATTTGCCTGTAATTGATCACTAGACAAATCACTATAGAAAACTGGTCTATTTTTTCTTTTTGCTATTATGATGATTTTTCTTTAATAAGTCTGGGACTTAATTTTTTTTATCATTTTATTTTTGGCTTTTGGTCAGTTTTGGTTTACTCTTCTTAGATAATTTATCTTGATTAAACATTTTAATAGTAAATAAATTAGTTTCCCCCCCCCCCCTTATTTTTGCAAAGACAAGAAGAAAAGTTCAGTTGAAATAGAAATGGATTCTTATTTTTTTTTTTATCCCGAGCTAGAAGAATTAACAGTTTGGACAATTTTAGAATCTAGTCACCTAGTTATTGTCATTTCTTTAAAAATAAAATCTATTTGAGACTAGAGATAGCTCTGCTGGCGGGAACACATGCTTTGAGTACAGGATGCTCAGATTTGATCTCTGACCCTGTATAGGCCCCTAGCACCGCTAAGAGTGGCTGGGTATAGCCATAAGCCCTACTGGGAGTGGCCTTCTCCCAAAATTAAAAACAAAAAAATAAGAATTTAATTTATATTTTAGTTTTGTTGTATATAACCTTGTTATACTAAATCATGAAGCCTTACCCCTGCAGAAAATGTATTTTTTTAATTTGATCCAAAGAAACCGTCTATTCTCCTACATTTTTGTCCCAGTAGGTCTGTATTTCTATATTCTTAGATTTTTGCCCTATGTATCCTTTTCTTGAACATGGGTAATAATGAATATTTACTTACAAAGTGCTTCCTCTACAACTTGCTGCAATGTGATTGAACTTTAAATGCAAATACTTTTAAAATGGGGATAACAAAAGGTTTCTTTTGCAGTGATTATGACTAAATAAAGACATTTATATGTTTTCTTTGATACATATTTACTATGGTAAATAGTAATAAATCTGTCACAATCTGTTGTGTCAACTCACTTTTTTTTTTTCCAAATGGGCTCTTCCCTTTCTTAAAGAAAAACAAAGGAAATTTAAACTGTCATATCTGTCATGAAGTTTTTTTTTTTAGGTTCTGTCTATGGTACAGAGACTGGGCTTGCTTTGCCGCCATTAGGCTGGGTCTTTGCAAGAAATCAGGAAAATGAGGGTTTGCCTGGCCCTGTTTTTGAAAATACTGCAGCATCTGTGGGGGAGCGAAAACATAAGCCTGCCTAAAATCATGCCATGGATCTGGCAGGATTCTTGGATTTTTGTTTGTACTGTGTAGCTGCTTCTAGACCTTAAGTCACTATGGAAGCTTGACAGTGAGAGGATGGCAGGAGAATCATCCTGCAACCTTAGAAGCTAGAAGAAGGAGTAGTGGAAAGTCTTGGAGACTAGTCGCCTATTCATAGGGCCTGGGCGATGTTTTTCTTTCTTCTTTTTAAAAGGAAAGGCTAGGTAAAATATCAACTATCTAATTGCCCTTACCACAAAAGAACAGTTTGATCAGAGGTTGGTATGTTACCCTTTTCAGTCAATTCCTAGTTTTTGATACCTCTCAGCTTTTAATAAGATCTTAGTAAAGCTTTGTCCTCTGTTGATGTCAAAAACCATTTTTCATAGCTAATTTTCTATTGCTGTCTGTACACTTCTTATTCAGTTTTTACAGCTTGGCTTTACATTTGAAGCCATATGCCATCTCAATTCAATATTTTAAAACTTTATTGCTCTTTGCAGAAAATTTATTTTATGTAATTAATAATCATTACATGATATATAATAATCATCACATATATTGAGTCATAAATTCATGCAGAAAAAAACATAGAACATTAAATCACAACTTCTAAAAAAAGAGCCATCCTGATTCCTGGAAATGAAAATGGAAACATTGAAATCTAGAAAGAACAAAGTTCTTTTTCTGTTCATTTAAGAATGTTTTCCAAACATTCAGAATAGATGTAAACACAAATATTATGTCTTACAAAAGCTTTATTGTGTCCAGTAGGTAAATACATACACATACAACTCTTCATTAACTCATAATTTTGATTATTTTTAAATGTTACACATTTTATTAAAGCTATTTAATTAACATCTCTGTCACTTCAAACAGTGGCAAATTTGTTTCCATTTTGAAACTTCAATATTGGTTTTATTATCATCCCTCATTGTAATTCTAGGTACTTAAGTGTTTCCTGGAAATACAATGCATTTTCATTGAAATGGTTTATGATCAATGATCTTATTTTTCAGATGGCAATTTTTAGTAATATATTTCCATATTAAGTTTCAGTTGCTTTTTTTTAACTTAGGGATATCTGAAAAGCTTTGTATTAACTGGTGAGAGATAATTTTGGACCAAGGGATTTTATTGTAAAGATGCTAAAACAAGGGGCCGGAGAGATAGCATGGAGGTAAGGCGTTTGCCTTTCATGCAGGAGGTCATCGGTTCGAATCCCGGTGTCCCTTATGGTCCCCTGTGCCTGCCAGGAGCAATTTTTGAGCCTGGAGCCAGGAATAATCCCTGAGCACTGCCGGGTGTGACCCAAAAACCACACACAAAAAAAGATACTAAAACAAGATTTGACCCTTTCAAGAAAATTTGAAATATGAGTTAATTGCTATCAGATTTGAAAAACAAAAGATCATTGGGTATGAGATGCCAGGTTGGTGGATTTTTATGAGGAAATAATTCCCAAATAAAATGAAATATAGGGGCTGGAGAGATAGAATGGAGGTAGAGCATTTGCTTTGCATGCAGAAGGATAGTCGTTCGAATCCCGGCATCCCATATGTTCCCTGAGACTGCCAGGAGCAATTTCTGAGCATAGAGCCAGGAGTAACACCTGAGCACTGCCAGATGTGACCCCCCCCAAAAAAAAAAAAATATATATATAAATCCAGGTAGGAATTTTACAAAGAGCTTAATAGGAATATTGCAATATCACTGAGATAAATTTTGGGTACTTTTTATTAATATCCTTATTTAAACACCTTGGTTACAAATATGATTGATGTTGCGTTTCAATCATGTAAAGATCACCCCCATTCACCAGGGCAACATTCCCATCACCGATAAAAACCATCTTTCACAGTTTCAAACATGATGTTTAACTTTTTGAGAAAATACTTTTCCTCAAATGCTTGAGATATTATAAACAATTTAAAAGAAGATCATTCTCCCTTATTAGAGATCCAAAATTCATATATGATTGAAAATCTCAATGCTTAGATTGTATAATTTCCCTTTTCCTATTATTGAAATTGATGACAAGGAAGTCATAATCATGTTGTTCATGTCAACAAAATGTGAGCTTGCTAATATTAATATAACTTTTGTTAAAAAATAAAGTTAGATTCAGACTTACTGAATCTAAAAGGGCCATAGTGCTGGCATAGGGCACAAGGCATAAGGCACTAGCCTAGGATCGACCACGGTTTGATTCCCCCCATGTCCCATATAGTTCCCCAAGCCAGGAGCGATTTCTGAGCGCATAGCCAGGAGTAACCCTTGAGCATCACCAGGTGTGGCTGAAAAACATAACAAAACAAAAAATAAATAAAATGAACTGTTAGGCATCAAGCTTTATTTCTGTGGGTCTACAATTAGCCACTTAGGTGATAAGGTATAAAGGAAGGCACCACTTTGATTCAGGCTTGGAAAGGTAAACATTTCTAAAAATCTCTGGCTCTAGCTGTTTACACCTAAATATAAGTATTAGTCATCTTTAATCTTAGTTTGTTTATTTTCTGGTTAAAGATAATAAACTAGAAAGTTTTAATACTGAAATTATGCTTTTGACTAGCAAAAAGCATGTAAATAGGAAGGAGGTGAACAATAAAGCAATATCCAAAGAGGATAAAAGTAGGATTCACACAGTTCATTTAGAATGCCACATGACAGTGGTGGTACCTTGAAAGATGAGAAAATATTCATCACAAAGGAAGTATTACTTTGTACGTGTGCAGCTAATATTGAGTTCATTAAACCAGCTAAGCAATGACTTCAAAAGTTGGTATGTGCATTGTTTCTTTGCTTTTCTTTGAAAAGCAAACTTTTCCTCTCCCTTACAATTAAAGGATATAAGAGTTTATGCTTTTTTATAAATTACTGGATTGAAAGAAACAGAGAAATACCAGGTTTTAAGTTTTCACTGGGTTTAATATGCAAAATAGTTAATAGTAACAATTCTCTGCAATTTAGTTTCCCAAGAGTTTGCTAAAATATTTCTTTCTCTCTTTTTGTTGCTGTTGTTCTTGTTTTTGTTTGTGAATCACAGTTGGTACTACTCAGGGGTTACTCCTAGTTCTACTCTCAGGAGCCAGTTCTTGCGGGCTAGGGAGACCATATTGGGTTCAATTGGGCTCATATTGGTTCAGTTGGTTACAATTGAACCCAGATTAACCACATGCAAGGCAAGTTGCTCTGCCTGCTGTGCTGTTGCTCTGATCTCAAGATTTATTTATATATAATAAGATCAACTCTACCATCTTCTCACCTTCATAGTTATTCCTTTACCCTTTATGTAGATGTTTTCTGCTGTGTATGTTTTAATGTAAAGAGAAAATAGAAGGGTTGGCCTCTCTCTCTCTCTCTCTCTCTCTCCCCTCCCTCTCTCTCTCTCCCCTCCCTCCCTCCCTCTCTCTCTCTCTCTCTCTCTCTCTCTCTCTCTCTCCCCTCCCTCTCTCTCTCCCCTCCCTCTCTCTCTCTCTCTCTCTCTCTCTCTCTCTCTCTCTCTCACACACACACACACACACACACACACTCTAAAAGGTAACTATAGAACTTGCATGTATTTGTGAATGCTCTAAAATAATTACAAATAGTAAGAACATATTTCAAATGCCAAAGCAAACCAGCGAACCATTACCACCTTCTTCCCCCTTTTTGGCCAGTTTTGCCTTATTGTACTACTCAGCAAACTCCTAAAATCGTGTGCATGATGAATCTCTGCCTTCCCATTCCCTTGGGTGTTTATTTCTAGCCAAGATGTCATTGTACTTCTTCACAAGCAAGGGCTTTAATCAGACTTTGGTTACAACATCAGCAACAGAAGCAACAATGTCAGCAACTGTATTTATTGTAAAATTAAACTTGTTTGTTGACAAAAGAGAAATTCATTTCAGGGCACTGTTCTGAATTCAGTTTGTCACTTCTACTGAAGAGTGTGTGGTGGTAATAGTGATGTTTTAGTTTGATTTGGTTCAGTTTTTTAGTTTTGGTTTGGTTTGGGTTTTTTGTTTGTTTGTTTTCTAGGGAGAAGTGGAAGATTCTCAGTGATTCTCAGGGATTACTCTCAGTAGTGCTTGGTCAAGGTAGGACTAGAAACCAAGAAACTGCATATATGGTACACAGCTTGCCCACCATACTCTCTCTGGCTTCTGAAATATATGTTTTGAAATGAAGTGCTGCACTCTATCTGAATGATTTAGTTATTAAGTAATCTTAAAAGCTGCTGCAAGGTTGCTTTATCTGGAGAGAGAATTGTAGTGGGAATTACAAGTATTTTGAAACTACAACAATCTCAATCTCATATATCATTCAGTTCTACTGGGAACTTTGTGGAATAATGCATAATCTTGCCTTTCTAAGTTTAAAATTTCACTGATTCATTGATTGAAATTTATTGACTGAAATACTATTTTTGACAATAAAATTTGTCCCAACCACTGGCAAGTGTTGTATTTTCCAGGTAAAGAATGTTTCCCAAGTTTCAAATAATTCTAAAGTTTTTTTTTTAAAAGCAGTGTATTTACAACAGTACTTGGGGGATTAACTAAGGTTCAGGATGTCACAATAATCATTAAAAGTGTGAGGTGCTCTTCAAAAATAGCAAACTTTTATTTTGGTAAGGCAGACTAAATATTGTCGGCTGTTCATAGACACTTGCTTTTTTTTCCTTTTCTTTTCAAATAAATGGCACTGAATTCTTAAATCGAGCATACAGTTGAATTTCAGTGCAATAGCATGAAACTCTCAGCCTTGATCTCAACTGTCCCAGGATGTGTTTGTGTACCAAAGTGCTCATTTGAAAGGAATAAGGGATTTTATTAAAATGCAGTGTGAATTTTGTAGTTTTTAAATACTCAATTATTTTTTTCTTGAAACAGCAGTATGTGAATGATTCTGTTTTTTTTTTTCTGAGTTGCAGCTGTTTCATAGGTACAGAACTCTTTGATGTTCATGCTTTGCTTAGCTTCTACTCCCTCTTCAGAGAAATGAAGGTAGTGCAGAAGACTTGAAGTCTACAGTTGGAATAAAATGATTTAGGTTTCTATGAGAAGTATAGATTTTAATTCAGAAAGAATGCATCCAAATTGTATTTTGAGAGGACTATGTCAGTGTTATTATATATATAAGTATTTTAGCGACACCCTGTTCTCTCTGGTCAGACTTTGTCATCTGATAATCAAATATACTACTAGATTGGAAACTTGATATATATCTTTTTTTCTAGACTAATCATAAGAGGATCTATTTGTGAATTAAATGTATCATTTTATTTTGAGTATTTTAGCGAACTGAAAAATAGAACTATTTCATATTGTACTTTCTAGCAAACCTTAAGGAACATTTTGGTATCTTGCTGAGTATTTGTGCTTTCAATAGTGGTAATTAAAAGGCATTTTCTTTGTGACCCATGAGCTAGGGTTAGAAAGACAGTTCTTCAGAAAAGTGATATTTGTGATGTTTTTCTTATACAAATACACAAAAGCTTCCTGTCACCACTGTTACTAAGGGATTTTTTTTTTAAAAAATGCTGTTTTGAAACAATTGTTTTGATATCATCTGAGGAAGAATTCTCCAAACTGTCTACAGCAGCCTCCTCCCTCCCAACCCATCTTATTCTAAATGTGCCTCCTGGATTAGATTTATAATAATATTGTAATGGCTTTCATTCTACCGATTGGCACAGTCTATCATTATATCATTAGCTGCTATGAAAAAGCAGTTTCAAGTAGGTGGTTGATTCTTAGCGTTAATGTTCTCAAGTAACCCTGTTTGGGGAATTTAGTTGTTTCACAGGTGCTCAGGTATATTAATCCAAGGTACAATAATATTTTCTGGCTTGCTCATTATGAAATGAACTTAAAGTACAAAATAAATCATTTAGTAGAGTGTAAATACTAGCCATAGCATTTAAAAGTCTAAATTTTTGAGATGTTAACAAGTAAGAGTAAAACTTCATTAAAAACATAGCAACAGGCCTGGAGTAATAGTATAGCAGGTAAGGTGCTTGCCTTGGACATGGCTGACCCAGGTTAGATCCTGGGCATCTCATTGTTTTCTGAGGACCATCAGGAGGGTATTTTCCTCAGAACAAAGCAGCCAGCAGTAACCTCTGAGCATCACCTAGTGGTGAATTATTTTTTCTTTTACATTTTTGTTATTGGGGTGGGGGGGGTGGCAAATATCAGCAGCATTTTGAGCTTACTCCTGGCTGTGCACTCAGGAATTGTTCCTGGCGCCTTTAGGGATATCTCATAGAATACCAGTTATCAAACCTAGGTTGCCCACTGTACATTAACTCAGCCTCTCAATTTATTTCTTATTAACAAGCCCTTTTGTTTCCCGTTAATAAGTTATACCAACTTAGCTAGTAACAAGAGCCTTTTAATAACTAAACGAAAGCTCCTGGATAGAAGAGAAATGAAGCATTTTCAGAGCTATTTACTCACTCACTCCTTCATTTATACAGTTCTAGCACACTGTTCAACTAAGTTGAGAAACTGTCAAGCGGGACCTTAGAGAAGTAAGATGCATAGAACCATCTTGACAATGGCCAACTCTAGTTGGCTCTCTAGCAACACCTGGTTTACTAAATACCATGTGAGATGTGGCCCTGGAGCACTTCCACCAGGTCCAGAGGCAACATGTAGTATAGCCACATAGATTGAGTGGATAGGAGGAACATCTAGGTCTCCTCAGCCATTTTGGGAAATTCCTTGTCACATTAACAATAGCCATTTAGGGGCTGGAGAGATAGCAAGGAGGTAAGGCATTTGCCTTTCATGCAGAAGCTCATTGGTTCGAATCCCGGCATCCCATATGGTCCCCCGAGCCTGCCAGGAGCGATTTCTGAGCATGGAGCTAGGACTGACGCCTGAGCACTGCCAGGTGTGACCCCAAAACCAAAAAAAAAAAAAAAACCAGCTAAAAAAATTGCCATTTAATATTAAAATGTTGATACCATGCAACCGAACTTTCTGGTTTATCTCTTACTTAAAATAATAAAAGTTCACAACTAAGATTCTTCATATTAAAGGAAATTCTAAGTTAATTCCCAATTTGTGAAAATGGTCTTCACATTTTAAAAGTACAGTTGGACCTTTTTATAAAGTCATATTTAGAAATAAAATAGCATGTGTAATATGGTATAGGAAGGACTTTTTTGTCCTTCAGCTTACTGTGGACATGCTACATCACCTTACTTTCATAATCACCTTGAAGGAAGATATGGGTCTTGTTTTAAGTAGATATTTTTTTCCCGTAAAATCTAAACTCAGTGCTTATGCATACTGCCCAGACTGTATTTCCAGTAATTGAAAATAAGAACAAAAGTAGTGTAGAACAATTGCTATACCACAACTAGATCTATTGAAATATTGGAGCTTCCTATTTAATGTCTGATATCCTTTACTTACTCTCCCAATACCCTGACTTAAGTAAAAAAAAAAAAAAAGTTCAAGGTGTACTATGAAAGAAGAAATGAGACCTACTAAGTGAGATAATGTTGACATACTAATAACATGTGTTTAACATAGTGCCTTTTCTGTGTATACACTAAGAACAAACACTGTATCTAGTGCAAAAGTCCTGTTAGATAGACATTACTATTTACTCCCAGATAAAGGAGTACTCAGGAGGTGAGAACACATGCTTCAATCTACAAAGCCAGCAATGGTGGAGGTGGGTTTGCATCACAGTTCTTCCCGTGTCCATAGATGTAATACTTGAGTGTGGCCTGTGGCTATCTGCTCTCTGTTCTGCAGATTCTTAAAGTTCTCGATAATAACAAAATCACAACCTGATTAGTGTTTTCTTAGCAAGTATTAGATAATGCGGAATAATAAATATTCTGAAGTATCATCTCACTGTAGAATAACCCACAATACCTTTTAGTAGTGTACAGGTTATCTTGCACAATTTCTTTCCCCCGTGTTTTCAGTTAACCAAGGCAATCCAGGAGACTCTTTTTGTTATTGAGGCATGTGATAAAGTATTTAAGGCCATGCAGTCTGATCACCTGGGTTTTAATGGGGGACTAGCAGGGTAGTCAGCCAAGTGGTATGGCTCTGACAAGAGAGACTGGTGATGCAGTGTCTCTGGGGCTTGGAGGCATGGTGGTGCAGAGAGGCCACCAGGGTTCCACCCTGGCAGTGCCAGGAATTGAATCAGGCCTTGCATATGCAAACATGTGCTCCACCCTTCTGAACTGTCTCCACTTGCCTGCAACTGGGTTTTAATTGGCTCTGCCCCTTAATTAGCTAGGTGACCTTGGAAACATGCTGTATATAATACACTTGAATTTTCCCCTGAAAATGAGGGAAATAATATCTTCTGAGGGCAGAATGCAAAATAAAAAATGTTATACCCTGTGCTTAACATAGTCCTGGTACATTTTAAATAGCTAAGAAGTGGCAACAGCTGATACCAACAATATTAATCACTGACAAAATATTAATTTCCCTCACTTCCAGTGCTTGAGAAAAATTTAACATTTAGCTCACTTGTAGTTAGCCACGGAGTAGAAACTAAGACTAACATCCCAGATGTGTACAGAGTTCTACTTATTAGAAGTTATTTGTTTTTAAAGTTATGAAATATCACAAGTCCCTTTTCCTCTCTTCTTGTCTATACAGTAATATCAAGACCAAGCTTGCTAGTCAGTTATTTATTTATTGTTTTAATCATCAGACATCATTTTTTAAAGTTTGTGCTGGAAGTATAGTTTGTTGTTGCTTTTAATGTTAAATAGGATACCAGGCCAATATGACAAAGCTGTTCACAATATGATTTCCTTTGTCAACAATTTGTTTATTCTTAAATCAGCCCTGCCTCTAAATGATAAGGAGATTCATGCTTCTTTCATGTGCAGTCATTGTTCCCCTAAAATCCAGGGGAAGTAGGTTCTGAAGCAGTGTAGGGTTCTACTTTGAGAAGACTGACTCTGGTGCCCTGGGAAAGACTGGTCTTTTCCTGGGTCTCCCCAGCTGAAGAGATCTGGGCTTGGTGGGCAGAGATGGTAGTTTGTTTCTCTTATAAAAAGTAAAAAAAAACCTTGATTTACTTAAGGCTGTTTGGGTAAGTTTTTAACATTGAACAGGAATATTTATACAGATGTAACAAACTCAAAGAATTGCTGAATTCCTACTTTTACCACACTGTAATGTGTTTTTCCTCTATGCCACTGCTGACTACATAAGATAAAAGGTATTTTAGCTTGTTGACTGTGTGACTCTCAAAGCAGTTTTTGTTTTTATTTTTTGGGTTTTTTTTTTGTTTGTTTGATTTTTGGTATAAGGGTCAATTAGTTAACAATTGCATTTAAGAAGAAGCAAAGAAGAAACCAGCTACCAAAGGGTGTGTGTGTGGAGAGAACCCTTGATCTCCACATATCAGAGTGAATGTCCTTTCCGAATTTTGATTCCTAGAAAAATCAGGCTCCTCATTGGACGCCTTCAGAAAGGTATGCTTTGCCTGGATGACTTGTGCCTCAAGAGCAGGGCTGGTGCTTTGCCTCCCAGACAAGTTCTCTTGGAAGCCACAGAGATGGAGTCAGCCACCCTCATTTGTAGTCATTGCCACCTTGTGGATTACAAAGGATATTGGTTTCCATCGAACTTCATTTCAGTTTGGCTTTTTATGGCAATACACTTTGGCAATGGCTTGTTGTGTTCCTCACCAAAAGGATCCTTGCTTGTTCAGCAGCACCTCACTTCTCCACTCACAGTTCATTTATGATTCTGATGAGAGTGTTTTTTCAGGAAACACACATTTCACTTTTTGACCTAGGAGCATCTGTTAGAATTTTTTTTTAATACTACTTTGGCATTCTGAAAGTGTTAATGTCTTTCATATCTGTTTAATGCTATTTAGGGATATTTATGATCACCTCTTGGTTACTCGGGGTAAAGTGTGTCGCAATTTTTTTTAAACAGACAGGAAAGCATTCACATGAGGAAACAGATTGCTTTAAACATGTGCTTCCTGTGACAGTAAAAAGAACAAATTAGATTTAACACTGTGTAATGAATGCATAAATGTGTACATTGAAGCTCTTAAAAGCTTTATGTTCAGTTCTGGTCACAACAAAAATTGAGTCACCTGTAAAAATTAAAGATGGCTCAGTTACTCTCAGATTCCTGAAATGCCCCCAAATTGAAACCCTCACCTGCTGGTGCCTTATTGGAATCATAAAACGCATCATCTGGGAAGGCTGGAGACAAGAACCGTTGCGGGCACAGTCAGAGGTTAAACCAGGTTCAGATTCGAGACTGATTCTGGCATTTAGTAAGACAAGAAAAGATAATGTGTTGGGCACAAAGACAGTTAACGGCTAGCTTCTTCCTTCTCTGAGCATTGCTATACAAACAGCCATTCTTCAGGTCCCCCAAATCGTCTCCATTTCTTTTATGGAAGAAAAATGAATTCTGATGTTTACTTGTTGGTGTCTACTAAGACTTCATTCCATCAGGGGGAGAAAAAAAAAGAGAGACTCCCTTTTCTTATGTAAGTCAGTGTGGGCTTGTGTGCTAGCTGGCAGGGAGTGAATAGAATATGAGTTAACATTTCCAGTTAGACTGGTGTTGAATTGGAGGGCAGGAGTAAGTCGTCTCCCCAGCAAAGGCTTCCCTCGCCATTTCTGTCTGTGCCCTGCGGACAGCGTGTTTCCTTCCCCTGCGCTTTCCAAACGAAGGATGTGTGGCATGTTCACCCTCTCTCTGGCCAAAGAAGGCTGGAGAGAGTCCCTCAGGGGAGGGTTCAGAGTTTGGGGACATCTGACACTCCTAGATCGCGTACTGAGGCCCTAATATCAAAACAGACTGCTTGTCGTTGCACGGCGGGGCAGTGCTTTTTTTGGCTGCCGTGGTCGGAATGAAATGGGCAAGCTGTAGTCCGCTTGGCATCAGAATGGGCTAAGGGAAGCTGGGAGATCAGAGTCAGACTGTGAATGCAAGTCACAGCCAATGGTTAACTTCCTTTTTGTGTGTCACTTGGCAGCGATGAGGCGGATGGCGATTTTTTTTTTTAACGTGGGTGAGAGTTCAGTGCCCTGGGAAGAGCCGTAGACGCTGTTATTGTGCTCCCGCACACTTGACTTGTGTTGATTTCTTGAGGCCACTACAGCTGTTCCCAGTGCCAGCTCCAGGAGCTGTATACAGCAGGCCGTCGGACTTCAGCTGAAAAGGTAATCAGAGGAGGTGATCCACACACAATCTAGCTGCTGATCCCTAGGAGGTCGGAGAGGAATCCGATTCTTGCAAAAGACAACAGAGCCAAAGGGATAAAATATGCACTTGAATGGATACTCCCTTAGATGCAGACACCCAGAGATATTTTTAAATGATCACCACTTCATCTCCCTCATCTCCCATCAAAGATTCCAATCAGTTTTTGGACTGTCTGGAAAATGCAGGGCTAAAACAGCCAGATTGAATTCAGATGAAAATGACTTTTTGCTTTTTAGGGGGGAGGTTGTGGCTCTTGGGTTAGATGCCTTATTTTCCTTTGAAGGTTTATTTGGAAGAGATTTTGAGAGAATTTCTAGTCTCCCTCAAGATTTTCCTTCCAGTTCTCTGTTTGAAAAGAGCTGTTCCCAAAGGCGAAAGAAAAGAGTGAGTTGCCATCTTTAGGAATGAATTGTATGTTTAGTGAGCACCAAATGGTTTCAGAGTTCCTCCAGAACCTTCCCAATATCTGGTAGTTTTCAAATACTATTTATTCTCCTAATGATTTGTTCAAGATACCAGTAAGATGACCAACTTCTGACAACCAGCCCTAAAAGCAAGGAATGAAGCTTAGAAATAGAATACCATTTGTCTGGTAATTAGAGTGTATCTCTTAAGAGTTCGAGAGAATTCTGATTAACCTTTCTGTTCCCACATTCTCACATAAAATTAGCACACCTTTTAAATGATTATCTAGTATTTAAACACATATTTTTGTGTCTTCTTAATGCAACAGGTTCTGGAGACACTAAAAGTATGTTATAGGTTTCGAAAAAAACTTCATTTTTCTTACATTTTAAATGTTCTGTTTGTGCAAAATTTCGAGAATCACCATAAGGGCTTCTTTGCATTTTTAATTTAGTAACTAACATATGAATAAATTTGCATATTAATTAGTTGCAGATTAAATCATGCATACATAATTGCCTCCTTACTGTGTTTAATGTTTGTCAAAATCTCCAGCCTGGTTTGATGGATGTCGTATGAAAGATTACAATTTGATGTACCCTTGGAAGTATTTACACCAATAATGCAGGATTTTTAATAGCAGAATTCTCTAGCTATATACAGTTACTAATAAACATGTAAGATAGGTACATGTCCCTTGGACTAAATTTTTTTCTTTGCACCAAATCATTTACTATTCATAATCATTAATGCATCTCCTAATTATACAGCATATGTCTGTTAACTCTCTCATTGCTGGTCTTCTAGAGGTAGCATCTTTCTTTTTTTTGCCCCCCTTAGGAAAGAAAATTATTTGATAATATTCTGAAATGTCTGCCTTGCTTTTATTTATTTGTCCATTAGTACTTGTATTCACCTTTTTTTCCATTAACTTTAGCAGACAGATGAAAACTGTATACTCACTTGTAATTTTCCAGTCGAAATTAAGAAATGACCTACTTTATAGTTATTTTTCATCCTTTTTCCAATGTTGAAGAAAATCAGACTTGTATACTTAACATTAAAAGTTAAAATATATACATGTACATATGTACATATATCGTATTTAAGAGGGTAATTATAAGAGTAAAAGAGTTTGAATTACATTTTATTCTACCTTGATATTATAATTTATTTATTGTACTATTATCAAACATAGGATGGGTGGGGTATTGTAGTAGGACTGAAATCTCTGTTACAGGAATTGGCTAGAGAATGAGATGCTCCTGGTTTGACATAGTTTTAAAAATACATATGCCAAAACATGTTTTTTAATTAATTCCTCAGGTATTTAATTTTTTTATTTTACTCATGTAAAGAGTAGACCAACTGGCATTTTTTTCCTTACTATTTTGATGTCTAAGCTGCTTATCACCCGTATTACCCTGCATTAATGAGTATTCCTACTGTGCAAAATTCTATCAGAAATGATGGTGTGAATGTCATTTTTAATTGGAAGTTTATACAGTCAAATTTATAGTACACAACAAAAAATATGTATGTAGTTCTGCTCCAAGCCATTTTTAGACTATTGATCTTTTTGATTTAAGAATCCACTTTTATTAAACTGATTTTAAATTTAACTTCCAGAATCTGTATACATATTACTAAGTTTATATGAATATAATAGCTGGGGTGACAGAGAAACTAAGGCTCAGGGCAATTGTAAAATCTTCTATTTATGAGGATCAAATGCAGGATTTACCAGGAATTTATTTTCACAGATCCCTCTTAAACACGAAAATTTACTGGCCATTTTTTGTGTGTGTTCTATAGAAATCACAATATTTGATTTTGTCTTTTTTATTGTTGAATCACTTGCATTTCTATGCCTACTAAGGAGATAGAGTTAAAATGAGTCTAAAAGCAAAAGAGCTGATTTCCTTTATTTCTTACATAGGAAAATATCTCCAGGTTGCTTACCTCAGGGTCATTTATTTTCTGATCACACTTACAATGAGGCACAATGGACTATTTATTGATTTACCAAAGCATTTTCTTGCATTAAGTAATTTAGCAATGAGGAAAATGAAAACTGCAAAACTTATAAAAAAAAAAAAAAGAAGCAAACAGTAGATCCAAAACATCATATTTATCCTCAACCATTGTGCCTAGGTAATTCAGGGCATATGGTTTGTAAATGATGTTTGGAGAGTCTTGCCAAATCTACACACAACGGGATAAATTAAGGACAGTTTCCCTGGGTGTAAGTTCCATTATTGTGGCAGACACACTCCACTTTGAAGAGTGTGTTCTGTTGTTTTTCAGTAAGAGCATCACACAGCATTCAGTGACCAGATCTGGCCCCAACTACCTTTAAGACATTATATTTAAATCTCAATAATAGTCTTGATTACTAACTTTTAAATGTATTGCCAAATCTCCCTTCTGCTCCTCTGTATGAAAAGTATAATTTGAATAAAAAACCAGTATATATTTGTATATTAATCCATTCACATGAATAACTTTTACAATGAAAATTTTGGGGTGCCTTTTAGCCTCTGGAGAAAGGTGTTAACTAGTGACTTTTCTCTAGGTAAGGATGATGTTGTATAGAACAGGCAGTGAATTATTTTGAACTAATTCATTGTAGTTCTAAGCTAAACCAGTCATATCTTTTTTATTCAACTTATTCATATTACCTTTATCAGTTAATTTATTTTTGAATTATTTTTTGCCATCTTTGCTCTTCTGGAATGGTTAAACAAATCATTAAATCTCCCTTTTCACTTCAAATTCACTTTTAGTCATCTGGAGTTTGTACTATTTCTTTTCTTTTTTTTTTTCCTGAAAAGAATATGTTTTCCTTGCTAGCATTTTGACTTATCTTGGAACTGTATAATTGGATATTTTGGTTAAAAACAATGACAACTCCTTTTCACCTCTGATAATTCAGCAAAATTTATCTAAAGAACATATTTTTTCTGGCCACACCCGTTTGATGCTCAGGGGTTACTCCTGGCTAAGCGCTTAGAAATTGCCCCTGGCTTGGGGGGACCATATGGGATGCCGGGAGAATCGAACCATGGTCTTTCCTTGGCTAGTGCTTGCAAGGCAGACATCTTACCTCTAGCGCCACCTCACTGGCCCCAAAGAACATATTTTCTATGAAGGCTCAGTTGTGACTACAAGATTTAACTGTTATTTTAAAAAGTTATTTCTGAGTATTTTCAAGTATGTGTAATATGACTTGGTATGTTTTACCTTTCTTTGCTTAAAAAGATGTTTTTATGAAATCCAACTTTTTAAAAATTAAAGTCATCGTAATAGTATAGTTTTATTAGAATTTGTTCCAAATTTGTATCTGTCATTACCACCTCATTTGTGAAATAAATCAAAACTATTCACATTCTGATTATGTATGGAAAATGGGTACAACTAGGCAAAAATGATACCCTGGAGATCAACATAAATCGATACTGCTTGACACAGATCCAATATGCTCATGGGCCAAAGGAGCTCATATGATTATCATGTAGCCAGTAGTTTGGGAACTCAGGAAGAACTTTAGAGCTGGTTTTTGGGTGACCATTCCTTGCTTCCTTGAAACTACGTTGCACTACTGTGGTCCCCACTCAGCAATAGAAAACAAAAACAATATTCTCTGGAAAGTAAAACATAGGCCTCCCAGTTTCACTAGGATCTTGAAAAATGCCTTGAAGAGTAAAAATTGAGGTTGTACCAGCAAGATTAAATACAGCCCTTGGTAGATTTCCTGGGCCTGAGTTTATATCCTGGAATACGCACTGTGAATTTTTGACATGTAAGCACTGCAGCCACCTACCACTGGTTTGGGGTATTAAACACCATTCAATGGGCCACATTTAAAATGATGCACCTGTACTATTGGGGAGTGAATTTGATGGTGTTTTTTTTTTTTTTTCAAAAATATTTTTTTCTATTTCTTTTTGCAAGAGCATAGACAATAAAGATAAAACACCTTCAGTATTAAAAACCATCTGCCTTCATGCTCTATGTGTTCAAAATGACTTGGCAATTTTTAAATCTTTGTAAAAGATAAGAAGATAAAGAGGTCAATGAAATTTGCATCTCTGCAGAAAACTGCAAAATGAATGGAAGATTCTGGCAGTTTTCTTATAAATCTCCAAAAATTGGGAAATTTAAAGAAAACTGGAGAGATTTCTGAACTATAACATTGCAGCCAGGTGTCTCTGTGATATGGTTGATAAATTAGAAAATTTAAAAGTATACGATTTGCTTTAGTCAATGGTTTTAGACCAAATTTCCTCTGGACTAAGAATATTGAAAAAGTATCAACTGTTTGTATACATGTTTAAAAACTTAGGTAACCTTGATTCTTTAAACCGGTTTCATTAGAAAACATGATTTCTGCCTATCCATATCTGAAATATATTTCAAACCAGTCTTTACAAAATGTAAATGCCTTTCCTAGAAATCCAGGCAACAACATTTATTTCATCAAATATGTATATCATAGCAGGAACTGGAAACCGAGGTCGACTTTCTGTCAGATTGTCAGATATGATAACTCTCCAAAGAGTTATAAACCTTGAATGTTACTAGCCAGAAATTGTGGAAGACATATCATCATATATCTTTAACCACCAAATAAGCTTCCATACTTAGTATTACATTTTTTTTAATTTTACAAATAAACATTATATATACAGTAAGTCACAAATTTTCCAGAGCTTACACACAGTGGGCAAAAGTTCCTGTCATTGTGACTGTGCAGTGGTTTCAGTGTCTATAAATTGTTATCCAAGAAATTGTTCGTTTTATAGCGATTCTTGGAAGCAGCATCGCTGATTTATCTTGTGGACCATTAAATAACAGAGACTATGACGCTTAAAACCTCAACAATTGATGTAATTACGCAATCCTTTATAACAATACAACATACAATAGATAAAAATCAGTCACAAGGTGCAATGCAATTCTTGGCAAGTTTTTTGTTGTTTTTCTCATTGTTATCAACAGATTTTTACTAACAGAAACTAACTTGAATTTTTTAAGTTTTCCTCCCTATACTTCCTAAAATGTAGTTCTTTGCTAGAAAGGACAACAAAAAATTAGAGATATGGAAATGCATAAAATATCTCAGCTTCGTTATTTTTTTCCTCGACATCTCCAGGAAATAATGTTTAGCTGTTGGAGTAACTGACCAATAAGATAATGCTGATTAATTTGACTGTTTTAGTAAACTATACATTAAATAAGTAGGGGTGACCTGCTCAAATAAAAACACATGAAGTAAGTGAGTTTTCATCACACATACTAAGTGGCTTAACAGTATCACCTCTCAAAAGTGACAATGCATGTATCCATTTTTGTATCTTTGGCATATTGTTGGCACTATTAAGTATTCCATTGAGAAAATAGTGACACTATACAAAAGAAGGGAAGATAAATTATATCTTCCAAGCCCCCTTCTGTGAAGTGTATGTGTAAATGAATATGAGCTCTGTCAGCCCAGCATATAAAACTTGGTCCATCCCTAGTCTTTAGCATTTATAAGTGAGGTGAAGGAAAAGTCAGATTTCATGAAAGATAAATGACAACAGGACCTTTGAAAACTTGGGTGTCAATTTATTATAACTGTTTGTATGTTTTATCAGTATATAGAGGAGGTATAGCTTTGTTTGAAGTGTTTTTGTCTAATATATACTCATTTTCTTTCCCAGGAAGACTTGACTTACTTTTAAATTGAAGTTGCAGCTGGCTCTAATGTGCCTTTTTTTTTTTTTTTGACAACTCTGGACTTGATTTCTGTCATTGTGAAAAGGAAGGAAATGAATCTTATTGTTCCTCATTCATTCAATGAGTAAAATATAATTAAACTCCTATTATGAATATATTCCATGGGTACAGGATGGGGCAAAACAGATCATCATTTCCACTCCATAATTCATAATATTTGGGGCAATAAAGTAGGTGCATGACTTGTTTAGCGACCATTTGATATGGTCCTTATCTGAAAATGACCACTCAACAAGGTTCTCGATCTGTCAAGAGTAGAACAGTGGCCTGGGATATGCTACTTAACATCTGTCTAGCAAACTGTTTCTCTTCCCTGTAGTTAAAATTCTGCTTATGTAGCTGTAGATAGGACTTTTGGTTAACTTTATATTTTTCAGAAAACTTTATGTTTTTATATTGCTCCTTCAAATAGAAACATAAATCACAGAAAAACAATTTTGGAAGTGGCTTTATTACTTTTATTTAAATGTTTCATATTTAATATTATAAAATGTAAATACTTAATTAGTAATGTACTAATAATGACTTAATTCAGAAATGTTTAATTCCCAGGAAACCTTCATGTTGTTAAATTTTGAAGCCATACTAAGGGTTGTCCCTGGCTAACCACTCAGGATCGCCTCCTGGCAGGAGTGGAGAGTGCTACGGAGTGCTGTGGATCAAACCTGAGCCTTAACTCCATATAACTGTCTCTCCAGCCCCATCTGGAGATTAATAACATATATTATTATAAGTGTATGTATTACACAGTTCATGGAAAGTTACAGATTAAAGCTCAGCACTGCAAGTAAGTTGAAAGGAAAAAGCTTGTCTGCTCTATGGGTGTAACTGGAAGAATTGTGTGTTGTGCTTTTTGCTAGTTTTCCTTGCATGCAACACATTTTCTAAAATAGGTAGTGTCAGAACCCTCTGAAGAACATACAGACTCTGAAATTAGGTTAGTGAATTCAGCACCTTGTGAAAAATCTCTAGCCTCCAAGGTCAGAGGGAAAATTTACCTGTTTGGATTGTGACTCAGATTGAGTTAATTATTTTATGTTTTATGTTTGAATGCTTTCATACTAAAACAAGTCAACTACTTGAAACTTTAAGAACAGATAGACTGAGGCCGGAGAGATAGCATGGAGACAAGGCGGTTGCCTTTTATGTAGAAGGTCATTGGTTTGAATCCTATATGGTCCCCCCTGCCAGGAGCGATTTCTTAGCATGGAGCCAGGAGTAACCTCTGAGCGCTGCTGGGTGTGACCCCCCCCCCAAAAAGAACAGATAGACTTGTCAAAAATATGTGCAACTTTTGGGGCCGGGCGGTGGCACTAAAGGTAAGGTGCCTGCCTTGCCTGCGCTAGCCTTGGACGGACCGCGGTTCGATCCCCCGGTGTCCCATATGGTCCCCCAAGCCAGGAGCAACTTCTGAGCACATAGCCAGGAGTAACCCCTGAGCGTTACTGGGTGTGGCCCAAAAACCAAAAAAAAATATATATATATGTGCAACTTTTATATCTCATTTGTAAACATATAATTTGTCAAATAATCGTAGGTGATGGCTTTAAAATCACTTTGCCAGTGAAGTTTCATCCCCAGCACAACATACGATAAACAACTGTGGCCCTCAAACTTTTATTTTTTGAGGGGGGGGAAATCATACCCAGCAGTGCTCAGGGATTACTCCTAGCTCTGCACTAAGAAATTGTTCCTGGCGTGCTCGAGGGGTAATATGGGATGCCAGGAATCGTACCTTCCTGGGTTGGCCGCATGCAAGGCAAACATCCTACCGCTGTGCTATTGCTTCATCCCCCCAAATTTTCTTTTATTACTTGGTCCAACCATCAATGAATAGAAATAATTACTGTCATGAATTTTTGTCATTCTAACTCTTTCTGATTTACTTGACCTAATATTAGAATGTCAAATTTATCAATAGCAATTTGTGCCTAATCTCATTTTAATATTGTTCTTATTCGTTGAAAGCAAATGAACTTTCTTATTTTATTTGATAGATGTCCAGATGTTTTTAAAAATAGAACTTATCTCTATTAAAAAAGATAAGGTGATTCAAGTGATTTTTCTCTAAGCCCGTTAACTCCTGCCACTCCAGTTCAATATTTATTGTGCAAAGAAAAGCAGCCCCCTCCCTCCAAGAATATCTGAGGGGGAAATCCTTAACTTTTAACTAATGATGACTTAAAACTTAGCTCACTTTGTGAGTGTGAGTTAGACATTTAATACTTATGGTTGACAGAATGAAGAAATCATTTTTAAAACTGAGTAGTTAAAATTCAGATTTCTTTTGAGCCAAAGGATTCAACATTAGAAATGACTAGTTTAAATGTTAGCCTCCGAATTGAACTTAAAGGAACGTTTATGTGCCATTCCTACTCCCTGAAATATTAATTTTTGCCTATAATAGTTACTCTCTGATTATGCAAAACAATATTTTGGACAGAAACTTTGCAAAACAGGAATTTGAAATAGGAGCTTCAATAATGTCACAGATATGATAATGATCTTGTAAGGTGTTCAGTTACATTTTAACTTTTTTAATTCTATTTTACCCACATATTTGTAAGTGGTGTAATCTCTTAAGAATTTAAGAGATGGGCAAAATGTATTATTTATGTGTCAAAGATTTCACAGTTAAATGCAATTTATAGTTAGAAACTTTAAGATATTGTTGAATTCTACCCTCAGAGGAGATTAATAAATTTTAACTAGTTTATATTGAATAAAAAGTCATCATTATTTTAATATAAGATTTTATTGAGCAATATTTATTGACAGTGATTTAAAATTCTGTGCATCCGGTGTTCAAATTCCAGTCTGCTTTATCAATCAATTTTGTCAGAAGTTTTCCAAATAGAATTTTTCATCCAGACAAACAAACATACCCAGGATTTCCCCTTTAACTTTTCGGGAATTCATTTTTACACGTACATCAATTTGGCGGAAAAAACAGTGGTCGTTTGACTTCACTTGCTTCAGGTGATTGTGGTGCGCTTGCTTTAGCTCACATCGAGGAAGTGCAGCAATCTGAGTCAACTTCCTCCGTCTCTGTTTTTATATTGTCCAGTATGATGCTTCCTTGTTGTACAAAAATAGAAATGGTTTGTTTTTGTATCAAACTTGGAAACCCGCTATAGATTTAGATTTGTACATTTCTTTGTACAAAACATTCCACTTATCCCAGGGGAAAGAGATGGATGCCTTGACATAATAAAAATAAGAAACCTACTGAAGTCAATCTCATGTGCTAAAGTATCTCCATTAGTTTCAATAATAAAAATGTTGTGCTATATTTTGTTTGTGTGGGGCCTCACCTGGTAGTGCTCTGAGGACCATATTGCAATACTGAGGACTTAGCCCTACTTGACCACATGGAAGGCAAGCACCTTATTCACTGTACTGTCTTCTATAGCACATTTGTACTATTTTTACCTAATTTTATTTACTATTTGAATGATTGGGTAATAGAATAAAGAAATTATTTTTGCAACAACATGTCTTTGCATGGAATTGAGGAAAGATTAAAGTGAACTTAAATTAGAATCTTGTGTGCAGTGTCCATGACAGTAAATTAAAAACAAATTCTATATATTACAAATGTGCGGTTAACTTAATATTTTACTTTGCCATATTTACCTGCTACTAGATCCATATTCCTTAGTGTACAAGGTGATGCTATTTTATTCCTCGATTTTTTTTAATTTCTTAGGTAATATTGTATTCATATACTTAATGATATACATTTTATCTTCTTTTCAACAAAAATGCCAAAATATGTGGGGAAGTAGGGAAAATGCTTTAACCAGATCTAGTATAAGTACTGTCTTTTGCTTTTATTTCTCAAATCATTCTCAATAAAATAGTACATACATGAATTTTAATAATATCCTTCATTGCAAAATATGAGTAAATACTTTCTTTGGATGAGACAGACTAACAGCGAAGATTACAATTCAAATAAATATCATGTGATATCTGTTTTTTGGTTTTTTTGGTTTTTTTTTTTTTTTTTTGGTTTTATTTTTTAGTTTGGGGCCACCACATTTATTGGTGCTCAGGTATTACTTCTGGCACTGCTTGGGGGAGGGACGAGTGAGATGCCAGGTCAGTAGAACCCTGATCATTTGTGTGCAAGGCAAAAATCCTGCCCACTATGCTGTTGCTCCAGTATCTAGCATGCAATTTTTATTTGTTAGCTAAATGATATTTATTTGATAACCAGAGGAACAATGTCTGGTAAATGGACCAGAAAGATAGTCTCGAAGTTGTGGTACAAGCCCTGAATGTTTCCAACTCTGGTTTGATCTTTGGCACACATAGTCCCAAACCCTTGCTGGGTACACCATGCTTGGACTCTTGTATTGAACCACTGCTAAAAATTGCAAGGAGGGGGCTGAGGGCTCCAGGGAACTGCTTGGCTGGGCCTCCCTCCCACCAAAATGAAGTTTAAAAGGTAGCCCACATTGCTGGCTTGTCATGCTTCGTACATATGAGTATGAATCATATTATAAGCAGCATGACTATAACATATCTGACCAACCAGGAGGGAAACGTATTTGATCATGTGATAAGACATTTAGAGGTCAAATTTTGGACACATGCCATATAAAAGCAACCAGCTTAAGATAATATAGAAAATCACTGATAAATTCACAAATTGAAATTAGATTTCATAGTCTGTGCGAGTGCTTTGGTACTTTTATCTGAGAAAAGCATCTTCCAAACTAAACTTGATTGTATTTGAACTATATAAATACTTAACACTGTTTGTTTGATTGTATCTAAATTGTGCCAAGAGGCACAATACATTTATTTATTCCACTGAAAAATTGGGAACCATTTTTTCCTAAGTCTTCTGTTTACCAAATGAATGTATACTTTAAAAGAGTTCAAGTTACTATTTTAGTTAAAGAAAAAAAATTTTTTTAAGTTACATGCTTACTGACTAAACTGATCAATTTTACACTCTAAAATTCTTAGTACTAAGAAGTAGAAGATTGTATACAGGTTTGTTGGTGTCAACTACAGGATCACAGAGACGTCTCAGGTTAGGGACATAAGAAAAGAATTGTTTTCTAATATGTGTATATGTGTGTCTTTTTTTGATAACTAGAGTTTTCGCAAAGGTGGCCATATATTATGTTTTTTTACTGAAGTTTGAATATTTTATTGCAGATCGTCTATTTAGCATTAAGTTCCTCTTTCGTACATTCCACTCATGTAAATTTACTAACTACTCTGCAGTCTTGATTGATTGTGTGAGTTCTGTAACTTATTTACAGTGACTCCTGCTGGAGAGCCGAGTAAATCCAGTTCGCCTTCTGAAAGTTAACCCAGTAATAAATACCCCCTCTATAAAAGTGAGTGTAGGCAATTTAGCCAACGTTATTTTCTAAACCTGGCCAAGTTTAAAGAATCTTAAATTTCAGGTAGACTTTTCATATTCCAGAATTCCAGAAAGCCTTAGCTTTTAGCATGGTCCAATAGTTTTTGTTGAGTTTTTTTTTTTTTTTTTTTTTAGATTTGTTTTTGCTTTTTTGGCCTCATCCAGCGGTGTTCAGGGTTTAATCCTGGCTTTTGTTCAGGGGTCACTCCTGAGGTTGCTCAGGGAAACATGCAGTGTTGGGGATTGAGCTGGGATTGGCCCTCTGCCAGGCAAGTGTCTGTACTATCTCTCCAGTTCAAGTTACTTAGACTAGTTTATGGCAGATTGTTTTGGGACCACTCTCTAAAGCCTTCTTACAGAAACAACAGAGAAAGGACGAGAAAATGCTTTCTCATTTATTACATGTTGTTAAACTTAGTGCTGAGCTACATGAACTGGGTCCTTGTTCATTTAGCCTCAAAAGAGGCACTTGTGTTAAAATGAGGATAGTAAATTCCACCCTCTGATATGACTTGGATGCTGTCTGACTGGGCAGAGAAGCAAGGTTGTAATTCTCATACAGATATATCTGCCCTCAGTTAGGCCCTCAGTATTTCATAGCTTGGTTCGCATCCTGATTCTACTCTTTTAATGGCTTCCATAAAAAATAGCTCAATTTCTTTAAGCTGTGTGTGTGTGTGTGTGTGTGTGTGTGTGTGTGTGTGTCTGTCTGTCTGTCTGTCTGTCTGTCTGTTTGAGTCTCTATTTCTCTCATTTGTTTTATTTTGTTTTGCCAAACCAGCAGTGATCAGGATGACTGTGTCCAGGGATCACTCCTGGCAGTGCTCAGGGGACTGACCATAAGGGATGCCAAGAATTGAACCCAGATTGCCTGAGTGCAAGACAAAAAGCCTTACCTGTTGTATTATCTCCAGCCCCTCAATTCTCTTATCTTTAAAATAGAAGTGATGAAACCTGTTAGATGATAATACAGGGCGTAAGGCCCTTATCTTGTATGTGGCCAACACCAGTTCAGTTCCTGGCACTGGGTGTGGCCAATAAATAGATAAATAAACAAGAAGTCCAACTCCTTCTGCCAAATAAAGTAGGAATGATAATACCACTTATCACAAAACTACTGGTTATGAATATTAAATTTAGGCAGTTGTATGTACTTTAAATTGTATGTTATCACTATACATTAATTGAACACTTTTATTTGATGAGCGAATATTTAGCTAAGGTCATTAATTTATAGCTCATTTATTCCCATTATATTATATAATTGTTGTATATTGACTATCACTGTTTTCTTTAGATGTGATATTTAGCTAAATGAGCTATGCTAGGGAAAAGTGAACTTCACTGTAGAGGAATGTTTAAGTATTACATTAAAGCATGGCTTTAAATTGGTGAAATAGCTTAAAGGGCTAGATCACATGCTTGGCATACATAAGCCCCAGATTCAATCTCTGGCATCACCTGTCTTCTTGAATACCACTAGATTTAGCCCAGGTAGTCCCCAGAACTGCTGAGGAAGCCCTCCAGAAACAGAAGTGAAAAATTGCTTAGCTGTCAGTAGTTTATAAACAGAATTGTGGTGTTGTTTAAAAAAAGTTATATGATAGTAGAAAATTTATTTCTTCCTTCATTGATCAGCTCATAATTATATTCTGGGTAGTTTCCAGAGTACCTTCTGTACTCACATGCGTGTGTGTGTGTGTGTGTGTGTGTGTGTGTGTGTGTGTGTGTGTGTGTGTTCACATTAGGTTTATTTGGACTTTGCTGTAACTGCATAATGTTGCAGTCATTATTCAGAGGGAAAAAAAAGAATTTACTTTAATGAGAGCTGTGATTGGAAGTGAATAGTTTTGTTCCTTATCCTGTAATGGTTTGTTGTCTGATTGTTTAATATATGTATGATTGCCCCTACTTGACAATTAAAACATTGGTTGCTAGGCATAGTTTTCCATTTCCAGAGCACAAGTCCTGCCTCATCTAACCCTAACCCTAACCCTAACCCTAACCCTGGTCAGGCATTGGAGAACAGGAAAGAGTATCATACATATCTTTGAATTCTGGCCATGTTCTAGACTGTTCTAGAATGGGGCATAACACAAAATAAAGAAGTCATTAAATAATTGATTTTGAAATGTTTGAACAAATACAGAAGTCCAAACCACTTCATTCAGTGATATAGAATTTGAATATTTGTTCTTTAATGTGTCCATATTTTTATTTATCTATTCAACAAGTTTTAACTAAGTACCTCTGGATGTTATTAATAGACATTCATTGAAAATTTACTGTCAGATTTCCTCTGACTTTCTTGTGGTATTTACGTATGTGATTTTAATTCTGCCTTTGCCTTGAAAATAAGAACTTTCTAGTAAATCATGAAAGAACTGCAAATTTTAAATTCTAAGAAAAGGAAAGAATAATGTGTATATTTTTAAATAGTACTTTTAAACCATAAATTTACTGCCATAATTATTTCCCTTGGGGTTGTAGGGATCATATAGTAGGGAAGGCACTTGCCTTTTACTCATTGATCCAAATGCCAGCTTCGCCAGGAGTGATCCCTGAGCACAAAGATAGGTGCAATCTCTGAGCAGGTGTGCCCCCAAAATAAACAATCAAAAGATGAAATATTACCCAAAAAAAACTTTTGTTTCCAATCACAGTGGCAGGAAAACATCTAACCCCATTTCTCCCTCAGTGTTCCCTGGCCCCTCCCAAGAGAGTGGCGGCTTTACTGTTTGTGTCTGCTAACTCGAACCCTGTTCCTCTCTGTGATGATAAGAGAGCACTTCAACTAGTCTAGGTCACAACCACGGATCTGGTCAGGGTTCCTAAAAAATTGGCTGCTGTGATGAATACTTCTTTTAAAATTTTGATGAAACACAGGGATGTATGCATAAAGCTTCAGTTGTTCTGATACTTCTCTGCTAACTCCCCCACGCATCACACTAAAAATTTTACATGGGTGATATTTCTGTCACAAAGAGAACTTCAGAGTCTGAGTTCAGTTGACAAGCTGTTGACTTCAGTTCTGTGACTGAAATGTACTCCAAGGTCAGCAAACCCCAAACAGAACCTCATTGGGTGATGGTTGTACTTTCAAGTGTCTCTCATTCATTGGGTTTCATGGGCCTCCTTTCTAGGAGTCTTTGGCTCTTAATCATTGTAGATTGGTGCTTTGGAAATTTCACTCTTTCATTAGTGATGCTCAGAAGCTTCATGTTCTTGTCTCATTTAAATTCTTTTTTGGGGGGGGGCCCATGTGTTGATTTGTCTGTTTAAAAAAATCTCTTACCATATCAGGTTAAAGCTACTTATTTATTATGCACATGTTACCTGTATATTTAAAAGCAATGAGAACTTCGGTTTTTAAAATATCAATTGTAGCTCATTAAAGTATGAAAATTTTATTTCTACTTACATAATTAATAGAAAATCATTTGAATGTTTGCAAAATACGTAAGAAGAGTCATTTAATGTAGATCAAACAGAATGGTTGTTTATCAGAATGCTTAAGAAATCTTTCTAGCAGTCCATCTTTGGAAAGTTTGATGGGATCCAGAAACCGGGTGATTTAAAAAAAGGGTTTTCAAAAGAGTCAACAAAGGAACAACTACCCAAAAACCTAGACTTTGGCCTCGATACTTAGTTGTGATTTTTACACTTCGTCCTTTGGTAGCTGGGTACCTTGGCCTTCCGTATTAAGCACTGAGGGTGGTATAAAGGTTACAAATGTGATCCTGTCAGATTGACAACTAACTGTTCTAATGAGGAAAAAATCCTCAAAGCACGAAATTTGAATGAAATGTGTGATTATAATTCAAGTACTGTTTACACAAACCTCTGGGGACCTTCTGAATAAATGCAGAGCAAGTGAGTTAGACAAACCTCTGGGCCTTAGATGTATGTGTGCATGTGCGGGTGTGTGTATGTGTGTGTGTGTGTGTGTGTGTGTTTGTGTGTTTATTTAGAATGAGGGGGAAACTTTTCACCACTAGCCAAGGCTCTTCTGAATGACACCAAAGTCCCTCGTTGTTTATTAATACTGTATGTGTTTTGTTACCATGTTGAGTTGTAAGGAAATAGGTGCTTTGAATTATTAAAGTTGATTCTTGAGAATAGATGTATGCTCCGGTGGCATTTGCTTCGGCATATGCAAATGATTTCGTTTCATTTGGGATCAATTCCCAGAGGCCCTCCTTTCCTGTGATGCTCTGAATTTGGCAAGCACCAGTCAGCCCATCTCTGGCTTCCTCCTCTTTTTCTTTCTTTCTTTCTTTCTTTCTTTCTTTTTTTATTTATTTTTTTGTTCTCCCTCATCTTTTTTGTTGATGGATATAATATTTTTAAAGTAAATATGTTCACTCGCTACTTAGATCTAGAGACATTCAGTCTCATTGTTCAGTTGTGATCAGTAAAGGTGGAGGAGGAGGATTTTCCTGTCTTTCATCTCCCAAATTTCAGTCAAACCTTAAAAGCTTAGTCATAATAGATTTGACTGATCGTTCAAATATTGATACAGAAATCAGGCTCCTTGGATGATTGAAAACTCTGAACATGGGGTCTCTGGGGGGTAGGGGGATTTTTGGAGAACTGACAGCTGTAAGTCATTCAGAGGTTCCGAAGTACCAGTTTACTCGGCTTCCAGAACCCAGCAAACAAATAGCGTGAAAGAGGGGAGCAGAAGATCCAAAGCTCAGCAGCTGCACCCCACCGGCCGATGTGCAGGTCTGCCCCCGGGGGTGCCCCAGCCCAAACCTTGGGACTCAAGCCTGGCCGGTGTCGCGTCGGGGTGAAGTTCAAGGCGGCCGCTTCCCAGGCTCCTGTCTGGTGCCGCAACCCGGTTTTGTAGGTTGTTGCCCGAGCCTTTAGGAAACACTGCCCTCTCTCTCTCCTCCAGGCGTGTGGGGTGGTTGATGTTTTTTTTTTTCCCTCTTCTATTTTCTTCTTCTTCCTTTTTTTTTCTCTCTTTTTCTTTCCACCCCTCGCTCCCCTTTCCCTCCCCTTTTCTCCGAGTCGAGTTCTCAGGCAGCTGCGTACAATGCTGGGAGCTAGCCAGCAGCAGAGACAGATGGCAGAGTTATTAGATGTGCATCATACGATTCCCTTCCTGCCACTCGCTTTTTAATCAAATTAAAACAAAAAAAAAAAAGAGAAAGAAAGAGAGAGAGAGAGAGAGTGGGGGAGTCAATTAACTGCATTTGTATTCTGCTCAATAATGGACCCTGTGCCACTTTTACCCTAAGGCAGTTAGTTGAGTGGAAATTTTAGGAGAAGAAAAGAGTGCCTAGAACAAACAAAAAAAGAAAGAAAAAAAAAAGAAAAAAGGAAGGAAGGAAGAAAAAAAGAAAGGAAAAAAAAGGAAAGCAAAGAAAGGGTGGAAAAGCTGAAGACTTGCAGAAAATGTGTGAGGCTGGGCAGGATCGGAGGAAGAAGGACTAAAAAGCCCACCCCACCCCCCGGAAAGTGGAGTGGATCTAATGTGCCTGTGCTTTAGGACTTAGAGCCCCAACCAGGGCCGGGCAGGGCCGGGCCGGGCCAGGCCGGGCTGCCTTCCAGCTCAGCTCCTTCCAGCTTCCAGCTCCAGCTCCAGCTCGGCTGCTGCGCTGCAGTTGAGCGTCTGACAGCAGCAACGCGGCCTCCCCCCGCCCGCCAGGAATGGTCTCTTCCTGCTTTGCATATTCACCACGCTTGGCCCGGCCATATGGGAAAATGCAACTGAAGGAATTGTTGTGAAAAAAAGGGGGACAGCGGAGTTTGAAATAAAAAGTTGTTAAGAGTGGTAACTGAGCAGAAAAAAAGAAGCCGCGACCATGTACTGCGCATACACAATCCCGGGCATGGGCGGCAACTCTTTGATGTACTACTATAATGGGAAAGCGGTAAGCGGACGCGGCTGCGAGGGGGGATTTCTTTTCTCTTTTCTGGGGGGTGTGGGGGGACAACTTTTATTTGTCGCAGGGATGAGCATCCGAAAGAGCGGGGATCCTGGTTTGTTGCAAAAGTTCTGCGGGACGACCCGCACCGCACCGCACCTTCCTGGGTGCCATGAAAGACACATAGAGAGAGAGCGCGCCTTTGCCAAGCCTATGTTAGTTGTCTTCTTTATTTATTTATTTAAAAAATAATTTTTAAAAGGGAAATAAAAAAATAGGAAAAAGGAAAAAAAATATTCCACCCACCCCAGACTTAGAAAACTAGCCGGTTATAGATCCACTTTCTAGAAAGTGGATCCTAGAGAGAAAGTTTGCTGTCAGGTAAAGTTGGGAGGGAGGGAAGAAGATGGTGGGGAGAGAGAGAGAGAGAGAGAGTCAGAAAATGACTTTGGTTGGAAAATGTGTTTTTTTTTCTTTCTTCCTGATGAGTGTTTGAAAGGAAAAGCAAGTAGGAGATGAAGAATTGAGAAAGCTCACGTTGGGTGGAGAGAAAATTTGAGGGTACAGTTGTTCTCCTCCCTAGACCGAGATTTTTTTTTGCACTATATTGAGTCTTATTAAGTTGGAAGCTTTAGTGAAACGGCTTTCCAGTAAAGAATGTGAAAGGTGGAGCAAAGACAGAATTTCATCGAATTAAGAAGTAGATTATATAAGCTTTTTTTTTTTCTAAAGCCAAAAAAAGAGGAAGGAGGAAAAAAAAAAAAGAGAAACAAGACTCATTCAAGCATATAATAATATTGTTGTAAGTTATTTTGCTGTGTGGCTTCTTGCCTCAGTTTTCGCCCCTTCCAACAGAAACGCTTTATTTAAGGGGAAAAAATGTGTCTGGTATTTTGTGCATAACCTCAGCAGAAGGTTTATACTTGCCATCTGGAGGTTTATTTTTTTTTCCCCTCTTCGGCTGGCCCCTCTGAAGGAAAAGGATTTCAATATTTTTAAATCGGTATGCGGGGATCTCCGAAAGAATTGTTGGACTAGAGAGAAGCAAAAATGTATTATTTTTAAAATAGGAAAAGAAGAAGGGGGAATGGGAAAAGCAGCCATTTACAAACTCTTTGTGTAGTTTGAACTTCTATTCTGATTGATCAGAATTAGAGTGTGATTAGTTGGGCCAGAAGGGACCGATCAGGGCTTTCACGAAGGCCCAATTCAGCCGAAGCTATTGGCACAGACGAATCCAACCGAGTTGGTGGTGGTCTTTGCACGCCTGTCTATACCAACCAACTGTGCAGAACAGTTATTTCTGGCTGAGCAGATACTCGAATGCACATGCAAGGGCAGGGGTTTCAGGGACCACTGTGTTCTAGAGAGATTAATAATTATATCCAGGGAGCCAATTTTGTGAGTGAGGAACTACCAAAATGATGCTTTTTACTTTATTTTGAAAATACAAGTAAATCCTTCAAAGTTAATAAAACTGTCTTTATCTTAAAAAAAAAAAAACAGAAAAGAAACTTAATTAGAAGAACTGTTAAGATGGTAAGTGCCGTAAGGGAAATCATTCTTAAAACAAATGATACATTACCCATTGGTCAAACAAAATGGTTAAATTTAGGACATATATACCTAAGTATTGGATTATGTAACTTTTATAAAAAAAAATAAAAGTGCCTCATTGGCAACTGGTAGTTGATAATGTGTAGCTCTTGATAATTTTTGTCTTATCTTTTTAATTTTCCCATATATAATTCGATCGTCAGTGCCTTTACATTTTAAAGCTCTCTTAATGAACTTTTAAAAAATGATCCTATCAAAGGAAGCACTAGTGTCTTAGATGAACTAAAACAAACTAAGAAAATATCTGACCCTTATACCTGATAAGAACATTACAATGAGTAATAGTTTTTCTGGTATTTTTTTTTTATAATTCTGGTAATTCTGACCAGTGATGACATTTTTATATGTTCATTGTTAATTGATTTTTGCATCTCAAAGTCTGAGCTATCAAAATTTTCGTCCATTTTGGAAATGTTAACTCCCTATTAACCAAAAGGAATTTTAAAAAGATGTGCTCTATGTCCTCAGCTTGCCAACTGACTCTACCCTAAGAAATACCGAATATGACATCATATCACTAATATGCCCTCTCAGTTGCCAAATATTTTGGTTGTTAGATTTTTTTTTTTGAGAAGATGGTACTCATAAAAATCAAGATCACTCTGTCACAGGAAATGTATTTATAGGAACTGTTTTAAGGCATTTATTAAAAACAATCTGGTGATGTGTATCTCTATTGATTCAAACACTCCAAAGAGGCAAATTGTACATACATTATAGTTAGGAAAAAAAATAGCCATTTGGAACACCAGCAGAAAGCTTTTGAAGCCAGGGATGATTCTCTATCTTGCTTCATGAAACACACAGCAATGTGCAGCTCTGCATACATGTTCTTTGGCAGGAGCCAGTTCGATACCATTTTAAAACGTACCTTCATGCATACACCGGGGAAGCAGATTTTTGTTTCTTCTACAGTGTGTATTGTACTGGCTCTAATTCTGCATTCAGCGGCTCTTGATTTGGTGCCAGACATCTTGTGGAGATTGTGTGTGCCATGCCTTAATTGTTCAAAAAGCCTATGGAAGAGACTTAACGTTGCGTTTCTTTGGTGCTAGGGTTAGAGTATCTCTGCTCTGCATTTTTCTCTCTGTGTGTGCATCTATGACCAATGTGTGTTATACCCTAAATTGTGGGAGTTAAGTGTGAACCGTTATTCGATACACAGGCTTTCCTCTGAAGACAACACAGCCCCAAATTCCTTCTTTCTTTTTTTTTTTTTTCTTTCCCAGTGACAAGTCAATTACTTGTTTAAATTCAGTTTGAACTCTCTGAACTTAGAGAGGCCAGAGGAAGCAGGTTTTCCCTGTGAATAAACAAAAGAAGAAAAATGTAAAAATCATTCCAAAACACTGTGATTTTCGCTTGTGGGCAGAGTGCAATTAACCATTGCAACCATATGATTTCTTCTTTTTGAGCTAGTAGCTATAGGGCTTATCAAATAAGTTTTCCACTAACTTCCCAGCCACAGAGATTTTTTGAGCAGTGATCATTTAGGACAAAAGAAGATGTGAATTTTCTGTGGCCTTAAGTTATGAGAGTTTCCATGTCCATGTCCCCAGTACACTGTATCCTGGGCTCTGTGGAACCCTGAACTTGTTCTCAAGTGTGGATTTCATAAAGCCCAAACTTGCCCCCAGATGTAATACTGGCACAATCAAAAACTTCATCTTGACTCATTTTTTTTAAAAAACTCTACTTCACAAGTGAAAATTAAATGCACTTGATCAAGTTATTTTTGTCCTCTTTTTACCCCTATGGATTAGAGTTGTAAGTACAAAGCAATCCTGTTCTCACCTAAATGAAAACTTTGAAGGCATCCTTCTTCCTGGTAGACAAGCAGTTTTCAATAGAGAAATCAGTTGTTTCTTTTAGGTATATTAACACGTGCAGGCCTCTGTCAAGAGTTTGCTTTGGTGTCTGGCTATGAATCTCTTTGCAAGGTCAGGCATTTACCTGGTTTACCCCAAGTATAATTCTAGCTCTAAAAGTTGATTTTTATAACTGCTTATATCTTCTTATTCATTGACTAAGAATTTGAATAAGTAATTATTTGGTCAGATTCCATCTAGCTAAAAATAAAGCAGTTCCACAAAGATAAAATTATGGCAAAATGAAATTGAAAACAAAAGTGGCGAAATTTCCTCCTAATGGTAATGTAAGATCACCTCATCAGCTCTCGCCAGCATGCGCATGTGTTAAACCGTAAAGAGAAACCTATAATTATTGTAATTGCTCTTTTTGCTTTATACTAACAAGCTTCAAACCATGTTTCAAACTAGTTGTTTTGAAATAGTTATTTGTCAAGTCATCAAATCTCAGAAAGTAAATGGTAATGAGCTTTCCATGTTTATATTCTGACTGTTGGTTGTATAATACAGCTTTTCAACTTCATAAAGTTCAGAGATGAAAGTGGATGCTGATTATTTCTAATATCCAGGCCAAAAATAAAATAAAATAATTTTTATTATTTCTTTCTTAGATTAAAAAAGGAACCTTTTCATGCCAAAATTTCTCCACTGAAAATGCATTTTTAGAAGATGGTTTTTCTGTATATTAGTGGCAATCTTAATACCATCAGTTTTTAAGCTAAACTTTAGCAGATGAAATACACGGCTTCCCCACTATGTCCCACAAGAAGTGATAACATGAACAACCCTAGTATCTGAATAACCCTAATGCGACCATTTTTTAGTGCATCTTACATAGGGACTTTCTTTGCAGATCTCAGTTGGTCTCAGAAGCCTCGAGCAGGTTGCTACATACTAAATTTATGCAAGTTGTATTTAGTATATTTAAAGGACATTTACTACACTTTCTATATTCAGAATCTTCATAATAAATTAAGGCATCTGGCATAAAAATTTCACCTTTTAAAATTCTACTTAAATGCAGTTGCAAGACAAAAATTTGCTTAGATCACAAGCTAATATAATTTCTTAATTCCCCAGTGATTCCAGAAAACAAAATAGATCAAAGAAAATAATATGCTGGAAAACTTTTTTGTGAGCTTCGGTGTTAATTTGTAAAGCTTTTTAATTTTCCCATTTTTATATGGCACTTAACACTTTTCCCTCTTAAATTTGATTGCTAAATGCAAAATTCTATTGATTATTGTTCTTTACATTTTGGTTGGTAAAATTTTACCAGATGCTAATCTTGCTAGTGTGGCTGCATCTTACCATTCTGCCTGATTAAATTTCCAAAACCCCTGCCTGAGATTCACAAATACTGGTCTGAAATTTCTCTGGGGCTAGTTTTTTAGGAGGAAAATCTGAATCAGTTGCATATATGGTTAATGTTATTTAAAATCCATAATTTCTAGTAGGTCTGCATGTTCCCAATACAGTTGTGATCACTGAGAACCATCCTAACAGATAGCACTAGGTGATAGCATTGTTTTAAGGGGACTTAGGAGGAGAAGGACATTGGTACACAAAAGCAAGAGGTTTGGAAAGATAAGTGGCCAGGAGAAAAACTGTGATAGCGGTTTTGTTCTTTAAATACCTTTCCAAATGATCTACAGGAAATTGTGCTGAAGAATGGTTTGTTTCCTGTTCCACTATAAATGTGGTTTGCATTACACTCTTTATTTGTTTTGTTTTATTTTGTTTGTGCTAAAACGGCAGTACAACTACAGAGGCTTTGAGGATTAGGGATTTCTTCTTTATAACTTAAATGGCTTTTATCATACTTCGATTTTAGGCAGTGTCATATTTTATTATTATGAATATTGTGCAAATATGTTTCTCAGTCTCCTTGGAACTTCTATCTCTGTGGTGCTACCAAGGGTCAAAAGCTTCAGAATCAGTACTATAGAATTGTCAGTCAGGCCAATTGTATGATCAGCAACCTGCCATCAGAAGGTTGAGTTTATAAATATCTTAATTATTGATTCATTTAAAAGACATAGATTTTAGATATAACTTTTAAAGTTAGAATTTCGGGAACCCTTATTTAAAGAATAAAATCCAATATTTATTCTACATACATATCAAAACTAAATGCATGTCTTGAAAGTGAGTGAATTCCAGGACACACACAGAAGATAACTTGGCCTTTACCCCATTTTACTCACTGCCATATGATAAACTCATGTTATTCATATTCCTAGTATGGTAACGTCAGCTATCAAAAGCTCACTTTTATAGTATAATTTATAGGGAATTTTAGATTTTCCTCTTTCAAAAGTTATATATTTTCAATTAGTTTACATTAGACCTTAATACTCCAAACTCTCAGGTGATATATATTATACATATATATATATGGAGGCACTGTTTACAAAAGATTAAGATTTTGTATTCATAAAATATTTATAATTTATTCAGAAAATCATAGCCTAAAAAAGCAGTTTTCTGCATACTAGGAAAAAAAACAGATGAATGATGACAACACTGAAAGAGATGCTAAACTAGATTTTGACAAAGTGATCTGCTAAAAAGTTATGCATGAAATTTTCAGAAAACTCTGAAAAAGTTTGCTTTTTAAAATTTGAATATCTATAATATACTTTGGCGTGTTATTGGAACATGTTAAGCATATAGCTACTGTACCAATTTTGTAAGCAAAACAATTTTATTCTTCTGAAGAATAGTTGTTAAATTTAAACTTATTAGTTTGGGGCTTGAAAATCATTAGGAAATTATGTATTGCCTTAGACTTTGGAGGCTTTCCTTTTTTATTGCAGTGTATAAGATTTATCACCTGAGTTCTAAACTATACACTTTTATTAACAGATGTATTTATATCACAAATTCATATCCTGATTACAATTTTAAAATTCTCAGTTCTGATAGTTTTATCTTTATATTTCTTGTTGCTTCAGTTTATCACCTAGTTTTCTTCATATTCCAGCTTCTTAATTTTTTCTTTAAGAAATCTGCACATGCTAACCAGAGTGCTTTATTCAAAAGTGTCTGTAAAGGAATATTCCACCTCTAATATTTTATCATGGAGAGTAAGTATTCTGTCTTAAAGTAGCTCTCTACCTTTTTGTGATTAAAAAGTACCTTTAAAACACCTGAGCAGTCTGGTGTGAGAGAAGCGTGGACCATAGTCTTAATGTCTGATTTTATCCCACACCCCAATGCAGGCTTTGGCAACCTCTAGGGACCTAAGGCTGTGCTTTCCTAGAGACCAAATTACACTCCTCTGGAGAGAGGGCACGTTGAGGTAATTGGTGGGACAGAGGGGGGAGAGTTGAATTCCAGCTGCTTCCATTGTAGCTGACCTGAAAATGAATAGGGGATGTTAAGAGTGGAGGCTAACATTTATCTTGGCTTTTTCACCTCCACAAACCCAAGAGTGAGAATTATAGAGTCCTGAATGACTGCACCAATAATGATCCTGTTCAAGTGGGAATTGCTATGTTGGGAAAAACTCTCACACCATTTTAAAAATAGTTGATGCATTTACCAACCACAGTCCTATTACTGTAGCCCCAATAAAGTTTATCCTTAGTCTGGAAACACTTCTTGTTTTTATTGTTAGTCATCTCGTGAGTGTGCTTTGGATTCTCACCTCTCAGTTACTGTTTTAAAAATGTTCACAGTGAAAGACATTCAGAAAGTATGGAATCCCATCTCCAAAGAAAGCCCATAAGGAATTAGCTGTACTTCTTATTTGTTTCTGGAATAAGTATACTCCTTTCATCTAAAATGTTCGCATGTGCTCTCTCTCTCTCTCTTTCTCTCTCTCTCTCTCTCTCTCTCTGTTTCTCTCGAATAATGCTCAATAGCTTTCCTAACGAATAAAACAAATTAAATTGATGTTACATGCATATTTAAACCCCATCCAGTTAAGTACTGACGTGATTAAAATAATCAAATGTATTACTTAAAAAATTAAAAAGGATAAATTCTGTATCCCATTATTTTATTGACTTTTAAATATAAATTGCAGAAATGTTTACATTCCTAATGGCATTATTAAGCTAAACTGACAAATCAGAGGGAAAAAGTTGATTGCCCGGCACATTATTATTTCTGCACCTGTTATTACAATTCCGAAGTGGAGGCTCCACAAACAGGAGCAGGATGAGGCTGTTTGTGAGGCTTCCTTTGTGTGACGTGGGGGTTGGGAGAAATGTTTAACAAGTGTAGTTTCACTTTGTAGTACCATTTTGTGTGTTGATGTGATTAAAAGACTACAATGTTTTTCATGTAGCTTTGAAATTAATATGCAAATAATAGGGGATGGAGATCTCCTGGACCTGCTGTCCTAAAGCTCCCTGAGCAGAATGGGTTGGGGGTGAGGGGGGAGAAATCACAGCCTTTTAGTAGAGGTGATTTTGCCAATTTTCCATCTCTACCGTGTGAGTCTATGGGAAAACACAACAAGGGGGCATTTCAGAATAATTTAGATAGAGGGAAAGATTTGAATTGAAAATATTTGGCAATTCTTATTTCTGTTTTTGCATTGACCAAGAAGTGGAAAGACTGAGGGAATTTTTCCAAATCAGGTTATGTAACGTTGCCCACTGCCTTGGTTGGCAGTTTATTTCTCTGTCTTAATCATATAGTATCAAATGTCAAGCATTTAACCTGGGTTCTCCTTGTTGTATGGTACCAATTACTTCATATAGTTCTACCATCTCTTGGGCGTTTATTGATGACAGTTATTTTCATGCAGAGAACCTCAACTTTCAGGAGCCAGTGGAATCTGGCTGTGGCCATCATGGCCCTTTTCTTCTTTGCTATTTAAAATGTTGTGGGTATCTCACGACAGTGGGGATCAGATTCAGGGTCTCACACCAGAAAGCATATAATCCAATACTAAAGTCAGACATACCCTGACCCCGCATTTTGCCTTCTAAATAGGATTCTTTAATGATGTTATTGTGTTCTTTGATTTGTAATGCTCTTTGATTTGGGTGGAGAGCGACAAAGATTATCTTTTATTTCATCCCATCCAACATATAATTTGAATTTGCAGAGAAATAGTTAAAATGCCACGTTCCCTGGAAGACTAGTTAATACTACTCATATGAGTTTAGATATTGTCCTGTGTAAATTATTTGAACTCATAGATTTTAATAATGTTAAATGTGTAGCATGGATCCTACTTAATCCCCTCCCCAGCTTCACAGCAAAATGTTTACATAATTGAACAATTTTGATATCAACTATTTAACTGGCTATTCAGAGCTGGTCTTATTTCCACAATAATTAAACATGTTCCATAGTTAGCGCCTAATGAGTCTCTGCTCTTCTAGGCTATCCATTGGTTAGGTCAGGATTCTTTTTAAAATCATGATTTTTTTAAAGCAAGAAGTTGTTATTAGACTATTGTATTAGACACTAAGCTTCAAAGGACGAAAAGATAAAATTCCATCGTATTTTCATTTTGTTACATTTGCAGCAGAAATGTTTGCTCATATTGGTTATTTTCAACTCATGACAGCTGTGATATTTAAAGTGATCACAGCTGCTGTGACTTAAAATTGATTTTTCTATTAACACCTGAGAAAAAGACCTGTGCTGTATTAAAAAACTTAAATAAGGTAACTGTAAAATTAGATATGTTGATGGGAATCTGGTGTCCTACTTCTCAAAGGTTGCAAGGTGCAGCAGACCTTTGAATGCTTCCAGGGCATGAGCTACAACTGCTGAAAAGAGTGTGATTGTTAAATACATTTGCCTTTTAAAGAATTTATGTAATAGCAGTTCCTCTTGGCCCAGCTTTGCAGTGTCAGTTTTGCTAATAAAGCCTGGTAGGATTCAGTTGCAATTAGCTCTAAGAAAGATGACTTCTATGAGTCATTATGAGCTCCTAACCTCTGCATCTAACCGTTTCTCTGAGAAATGCAAAAACATACAGTTTGTTCAGATTGGCCCGTTTTCCCCTCTAGGGTTCTTCTTTCATCCTTTTTAAGTGAGGTTCAAATAATACCTAAATAATTTTAAGTTAACACTTGTTTGGGTTATTTAATAAGTTGTCTGAAGCACAGGTACTCTTGATCTGTTTGGGAGAAAGAGACTGTACTTCCTTCATTTAGTTCAGGGGTCTCAAACTCAATTTACCTGGGGGCCGCAGGAGGCAAGGTTGGGGTGATCCTTGAGTGCAAAGTCAGTAGTAAGCCTTGAACATTGGGGGGGTGTGACCCAAACAACTAAAACAAAACAAAAAAACATTCCTCTAGGGCAGGGCCACAAAATGTTGTACGGAGGGCCGCAAAATCAGACCCCTGATTTAGTTGATTTATTTTATACTTACCTCAGTATACATGTTGGAATCTTTAATGTCACAATAGGTTTCCTACAGTCAATTGTAAAAAATTCAGTCACATTTGAAAATTGAAATAATTTCATATTTTGAAGTAGATGGTGTATTCTCTGAGACTCACAGCTGGGCTGATGTGGAATTATTTATAGATACTAGAGCCTTCACAGATGTATTACCAATAGGGAACTATGTAGATTAAACTCTGGCTGGTCCTCGGCTTTTTACCTGTATAATTCAATCAGAATTAAAAACATGACAAATTTTATGATGATAAATATATAGTTGATCAGAAAGTACGGATGGGTAGGTGGATAGAGTATATAACTAGACAGTAATAGATACTGCCAGTTATTTATGACACAAATTTTTTTTTTTTTTTTTTTTTGGTTTTTGGGTCACACCCGGCGTGCTCAGGGATTACTCCTGGCTGTCTGCTCAGAAATAGCTCCTGGCAGGCACGGGGGACCATATGGGACACCGGGATTCGAACCAACCACCTTTGGTCCTGGATCGGCTGCTTGCAAGGCAAACGCTGCTGTGCTATCTCTCCGGGCCCTATGACACAAAATTTGTTTGCTCATCACATGTTTATGTATAATGGGTTATTTGGATGATTAGATCTAGTTTCAAGCATGAGTTTGAAATAGTAAACATTTCTGTCACATAATAGCATTATAATAGAGATGATTCCAAAAGTTCCAGAATGAACAGTGAGTATCTATGGTAAAGTTATACTAGTCTAGGACTGTTATGCATTGTACCAGATAGTCACAGGATCAGAATGCCAGACTGAGTGATTGCAAATATAAATTAATATTTCCTTATTTAGTTCAAGGAAATGATGTGAAAGTTAGCCACTGCTTGTGTGAAATTTCGGAATGTCCAAGTGGATAGTTGCTGCTGGTATACTGATTATCTTTAGACTGGTGATGCCCCCCAGAGGACATATGACAACCTATGGAAAATATTTATGAGCCAAACTGCAGGAGTTGGATGGGCTTTGCTCTTGATAACTCGTGTTCAGAGGTCAGAGGTGCTGCCTCACACTCTGCAGGTCAGCTCTCTGTCCTGCTGAGGGGGTGGAGGTCTGCTTTCCAAGTCATTTACCTGGACCATAATCATTAATCCCTGGCCTTATGGTGAGTGCCCTTATGAATGAAAGCAACTTCCCAAACTCTTTTCTTCCCACAAAACTTTGTTCTTTCTTTTCATAGCAATCTATGATGTTGTCCAGATATTTACACAAAAATGCAGATTTCATGTGTTATGAATGCCATACAGTATTTGTGAATCTACTGAAATGACCTCTAAACAGCTATTAACATGTGTTTGTGTTAGTAATGTATATTTTATATATTTTTTAATATATTAATTGGGTGATATACAGCAGGTAAGATGTTTGCCTTGCTGACCGGTTGAATCGGGTTTGATCCCAAGCATTTCATATGGTTCTCCTAGCCCAGCAGAATTTATTCCTAAGTATTGAGCCAGGAGTAACTCCTGTGTACCACCAGGTGTGGTCTCAACTTAAACACACACACACACACACACACACACACACACACACACGATACATATATACCGTAAAGCGTAAATTATCAGTGTAATAGTTGGATTATGGGAGTCATCCTAGAATACAATGGTTATTATCAATAATTTTTATAAGACCTGAAAATTACAAAAATAAATTTGAAAATAAGTTGGCATAAACTATAATTACATTTTAAAGTAGTTTGGCAAAAACTATTATTGTTTATATTATCACTCTCTGTTTCCTCTGCACTAGAGAAGGTCAAAAATGAGAATCAAGATTGAAGATGACTCTTTTCAGCATTCCTAATAATGCTCTTTCTGTGTTCACCCACAAAATAGGGGTCTCTTTTCCTGCCACTGCTGCGCTTTCCTTCAGTGTTGGATAATTTATGGCCCTGATTTTGAAGTGGCTTTTGAAGCTGTGATTGTCTTCTCTTACGTCCTGTGGAGGAAGGTGGCAATATCTGGTGGCAGGGCTTTATACCTTCCAACTGTGAAACCCAGGAGCACACCTTCACTTCTTGAATGCCCGGGTTTGGAAAGAGCTGCCAACTTTGGCAGTAAATAGTACTACTAATCAGTTTTCTTCCCCTGCAATACAAGGTCCTCTAAGGTTTGATCAGAGATGATATTTTAGTGGGTACTGGAAAAGGTATCCTTAGCCCTTTAACTAATACATTTTCGTTAGTTCCCACAAATACCTAGACTCCATACCAGAAATCTACCTGTTTCCTTGTCTCAGAGCAACACAGTCTTGTAAAATCACATTGATGCCTTTAGATTTTGTACAAGTCAAAACCCACTTTACCTTACACAAATGCCTTAGGGAAATATTTATTTTGCCTTGTTTTCCCACATTTTATTATATAGAACTATCTACACTTTAAGTGAACTACTAAAAATAAAACATGTATTTATATGTATATATTAGACAGATGATAAAGATGACGATTTTTAGTGATAATTTTATTGACCTGAGTCTGTTTCTGGGAGATGGTAAAATATTAATTTTTGGGTAAGTTATTTTAATTGAAATATTAATCAGCTCCTTAAGAAATGAGCTTTTGTAAAGCTTTTAGCCTTACTTTATTTGATCAGTATGATCAAAAATGTTTTATTATCATTGATTATCTGAGGTGAATTAGTAACTCCTTTATATTTTTTTTTTTTTTTGGTTTTTGGGCCACACCTGGCAGTGCTCAGGGGTCACTCCTGGCTCTCTGCTCAGAAATAGTTCCTGGCAGGCACAGGGGACCATATGGGACACCGGGATTCGAACCAACCACCTTTGGTCCTGGATCGGCTGCTTGCAAGGCAAACGCCACTGTGCTGTCTCTCCGGGCCCTCCTTTATATTTCTTATGTCCAACATCATTCTCTGTCATTTTACAATATTAACTTGCTTACAGTGTTTTAATACTGTACTTCAGAAAACTTACACACATTGACTTAGGAGGTATTTATGGAGATAAAATAATCTTATTTAATTGGTTTGGGGACCACACCCTGCAGTACTCAGGGTTTTCTCCTGACTTCGCTCAAGGATCACTCCTGGTAGGCTCGGTGGATCTGAAGGAAGCAAACACAGGTCAGCCATCTATAAAATAAACACCTGATCCACTGTAGCTCTCTCCAGTCCCTCTTAAAATCAGTCGTACTGTGACTCAATTAATAGGAATGTAGTGTATAGTGAAAATATTGCTTACAAGAATTACTTTCTCATATTGAATCACTACTCAATAGAATATATTTGCAAATCTTAGTTCTTCCAGATTGTTTTTCAAACACTGATTTTATTCAATGGAGCATCACAGTAAGTTAAGTGGTCCGAATGTTATCTCCATTTAATAGTGCTGTCCAGCGAGGTTGTCATGACAAGTTTGGAAAATGAAAGAATTTCATGTGATTAAATCACTTATTTAAGATCATCTGGCTTAAAAAAGCATCGGAGCCATTTCTACTATACATGACAGTGTTATTTTTGAAAATTTTATAGTTTTACTTCCAACATATAAATAATGAATTGATATTTTATGCCATATAGCAATTTACCAAATGTTTTCTCACCTATATTCAACTCTTTTTTTTTTGGGGGGGGGGGTCACACCCGGCAGCACTCAGGGGTTTCTCCTGGCCCCATGCTCAGAAATTGCTCCTGACAGGTTCAGGGGACCATATGGGATGCCGAGATTTGAACTGATGACCTTCTGCATGCAGGACAAATGCCTTACCTCCATGTTATCTCTCCGGCCCCTATATTCAACTCTTTTAACTTTAAAGTTTAACTTACACAAACTTTGCAAAGAATGAAACCTTTGTTCATCTGTACGCTTTGGTGACCCCGAATTGCCTTCCTTTGAGCCAAAGAGATACTAGTCAAGACATTGTCTTAAGCATCTTTAGATCTTGTTGGCATTTTTGGATAACTAAAAATAATTATGCAGCCAAATGAATGAGTCACACATCCACCATATGTGCACATGCCATACACCCAGTTAGACAAGACCCTGGAGTAGAAAGTTCCCAAGAGTCGATTTTCACAAAATTGGAAAACTAGGCTTTGGTACTTTGTGCAAAGGCTAGAAAATAGTTATTATTTAATTAGAAGAAAAATAATGCACACTATTATAACTCATTGTTCCAAAGTAAGTCCAAAATTCTGTATATCTTATTCTTAATACTCATCTAATTATTAACTTGTTTTGACTTTTCCCATGAAACTTAAACACTTAGAGAAAAAAAATGTTCGCATCCCCATCAAGGATTAGCAAGACAATAAATAGAAAGTGATGTACTCAGATAGTATTTATTGGTTAAATGAACCGTTAAGTATTTAAATTCTTATTTTAATATTTTTTCTATCAAGGTTTATACTCTTGAAAAAATTTGGTAGTGTTATTTGTAGAAATACATGAATGAAAAGAGTATATCTTGTTTGTTTGGGATCCACCTGCAGTGGTACTCAGAAAAGAAGCTACTCCCAGCATTGTCTGTGGAGACTCAAACCCTGCTCTCAACCATGTCTAGTATGTGTAGTCATCCTCTGTGCTGCCTGCTCAGCTCCCATTACATTTTGTTTCTTGCATGTTTGAGCTGTAGAATTATGCCTAGTGAACACTGATGATTCCAATAACCACTTTTAGATATGTATGCACTCAAAATCCTATCAGGTTGTTTTGTTTGTTTGTTTGTTTGTTTTTTACCATTTTAACTATTGAATGGCAGTAGATGAATGGGCTATCCTAAATATTGTTAAACACTAGAATGAGTATGTAGGCCTCTAGTACCTATGCTACCTTAAGGCAAGATGATTGCTGGTTTTTTTTCCCATAATCCTCTGTTGAGAACACCAGGAGCCTGTACTTCTGGCAGATGCTTCTCCTTAGGCTCCTAATGGTACACACAAGCCATCATTTCTCTCGGTAATAATTATGGTGTTGAGGCATTTGTGTTCTGTTCACTTTGAGCTTGTACCATATTTAGTTCCTGTCATGCAAATACCACTTTAAACTTAGAAATGCCAATTTGCATTAATATTTTGGTTTCATATAGCTAGCTATTGCATTTCACAAACAAATGCATTTTAATGAGTACTGGCAGAATGCTAAAATGTTATTCATTAAATTCTATTGTAGAAAATGGAATTGCTAGTTGCCAAAAATCATTAACACAAAATTAAAAGTGTATTGAGGCCACAAGGATATTCCTCTCAAAGAGTGTTTGACCATTATGACATTCAATGTTAGAAAGTTCAGTGCTATTTATATAGGCACGAAGGGTGGGAGTTATTACTGTAAAATAGAAGCCAGTGTAACGTTGACACTAGGCTTACTTCAAAATGTAAATATATTTTTTGATATTTGCCGTAAGACCTTGCTTAGTCACCTCTGAGTTGGTGTGAAGTTACTTCAAAAGTCATAAACACCAAGTTGAAAGCAGTATTATTTCTGTCTTACATTTTGATTTTAAATCCTGAAGTGGGGTTTCTTCCTCATGGAGATTTTTAAACAGAATTGTAGGCATAAATTTTTTTGATGGGCATTATGTGGGAAAGTAAAAATTTGGCCACTGAATTTTCAGAAATGAACTATTTTAACACATGGACTTTTAAGGCTGCTGCCATGGTTGTCATAGCTTGTGGATCCTAATTATAATGAGCTTTTTTGGTGGTGTTATAGCAATTATTTCCCTCCTCCCCTCCCCCACCCCAGTCTTCAACTCACTTTTCCCAGAAGAAGAGTTCCAAAGCCTTTGAAAATTCTCATGATTTTGCAAATCCACTCTATTTTTGTCTAGAATACAGGGAAGTTAAAACTGTGACTGGTATGATGCCATGTTTTGAATCCAATTTTAAAGCAACCCTTTGCAACCCAAGGAGTAAAACTGACATCTTTGTATCTATAATGAAGATAATTATACCTGCAATGTGACATCATGAGTGAAGTAACAAATGTACTGGAAAGTGGAGTCTCTGGTCTTCTCTGAATTCTGTAGAACACTTTTGGCATTTAACACTAGACACCTCTTTCATGCTTGTCGCTGCGATGAATTTACTAAAGCTGACTGACACAGGGTTAAATTAATTCTTTTCTTTATTACTCAAAGTGATACAGACCTTTCTTGGACTAATGTAGCTTAATTAGTGGTCAATTAAAACTGAACATTGCTGAATTGAAGTTCTTTGATCAAACTCCCTGGCATGGGTTTTCTTTCTTTAACTCGCCACCATCTTGAATTCATTTGGAATCAGTAGTATAAACAAGTTTAAAACTGGTTCTTTTATAAGAAAGTCAGCAGGCTTGTATAGCTGTGGTTTCTTTTTTTACTTCTGTAGGCGGCAATTCAAAGGAATACTAAATGAAAACAGTACTACCCCCTGAAAAAATACATTTTTAAAAGTAACTCTGAGTAGTCAGAAAACAGTCAATACCCCCACCTATTTATTCTCAACAGAAGATAAATTTCCCAATTTTAGTAGTTAATTTTGTTGTTCCATAGAAATCTCAAAAGACATACTCTCCGCCTTCACAAAGTCCGCCTTAATAATAAAAAAAAGTGGAAAAACAAACGAACGAACTCAAGTTTGGGGCAAGAGAGAGATGAGGCAGGCACTATTACAACTTACACATACATATGTATATATAAGCATATCTTTATACAGATATTTAGCACATTTGCACCTAAATTTATTCTTTATTACTCTTAGGAAAATATATTCTCCTATGCATTGGGCTGAGGGTGAAGGGTGTTTATGTGCTAATTTCGTCATTGGGAGGAGCACTGTTGTATCAATATGAGGACTAATGATAGAACATCTTTTCAACAAATTGGAATATTAAAATTATATATTAGCTTTCTTAGAATTTTGGGTGTGTTAAAAAAGGGGGGAGAAAACTGGGATAAAGTATGTCACTAAAAATCTGTAAGTAGGCAGCCTCCTCTTTTTATGTAGTTGCATGTCTTAATATTGAACATGCCAATGCCGCTCTTGTTGAATCATCAGTTGATACCATTCGGTATTCCCAAGTTTTGAAAGCCTTAACAACCGAAAAAGACCGTAGCTGGCATTTAGCTAATGCAGTGCATTTTAAGGTATTAATTAAAATGGGCATTTACACACTGAAAATAAAGTAATAGATTAGGTTTAAATAGATAATTTGCTCAGTTTGTAATGGCTTGCTCTGAGTTCTGAAAATTTTACAGATTGAAAGGAAATTTTAAAGTAACCACATAACATTCCCCTACCAAATGACAAAGGTTTTGTAGGTTTTGTTGGTTCTCTTCAAAAATTAAAGTTATAAACAATAATTAAAATAAAAATTTCATCACTTGACAGAGAGAAATTGTTTATAGTCAGTATGCCTTTCAGCATTTTCTCTTCCCTTCTCCCTAAAGGGCTGATTAGAATGTAATAATTGGGGATGATAGCGGGAGGAAGACGACAATTCCATTTAATTAAAGATAATTTATTTTACTTTAAATTGGTGATGTCCCACATGAATAAGAGTAGATTTAGCAGATAGATTTATTAATGGGTACTGACATCTCAGTTGACATAAAAAGCAAACATTTTCTTTTCTCATTGTTTTTATTGTGTCTCAGCACCTGAAACTGCTGTCATCCTGCTTCCCATCCCATTTTACTGAGATTTCGCTACTAAATATGCAATTACTTGCTTATTGGTGAAACCAACTTGATTCTCTACTAAATTAAAACCCAGGCCATGAGCCTGAAAGGTTGCTCGGGTTTTCAGTACTAACACGAGAAATGCTGTCTTCTTGAATGACATTTTCTTCACAGATCTTTGATATTTCCAATTCTTGGATTCCAAGACATTGGAACATCTTGAGTGAAGATAGTAGTAAAATTTTCTTCATTCTGGGGCAAAGTGCTTGTATGAATATCTTCTAAGAGAATTCCTACCTTGAATGTCATGGATAATGAAAAATGCCACCAACACTTTGGTTGTATTGATTAGGTTCACTTCTGATTAAAAAAATTTTTTTGGTATTGAAATGTCATAGTATAGGTATATATAATTTGTTTTGGTTTCCACAGACGGTGTATACATAGATTATGGAAATTAGAGCTTGTTTTATTATAAAATAAATTCAAAAAATATATAAAGTAGTTTTATGTTGTTATTGTCTTCTGAGCCAATGATGCTTGTTTGTATCTTCAGCAAATTTTCTTTATAATTGTATGCATCTTAAGACAGTTCTTTTGACAAGATGTATTATTCTGCTCACAATTTCTCTTTGATCTCTTTAATGTCACTTTTACACCTGTATCTCATGTTCCTTTGTTTTTTGTTTTTCCCATTTTTTCTTGTCATATCTTTTTTTGGATAGTTGACATTTCATTTAACTCATATTTTTATTCTCCAGGTTAAATATACTGATCTGAGTACCTTTGTTCCAGAGTTTCTCCTTTCCAGGATTTCCTCTATTCCCAGTGACCCTCTAGTTTTTAAATCATTCATTCCTCTTCAGCTTTGTTGCTTTTATTTCCAAATTGCAACCATTTCCTTTTCAGATTTCAGAGCTTTCCCTTTTAGCTTTATTTTTCTTAATCAGTTACATAACTGTTTAAAATTGAAAGGAGGGCCAAAACTTTTCTTTCTGGTTTTCTGGGGGGGGCGGGTGCTGGAGAGATGAAGATCAGATGAAATTTTTGTTTTATTTTGAAAAAGATGATGTTATTTTACCCAGCACTGTCATTTAATATTCCAAACTGATGTTAGATCAGTTTAATGTTTTCCAAGGATTACTTTTTATTAAGTCTTCATTTTATGCTGTGTTAACCTTTTCCTTCCACTCAACCCTAAAATCTTACTTCTATCTCTATTTACCTTGTTCATTTTAACAACCTACTATTTTCTCCTACGTTTCCTGTGAAGCCCTTATTTTATCCTTCATTTCCTGCCACTTTGTCACTGTTTGTTTTGTTTTGGGGTTACACCTGGCTGTACTCAGGGCTTACCCCTGGCTTTGAGCTCAGAAATCAATCCTTTTGGTGCACAGGAGAGCATATGTAGTTCAGGGATCAAACCTGGGTCAAACACATGCCCAAGCAAGCACCTTGCTAAACCCTGCTTATATCACTGGCTCCTATTCCTTGCCATCTTTATTTATTTATTGTTTTTCCTGCTTACTTGCTTTTCCTTAACATCTTTTTTACTGAATGCATACCATTCCCCACATGCTACTAGTAAAGTAGAAATTTACAAGCAATATTCTTTATTGCTTTTGGGGAACTCTTCTTGTGTTTTCGTATTCTACTATTTAGTTCCCAAAGTTAGGAAGTCATGAATCTGAGTAATGAATGGGAATGTACAGGCAAGTTTTCAAACTGATTCTTAAATGACTGAAAATTCAACACATAGATTTTCACATGGTAAAGTGGTCTTTGTGCAGGGAAATTCTATTATACCATTCTTCAGGGAATGAAGTTATCTGTATGTTTTACAGGTGCATATGTATAAGCGTGCTTTTAAGATGTAAAGAACAGGGGATGATGGTTGTCAGTGGTTCCTGCTGACCCAGAAAGAAATAGCCATTTGGTTCAGAATGAAAACATCGTCTCTCACTCAGTGGTGCTTGTTTCTTCCCATTCTATATTATAACTCATTTCTAATCTGCCATCTCTAGACGCCTTAGACTCTTCATTCTTTTTTCTGCTATCAAATCACTAGTAGGATTGTTTCATTAATGGAAAGCAACATTTCTTTCCTGTTCAGAGCAAAAATTGGGATGGGGTGCTTTTGTCCACCGGTCTCTTGAGTCATGCCTGTATCATCTGGAAATATTTGAAAGATCAATAACAGAATAGATAGCTACAGTATCCCAACCCATAAATATCACTTTTGTTCTGGAATGAAGGCATGTATGGAAGGAGCCTTCTCTGTCCTCAGGAGATCTGAGGAACTAGGAGTGGTGTGAGGGGAAACTAGGAAGCCTAGAGCTTGGTCATTAGGGTGGCTGGGCTTGTTCCACCTCCCTTTCTCCAAGCCCTCCTCCCAGGCGCATCCTAGGCCCTCCCACCCCTAGGCAAGCCCTAGGCCTTGCAGCAGACATCTGTGGGCCTGAGCTTCATATATCCAGCATGACGTTCCCTCTCCCTCCTGTGATGAATTCTGTGCTGTGGTTCTGCTTCCTCCATGTCTGTCAGATCGCACTTCTGATGCTGTCAGCCAAGTCTGACCAATCAGCAAACCCCAGCACAGGATGAAATTTAAATAATGCAGATGCTCAGAGACAGGGTTATGTTGACTGGACCACGGAGGGAAGGCAGAGGTAAGGTCAGCGTTTCCCCACAGTGGTTTACCCCAGCTGGCCTGACCTGACACTTTCTGGTTCCCGTGTTGCTTTGGCTTGCCTGCTGCCCATGTGCTCTGCCCTACTGCTTCCCTCCCCTGCCCTTACTACTCACTCCCTTCATTTATTCACTTCCTTTATTCTTGGATGGGTGTGGAGTGCCCTGATGAACCTTCCTGGACTGTCTCAAGGGTAGGGGTCCTATGAATAAGCTCACTTTGTGCAGGGCTTCTGTGGCCAGGTTTCCAAGTAGAGAAAGTGGGCAGTTGAGAAGCTGGGCAACTGAGGGTAATTGACAGACCTGTTTCTTTTCCCTCTTTGGGACAGTGGACTTGGTCATTAGGTTATTATCACTGTATTTTTTGTTTTTTTTTATCTTGGAGACATATTGACTTGTAAATGGCAGCTTAAATCATCTTCGGTGGGGGGGGGGAGATGAGTTAATTAGAAAAAGATATAAATATGACTTAAATGAGGATGAATCAGTCAGTCTTTGAGAATTTGGGAGAAGAACTGGAGAGTTGGTAGCTGCCCCTTTGGACAGTTTTCGATGTTAGCTCACAAGGTTACTGCTCGCCAGTGGAGGATATTATATCATCTTCTGTGTTTTAAGTACTTAGTTGGTCCTTTTTATAACTTGGAGTGTTTACAGGGTTCTCTGCTCCTTTTTCCCATCTGGAAAATATTTAAACTTCCTAAGATCTATAAGTCTAAAATATCACATATAATGGGATCGGCACAAGGAAGAAAAATTAGACCCATTGCATGTGTTTAGGATAAGTTGGTTGGTTGTTCAGAAGCGGCTGCTGGAGGAATTGGAACAAATAGCTGCGTGTGGTGACTGGCTGAGTCCAGAACTGTACATCTCACCACAGAATGAGGCTCGGTTTGTAAAACTGACATTCTGTTGTGACTTCTAAATCCAAACAAATCTCTGCAAATTTCTGCCCGATCGAGTTAATAAGAAAATATATACATGCAGAGGCGAGAGCCGTATGCGCCTTGCAGTCCTGTCAGCGTCAGTGGAAATAAGAGCTGTATTTTACCTACTGTATTCCAGTCAACCAGCAATTGGCAGAATCTGCAGCTCAGCAGGTTTGTGGGATTTTTTTTTCCCTTTCCTGAGAACAATGGGATGCAGAAAGAGCTCCAGGAAAGGAGACCAGCAGATAGGGCTTGGAGTTACTTTTCTTCTAATTGCCTTATAATTGGGGAGTGGTTTCCACTTTCCCACTATCTCCCTTGAAGGAGGAGAGGAAGACAGATGTGGCTTCACGGGAACTAGCTCTTGGCAGGCCGGATGCATGCCGAGTGCCACAGGGAGGTCCTCCCTCCTCGAAGACCTGAGAGTGGTTTTTGCTTCACACCTGTGCTCGGTTCCCCCCATGATCCCTGACCTTGTGTTAACCCGGAGTGACCTTTTGCCTTGGCCTGCTCTCCGGGGCTGGCTCTCGGAGAGTGGCCATTCTTCCCCCCCTCTGATTTACAGGTGGTTAGTGGAGCCACATACACTTGTTTTTCATGGTGCGCGGTGCACTTAGCAGCCCGGCAAGACCTGCAATTTCATCCCTCTCAAGGGGCCGAGAGGGGATTGGAAGTGGGGGTGCAGCGAGAGAGGTTGCTGTTTGCATGTGCTTTTCTATTTTGTGGCTCATATGGTATCAATTACCATCTGATGGCAACGCCAGGCCCGAGGCCCTTTGCATGTTTGTCCTGTGAGAAAGATCTGGAAGAACCGACATATGGTTTTGATTGCTGCAATTGCAGGTTGATAGAATGAGCGCAGGGGTGAGGTGGGTGGGTTTTCCTTCCGGCCCTTTCCACTCTGGGTTGCTAATGTGCTGCACTTGTGGAACTGGTCTTTTCATCATCCAGCCCCTACCCGCTTCCCCCCTCTCTCCCCTCCTCAACTCCCTACCACTTTGCATTCTCTGCCCCTGCCTCCTCTGTTCTTCCAACTCACCACCCGCCCGGAACATGTGGCCTGCATTAAGGACTTTCAATTAAAACAAACAAACAAACAAACAAAAAATTGTCCATCCTTCTGTTAAAATTCCAGAGCAGGTTAGTCCCTCAAGATAATCATAATTGGACTAAAGTTAAAAAACAAGTGGACGATGGGGGCATGGTGGGGTGGGGTGGGTTCCCTTCAGGAGTTTGGGAGTGTTTTTAAATGGCTATTAGTTCGGGTTGTTAAACATTGAAATGATGCTGAAAAATGGCAGCAGTGAGGTGTGTGTGTGTGTGTGTGTGTGTGTGTGTGTGTGTGTGTGTGTGTGTGTGGTGTGGTGTGTGTGTGTGTATGTGTGTGTGTGTGTGTGTGTGTGTGTGTGTGATATTAAGGACCCTTCTTTGACTTTGAACATCTGCTGCATGGGCCTGGACTTCTCTGTCATTCTAACTCCCCGTACATCTCTGGCCATAAAATAGAAAAACAAGTGTGGTTTGCATGTCTCTGAACGTTTTCCTTCCGAAAGGAGAGGCAGGAGCCCATCTCTGCCATCTACAGTGACTTCTCAGTTCCTCAATTGTGGCAGTGGGGGGTACCCAGGAAGAGTCTCCTCATTACCACTGCACAGCAGGGAATGCATCTGTGAGTTTGCCAAAGGAGGGTCTAATATTGAGAAACAGGGAGGCAAAGGGGGGAAATACGTTAGAGACTCTTTTACTGCTACCCAGGAAAATGTTTTCTTTCAGAGTAGCATTTTAGTTTTTTCTAGGCTCTGCTCAAATTCCAGTGTCTTGTAATCTGTTCTGCAGATGGGTGGCTCTTGAGGCTCTGACTTTTTTTACTTCAGCTATTGCGTTTCGAAACATTATTCACAATTAAGAATTTCTATCGTTTGAAAAGATAATGTGGTGTCTCACGAGTAAATATTTCTATTAACATCTTCCTACTTTTAAACTGAAAACCAAGGAGAACCAAAAACTGAAACATGTCGCCCAAAATGTTTTTTAAATTAGGAGATGAATGATTAGTTCAGAAGGGCCAGCTGTTGGAGCCAAATCATAATATCTGACACACTTATCCTTTGGATTTATTCTACATTAGGGCTGATCTTTATCAAAGAAGTAGCAAAAGCTAAATTTATAGGGCCAAGTCTGTACAATAGACTATAGAGAAATGGATCATATTTGTACAATAATCATCTAAAAATACATAAGGCATTTCCCTCATTTGCCAACCATTCTCCCTCTTAAATAGACCAATCTGCTAAGTTATCTTATTCTTATTCTTTTTCCAAGTCTTGATAATGATTACACTTGGATTTGGTAATCTTCCTGTAACTTAATAAATCTTGTCCTGAGCTGTGTTTGAATTTATAGAAACTAGTTATTAATTGATTTCTTCTAATAACATTTTAATCGTGAGCATTTGTTTTGTGACTGATATTTAATTGACATAGCCTTAAATCACCATTCAGTCTGACAGCTTTACATGCTGTCATATAAAGAGAATGAGCATCTCTCTGTGTTTGCTTATACAGTATTACTTGTTTTTAAATAGTGATATATTAAGAATTCCAGTTTAGTGATTCTTTAAAAATAGAAACATCACTCGCTGGAAATATGTAATATTAGGGACTTAGAGCAATAATAATGAGTATTTGGGTGATGAGCCTATTTAACACATTGTTTGGTCACTACAGCTGCATCTGTGCTTGAGAGATTTGATTTGGGAAAACTTTTGAATCATCTCATCATTAATACCATTCTCTTAGTGGAGAGAGATGTATCTCAGTTTACAAAGGTGTTTTAGGTGGAAATTTCACTTCCTGCTGATATAAATCAGCTCTCATAACCCATCTCCCTAAAACAGAATAATGGTGAAGAATGTTGATTTGTTTATATTTTGAAGACATACTACATAAGACATTAAGATAGTATCCTATGCTAGCTCCATGCTTCGTGCCCAGTGTTATATTGGTTCTGGATTAAAATATTGGAATGTTCAGAGAAGATACAGCTTTCTTTATCTACCATTCCTTTAATAATAAATAGATACTATATATCTTCTTACATTTATATAGTAGAACAGGCATTTAATTTTCCTTTTTCAATGTAAAGAAAACCTGTTGTCAGAAGTCTGAATGTAGAGATTCTTGGAATAAATAACACTCTCCTAAGAAGTTCTTTTTTACAAGTCATTGTTTTTAGTTTGTAGTTACTCACAAATGGAGTTATATTTCTAAACTTCCAGCAGACATGTTTGTCATAAATATGCAAATGACAATCAGGTCACACTTGAAACAGAATTATTTTTATAAGTTGAGGGAAGGAATGCCTGCAAAACTCCAAGTGGAATGGCAAAATGTGTTTGCTTAAACAGGGCACTCCTGGAAAGGTGACTGGGTTCCTCACCCTACACACCCAATGCTATATTGCAGAAGGCATTGGCTGCATCTCCAATGAGCTTGCCTCCCTTTATAATCTGTTCTTGTTCATGCATTGCAATAAGTATTTTTATGTTTGCAAGGAAGAGATTACTAACAATGGTAAGGCAGTGTCAGTTAAGAGCAGAAAAATCTGGCCAACTGTAGAGTTGCACTCAGATTTTATGTCATTTACCTTATGAACAAAATGTAAATCTTTGAGGAAAAACAATTGGGAATTTTGATGAGTTGGTCTTTCTTTCTCACTCTCTTCCTTTCCCTCCTTTCTTCTTTTTTCTTTTTATTCCTCTCTTTCCTTTATTTGCAAATTATGGTTTCCTGCTTGTTCCTAAGGAACCAACCTCAAAAGAAAGGCTCAACAGGTTTCCTGGACATCAAATACTTCTTACAAAACAACATTCTGATGACTTGCATGTAAATAAATTAAAAACATGTGAATTGAACTTTTTTCAATACATATGGGTTGAAAAAATGGGAGAAGTACGGAGAAAAATGTGTTTTGGGTTTTACTGAGCCCATGACATTTGAAAAATAGTATGAGACATTGAACAAACACAACGCATGGCATGGCCTACCCATTCCTAATATTAGCGTCCCAGTTCAATGGCAAATCAGTTTACCATGTGCTTAAATACGAGCCACCTTTAGTGTGTTCCCCACCCTTAATTACTTGCAGTTTGCATTTTTCCAATTAGAATGCTGAAAATAGCATCACATTTTAAGGAAATGTAAATCTTGGCATTTTCTCACCCAGTTGGTTTACATCAGACTTTTTTGGAAAATACCATAGGTCATTTCACCTTAGGTACAGTCATACTGAATACTACTCATTGTGAGTGGTGTGTAATAAGAAGAGCAGCATTATTAAAAAATATTTTTTCTACCCCCCCCACCCAAATGATAGACCACAATAGATAGGTCCAAGTCTCCTGAAGAGTAATAGTCCCCTCTCTTAGAATTCTGGTGGGAGCCTGGCCAGACCCTGCCTGACCCAAGAGATCCTGCTCTCTTTTTTTGCACTGCTGAACTCTGTGGCTTCATAGGCAAAGGAAGTTTCTTTCCCTTTCCTACATTGTACTCAAGAGAGGGATTTGAAGTATTAGCATGATTGAAGAGTGCTGTCCAGCCCCTGTCTCTTCTTTTCTTGATATCTTGTTTCTCAGCATCTGGCTTTAAGCATAGGAGCAGAACACGTGGGAATTTAGGAAACAGAAATAACCAGAGCTTCAGGCCTTTCTGCTCTCTGTAAGTCATAGGCATGCATTTAGATAAAGTTTTATTCATGTTCCTTGAACTAGCACCATCACCAGAGATTATTCATTTGAAGAGAGGAAAAGTAGTAGGTTACATCCTTCATTGAGAGAAATGCCAGTTTTGCTTTTGTTTTGTTTCATTTTTTAAATATGAGGTACTTTTCCTGAACTCCATTCAAGTGAAGGTGAGAAAGTTTAATGCATATCATGAGTCAGGAGCTGAACTGACTCTGAACCTCACAAGCATGGAGCAAGCAATAGGCAGTTACAATGAGAGTATATTGTTAGAAGAAAACAGCTATCCTGTGTTTGCCTGGATAAAGTGAATAAATGGAAAGAAATTAAGCAGACAAAATGCATGGATATTAATTGAAAGCAAAGGAGAGAGTGGCATATATTATTATCATCCAGAAGTAATTTAGTATGGCTGGAGTTTAGGGTGCAGATGGATAATAGTAAAAAATGAGATTGAAAAGATAAACAGTGGCCAGATCATAAAGTGCCTGTGTATCCTATTAAGGACTTTAAATTTTATCATGAATGCAATGAGAAACTCTTCAAATGGGTATGCCCAAGAGGTAATTGAATTTTAAACTCCAAAGGGACAGAAGAAATAACCAAAGCCAGCTACACAAAGCAAGGAAAACATCTTATTCAAAGAAGAGTCATAGTTTCAGATGCTGCTGAGGGAGAAAAGTACATCTGTCTATAGTATTCCTGAGCTCTTGAACTATCATAATGGAGTAGATAGGAGGGAAGTTGTGAAAAAGTTGGGGGTAAGGTATCACAAGACATTTTCCATTAGTATCATAATCATCATTATTATCTCTGGAAAATGTCAACCTTGCATGTTTCCTAATAGAGTGATAGAGTCAAGAGATGCACATAACAACAGATATGTCTGGGTAAACTGATCATAAATAGAAAACAAAACAGAAACACATGTGAATATGATTGTACTGCCCAATCAGATAAAACTAGACCTTAGCAGAATCATGGAATAACAGGAGAAATTAGATATCAGGGAGTATGTCCAAAGTGTTTTAATTTTTGTATTTTGCATTTGGCTTTCTTATCTAATCTAGTTTTGACATCTCATCGATGGAAGTAGAACACCATCACGGGCAGTAGATTCTTCTAACCTGCCAATGACTTCTGTTTGCCTTCAATCATTTTTAGAAACAATGTCATAGACTCTCTACTTTTATGTAATCTTTTTAAAAAAGAATAAGGACTCAGAAATGAAGGAATGTGTTTCACAAATACAAGTAGAGGCATTTGTAACACCTACATGGAAAATTTTTTTTTTTTTGAAAGAATTTGCACATCCTGTGCTCCACATGTGTGGTATTGCAGCCTGGCCTAGTCAGGTTCCCTCCACATGATATCTACCTCCTGGGAAGAGACCAGAGAGGTTCACCTTTATGCTCACTGCCCATCGGAAGCCATTCCTGAATCCGGGGACAGTTTTTCCTATTGAAGATACCTAGGTATAGTGCTTATAAGTTCTTCCACTTAAAATTCTATACAGGCTTTATCATTTGAACAAATACTATGTTCTTTTTTACTTTGCTCTTCTTGTTTGCTTATTGTTTATGGGACACCTGCTCTTAGCAGACCCTTGCATTAGTCACATCCTCAAACTCTAAGAGGTCTTCAGTGTTCTGTGGGAAGTAAGGCCTATATCATTCTTACAGTTGACATATCTAAAGTGCTGGGAGAATTTGGTAGATGAAGAATATTCACTTAAAAATGCATTGAGCATATTATTTCCCAAAAGCTATGCTTTTACTTACTTGTTAGAGAAGAACTGAATATGAGTTTCTTATTAACATAAACAGATGCATGACCATAAAGAAAAGATATAGTATGATTAGGATGCCAAAAGACTCATCAAAATAAGATTCTCAAGATCTACACTGGCCCTTAGTTTTTTGTCAATCTATGATCTTTTTTCATTAGCACCACATTTCTCTGTACCAGCAGGTGTTTTGGTCAGAATTTTTCAAAAGAATTCATATACTTGAGAGAGATGTTAGATGGACTATGAGGGTTATTTGATTAGTCATAAACTAAAAATGCAAGATGGTCTCCTGCTCTTTACATGAGGGACCATGCTCCATCGCTAGCTAGCTCATTGAAGACATTTGACAGTGAGGGAGAAACGTAAGTTCATTTTCTAGGTAAAAGAAAAAGCATTGAGTTTGGTAGCCCCCCCCCCAAAAAAAAAAAAGATTCTAAGGGATTTCAGTGATACTGCAGTTTTATATCAGTGCAAGGATGATTTTATTTTCTTAGATTGCTACTTTTTGTAGTTAAAGTTTCTACCAAGAATGGACATTTTCCACCATCACCATGAGGACATGTCTTACTGACTTAGAAATATGAACCGTCTTTATTACTTTTCACTGGTCTCTTCTCATAGGTCTTTTCTCACTGGACAAAGTTCTCACTGATATTTTTCGTGAAAAACAATTCAACTGATGGGTCTGTTATGTTTTGTTGTGTGTAAGGTGAAAGCCACATAATAAAATTGGTCATTTTAAAGTGACCCATTATATTTTTTATATTCATACTGTTGAGAAACTCACACATGTGTATAGTTCTGATTTTATCACCACCAAAGGAAAGTCTCATGCCTAGTAAGCAATTCTTTGAATCCTCACACTGCTGTTTCATAAACCTTTTAAAATACATAGGGGCCAGGCAGTGGCGCTGGAGGTAAGGTGCCTGCCTTGCCTGCGCTAGCCTAGGACGGACCGCGGTTCGATCCCCCGGCGTCCCATATGGTCCCCCAAGAAGCCAGGAGCAACTTCTGAGCGCATAGCCAGGAGTAACCCCTGAGCGTCACAGGGTGTGGCCCAAAAACCAAAAAAAAAAAAAAATACATAGACACACAACATACATATCTACTCTCTGCCTTCATACTTCGTCTTCCCAGACCCCAATTTATTCCTCCCTATCTACCTTCCCATCTATATAAACGAGGAAGTTGCAGATCTGCCTAGAGATTAGAAAATGCCAGAGAAGATTAAGTGAATCTTAGTCATTTAAACTAAGAACTATATATATTTAATGGTTGCTATTTACCTGGAAAAAACAATTACTTCTAAATTAAGCTCTCTTATATTTATTTGACATTTTCACTAGAAACAATTCATCATGGAAGGGGAAATATAATGAGAAATCACTTTTCAGCTTTTTATTATTTAAAAATTCTGTATACTTTCTGCAAAAACATTTTCTTCATATTCTTATTAGTTCCATCAGCATTGAGAATTAAAACTGTCCTTTTATCTCTTTATTTAGCATTCATCTGGATTTTAAATTTCTGTTTTGAAGATTCAAATTTATAGAACAAAGAAATTTAGTTATCAAAGGTTGCATTTCTTGGGAAGAAATCAAAGGGACCTTCTTACTTCATTGTCAAGAAATAACTGGTGTTCACATTTATTTGTACCTCCCAGAAAAGTATTTGAGATATTTAAACTGGTACTTTTTAAAATAAAGAGACGCTAGATCAAATTTTTAAATGTTTGGAATATAAACATCAGAGAAAGCCAACTTCATTTTAAATAGACATGAACCGTTTCATGTAGATTACTTGTTCTGTTGCCTGGTTGAGTCTCAGAAGTAATTTTGTCATTAAATCTTCCTTTAGATGTTTTCTTTGAATAACCCTATTCTACTGGCATAATCCTTTTGTACAAAAAATTTGTAAAGGGACCTGAAAGATATAACAAGAGGTAAAGAAGGCACTTGTCTTGCATGCCACTCTGGTGTCTGTGATGCTGATTCAAATTGCAGGTACTACAAATGGTCTTCTAAGCATGAACAGAGGTCACTACTGAGCCCAAAGCCAGGAATAGCCCCTGGACTTCCTTTGCAATGCCCACCTCCCATGCCAGCCTCCCACTCTAGAAAAAAATGGTATAAAACATGTATAAAATACTTTCAAGTATTTTAGTTGCTCATAATGTATCTGAAATTATGTAATTAGCCTCTAATTATTATTATTTATAATTTTAAATAAGGTAGTGGATACAGTCATTCTTTATAGTTTTTGGAAGGTTATAAGTTTTATAATGATTATCATGGAATTTTACCATATTTTTTCTTGTGCAACTAAATTCAAGGTCAAAGAAAGTATTACCATTTTTGTGAATGGTTGCTTTAAGTTGGTCTTTTCAGTACCTAATAGAATCTTGGTCTCCCCCATCTTTACATTATCTTTTTTTTTTTTTTTACATATCTTTACATTAATGAAAAATCTTGTCTAATTTTTCTAATGTCATAAAACAACTCTAGAAGCTCTGCTAGAATCTGGAGAAATAATTGGTACAGTGGGTCGGCCATTTGCCTTACATGTGGCTGATTCATCAATCCCTAGCACCTCCTATGTTCCCCGAAGCACCGCTTGGAGTGATTCCTAAGCACAGAGCCATGAGTAGCCCCTGAGCATTGCTGAGTGTGGCTCAAAAACAAAAAAAAAAAAAAAGAAAAAAGAAACAGTTAGCTCTGATATAAGTTAAATCATTGAAATATTAGGAGCTGATCTTGCCTAAATTTGGCCCTGGACATGGGGGAAAGGTGGCTATTTGGATAGTAGAGAGTTGGCTGCTGGGGCATAGATGTTGATAATTTGCATCCTTATTCTTTCATTTCAGTCTGTGCCACAAAGTCATACATTTGGTAATTATTTCATGCTTTTGCTTTTAATTGAGAATTGAAGTCTATACATATGTTTTCATAAAAAAATGGATAATTCATACTTCTACCAGCTTTGTGAAAGGGAGGATGGCATTATAATTTGACAGTGTACCTACCACGTCCATGATTCTTTTTCAGAACTTTTTGGTTTGAGTTATCAGGTCTTCACACACACACACACACACACACACACACACACACACACACACGAATTGAACCTCCAACCTCACACATACAGGCAAGTGCTTTACCTCTACACACACACACACACACACACACACACACACACACACACACACACTAATTGAACCTTGAACCTCACACATACAGGCAAGTGCTTTACCTCTGAGTCCAATTCAGAGTGACCCATTCAAAATGGTACCATACTGGAAACTGGAAATTCACTGTTAAAATAGTTTTCTTGGTAATAAGATTAAGGTAGGCACCTGTTTTGAGGACCCAGAATGAAATTTGATATATCGGCGCAGTGGTAGTCAAGTAATTTCTCTATTATTCTGCTTCGCCTTCATAGACATCTTTTACTAATACAAAAGTTGACATCCATGTCCCTTATTCTGGACATAATTTTGAGTGCACACTCTAATCATGTACCCACATTTTTGGCCTGGAATGTAGACTGAATTGACATATCCCATTAGAGGCCACTTCTCCACCCCCAAGTCTCATGACTACTGAGACAAGAATGCATATAGCTTCTCCCAGCTTTTTTTTTTTATTATTATTTTATTACTAGGTGGGGGGCTTTATTGGGAGCTTTGGGGAGCTTACTTTTGACTCTGTGCGTAGGCATCACTCCTGGCTGTAGTACTCCAAAGGCCCTGTATAATGCCTAAGACTGAACTGGGATCCTCCAAATCTGTGACCAGATGATTTTCATATTATAGCTCTCAGGCCCTTCTACTTCCAAACTTGACTCATGGATAGGAGAGGTGAGATTGAGGTTGATTGCTTGAATAGATCACTTACTCCAAAGTGATTTTAAATAAGGTAGTGGATACAGTCATTCTTTATAGTATTTGGAAGGTTATACGTTTTATAATGATTATCATGGAATTTTACCATATTTTTTCTTGTGCAACTAAATTCAAGGTCAAAGAAAAGTATTACCATTTTTGTGAATGGTTGCTTTAAGTTGGTCTTTTCAGTACCTAATAGAATCTTGGTACCTCCATCTTTACCTTATTGAGTTGGGTCTCTGCTTTTTAAAGAGTCTTTCTGTTTTTGTCTGACTCAGCTTTTTTCCTATCTCTTGCTTTGTGGGAAGAATATATATTTAGAATTAGTGACTATTGAGACATTGTGCTTTACTACATACATACAAATGGTACTAAAGATACTATGGTTTGTAGGAATAATAATGGCAGGAAAAAGATGGCAATACAAACCTTTTGAAATGAGCATTTTTCTTGGTGCTCTTCTCTGTAAAGTCTTCTCTGTACCATGCCTGCTCCACTTTCCTCACCTTTCTAAATCAGAATTTTTTGGAAGGAATCTGATACATGATCTCATCAAACAAACTATTAGAACAGTTCCTGGATGTGAGAGGCTTACTGAGGATATGAGAAAAAAATGGGGTTGTGGCTATGGAATTTTTTTCCAGGGACAGAGACTTTTTTTAACCCTCTCAAAAATACACCTTGACTATAGCCTGCAGCAATAAATTTAGCTTGTTTACCCAAGCTGTGCTCAAACTTACTTTGAAAAGGAAAAAACTATATATTCTTAATATTCAGTGAGGGATGTGAGTTTTAGGGCCCAGATAGCACCCTGTGGGCTCAGATTGAGAAAGAAAAGGCTGAGGGATGGTGCTCTTAGAAATCTGGAATGTTAATCATTGTCAGTATTATCTCTGTCTTCTATATAAAGCTTAGCCCCCAAACACATTGAGAAGTGAAATACACTGAAATCTATTTTGGCAGAACCAGCTAATGTTTATCTTTTTTCTAAGTTATGATGTTATTCTTAGTTTGACGTATGCAGTGTGTTTATTCTTTCATTCATGTGTGTGCTTAGTAACTATTTGAGCCTGTTCTGTGCCAGGTTGAACGAATCACACACACACACACGATTTATTTTTCATGATAACTTCTCTCACACACTTGCATCTGACATATTTTCATAATAACTTCTTCACTCAAATACATATATCTGACTTTCTTGGTTTTTGATTTGGGGGCCATGCCCAGTGCTGCTCAGGAATCATACCTGACCAGGCACAAGGGGAATGCTGGAATAGAGCCTGGATTGGCTGCATGCATACAAGGCAGTCTTATCCACTGTACTATCTCACTGACCACATTTTGGGGGGGTTTTTTGTTTGTTTGTTTGTTTTTGGATCACACCCAGCAGTGCTCAGGGGTTACTCCTGGCTCTATGCTCAGGAATCACTCTTGGCAGCCTCGGGAGACCAGATGGGATGCCGAGATTTGAACCACCATCCTTCATGCAAGGCAAATGCCCTACCTCCATGCTATCTCTCCGGCCCCCTCACTGACCACATTTTTGACATTTTTTCGTAATTCTTTTTTACACACACTTCATCATTTTTCATAATACTTTTTATGGATCCTGCAGCTGACAATATTAAGCAAGCTTTCTTGGCACTCGACAGGATATAGAACAGAGATTTGCAAACGTATTAGCTCTATCACCCCTTTTTCAGGGAAAAAAAAGTCAGTACTACCTACCCTTTTTAAGCTAACAGAAAGTTCTACCAAATTGCATCCAGGGCTACAACTGCCCCTCCGTTTTGTGGACGGGGATGTTATTTAACTATATAGCTTACTTTGGAAAATATTGGTATAAAAGAAGTAATAACATTTTCTGTTGTAGCATTATTTATTTCTTTTTCTCCTATTGTAATTTTTGTTGCCCTCAGTTGAAGTCACAAAGCTATTTATTGAAAGCATACATTATTTATGGTATCCCGATATCTTGTAAAGAAACTTGTTGCTATCTTTTAAAGAAAAGAGAGGAAAATATTGACAATCATAAATTTGATGTGACAACTGTAAATAGCTATAAGTAAAGTAGTTTTATCTGTTTAAGATATTTTAAATTACTAGAAATAACTGATACGATAAGTTCCATTCTTGGTAACATTATCTTTTGTTTCTGTTGAGTAGTCTATACGTATAATGCTCTGGAAACAACGTAGGTGTTTAGAAAATGTTAAAGAGTTCTAATGCGCATAGCATCGATATTTTACTGTGCCAATCCTGAGTGGTGATAGCTCCAATTCCCAGGTGAATAATATAAAAAATGTGACCAAGAAGTCAGGTTTCACCTGGACCAAATTTTATGCAATTAAGCTTTTCTCAAGATCTTTAGCCAGGTGTAACTTAATCAGTTGATGGCATTCTCAGCTAGGGCCAACAACTCAGATTGTTGGCAGTGGGCATTCCTGTGATATACCACATTAAAAGTAATCGCAAACATACAGTGTCTGCTTAGTAAGTGCCAACAACAAGAGAAACGCAGGTGTAAAAATAAAAAGAAATATTTGAAGCCAAGGGCTAGTACACATTGACAGTACTATATTCACACATAAGTTGAATGTTTTAAATAATAATATGAAGCCTTTTTTTTTTTTAAATCACTGTAGTGTCTTAGTATTTAAATAGTCCTGAGTCTGGCTTCACTATTCAACTCCATTTTAACTCCAGCGGATTATTGAACCTCTCTCTGTTTCTGGGACTGTCAAACAAGAGTATTAATGCCTGCTGTTGCTGTGCGCAGCTTCGTGTCTGGAAGACTGATGAATGGTCCTTCTTGTAACTGCACACAAGCATCTCCTTTATGCTCCCTGACGGGATTGTCCCACATTTTTCTCTTTGGGCAAAATGGCATCCTCAGCCTGATGGCTGTTAAAATGATTCAGAAGTAAATGGGACCCAGGAATCTTCAAAACTAGATTTGATGGAGATTCATCCCTTAGTTGAGATGATGTTGCAGAGTAATGTTTAAGTTCCCAGGATCTGAAACAAATAAACCAACATGATTTCTCACCTCAATATTTAACTTTTTGTGAGAAAATTTGAGCAAGTTACATAACCTCTCTGACTCACCCTTTGCTGTAGATTTGAGATGGTAATAAAACAATAGGATTAATGGAAAGAAGAAACTAGTATGTGTACAGATTATCTGGAATAGTATCATGCATATCGTGAAGTGTGAACTGTTATTCAGAGCAGCAGCATTTTTAGCATGCCAGTGGTTACAGAGCTTAGAACTGGCAGGCACTGGGTCCTGGTCCATTTCTGGTTCTAGAAGGTAATACATGTTGATACATTAAGTTCTTTTTTCTAATCAGTAAGTTCTTGCACACTTAAATGAGGTGATTGTGAAATAATACATAAAATCAGTTGCAAATCTCAGAAGTTCTCCATCATATATTATAATATCTGTGATATTACCGTAGAGTGAACTTAGACATATCTCTCCCGGCAGTTTTGTTGTCTCCTGTTAGCAGTAATTATCATTCAAATGGCTTCTAAATGAACAGGACAGGAAGCTCTACAGATTTGAATTACAATAATGTTATACAATTCTTAAATTTTGTTTTCTTTAATTGAAGCAGGATCTTTTTCTCCCTTGTCAATGGTCATATGGACTTTTTTTTACTTATAGTTTACATCATGATTTAGAAATTTGAGAAATATATTGCTGCTAGCTATATAGACACCCCTTTTTTTTCTTTTAGTTTTTGGGTCACACCCGCCAGCGCTCAGGGATTACTCCTGGCTCTATGCTCAGAAATTGCTCCTGGCAGACTCAAGGGACCATATGGGATGCTGGGATTCAAACCACTGACCTTCTGCATGCAAGGCAAATGGCTTACCTCCATGCTATCTCTCCACCCGTGCCCCCCCCCCCCGCATACTCCTTTTATAAAATAAAACAATAGAGTGTCCAGGTTTTTCTACTTGAAGCAAAGGAAAAATAAGATAAAAGTTGCCTTGCCAGGAAATCGTAAGTTTCTCAGAACTGGAGTGATCTGTATGCGTGAAGCATACAGTTAATAACATCCTTCTTACTGAGTCTGGCTCACTTGTTTCCTCTCTCCTCATTGAGGTAGGTGGTTGCAGTCTGGAGATTCTGGTAGAGCACATGACCTGCTGTCTCTATGTGCCTTGTTGACTCCTGGCGAACCACGACTCCCCTAGCCACAGCATCTCTTTGTTGCTTTCTTGGGGGAGTCTTCTGATATCTTTGTTGCAGAGTTTGAGAAAAATACAAAGGGTATTAAATTTTCTACACTTTTACGACTTCTTTAGACAGAAAAGAAACTATGTTAACTGAGAAAGAAAAAAAACTCTAGCCTTCTTTCATTTATAAGATTTAGCTTCAACTTTACTCATGCCCATAGCCAAAACCACATAGCCAATACTTGGCCATGGTAGTTTGTCATGAGGTAGATAGATCTTCAGTGTGTCTTGTGTTCTAAATATGACACATTCAAGGAATTTCCTCTAGTCAGATCTTAGCTAAATTTTATGTTATACGTATTATATTTACTCTATAACTATAAGTTATAAATTTATAAGTTATAAATATAACTATAATGTCATGTGTGATGCAACATGTTAAGAGTAAGAGGCAGGCAGTTGTCAGTAGAAATAAAATAGAAGCCTAATGAGATTCCACACAGGGTTGAATAATGGTGAATAAAATATGAATATCCTATGTAATGTTATAACTGACCACTTCACACAAGGTTAAATAATGATCAAGTTGTTTTTTTTTTTCTGTTTTTCAGAATACTGGTAAAGATAGCCCCCCCCCCTTTGTGGAAGCTTAAAGATACTCTTGGAATCTATTTTAGGGTACTTAGAACTAGTTGGTTTAAAAATATCAAGTGAAATATCTGGTGTCACAACCTTGGATAAGATAATAGGGCCAATTGTCTTGCATACTGTTGAACTGGTTCAATTAATGGCACACCCTTGGTGTGCCAAGCACTCCAGGGAGTAATCCCTGAACACAAAGCTGGGTATGACCTCAAAACAAAAACACTTTAAGTAATATAGAATCAAAATAAAGTTTCACAATTTTAATAGCTTCAACATTCTAAAATGTTCTATTTGTCATTTTGCTTCAGAATTTATGTGTTTAACTCTAAACAAATTTCCTTCATGTGTTGGTATTATAAATTGGATTTCAAGGGCCAGAATTGATTAGAATAGCTGAGTAGGCTGTTTGCCTTACACTCAGCTGACCCAGGTTCAATCTCCCAGTATCCCATATGGTTCTGAGCCCACTAAGAGTGATTTCTGAGCACAGAACCAGGAATAATCCCTGAGCACCCATTGGGTATGATCCCAAGAACAAAAATATAAAAAAAACTAAAAATAAATTGGATTTCAGCCATCACTTAGAAATAAAGTAAAATCTTCCATTAGTAAATACTTCTAGATGGGATAATGTAAACTGATAGGAATTTTGTTTTTGTGGTTTCCTTTTGTTTTTTCTTTGTTTGTTTGTTTTGGGTTTTTTTTTTTTTGCACTCCTGGATTTTTTGCTACATTACAGTTATATGCCCCTGAACATTATTAATTGCATTTAAACCATGTAACTTGCATAAGTCAGTGGAATCTGTTAACCTTTCATACTATTTTACTTCCCATTTGTCTGTGTAAGTCTTAAAGACCTTTGTAAGGGACAGTAAGTACTATGAGAAGCTACTGAGAAGTCAAGATGTTTCTTGCACTTAACTCATTTATAAAAGGAAGATGAATCCATCTGAACTTTGAAAATGTATAGCAGGGTACAGGAGTAGTAGCTGGAAAGAGAAAGTAGCATGACTAAGGAAGTAACTAGAATTTAAAAAGAGAAAAAAATAATAATAAAAATAGAAAAGTAGAATAGAGAAGGCAGTCACGTGAAAACACATCATCAGAAAAAGTTAAATTCTGTTTAACTTTTATTGCCCAAAACAAGTGGTCACACTATTTCCAACAAGAGTTCCATTTCCAAGTACATTTTGGACTCAAGGATAAAAGTCTTTTTACTTCTCTTAATGTTACTTTCTATTGGCATTATACAATACAGTTTGCATACAATCTTCACAGATATGTTATAGGCATAAAAAAAACCACATAAATAAATCTTCAATAGTATAGGGAACAACAATTCTGCCCAAATTAGGAAAAATATTAACCTTGCCTAAGAGCTATCAAATTGGTGTTGACCATTATAAATACATATTTAGCTATAATGAATAGAATATCTAATTAAAATTAAACTCTTATGATATAAGAATGTATTTGAAAATTATGAGATGTCTTAATGTGGGATATATTGCTTTTATTTTTTATATTGCTTTTATTTTAAGATGAAATTTGTTGATTTCTAAAATTTGAGAACAATGCACGGTATACTTAGCTTATTTTAATACTTACTGGCCTAACAATTGTTGATGATATTGCTGTAGATCTATTGTTACATTATGTCATTCTGCTATTAGAATGAACTGATCTAATTTTCAGCTTGACCTTTTTGTAGAAGGTTGTGGTTTCTTCAATCTTTTTGCTTAATCGGTAGCAACACTCAAAATATATTAGGTGTTCATTGTAAAGTTTGTATGGAAATACTTTTGGTTTTCTAGTAGAACTTAAAGTTTTAACGTTGGGAGGAGTGGGGGAATTCGTGTCTTAAGTTTGACATCTCTGAAAGATACTTGATAATATTTTCTCCTTAACTCTGAGTACTATGAAAGAAACAACTGCTTGTTTATACATTTACAATATGAAGAAAACTCAAAAATAGAATGAAATGTAAGAGTTCCGCAATAACCTGCTATGACTTCGGAGAAACACTTGTTTTCTAAAGTGTGAGTGGGATTCTCTGGTTTGTTTGTGTCTTGTTTTATCTCCAGGAACTCCCCATTTTCAAGGACAGCAGGGGGCATATGTAGCATTTATTTGATGGATGTATGGGTATGCATATTTTTCCACATCTGTCTCAGTGGACCTGTCCTTTGTGAAATCCTAAACCTCGTATTAATGCTTAGTTTGTGATTCCTGCTGTTCTGAGAGCAATTATATAAATTTTTTTAGGGACTTGATTTCAGTGTGCACTGTAGAAGAAATGGGAGTTGCTGGGGATGGGGGGGAATCCAGCAGTTGCCTTTTTATTGGTGAATTTCTCGTTCTTTTATGGTGACCTGTGAATCTCAGTGTAGGCTCACTGCCAATTCTGTGAGCGGCTGCCTGCTTCAAAATGGAGGCAAGAAGGTATCCATTTTCATCAAGAGGAGGACAGTGCTGCAGTCTCTCCAGCCATCTGGAGAGAGCAACTTTGGGAGTAAAAGAAAATGGGAATTCAAAAAAATTATATTTAGCAGAAGAGGCAAGGGGGAAACCAATTAAAGTTAAACTATACCTTATGAATTTATGCTTTTTAAGTATGCTGTCTTCTTCAAAGGAAGCACAAACAAGAAAATGCACATGCTATTTTTATAAAGAACTGGTTTCCCAAGTCTCGTGAGTATTAGTAAACGAATGTAAAAAAAAATTAGGATCTTGGCACACTTCTTAAGTTTATTACACATACAAATATAATAAGAAGTAGAAAGGAAGCCCCGCTCTTCCTTTGTACACACTGATTGTTGGTGGTCTATGTAGATTTGAGCTTTTAATGGGCTTTTTCATGCATCTCTGCAAAAAGCTGACACTATGGGAATTTAATCTTCCAAGATATACTTATCACTTTATGTGGTCTGGATGGTATGTTCTTGTTTTCTCTCCCTCTTCCTTTCCGTAAGTATGTGTGTGTCTGTGTGTGTGTCATTTTCTCTCATTAGAATTTTAATTGAAAGGTACAATACTAGGGGAGACTTGATGATTTCTTTCTGTTTTTATCTTGCACATGCTCATAAGTCTTTTATAGTTTGTTTTGTTTGGTTTTCCAACAGATGCTAAGAGTCTGAGGACAAGTCTATTAGTAGTACAGAATATTTACAACTAGACATAGTTTGTAATAGCCATGTCTATACCTAGAAATGATAAGACCTGGTTTTCTATTCACACATAAACTAAACTGAGCAATTCTTGTTTGTTTGCTTTTCTTCTTTTTGTTTGCTAAATGGGTCTCTGTTTCTGTGGTGGAAATTTATCATTTTGTGCCCACTTATAAAGCAATAGACCTTGAGATGCTTTTGTCAGTGTAGCAAGCCAAGCAAAAGTGAAATTTGCTCTTTCTTCAGGTTTATGCTCCATCAGCAAGCACTGCCGACTACAATAGGGACTCGCCAGGCTACCCTTCCTCGAAACCAGCAGCCAGCACTTTCCCTAGCTCCTTCTTCATGCAAGGTAAGATGCTACTTCTTGGCGCCCCACAGCAGGCAAGGTGCTTGCTTTGCACACAACTGACTTGGGTTCATTCCACAAATGGTACCCAAATGGTACCCAGATCCTGTCAGGAGTAATCCCTGAGGTCAGAGCTAGTAGTAAACCCTGACTATAGCCAGGTGTGACCCCAAAACAACCCCCCCCCAAAAAAAGATGATGATGCTTCTAGGAAGCAAATCCACAAGGTATTTTTTTCTGGATTTGTTCATAGTATATCAGAGGGGAGCAAAATGCTATATACTCAAGAAATGAGACAAGGGAGTAGTATGGGATTTTAGTTGTATTCTTCTTAGGAATTGAATTCATTGAAAGTAATTAATTAAAGCTTTATCCACTTAAGAACTTTGTAGAAATGTAAAGCCCCTTGAGTTCAGGTTAGATTTTTCTGCTTTGCTAAGAAAGCTTCCTGGTGGCTAGTCTCCCATAATGGATTCCTTCCGTTTCTTTACTATCCCCAGGAAGAGTGCATACATAGATGCATGCATGGATGGATTTTTATGCGTACGTAGCCGTTTTTGCATTCACTATGTATTTTTTAGTAGCCTGAATTTAGTCAGCTGGAGATAAATTGTCCTTTGTAATAACTCTAAATTTTCAGCCACTTACTACTTTACAGTTATGGGCAAAAGTTCCCTTAAAATGTAACCTGTCTGAAAACTGGAATTTTATTTCATTCACAAGAGCCCTACCCCAAAATGCTAACTGATTAAGGGTATAGAATCCAGACTTTTCCCCCAGACAAATGTAGAAGTTTATTGATTCTTTTATTAGTCCAGTGTATTTAGTTCTTTACACTTCGTTCTGTGTCCCTAATTCGATAGTATCGCCACTGAGCACACATTCACTTTCTGCACTTGACAGTGTATCTTGAAACACAGTAGAGATGACTGAAATTACAGCACCTGCTTATAAGAAATAGATTATCCATAGGACGCAGCTAGGTTCTAACCCTGATATGCTAATAATACTCCATTTTCAGAAGGCAATGATCTGGTTTCCATGTGAATACTCTGAAATTTAGATATAGAATTTGTCAGAAATTATACAGCTTTTCAGCTCTTTGCCTGGGTGTAAGACCTTATGTCAGTGTGCCTTGGCAATGTGCCATGGGATTTCCTTCTTCATGCTGTTCTAGCAAGGAGGGCCTTGTCTCAAGAAAGGGTATGAGTAGGGCAGCACAGCGAGTCCTAGGGAAGCTAGGAAGACTTAGCTAAGACTAAGCTTGCTTAGCTTTTGATGGATATACTGAACATCATTTTGATTATAAGGGATTTCTTTCCTTTTGCTTCAGCATGTTAGCTGTTGTTGTTTGTTAGTTCACACGAGAAATTTTAGGAGATCTATAAAATAGAATTAAATGAATCCCTCGGGACTAGAGTGAATTTGCTTCACAGCTTAAAGTTGATGTTCACAGACATCCTTTATCAGTGTGACCTGTCCTAGGTGTAGGTATAACTGTAAGAAACACAGCTGCCTATGACACTTTGGTAGTGTCTGGTCCTATAACAAAGGACTGTTCACCTTTAATTACAAACAACAGCTATTTGGCCATCAACTCCCCTCCTTTGAGGGAAATTTTGCTGCATGGGCTTGTCGAGATCACCAGCTCAAAGGTTCACTATCAGAGCAGAGATGCATTATTAAAAAAATGGCAGGAGGATCATTCTCTCTCCTTTGATGAAGGTAGCTGCTTACATTGGGCACACTGCAAGGGAAGAGAAGTAGATTAAATAAATTCATCTCCATAGCACACCATACATAATATGAGGAACATACTTTCTTTTCTGTTTTTGAATACCCCACAGCAAAAAAAATTTTGGTTGACATTTATGATGAGCACAATTAATTTGCACACATCTAATTCTATTCTTTCAAAACAACATTATGCTAAGATCATGAGTTGTGATAAATATTAATTTATTGTGAAAAGCATAATTTATGTAAAATATGTATTTTTAAGTGCATTAAGTGAAGTGTTCTGATTTAAAAGATCTTAAATATATTTCCACATAGTGGATCATGTTGTCAGTGTTTCAAGAGGCTCTTACTTGATATGTATTCTGTATTTGTTATATATACCATCTATTTGAAATGCTCATAGTCTTGAACTACATATTTGAATTGAAGGTGGCATCTAAACTTCTACAATTATAGTGCTTTAACTGAAGCACATGAATAACTTTCTCAAAGTTGTGTTTTCACATCAAGGTTCTGTTTGACATTGACTTCCATACTAAGAGGTATATAGTGCCCTGGTGAGTCACTTCTTAAAGAAATAAGCAATTTTGTCAGAACATATTTTAAACACATTACTGTATGACCTTTTATTTTTAACTTTAATTTGCATCTTTTAGTTAAAACTCAAATTGTCACAGCAGAGTTCTGAAGAAATCTATAGATTAGTCTTCCTTGTCCTGAAACTTTTCCAAGTTTTTTAATTCTAATCTATTTTTTAACTCAGTGGGGAAAAAGATTGTGAATTTAGCTTGCCTATTGCTCATCTTTCCAAACAAGACCTTAATTGAGTATACTATGTGGTGAAAATTGTCTTTCTTTAAGGAATCAGTTTGTACTATGCAGTTGATATTTAGCTTATATGCCTAAAACCCGATATGACTGATAATAGATTTTGTTAATTTATTAAAAGCAAAACAGAGAATGAATTTAATATTGACATTTGATTTATCCTCCTGCTCTTTTCTTCATTTAGGAAAACCAAATCAAACAATTTCATCTCTAATAGTAGTAGCTTCTAATCAGTTTTCCTCAAGAATGAAAAATATATAATAATTGGCTTATAAAAAGATAATTTATATAATTGTAAAATTATTTTAAATACTCTTTTAATTTATAAGTAGCTCTATATAACCCAGAGTCTCTCAGAATTTTATGTAGCCTAGTTTCTACTTTAAGATATATGTGTATTATTTGGATTTCTATGGAAGGCTTAAGATACCTATATTAGCTTATACCAAAAAAATTTAAAAAGAGAACACGATTTCTCTGTCCTATAAGTCATACTGTAATTCTAACTTTACTTCTATATACTATATATTAAAATGAATAATATTTTAAATCTGAGAAATTTTTCATCACTATTACTTGATATCTTTTAACACTTGTAAACTTACTGACTCTAATGTCCCAAGTAATTTATTATCATGCCCTAATTTAACAACAATCTAACTCTTGGCTATTTTCATAGAAAAAGAGGTCAGAGGGCTTCTAAGAAATATTTCTTGTAGTATTATTTACCTTACTGACTTAATATAATTCAGTATAGAAATACATTCCATTCTTTGATTATTGCAGTTTTGCTAAAAAACATTTAAGCTATGTTAAATATATTTGTTCAGTAATGTAGAGCAACTTAGGGAGAAAGTAATGGTGACTGTCTTCTGATGTAATCAGATAGCCAACACAAAGATGAATACAGAACAGGCAGTCATTTCAAGTAAATGAAAAAACAGCCCTATTCTATAAGACAAGACTGAATGCCTCTGGAAACAAGTCACGGTTTTCTTTGTCCTTTCCAGATGGCCATCACAGCAGTGACCCTTGGAGCTCCTCCAGTGGGATGAATCAGCCTGGCTATGGAGGAATGTTGGGCAATTCTTCTCATATTCCACAGTCTAGCAGCTACTGTAGCCTGCATCCACATGAACGTTTGGTAAGACAGATTTACTCAGTGATGAGAACAGCACAGCTACTTTGTTTAATGACATCTTATGTCTTCCCATGAATGTGCACAAGAACTCTAAAATTCATGTCATTGGTACTACATATTTTGCTTGTAATGATCTTGTTTTTGTCATCAAAAGCATAACTCAACCAGATAGCCTTCCAGTTTCTCTTCATTACAGTTTGTCTGTTTATAGTGGTTTCTTCTTTGCTTTCTTGAACACAGTGTCAACATCCTGAGGTATAAAAAATGCACACAATAGTTGACTTGGTAAATTTCAAGAATGGTGAATCTTCATGCTTTTTTTTTCTGTCTGTAGTTTTGAGATTATACTTCAGGGAAAACAGAGTGATCATTGGTAGATTTTCAAAGTAGGTAATAAGCATCATCTTGGGTGTTTCCATTTCTGTAATAGCTGATTGGCTTCTGTGGCTGGTAACGGCTTCAGCCTGTGTGCTGCACCCGAAGGAAGGAAATTGATATTTTCTTTTTTTTTTTTTGAAATTGATATTTTCTATGCACTCCCATTAGTAACAGCAACCAGGGGGTTCTATACAAATCAGATTGTCTATTTTCAGTGTTAGAGCTTTCATTTCACATGCCCTAATATCCTACTAATACTTTGTTTTGCTTTACTCTGGTTGAAAATTGCCTGGCTTGGGAATGTTAGCTTTCTTTGGTTATTAAAATCTCTACTCTGCCCATTTCCTGCACTCATCCATCAAAGTAAGTCTCTATCCTAAAGGAAGAAACTCATTTGACATTTTTCTAGCCTCAAAAGCAAACAGCCCAGAATACACGTTGGTATTTAAGTCTAACATTAGGAGGAGGAAAAAAATGAATTCTTCTATACCTTAAGTTAGGTTTGTGATGCAGAAAAGTTGGTAGTTGCATTCATCATGCAGTTTAATACAGCTTAATATATATGAACTCCTAAATCTACAAATGCAAATGGTCTGATAAAACTAGGCATCCTTAATAATATCACAATTCTTTATCTTACAGTTTGCCTTTTTACTTCTGATACCCAAATTTGTCTTTTTTTTCTTTCTGTCTGATATGAAAATAGTACTCTGGATTTCTGTGGTTGGTCTTCTCTTTTGCTCATCCACTAAACCAGTAGAAAAGGTGGCTTAGACCTTTTCCTGAGAATTGAAAACATTCTGAAGTTAAAGTTTCTGTTAGCCTTGAAAATATATGGTTATTTAGTTCTAAAGATAAAGACTCTCTGTACTTAACCTGAGAGATAAATAGTTGAGACAGAAAGGGCTTTTTATATCACTTTTTAAAATATTATTTAAATGAGTAAATCACAAACTCAAATTTAGCACATTTCAATATAAAGCAAAAGGTTTAAAATTTTCTCTTCTCCCACCTCATCTTGCTTGGACATGTCAGAATTAATACTTAGAAATTGTCTTATTATACTAGAATTTCTTTGAACACATTTGCTCTTTGAGCAATTGAAGTTTTGATTAAAAAATAAAAAATTTTGACACTGTAAATGTAGATGGGAATTTGAGTGGGTTTTTGATGGGAGGGGTGAGGTTGTTGAAATACTTGTTCTTAGAGGTTACTCCTGACTCTGCTCAGGGATCTGCTCAGGGATCATTTCTGGCAGGGCCAAAGGAGTGGCAAGGATCAAACCCAGGTTGGCCACATGCAAGGCAAGCTAACTCCACTATACTGTTTCTCCAGTCCCTGTAATTGGAGTGCTTTTTAAATACTGTCCCTTTGGCTTTTTTTTTTTTTTCCCCTTTTTTTCCTCTTACTATAATGCTGTGAAACTTTGATTTAGACAGTTTGGTTATATTCAAATCAAGTTTACCAAGGTGGAATTTTTAAAATTTTCTCAACTACACAAAAAGTGTAATTATTTTAAAGGAAGCCATTTTGCACTTCTTTCCAAAATGTTTTGCTGAACCAAAATAATCCTGGAAAATGAATTTTTTTTTCCGGTTTTGGGGCCACACCCAGCGGTGCTCAGGGGTTACTCCTGGCTGTCTGCTCAGAAATAGCTCCTGGCAGGCACGGGAGACCATATGGGACACCGGGATTCTAACCAACCACCTTTGGTCCTGGATCGGCTGCTTGCAAGGCAAACGCCGCTGTGCTATCTCTCTGGGCCCGAAAATGACTATTTTTAAAAAAAATAACCCAATAAGATACATCAGATGCTCCTCTGAAAGGTCATGCATGAATCACAAAACATGGGGGTTTTGTGCTTAATGTATTCCACCATAGTAACTCTTGAGATTAAGATTTTTGCTTTTAGAAGGAATAAACTAATTAGATTGCTGCTAATATACCTTACTAAATTTTCATATAAGGGGCTCATTTTATTTTATGATAATTCTAATTTAATCATTTAGTCATTAAAAAAACCTATGACTTTTATAAATCTAATTCTCATTAGGTATTCTTTGGCAGGCAAATAGTGTCCTTTCACTTCAAAATCTGTGATAGTTCTTTGCCATTTTAGTCCAAAGATTATCAGCTGAACCATAATGCTACCCTGATTGTTTGAGAAAAAGATAAGGGCTTTTCCTTGATTACTTGGGTATAAACGTCTACGAGCTTGGAAACATTATTGCCTTCATCACTTATGACATGGTCTAATTGTATATGTAATTAATTATCAAGCTTATTCCACACGTAGAGTAAGCTTTCTTAGAGTAGCAACTGTCAAGTCACCAGTTTTGTTAAATCTTTACCCTTTGTAGTTTCAGCCTTCTTTTTTGTTTGTTTGTTTTTTTGTTTGTTTGTTTGTTTGTTTTTGGGTCACACCCAGCAGCAGTGCTCAGGAGTTACTTCTGGCTCTATGCTCAGAAACCTCTCCTGGAAGGCTCAGAGGACCATTTGTGATGCCGGGATTCAAACCACCGTCCTTCTGCATGCAAGGCAAATGCCTTACCTCCATGCTATCTCTCCAGCCCCAGTTTCAGCCTTCTTAACTCAATTTCACAACTACTCACTGCTATGTCCTAGGCAAACAGACAGAATCAGTCAGAAAACTGGAGCTTAATAGCAACTCAGGAATAGATGATCATGTAAGATTAAAGTTTGACAGAGTTCTTTGAAAACAAGAGACTGGAATCAAAGTACTTTCTATAGTACATCTAAGAATGGTCATGTATTACTAAGTGTAATGATTCTGTGAGTCTGAAATTTTGATATAAAGGAAATTATGTTGTCCTTTATTTGTAGTGCATTTGGTAACAAAAAGACTTCTTTTAGATTTCACAACTTGGAATGGTAGTTAGGTGCTTCTGGAATCTAAAATATGGAGGTGGTGTGTGCTGACAATAAATTCATAAAAGGATAATAATGGTACATACTGAAATCCCCTCCTCATCTGCAAATAAAGATCAGTGGCTGACATATAAAGAACTGTAGTGTCAAATGTGAAATGTGACCTTAACCATTGTGCTACCGTAATTTTTGATAGTTTATCAAGCCATAGTTGAAAAAGAAACATATAAATAATTGTAATCTTAACAGTTGACAACAGAGACACTAATTGGGCATTATGAGCAACAGTCAACAACCAGTAGCTCCTGCCTGTGTTTTATTACAAACAGGACAGACATTAAGTTTTCATGACACTTCAGCTTATTAAAATAAGATCTTGTAAATATCACTAATGTCCTTCAGTTTCTAATTTCCCACAAATCTTTAAAAAAAAAATACTGATTTACACGCATTGTTTTGGTTACCCTCATTTAAACGTATAGGAAATTTTTTTATTCCCAAAATTCAGTCTTAGCCCTTTGTCAAATCCCAAAGTGCTATTCTTTTAACAGTATTAGAAAGGATCAAAAAAGTGCCACTAATGTGATAAACTTTTCCACATCTAATTTCTGTTTATTATAGTTAGATGTGCTTCATAATATTTTTCCTTTTATTTGATTTTTGTTGGTTTGATCAATAAAATTTCTTCTTCAGAAACTAGCCATGGATAAAACTATGTCAAAATTAAGTACAATTATTTATTTTTCTTTATTTCTGTTTTTCTCTACCTTATTAAATAGAATCTTTAGGGCTGGAGAGATAGTACAGAGGTTAAAGTACTTGCCTTGTATGCAACAAACCCTTATATGTGATCAATTCTTTACTCCACTTATGGTCATGAGTGCACTGCCAGGACTGATCCCTAAGCCCAGATCTAGGAGTAAGCCCAGAACACCACCAGGTATGACCCCCCAAAAAATAAAAAAATTAAATAAGTAAATGAAGGCAGGAAGGCCTTTAAATTTCAAAACTATTCTGAATTTGACTCCAGGTTTTGTGGGTTATTTTATTAAAAAAAAAATTGGGGGATTGGATACACCTGACTGTGCTTGTGGCTTGTTGCTCTCAGAGAAAACTCCTCAGAGAGCTCAGTGGACCATTTGGGGTAACAATGATTGAACCCAGTTCAGTCACATACAAGGCAAGTACTTTACCAACTGCACTATTCCTCCACTCCCTATCCAGGCTTTTAGTGAACCTCTACAGATGATCCACTTGTTCTTTGGAGAAAATGAGAACACAGAATATTCTATAGTTGACAAGTAGGCTTAAGAATTTTTGAATAGGGGCCACCCCTAGTGGTGCTTTGAAGTGGAACATGGGGAGTTCAGAACCCATATTCAGCAGTGCAATTCTGATGACCAAGTGATTGGACCTAGCAGTGCTCAAGAACCACCAGGTCCACATAAGGGGTTCATGAGGGCCACTACAGCACACCCCATAGGTCTGTGTTCTACCACAGTTATTTATTTTGCTTTTGTTGAGCAAAAAAAATAATTTTTTCTTTAGTTTTAAAGGCATTTTTGAGAACTTGGAATGATTTACAAGCTTCAGTTAAGCCCAAACTGACCTGTCAGTTGAATTAGTTGCAATGTGCCCAGGTAATATTTTGAAAAGTATGCACCAAGTTGTTGATAGATCAAGTTCTGAAATGTTGATTTCTAAACTGTCTAGGTGTTCTTCAAGGATCTAGGATTTCAGCACATTGTTAATTAATATTAACTGATGGTGCTGAGAAAGTGGCTCATTGGTGAAGGGCATGCTTTGAATAGCAGAGTCCTGGGTTCAATCTCTGATACAACATAGAAAAAAATTAGCTCATAGCACTGTGTTATTGAGTATATTGGATAATTATGTAACCAGCCCTGGAAACGTTCTTTTCTTTCCTCCTTTAAGATATAAATACACTTGAAAGAGAAAGCAATAAAAAGTCAGTAATTGTTCTTTGAGAGAACAATTGGAAAAGTTGGAAGTTTTAAGGAATACTCATGAGGGAAAATCCAGGATTGGTCTTGAAAAATAAGCTTTTATTCTTTAAGAATAATTGTCTAGGCCCGGAGAGATAGCACAGCGGCGTTTGCCTTGCAAACAGCCGATCCAGGACCAAAGGTGGTTGGTTCAAATCCCGGTGTCCCATATGGTCCCCCATGCCTGCTAGGAGCTATTTCTGAGTAGACAGCCAGGAGTAACCTCTGAGCACCACCGGGTGTGGCCCAAAAACCAAAAAAAAAAAAAAAAAAAGAATAATTGTCTGAGTTTTACATATCTCTGACTTTTAACAGCATATTCAATCTTTAACTTTAAAACAATCTCTAAAACATCATAGTTGTACTTACAGCCCATCAATGCATGACATATAAATCAAAAGTATACTATTTTACATAAATAATCACTCAGGTGTCATAAAAATAACTTTCTTCTACTTTCTACCTTGAAAAGAAAAATAGCTTTGCTGTGTTTTTTTTTAAATAAATAACCATACTCCTGTTAGTTATCTACTTACTCCCAAGCAAATGAGTGATTAGCCTTACAGACACTGTGGTATACCAAGAAAAGCGACTTATTTGGATAACTAGTAGAGTAACTGAGAGCCAGGCACTAAAACAAATAATGATATAGATATGATGTTCTTTCAGAGCTAAATGAAAGATGAATAGTGCGGAATATAAGTAAAGAAAGGATCCAAGTCAAATAAATTATTCTCCATTCATATGTTCCCATTAAATTCAACAGAGTCCTTGATTTAAGGCATTACATATTGATTATTAAAAAGATAGTATCAGTGATTTGTGAAATTTTTCTACTCTTGTTTCATTAGAGTGCAGGGAGATGATTCATTTTTCAGAAAGATTTAAGATAGGTGATTAATTATTTGGTAGTTAGTGTCCAGAAAGCCAAGATGTATAGAATATAAACCGTATGGGTCATGATGTTGATCATGATGTTGATTATGCCCTGGAGTATTTTTTTTACTTGATCATTAGGACATGCCAAAACCAACCCAATACAAAACAGCAGTGGACTCTAATGTTATCCAAACCTTGGTGATACTTTCAAGTATTATTTTTTCAATTGAGATATTATTTTATTTTCAGTAGCCTCCTAGATTTGATGCATAGCTAAACCAACTGTGTCTTTGTACCTCAGCATCCGAAAAATGAAAGTTGTCAGCTTGAAGCACAATATATGTTTCGACTGTTTCCAATGGGGAATTGTGTAAGAAATGTTGGAAGACTGACCCATTAACTATTTATAGTTGAATGTGGCTTCTTTTTCCTGCTTCTTGTTGCAGAGCTATCCATCACACTCCTCAGCAGACATCAATTCCAGTCTTCCTCCGATGTCTACTTTCCCCCGTAGTGGTACAAACCATTACAGTACCTCTTCCTGTACGCCTCCTGCCAATGGGACAGACAGTATAATTGGGTGAGTCACAAAAATGTCAATTCTGAGGCTGGCTACCTAATGTCTAGATTTAATAGTAACGATCTCTTTTTTTTTACCTTGTATTTCAGGAGCAATCAGGGAATGAATATTTGTCATATATCAGGGTAGACAAACTAATGAAGCAAAGATAGTCGTTGGTTTGACCCATTTGACAAAAATGTCATAAGAAACTCAAATCTGGCTACTGTGTCCATTGTGAATCAATGTACTGAACCAGGATTTAAACAGACCAAAGCTTTCTTCTCACATTTTCAAATAGTGATAAACAGTGTGAACTTGTATGAAACAAACCACTGAAGACGAATGAGATGGGGGGGGGGGGGTAACGATTTCTTTATGGTAGAGATTAACCACTTACCAAATTCTAATCATCAAGCTAACCACTCAACTATCACACCACTGTACTCCAGAGACTAGGTCCTGTGAAATTTCCAAGTGACTACACGCTAAACCACAGTCACCTTTGGAGACTGCCTGGTTGTGGAGTCCTCCAGAGGGGTAAAAAGCATTTGCTCTCTTATGGGAGATGAGATTTCTGGGCATCAGTGAACCAGAAATTGTATGCTGCTTTTTTTCTCAAGCAAAGTTATTGAGTTTATATGTTACTTCCGAATTCACTGAGACATCATCCTTTCATTTTTTTATACTGTCTATTGTGGCCCTTTTACATGATCCATTTTTACTCCAAGTACTCTCTCCCTTTGAGTGGTGAGAAGGTTCATTTGCCCAGGAGGGGAGCCCTGAATGAAGGAAAGGTAGCTATCAGCTCTTCAGAATCTACCTTAGTCATTCAGATGATGCTCAAGGATGTTAGTACAATTTTAATATTTTACTGGTCACCCTCTACTCTGATTCTTATCAAACCTATACCTTGCTTGACCTGAAGATCATTTCCAGTGGTTCTCCAATGAAAACATTCATTTGTGTTACAGAGAAGAAAATGCTTGACAGGATGGCAATTCTCTTATCTGTTAGCTGTGTATGTATGGGGTATGTGTGTGTGTGTGTGTGTGTGTGTGTGTGTGTGTGTGTGTGTTTGCTTTGCATAGTCTATAGAACTTTGGGAAGTGGTGTGAATCACTTATGTGGGAGAGTTTTTGATGAAAGAGAAGAGATGTGTTTTGAAAGATTGCAAATACAATTCTGCCTAAATAATACACTCCTTGCTTATTCAGTAATATATTTCACACTTGAGATGAGCCAACTAGCAGCCCTTCACTATCATGTCTCACTAAGAAGCAAATTTAGGAAAGAGTTTCCATTTTTGTAACTCTTCATAACAAGCTCTCCACAAATGTGTTTCATCAGTTTGACCTTGTAGGGCTACGGACAGAGGTCACATGGGGGAAGTTTTGTTAGCCATCGATGCAATTTTGGCAGATTTAAAAACAAGAAGAAAGAAAGAAGTGCAGAACTGAAAGAGTAAGAAAAGCATATTTTGCTTCAGTGCGGTTTAACAAATGGAAAACCCCTTTCTGCAGTCATGAGATCTAGTTATTAAGAAGGATGACCGGTCATTCATTCTCTTACAGGGCAGATTTCCTGTCTGCTTGTGGTTTGAGTAATTTTCTTTTTTTATGAAGGTATAAAAGGTAGGGTCAAAGCTTTAGTTAAGGAAACCATACTTAGACACTGTTTCAAAACAAGATTTCACTGATAGCTTTGCAAAACAGTCTTCCTGGGAAAGATACACTAGTACATGGGAAGAGACATTATGACTTGGCATAATTTTTCTCCATGAACTATGGTCAATATAGCCACTCGATGAGAATGAATATGCTTTGTTTAAAACAGGATAGTTCATACATGAACAATAATATTGAGTGTTTTTCAGTTAGTCTAGTTTTGGTGAAATAGTGACTTCTACACACTAAAGACTTCAAAAGCATACTACCAGTGGACTAATTTGTTTTAAACCTCAAGACCCTGGTTAATGTAAGAAGGAAGTAATTACACTTTTTATTTGTTTGGTTTTGGTTTTTTTGGGCACACCTGTTGGCACTCTGGTTACACTGGCTTCTCCTCTTAAAAATCACTCCTGGCAGGCTTGGGATTATATGGGATGACTGGGGATTGAACTCAGGTTGGCCGTGTGCAAGGCAAAAAACCCTACCCACTGTGCTCTCACTCTGGTTCCCAGGAAGTAATTCCACTTTTGAAAGGGGAGAAAATGAGATTATTGTTTTGAACCCCAGAAAAGTATGTTTTAGATACAAGTTTATTAGTCAATAGCATAATGATTGCACTTATCAAACCTACTAGTAAAATATAAGAAAGTTTTATCACCTTTTAGGGAAACTTAGACATGGTAGTTGAGCATTTTGAAGAAGCAGACCTTCATTAACTTGTATAAATACAGTCCTTCGTGAAGATTATTCTTTATTCTTTTTTTAATATAATTTTTATTTTAATCATAGTGGCTTACATATCATTGACAATAATATTTTAGGTACATATTAACATAAAATCAGGAATTCCATCACCGAATTGTCCTCCCTCCCATATCCTCTTCCCTCACCCGGGGCTGCTAGAATAAGTGGTCCCCATTTTACCCAGCTTACCACTTAGTGGTCTTACATCTGTTTGGTCTTGGTACCTCCCTTATTTCCCCCCTCTAATTGAGGAGAGGACTAGATAGTTCAAGTTATGTGGTTTTGTTTGAAGAAGGGAAAAGTAATAACCTGGGGAAAAAAGAAAAAAAATCAAATACTCTGGAAATGGGCAGAGTCCTTCTAGAGGCTTTTATCCTTGGTTTGAGAGACGAAGGGGAAAAAGAAGGTGAAACACCACAACAGTACATGAACTGTTAAATAAATATCAATGAGCATTCCAAAAAAAAAAAGGAAGGAAGGAAGGAAGGGAAGGAAAGGAAGGAAGGAGAGGAAGGAAGGAAGGAAGGAAGGAGGAAGGAAGGAAGGAAAGGAAGAAAGAAAGAAAGAAAGAAAGAAAGAAAGAAAGAAAGAAGAAAAGAAAGAAGAAAGAAAAAGAAGAAAGAGAAGAAAAGAAAGAAGAAAGAAAAAAGAAGAAAAAGAAAGAAAGAAAGAAGAAAAAGAAAGAAAGAAAGAAAAGAAAGAAAGAAAGAAAGAAAGAAAGAAAGAAAGAAAAAAGGGTAAGCACCATATAAAAGCCATGGTATTGAGATAAAAATGTGGCAGAGCACATAAGAAAGGAAAGAAAAGAAGAAAATAAATAAATAAATATAAATGGAGACATCCACTTGATGAAGAAATCAACAAAGAAATCAACAAAAATAGAAAAATAAATAATAATAATAATAATAATATAATTGTTTTGTACTTTTTGCCTTTTTTTTTTGTTGTTTTGTTTTTCTGGGGCCACCTTGGTGTGATGTTGAGGGTTACTCCTGGCTATGTGCTCAGAATCGCTCCTGGCTTGGGGACCATATGGGACACTGGGGATCAAACCCAGTTTGTCCTAGGCTAGCACTGGCAAGTTAGATGCCTTACTGCTCTGTGCCACTGCTCGGCCCCTATTCTTACACATTTCTATAGTTTTAAAGAATATGTCCTTCAAGTCTTGTTGGCTTCCAAGGAAAATTTAAGTATAGTAATAGCCTCAGTAATCCATGTTGTCGCAGTGGCTTGTGTTTTTTTGCACTTTAATTCTCTTAGACTTTGGTTTGCAAGAGTGTAGTATGAGGCAGGAATGGCTGCATGGATGTGTAACTAGAAGAGAAATTTTCTCTTCTGATGTTAGTGATACTTCCCTAACAAACAGTATGGATTAATAGGATACATTGTAGATTTTGAAAATATTTGGCATAAACTCACTCATTCTGAAATGCAGGAAATAAAGAAATATTACATTGCCTGTATCTCAAAGAAAAACAGAGCTAATTAAATAATTGGTAAATAGGGAACACATAGCCTGACACATTTGAGATTACACACATGATTCTGTAGAAAATGACTGTAAGCAATACTAATGCCGTAAGAATGGGCTTCAAGCACTAACACATGGACATCATATTTTTCAAGTTTTCTTGGTGAAAAGTTGCAAGACAGTGCAGTCTTTTCATAAACGGCATTGATGTCTTAGGAAGCTGCATTTTACTTCAGTAAAATTTATTTCATTTTACTTTAGTTGCTCAGTTTCAAGATATGATATATCTTCTTTGGTGTTAGCAATTGTCCTAAAGTAATCATAGAATAACAAATAAGCTCTAGGAATAACAATAAAACCTTCAGAATCTCCTTAAACCATCTTCCCTTGCCTGTAAATCATTCTGCTTTCCAAAGATGAGAGCTGCTCACTGAGGTTGGGGTTATTTTGATGGTTACCTTGTTTGAGTTGTTTTTTTTCTCTACTCACTAATGCTTGATATTATTATTATTATTTGGAAAATCCATAGGAAGAATAAACGTGCTCAAATTTTATTAGAGGAATATTTTCATTATATATTAATTCATTTACTTTTGAATGTTGAATAAACTGTCCTATATCATAAAGAACTTTTTGTCAAAGCCTTTCTGGCAAATTCTAGAAATTACAATTGATACTGAATTACAATGGATATTTCTAAATAAGTTCATAATATATGGAATTGTGAATATATCACAGAAGAACCAGCATTACTTCATTAATTTATATTAGTTTTGCTGGTATAGCAAACATTTAGAGAAAAGCTAAATCTGAGGCTTTAGGAGTCTTCAGAATGTTTCATCATTTATCCCTAGATTCAGCTGATATATACTGTTGGGTGAATCTCAGAAGCTGTGCAGAAAACAGTCTTTCGATATAAGCAGTTAGGACAGAAAAGAAAGTGAAGTACTGGATACCAAGATAGAAGTCTTTATAGAATAGTGACCGTATATATTTTATTATATATTTCTTGTCCTCCTAGTTGCAATCTACATTAACCTTTCCTGATCAGAAGGTTTGGAGGCCTGCTAGTCCTCCAGCTAGTCTTCCAGCTAGTCTTTGCATGATTCTCTAATTCCTCAGATGAATGGGAGTGCCTCTCTTCACCATTGGGAGTGACCTTTGTTACACTCTCACTGTGGTTTCGAGCTACAACCCTCCCTTCTCCACAGAGCAAATTGGCAAACAACTAACAAAATGGTTATAATAATATTATTGTTTTATTAGGCTTTATCCATCCTGCTTTCTAATTCATGGTATTTACCATGTTTTTAAACCTCAAACTAAACAGTGTTGAAGGAACAGGCTACGAGGATTGATTTAATGCAACATATGCTAAAGATTACCCCAGAATATCTATCTGGTTCCTGAATTAATCTGGTTTACAACTTTCACTTCTAATGACATGTTTGTACGACATGATGCATTTTAGTATGTGGCTTTTCTAGTAGAAACATTATGTCCATTTCCCCTTGAGGTCTTGGTTTCACAGTAATTTTATTATTAGAGTAGTCACATAATATTCACTTTGGCTTTTGCAAGAATCTTGAGCCTTTGAATGCTGTTGGGTGATGAACAGACACAGAGCATAACAGCAACATGAATTTTAACCAACAATTGTCATGGCATTTAGTTACAAGGACCACCAAAGAAGAACAATAGACGAATTTGATTTAAGTCTTCTCTTCTGGTCAGGGGGTCCAAATTCCCCCCCTGAATTCCGAGGAATCCCTCCTGCTGAAAATTAGTACATTGTAGCCTGTATGTGAGTTTTGAATTCTAAAATTGTGCATAGTGGTAGCAGTGCTAAAAATAGTATTTTTTTTTGTTTTGTAGAAAAGCTTGTGGCATTGCTAATCTGCTTCTAATAGTCTAATAACATAAGGGTCACTTGAATACAGTTCAGAAAAAGAGTTTTTAAAGCAATCATCATCTTTTGACCAAAGACAGTAGGAATTGCTCTTTTTTCTTTGTATATATTTATTGTTCCCAGTCTAAGGTTAGTATCCAACCTTAGGAGTAAGGCATTTTCCAAATTCTAACAAAGTTCAGGCACCCCTTCTCCTGATATTTAATTTAGTTGTGTTCTACACACACCATTCACCCAGAGCTGATATGGAGAGGTTGGAGTAGTCAGCAGGAGTCAGAGATAGCAAACTCTTCTTTCTGTTTCATCTTCTAACTGGTTGGTAGTAGCACCTGCGTTCATAGCCTCTGAACAAATTGCTGGGTGACTGGCAGTTCCAAGTCCGCCTACAACTTTACAGTTCCTCTTAGTAAATGTTTATTTTCTGTTTTATATTATCATTATAGTTCTAATAAGAACTATATTTACTTATTCTTGAATAGGTAAAACCTGACTAAGGCTAAAATATCTTAAGAAATAAGTCCAACTTGACCAAATACCAGATCTAGTTACCCTTTAGGTCTATTCTAATGGGGAATCAAGGTAATTCCTAGTAATTCGAGTTGACAAAACCCAGATTTCAGGAGGTCAATGAAATTCTTTTACAACAAAGTCCTAAAGAGGTGGTTTTGATGAGCACCAAATGTTTGACTTATCTTGACCTGTTTCTCAATAAAGGACACACCATTAAGAATTAAAAATATACTTCCTGACTATTTCTGTCCTCTGACATGCCAGTCACACAAATAAAAAGGTAAATCTTACTAAAAAAGGAAGGGCACACATTGCCTAACATGTTCAGAGTCTCTTGAAAATTTGTCTTCTGCGAGGTTTCCTGGAACAGAACAAAAGGCATTCCAAGTGAAAGGGCAAACTGGCCCTAATAAACTGCTTTGAAATTTAAACCCTTGGGTTTTAGCTCTCCAGCTGCTGCAAGGTAGAATGGCTTCATGTCAAAAAATAGTCTCTTCCTATCAGTGGCCTTTGTAGTTTTGAGAAACATTTTCACGACTCCATGAGATAAAGAAGTGAGCCTATTTTTTTTTGCTACTTCCTGTATCCTAATATTTTCTGCAACAAAAGGACCCTAATGGAATGTTAGAAAGGTATAGTTTATACAAAAGCCAGTAGAATGATCAAATCTTATCTCTAGTGTGTAGTTTTATGCTGAATATAAGTTTTTCTTTTAAGAAAACATTTCTAAAATATTTGTATGGGTTTTCAGTTCTGTTTGGTTACATGAAGTGTTCTTAAGTCTTTTTACCCTCATTTTCAAATTGTTCAAAGGAAAATGAACGATCTGAACAGATACTGTGATAGCAGATTTTTTATCTCTGATTTAAATAATATCTTGCCTTATTTTGGTTAGATATGTAATGTTCCAGTGTGCCTCTAAACTTCTATTCATAAAGATCTTTTTTTGGTAATCAAGCAGATAAATTCGAAGCGATAGCACAGTGCTAGGGCGTTTGCCTTGCATGCAGCTGACCCAGGATGGACCTAGCTTCTATTCCAGCATCCCACGTGGTCTCCCAAGCCAGGAGCTATTTCTGAGCGCATAGACAGGAGTAACCCCTGACTATCAGTGGGTGTCGCCCAATACCCCCATAAAAAAGTAGATAAATTATTTTATTGATAAACCTAAATTTAGGCAGATGTGCTATTTTTCTAGAAATTTAATTAACCCCAAAAACATGGCTAATAAATTTTGAAAATACATTAATGCTTTATTTTCAAATTGTTATTTAGTTTTCTCTTTGTATTTGTCTTTGGCTTTTTAAGAAACTTCTTAAGACAGAACTTTTCAATTTCAAACATATATATCTTCAGTATCTATTTTTAAGGGGCTAAGAATATAGCTCAGAATTAGAACTATACACACCATCATGTATATAGATACTGGGTTCAATTCCAGTACCACACACACTCAGAAACTATTTTTGTTTGTTTGGGCTAACCCTGGTTGTACTGAGGGTTATTACTCCGGAGTCTGCACTCAGGAATCAATCCTGGCAGTCTTCGGGATGATATGGGATGCCAGGAATTGAACCCAGATTGCCCACATGCAAGGCAAATGCCTTACCTTCTGTACTATTGCCTAGGCCCACAGAAAGCATTTATAATGTTCTTGAGATCTATGTGCATTCCCTCCCCTGGCTCAGTTGTATGGAGTCAGGCTCTCTGGAGACCTTCTGGCTACACAGGCAACATAAAGTCCATATGATGCCTAAGACAGAACTTAGGGATCTGCACATGCCGAAAGGCCCATAATCCCTTTGAATAGTTTCCCCAACCCATACCCTCATTCCTTAGAATTTGTTTATACAGATTCACTCATAAGAACTAAAACATATTAACATTATTAATGTGTAATATGAAATCAGAATAGGTTTGTCTTGCCAGGAAATGATTTTCTTCTTTTCAGTCATGTACCAGTTTCCTTTCTGTATAAGTTTTTAATAAAAAACAAAAAAGACAACTATGGTGGTAGGTTTGGGTAACCAAAGTCTAGGCGACATCAAAGATTACCTTAATTGACACAGCCAACATGTAAATACAAAATTTGCCCATGCTCAGCCTAGATTTAGACAATGAAAGTAAAAACTAGAGAAGCAAGGAATTGGAGCTCCTGAGGTCGAACTCCTGCTTACCTTAACTATCTGATGTGTGCCAGAAGAGATGCTCCCTGGGCCCTAGGAATGGGCTGAAGTTTTTTTCAATATGAGGGGGCAGGGCCATAACTCATTAGAGCTTTTAGTTCACATGTGTGAAGCCCTGGGTTTCCATCCCTGGCAACACAAAAAAGAAAAAGCCTGAGTATGTGCAGTGAATGAATCTTTTGATCTATGATTTCCTGTACTTCTCAAAACAGTGAAATATTCCCCCCTGGAATTTAATAATTTTATTGAGTATTGTGCCTATTTGCTAATAATAAGATCTCAAAATACTAAATGTTCTAGGCATTGTTTGAATACTGAAGACCACCAAAGAACACTAGCTATGTCATGTTATAAAGGCAGAATATCTTCAAAAGAGAATTTTTTTTTAAATAGAGCTGGTTTGAATTATGCACTAGAATATATATCATTTTATTAGTAGTCTTCTTTGATCATGTATTTTGTAACTAAAATTAATCAGTGTCTAAATTGATAGAGATAGCTTTATGAATATGTAGACTAATTTATCTCTGAAAAATTTAGACTCATATTAACTTCTAGTAGCAAAACAGTTTTTTTAATATGATCACAGGCTTAAATATGTAGGGATATGTGTTATTTGAAATATTGAAAATATATTATTTTCCAGGAAATTTATTAAAGTGGTTTTGATTTTTCATTCTGTCTCAGTGACTTTGAGACAAGCACCTCATCTTTACTTTTGTTCCTTTAACATTTGAAAACATGTAAATTATTTGTGAAGATATTTGATTTACTATTAAAAGTGCAAAGAAATGCCAAACTTTTGGACTGACTGTAAAGTATACAGACTTCTCGGCTATGAACTTAAAAGTGCCTGCTTGCTAACTCACTACCAGCCACTCAAAAGTGACCAAGAGAAGAGTAATAGCAACTGAAGTACTTTACCTTTAAACCGAGGTGTCAGGTTTTATATATTTTCTATTAAAAAAAAGTAACATGAATATATTTGACATCTACCTCAGCAAACAAATTATTGCTAATTAAAGATTAATGTGTTGTAATTAGCATTAAAATGCAATTAAATTGTGAGTAAATGGACCAGGAATAGAAAATTGTTAAATGTCTCACTGCCTGCTTTTTCACATTCTGCTTTTGTTCTTGCAGCAAATAGAGGAAGCGGGGCAGCAGGCAGCTCCCAGACTGGAGATGCTCTGGGGAAAGCACTTGCTTCGGTGAGGAAATATTGACTTTGGATTTCAGAGGAAACCATTATAGAGGGGTAAACTTTAATCAGAAGTGGACACATGGACTTTCAGAAAATAAATGGCGAATAACTGTGATTTTTGGAAATACTAACTTGCATGTACAGTGATCCTTGGGAAATTAGAGGCAAGAGCTTGAAGCCTTCCTTGTGTCTCTTCTTCGACCTTGTCACTAAATAATGGAGCTCATGGTGCTGGAGTGGGTTTATTCTCAAGATCTTTGTGTGTAGGGATTTTCTGTCTTGATTTCTTAATTCTCTCTGAAGTCAAGTGCTGCTTATCACCCAACTAGTCTTATTTTTCAAAAGGCGGTTCTAGAGCAGTGTGGGGGGAAGGCATTTGAAGAAAATGGGCAGGGAGCAAGAACTTAAGACCGTGATTTTTATATTTTATGATTAGAGTCAGAGTATTATTTAATCCAGTTCCATCTGGGAATAAAATGCCACAGCGAAGGAATTGGGCAGGAAACTGAAAACTTACACTGTCCCTGAATAAGGAGAGGGAAGTTTAGGATATCTATATGGGTTTTTCACAGCCACATAACCGGGAGCAGAGGACTCACGTTGTCAAGTCAGCTGGCCCCAGTCGATCCCTTTTCTACTCCCTCATAGGACCTCAATAATTCTTTTGAAAAATTTAAATAATGGTTAGGTCTTTTACTTTAGAATATCTGTGCTGTTGTCACTAAATGTATTTCGTAAAGTAACTTTTTAATGATGCCTATTGATACTTTGCTTGATAAATGGTTGATTGTTATGCCTAATGAATGAGGGTTTGTGTTTTTTTTTCCTCCTCGTTGTTTTAAGATCTATTCTCCGGATCACACTAACAACAGCTTTTCATCAAACCCTTCAACTCCTGTTGGCTCTCCTCCGTCTCTTTCAGGTATTGTACTTGGATTTCTATCTTCTAGTAATGTTTTATGTCCACTCCCCCTCAATCTCCAAATACAAGCTTATAGAACCAGTAGAGGGGCCAGGAGAACTGACAGTGACAGTACAGTCATCTAAAGGAAGAACTTTTCTTAAAGATACCATGTTGTTAGAATATGCAGATAGAAACTTCCCTCTTAAACTTAGCTCTCTCCGTAAAAAAAATTACTGAACAAAAGACTCTGCCCTCTCTACTGCTAGTCTCTAATTTGCTAATTTCTTACTATAGCGTAATATATTCTAAAATTAAGCATCAAAAAGTTACTCAGTTCATAAAAAGAAATACTTAAATGCACAGTGTAAGTTTGTGAAAGCTATAATTTTGAAAATAAATTGTGAGATAATTGTAGTTAAAAGGATATTTGCCTTAAAAATACAACAAATTGGGGCCGGGCGGTGGCGCTAAAGGTAAGGTGCGCCTGCCTTGCCTGCAGTAGCCTTGGACGGACCGCGGTTCGATCCCCCGGTGTCCCATATGGTCCCCCAAGCCAGGAGCAACTTCTGAGCGCATAGCCAGGAGTAACCCCTGAGCGTTACCGGGTGTGGCCCAAAAACCAAAAAAAAAAAAAAATACAACAAATTAGCATAAAATGATTTAATTCTAAATTATTTAATTATGTTGGTAATAATGTGCCTCACTTTTCAGGAGTCCCTTTGAGAGATTTAGTTCACTTCTACTAGAAATGCTTCCCAAAGGTTCCATTGGTACATCTCTACAGTTTGAACAGTACAGCTTCTAAACAAAACCTAACTTCTGCCCTGATTGAAACCCAACCTTAGTTTTGTCTTAAGCCCCTGGCGAAATTCTGGCCTTTCCAGCCCTACACTATTCACTGAATCGCATGAACAGCACTCACAGGGACTGTGCGAAACTGATTCCTGGTAGAAAATGGAAGGTTTCAGGCTACAGCTTAGTGGTATTAAATATCAGGTTTTTTCCCAAGACATTGAGACACAGTGGATATTCGTAGACTAGAGACAGACTAGAGAGAGAGCAGTCATTGGACCTCAAAAGTCCTAAAATTCTGAGAGACAAAGTTGAAATAGAAGGAAAAGATGACACAAAGCAATTGAGGTCACAGTGGTGAAATATTCCCCTAAACAGAAATGGGGGAAAAATCAAATGCACAATTGTCATACACTTCTAGTTTGGTAACTCATTGTTTGACTGCAGAATATGCTCAAATATCAGTGCTCATAGAGGAGGATTTACACAACATCTAGTACAATGAGGTGGGTGCTGAAGGAGTTCAAGCAGGGAGAACTCCCTTTGCACCCATTTCCAGCTTTATTATCATCTGTTTATAATTCAGAGACAAATATTATATGGTCTAATAGTTTAAGAATAATTATTATATGCTTTTATTCTATAGAAAGACAGCAGAGGCCCAGTTACTGATGTGTTACATTATTGAGGTTAGGACAGTGGTCATAGCAGATGAGTATCTGGTTTCCCCATTCTGCCAGTCTGAGATTTCTAATGGAAGTAGAAAGGAAGGAGGCACAAATTGTTCCACAAATGCTAGAAGTGCCCACAGCTGAGTAGAGTGCGCATGATGAAAGACAATACAGAAATCAGGCCTCATGTGGGCCTGTGTTATGGAGGGCCCTCTATACCTGAGAAGGAAAGGATTTGCTGAAGACATAGCTAGAGGCAGATTACTGCAGTCACACTGTCCAGATTTAGTCACAAAAAATAATAGGAAAAATATTTTATTTTTGTTTACTAGAGAAATCCATGCCATACACAGTTAGAAATGACAGAAGGTGATTTTTGAAGTGCTACTGTGTAAGGGCATGAGATCCCAGCAAGAACATAGAGGTTAAGTTTTCCTCTTGTATTCTCTACATGGTGTGTCTTATTTTAAATTTAAAAGCTGATTGTTATTTTGTAGGTTAGATATACAATATTTACTATAGCCATTATATTTTATAACCTTCTGGCTTAGTGGATTCTGAAAACTACTTAAAACTCAGAGTCTATCAAATACTTGATTTTAAGAAAAATCAGAAATCTGAAAAAAAAAATTCTAAGTTTACAGAGTCTATATATTTTTCACTTAAAAAGTTTTCCTTGCCCCAAATTCTTATATGGGAAGCTTACATATGCTACATGTAAATCGTCTTTATGTTTGTTTTTGTATTTTTGTGGGGGAGGCAGGCTACACCCAACAGTGCTCAGGGGTTACTCCTAGCTCTGAGTTCAGGAATCACTCCTGGGAGTCTTGGAACCATGTGGAAAGCTGGAGGTCGAAGTTAGGTCAGCTGTGTGCAAGGCAATTGCCCTACCAACTGTGCTATTGCTCAGACCTTCATGTAAATTGCCTTAATGAAAATAAGCACTGAGGTTTCTAACTGAGTTGTTTTCAATGTTGTTGAGCTTCTCTTTTTTTTTTAAGAGTCTATAGAACTCACTGTTTGCCATTTAATTATCAGCAGGCACAGCTGTCTGGTCTAGAAATGGAGGACAGGCCTCCTCATCTCCCAATTATGAAGGACCTTTACATTCTTTGGTAAGTCTCATCTTAACCATTGTCAGACCAGATTTCGCTCTTGTGTTTATTTCACTTTCCAAAATTGTTTTCAGCAATAGTAACATTCCCATTGACATTAGGCACAGTTTGGTTAGAGCCAGAGTTACTAGACTATGCTTGTTTCTGTTTCTAGATTGTAACACAGATACTACTATGGTATAAGCCGTGGGGCTTTAAATATCTAGGACAAGACAACGAGTTAGAAACCTGGAAAGATTGTGACATCCTTCCCATCTTGGGGAAAGATCCCTGTCCATGATTAAATTAAATAACTGTCCTGACAGAAGAGTGCTGGAGTTCTGGCCAGCCTGCATCATAAATATTTGAAGATTCCCATACCTCTGCTTACTTTTCCCGAATAAAGGTTTATAGTTTTTCTTGACCTCTGACTTAGAAGTCCACTGTTTATTTGTATATCCATTTGGTTCTCATTCTCATAGAAATCTATTAATATCAAGAACTGGTTTTCCAATAAAAAAAATTGAAGATTTCCATGAGTGTGATTATGATGATAAATGCTCACCTGGTGATTCAGTGTCCAATACTCTCTAGTCTTTGCCCTCTGGCAATGGATGGAGTTGGAACTATGCAGGAAGCAAGACTGCTCCATGCAGTGATTCGTCTGAACTTGAATCAGATGTGGAGAGGCAGTAGCAATGGGGCTTTCGATCTATCACCCCGAACAGCCCTTTGTTCCTCTATGTTCTGTAGTAGAGAGTAAGAAAAGGCATAGATTTAAATCTATAAATTGATGCTGACAGCAATTCAGGATTTCCTTTTTCCCTTTTGGCTTTATATTTCAATTAAGAAGAAAAACCCAAAAATGAAAATACATAGGTGCATTTTAGCACAGGGAGGCAGCCCCAGCATGAGAGGGGACATCCTTACCTACCAAGTGATTCCAAATGATAATGATCCACAATATGTGAAGTGATGAATTCGTCATTCCATCAGTGCTTCTCAGGAATTCATCTATCAAAACTGGGTTTTATCCAACTCTAGACCCGTAACTATTGGTTGATAGTTGTGAACTGTAACTTCCTTTTATTCCCAACATTGAACATGCAAGAAGGGTTTTTCAAGTTGCTTTTTCTACCAAGGAAGCTATGATTTAGAAATGATAAGCAGTATATTGTTCTTTTGTTAATTCTTACATAAAAGTATAAATGCTTATGAACATTCTTTATATTTATAGATTAAGTGAAAACTGGAAGAATTTGATAACTTTTCCAAAGTTGCATAAAATTCAGAGCTCAGAGTCTGAGGGAGGTCTTTTAATGCCAAAGCCCACCAAACCAGAGTGTCTAACATAGTCTGGAGCTTACAGACTAATTGCATTAGATACACATTCTTCCTCATGTCAGTGAATAAGGCATAGTTCACAATTGTTCTGCTCATGAAGTGGGTGCTGGTACATATCTTCAGTCCTTCGGAAATTTAAGTGGATTTTTAGTTGCTTTTAGTACCGGGAAGCACTAGGTTTAAAGTCAAAAGATTAAGATTCCAACCTCAACTTTATTATGTCCTCCGAGTGAGACACTGAGTAATTAAGTTAACTAATTTCTTTGAGTCTTGTTTGCACATCTCTATGGAAGGAATAATAATGTCTGTCTGTCTTTGCTTTACATATGTAGAATGTGGAGAAACAGTCTAAATTTGGGGGGTTTTGACCATTATTAGTCGTACTGAAAAAAAAAACATTCATCTACCTATCACTTTGTTTCACCAAAAAAAAAAAAAACCTGCATTAAATGGTTTGTCTGACTACATAAAACTAGATTCCTAATGCTGAGATCGGTTGCTTTTTTATTTGTACAGTTCTATTCTGGGAGCACTTTTAAATCTGGTAGAACCCCCACTGAACAATTAGTTCAGACCATTTTTATTCCCTAAGTCTTGAAATCTTGTTCACTTTTGTTGACAAAAATTTTTGTAACTTCTTTCATTTGTGTCTGTTGGGGGATTTCCCAAGTGGTGCTCAAAAGACCCAAGGGCCCCATGAAGAATTCTTGGGCAACAGGAATTACAGTTCACTGCAAGAGCCTGCAGATGCTATGTTACTCAGGCCCTGCAGTACTGGAAGTTACTTAGGATAACCTGGTAGTGCTCAGGGAACTTCAGGCCCACAACCAGAAGTGTTCATCGGGCCTCTAGGCCTGAACTCACTAATGCTTAGAGGGCCTTGTAATACCAAGGGCATAACACAGGTTGGGTCTACTGTACTTTCCTGTACACATGTGCATAAACATATATTCACATATAAAATCTGTTTTATAATAGAAATGACAGAGCACAAGTTAAAATTTGCAGCACTTGATGAGAAATTATCATCTATGAAATTTACCTGTCCCTGATTTGATTCTTTATGCTGTATTCTATATACAGAGTTGAAAGAAATTGACCCTCAAGAAAATAATTTAAATGGGAAATAATAAATAGATCTCTTTTCATTGTTAATATAAAATCTTTAGTGCCTGCCAGGACATTTCTTAAATTCAATAAACGTTTTTATTTTCTAAAGTAAAACTAAATTATCTTTTCAGACTGATGCAATGTAATATCTATTTGAGTATTGTAATATCCTGCAAGAGTTACTAACTTTATTTTACTTGTGAAGTATAACATTAATATGACATTTCCCAGTTTTCTGGGAAAGGCGCTGTTTAGTAGTGATATTGTTTTAAGGAAACAAATGATTGAAAACATGTATTTAGTAATCCAAATACAATCTATATCCACTTGAGTTTTACTTTAATAGTCTGTGCACACTTTTCAAACTAAGTCGAATTTCACTTTACTTCTCCAACAACAGCAAAGCCGAATTGAAGATCGCCTAGAAAGACTGGACGATGCTATTCACGTTCTCCGGAATCATGCAGTGGGCCCTTCCACAGCTATGCCTGGTGGCCATGGGGACATGCATGGAATCATTGGACCTTCTCATAATGGAGCAATGGGTGGTCTGGGCTCAGGGTATGGAACCGGTCTTCTTTCAGCCAACAGACATTCACTCATGGTAAGTCATGAGATTGATAGAGTTTTGCTGTACATTAGATTTTTAAGTATAAATACTACTGGTGCTATTTTTTCTTTTGTAAACAGTCTTGTTGATATATAATTCTAACACAATTTACTCATTTCAAGTGTGCAGTTCAGTGCATTTCAGTCTTTTCATAGAGTTTTACAGTCATGGTCACACTCTGATTTTCAGGCATTTCCCCCCTGTAAAATTCCCATACTCATTCATTGTGTTTTTCCATTTCTACTTCCCCTACCCTAGAACCTGGCAACTGTTAATCTATATTCTCAGTCTAAATTTTACCTTTTCTAGGTATTTCCTATAAATGGAATCATACAACATTCAGAGGCTTATTTTGCATGTTTTCATGGTTTATATGTGTTTTATTATATATCAGTCATGCATTTTTAATGCCAAACAGTATTATATTCTACATACATATACATATATATATTATATATATTATCTATCTGTTCATCAGGCAATGGATGCTTGAGTTTGAGTTATTTTGGTTATTGTAAATAAACTATGAGTACTCTGTTCATGTATAATTTTTTGTGCAGGCAGATTTTCTTTTTATTTTACTTAGGTATCTAGGAGTTAATTACTTGGTTTTGTAATCTTGGTGTCTTTGGCCAAAGGACTAAACTGCAGTTAATGTTAAAATGCAGGCATTTTAGATATGACTAGGTTAAAACTTTATTAAAGAAGTCAGTATCTTGATTTTAATATGAGAAATATGAATTCACAATGTTTGCATATGAATATGTTTTGAGATACTATAACTTAATGTATCTGGAGCTTTACCTAATGAGTAAGATTTTAAATAATATTTCAGCAATCATGTCCTATGTAATTAGAAGATTACTTTTTCCTCACCACTTTCAGAAAAGAGTTGTAAACGCATCCCTCTTTTTTTGTTTGTTTTTTGGTTTTTGTTCTACACTGGTGATGCTTAGGGTATGTGCTCAGAAATCACTCCTGGCTTGGGAGAACATATGGTGGATTGAACTGTGGTCTGTCCTAGGTCAATCGCATGCAAGGCAAATGCCCTACCACTGCGCCACCTGCTCCAGTCCTTCCATCCCTCTTTTTAATGATTACAAGAACTTGAAGAATCTTCCCAACAAAGTATTTAGTGGTGACAACTAGCAAGGTGACCAGATGAGTATAGAGCCCAACTAGTAATCACTAGAAGTTAATCACTAGTATTGCAAGTCTCTATCATTTTATGCCTTTGCCTACTCCTGCCTAGTCAATAGATAAGCCAAAGCATCCAATTTGTTAGATATTGGGCACTTACTAATTTTAGACAGAGCATATGGTAGCTCTTGTTCAAAAATGATTCGAAAAAGAAGACTGCAATGCGAGTATAAGTTCTGAGGCCCTTTAAGTTTCTGCTCAAAGTATCTTATACCTTCCCTTGAAATGTCACAATAAAAGACTTAGATTAGGAGAACCATCCTGAGTGTGGTGTATTATTGAAACCTGCAACCAATTTGAAACCAGAAATACTAGTTTATAAATAGAAGCAATGAACTCATTTCTAAAATGTGGAAAGATATTTTTGAATGCCAAAGCTAAATCTTTTCTTATTTTTTTTTCCTTTTCCTTGACCTCTACCCTAAAATTTTATCACTGAGCAAAAATTGTTTTTCTCTTCATGGCAGTTGCTAAGACTTTACAGAAAGGAAAATCTAGATTTTAATTTAGCTTGGCCTCAAGTAATGTATTAAATACACTTGGGATGCATATAATATGGATTTTAGTTTGTACAGCTTTTTTCGAGCTGCAATGTTTAAACAATACTGCTTTTAATTAAGAAATCTGGCTTTATTAAAAGCCAGATCTGTGACTTACAACCATTTCTGTATATCTGCTCTCAATCAAGAGAAAAATAGTTTAATTTCTGTAGCTGGGTTCATTTTGCATATGTTAAACGGATGTAACATGCACCCAGGGCATTGCTTCAGAGACACTTTTTTCCCATAAATATGTAAAGTTTGCTCTTAAGTACCAGATGTAAGTTAAGTGGCTCTTTAAAATAATAAACTATACATAGATTGGGGGGGGACTGTTTGACCTTTGAATTGCCTCCTTTTGGAGTTTCATTCAAAGATGCTCTAGGATGGAGAGACTGGAATCATTTCTAGAGAGACAAAATTGGACTGAGTCAGGTGTAGGAACAAGAGAGAGAAAGGAACAGAGCCAGAAGAGAAGGAACTATTTGCCCAGTATTACTCAGAAAGGTCTTTGATTAGATTTCAAAAACTACACAGAAGCAAAAAAGCTGCTAATTTTGCTGGTCAGGGTTCCTGCTTACTCTTCTGAAGACATTTCTAATCCAGAGGCTCATGTAGAGCCCAAGGTAGAGGGGAACTTCAGAGATGGCACTGGCTCACAGCCTGCGCCCTTTAAAACAGTTTTACCTGTCTGTCTTCTGAGAATATTTGAGGGGTCCACTGACACTGAGCTGCTCAGTTGGAACCCCCAAATATGTTGGAAAGAGATTAGATTGTCATTTCTTTTTCTTAATGCAAACTGGTATGAATTTTCAAATAAAACAGCAGAACAAAGGAAATAGTTTTTGAATTTAGTCAGTCTGAAGTTAGCCTTTGACCATTTGATACATTCCACAATAAAAAGGAAGTTGAAGGGGAAAAAAAATCCAACCCCCTTACCCCCCCCAAAGAATAAAAAAAAAAATTCAAGGAGGATACTGGTAATGTTTTCCACATTCGAATTTTAATACATGAAACAGGCTATAAAACTTCAGCCAGCTGCAGTAAATAAAGTAGCAGTGGGAGGTATACACCGGAAACTTCGGAGAGAGTGCACGGGTGGGAGTTTCTTTCCCAACTACACACCTTCATTTGTTGTTCATTTGGACCAGAATCCAGTCACAGTAACTAGAACCCCATCCTAGGGCTGGTTCTGTTTTGCACAATCTCTTTCTAATCCTTAATAGTGCATTCAGATTAAAGAATAGACACCTTGAATCATGACCTCATACCCTCTTGACTTCCATTCTCCCTGCGTTCCAAAAAGCAAAACAAAGTGGCTTGATAAGTTAAAATATGATAGAAGCATTTCTTTCTGCAGCAGCTTGAAATTGTGGTGTGGAAAACCATGGTTCTGCCTCAGCTATTATGTTATCTCATTTAATTGCTAACATATTGTACTTAGCTTTTGATTCATAAAATGTTTTTCTTGGAGTTCTGAAGTAAGTCTTTAGTGATTTACTAAGTACTTGTATAATGAAAGAGACTTTTTTATTCACAGCCTCATGGCTAATAACACTAGAATGAAAATAATGTATTTGTGGTCTTTTAGATAGATAATTACTCATTCGGCCACACTCTTTTTTCTTTTTCTTTTCTTTCTTTCTTTTTTTTTGCTCAAAAATATTCATCATCTTTCTGTTATCTTAGGACAGCTTATTGAACCTAATAGACTGACATTTAGCTGTTTAATATGCAGAATCTTTTCCAGCAAGACCACTCTGTATATACACTATTCCAGAATTTACCCATCACATTCTCAGTGAGCACCACATTTTTTTTTTTTTGGTTCTTTGGGTTACACTCAGCAGTACTCGGGGGTTACTCCTGGCTCTGTACTCAGAAATCGCTTCTGGCTGGTACTCCTGGGCCATGTGGAATGCAGGGAGTTGAACTGAGGTCCTTCATGGGTCAGCCGCATGCAAGGCAAACGCCCTACCATTATCAAATGAAAGACAGTAAACTTCTAATACCTAACCAAGTGCTATGCTTCATACACATCTTCCCAAGTAGTTTTCACAAGAAACCATGAAGGATGATCACGATGACCATTTAAAGTTTGGTTAAATAAATTGGGGGCCAGAGTGATAGTACAACAAGTAGGATGCTTCTCTTGCACACATCCAACCAAGGATTGATCTCAAAGATCCTCTGAGGTCCCCAAACACTGCCAGGGATAATTCTTGTGTACAGAACTAGGAGTTATTCCTGGGCATTGCTGGATGTGGCCCCTAAAAAACAAAAGTAATAACTAATAATGAGAACAATAATAATAATAATAAAGTTTGTTCAAGTGAACCCTGGGAAGTTTGAGTACGGTAGTATCAAGTCATAGAGCAGATTTAGACTCAGGCTCATTGACTCCAAATTCCATGTTCCTTTTTATTAGTCTGAAGGCTCCCAAAAGATCATATATAAGTACACCTTTTAAGAACTAATTTTAGATAGTAAAAGCTTGTGATTTTCAAATCTGAATAAATGTTGGTTGATGAAAGAAATTTCCAGGCATTTCATGGCCAACTTCCCAGAAAAACTCACTACCCCCAGACAGAGGTAAAGAATATATCCAGTGTTGGAGGTGCCACGCTAGGCTCAAAACTACATTGTCTAAGCACTTACTATTAAGTTAAGAAATCTGTACTAAGTGATGTAGAATTTGACCTTTCTCTTTTTCTATTTTTTTAATTCATTTATTGAATCACAATGAATTTCAAAGTTACTCATGGTTGTGTTTCAAGGGTACAGTGTTGAAGCACTACTCTCTTCACCAGAATCCATTTCTCTCTCCCAATGACCCTAATTTTCTTTCCTTTTCCTGACCTGCCTTTTTAGTCAGCACTTTCTTTTCCTTTACCTCCTTATAGAATCCAGCCCTCACCTACAGTGATCACTTCCCTCTATCACTGTCACAGTGGTACCTTCCCAGACCTAGCTCCCTTTCCCCCCTCTCCCAGTGGCAAACTTCCTATGAAGGGCCAGTTCTCCTGCCTTCATTTCTATTATCTGTGAGCACTAGTTCCTCAACTGTGTTTCTTTATGGTCTATTAATGAGTGAGATCAATCTGTGATATGACCTTTTGTCACAAGAAAGACTTCCTGAAGGAATGAATGTTTAATTATTGTTATTTTTCTTACCCTCCGCCAGTTTTCTACCCAAATCAAAGCAGGAATCTCTGTAGTCAAGGGAATAAGGAAATAGCAGAATCTAGAACCCAACCCAATTAGAAACCATCACTGACATTTCCTCTGTGCTTTAGGTATTTTCATGTTTCCCCTAGTACTAAATCATTAGATTGGGGGTGGGGGATGTTGGACCACACCCAGCGGCACTCATGGTTTACTCCTCACTCTGTGCTCAAAAATTACTCCTGGCAGACCCAACTACAACCATACTTGTAATCATGGTGTTTAAATAAAGATTTTATATACTTAAAAAAAACCACTCCTGGCAGGCCCAGAAAACCATATGGGATACCCAGGGATCAAACCCTAGTTCGTCTGAGGTGGGCTGTGTGCAAAGTAAATGCCATACCACTGTGTTATCGCTCCAGCCCCAAAATCATTAGATTTTTTGAATAGATTATTAAAATGTCAATTTTCCAAATACAGTTTTGCCATTCATCTAGATCCACAGATGAGACCTGAATTGGAATCTTTCAGATGACCTAATGAACAAAGCCCACCCCAGTCCTCAAGTGACTTTATATATTCCTGATTATTGTTAGTAGAATCAACAGTGACAGCGTCATTCAGCCATAATTTTCCAGTTAATATGTAATGTTGTCATCCCTAGGTCACATTTGGTTAAAATTCCTTTATTTCATGTTTTTTCATGTTTACCAAATGCCAAGATGTGTGCTATGCCATGGTTTCTGTTCTCAGAGGCTCACAATCCAGCAGAAAAGGACTTGTATTTAAAAACATATGTTATAATAGGACCCATAAAAGATCAGGAAAGCAGCCCTGTTACCTGGGAGGGAAGGAGCATGTTGTTGCTTGGTAAAGGAATAATGGTTCCCAGTGAATCAAGTTGCCCTGCTTGATTTGGGGGTGAAGGAGCCTTACTGAACTCACCTCCTTCCCTGTCCTCACAGGGATTCCTTAGAATAGTACTAGAAGCGTTGGGTGGCAGTGAGGCACACAGTTTAAAAACTGCAATTACAATTCAATCTTAGTTCATTCTCCCTTTATTTCATGATTTACTTTTACTTTAAGTTAACAAAACTATTCAGGAGACCAAGCAATAGTACAGCAAAAGGGCATTTGCCTTGCATGCAGCCGACCCAGATTTGGTCCCAGCACCCCAGTTTGGTCCCCTGTGCCCACCAGGTGTTATTCCTGAGCAAAAAAAAAAAAAAGGAAAAAGGAAAAAAACCCCACAGGAATAAGCCTGAGCACCAGCAAATGTGACCCCAAAACCAAAAAAAAGTTTTTCTTAAATAAAAGATAAAAGTATCAAAAGAATATTTATTAGCTAAAAGAAGCACTGTTTAATTTAAATTTAAATTAAACTAATGAGAACATATTACCATCTAGGCCCTCAGGCAATAGTTTTGTTTACATAGTTCTTGAGAGTTAGGACCATAGAAATTAAGATTTTAAAAATTATTCAGTCCATTAATAAAATAAGGATTTTACTGTTTAAGACTAAGGTCCAAAAAAAGGAGAAGTGACCAACCATGGATTGCTCTAGCATTAGAAACCAGGCACTGGGTTCACTCTCCAGCATCCCATGTGATTCCTTGAGCACCACCAGGAGTAATTCCTGAGTTCAGAGCTAAGAGTAACCCTTGAGTTTTGCTAGGTGTGGCAAGAAGGGTAAGGGAAAAGGAAAAGGAAGGGAAAGAGGAAAGAAGGGGAGAAGGGGATGGGAGAGGTGGGGAGGAAGGAGTAAATCACAGTGCACTTTTTTTTGTTTTGTTTTTGGTTTGGGTCACACCCAGCAGTGCTCAGGGGTTACTCCTGGCTCTATGCTCAGAAATCGCTCCTGGCAGGCTCAGGGGACCATATGGGATGCCGGAATTCGAACCACCGTCCTTCTGCATGCAAGGCAAACGCCTTACCTCCATGCTATCTCTCCGGGCCCCGCTGTACACTTTTTATACTTTATTGCAGTGCTGCTACAAACTTCCCTCTAATCTAATACCTTAGCAATTTTAAAACTAGCTGGTATTACAGACTGTGCTGTTACTCTGTTCTGTTAACTGATGAAATCTAAGAAAACTCCTTAGTTGCCCCTTGGCTCCCAGTGATGTTTCTATTTAACTTTGCCAACAATACTTGGCAAAAAAAGAAAAGGAGGTAACAAATATTGATGTGTTGTCTTGTAGTATCTATTGGTATATGATCATGAGAAGCGAGAGTCAGGGAGTTCTATTTCTGTGTGGATCTCTTCAACAAAATATGATCCTGGCTTCATCTTCATTTTTCCTTTTGGGTTTACACAGATTGATTTTTCACATACTCACTTCTAAGAAATTACTTCATATTAAGAACTCATCTCTATCTCAATCTTCCTATATAGTCTTCCTCTGTTAGGCTTCATCTTTTTTTTTTTTTTTTTTGGTTTTTCAGCCACACCTAGTGATGCTTGGGGGTTACTCCTGGCTATGCACTCAGAAATCGCTCCTGGTTTGGGGGACCATATGGGACACCAGTGGATCAAACCGTGGCCCATCCTATGCTAGTACATGCCACTGCTCCAGCCCCTCACTCCATCTTTCAAAAGAGCAAGTTCCAGATGACCAAAAACCCCTTCCTACCAACTATTAGAAAATTTAGTAAAAATAATTTTTTATTTAATTTTTCAGAAATTTCAGTTATCTGAAGACTGACATTTATATCTTTAACTTTTGACTACTAGGGCCCGGAGAGATAGCACAGCAGCGTTTGCCTTGCAAGCAGCCGATCCAGGACCAAAGGTGGTTGGTTCGAATCCCTGTGTCCCATATGGTCCCCCCGTGCCTGCCAGGAGCTATTTCTGAGCAGACAGCCAGGAGTAACCCCTGAGCACCTCCGGGTGTGACTCCAAAATTTTTTTTTGATCACTAGATGTTCTTCCTGACTTTTCAATTCTATCATCAAACCCATTCAGTACATTGTATCTGAATTCCAGGCTTCTTATCAAGATCCTATTAGCTATTTTTGAGTGGTTCATCATCCTGCTGACATGAAATTTCTGTCAGTTGCTGTTCACAAGCAGAAGTCTCATGATCATCCTTTATATGTAAGTGCCTTTCTAATTCCATACCATAGCATACAGTTTTCGACTATAGGTCCTCTATAGGTCTTCTTTCAGACTCTATAACTTTGGTACCATTAATGCTCACATCAAAGCCATGAAAAAAATTGTGACCAGGGTAGACTCCTGAGCCTCAATAATAGAGACATCCTATTTACAGTTCAGGTTTAATATTTCATCCAGTGATGTCCACCTAATTTTACTCCCTTGCTGGTCTCCTTTTCTCATATTTTCCATACTGTCATAGGACATCAGGCACGTAGCTTTCTCATGAACAAAGTTTGTCCAAGCTGGGTTTGAGAGGTCATTGCTTGGATTTCAGAGCTCTTTGAAACTGTCTTTTAAATAGCCTATTAATAGAATTTCACCCAAGATCTTAGTCATCGGCATCATCTTTCTGCTACAACTGTATTGTTTTTTTTCTCTAATTAAGATATTTGCCTAGCTGTTGTGCTATACCATCCCTCCTAATCTCCAGAACTTTATTTTTTCTCAAAAAATTAACAGCCATGACTGAAAGCTTTGATCTATATCAGTAGTAACATAATTTAAGGAAAGTTAACAAGGAATAAAATATTGAGATAAAAAAGTACTTGAAGATACTCTGTTTAAAAGTATTTCTAATTTAGAGCCAGGGAGATAGTACAGCAATTAGGAAACTTGTCTTGTACATGTAGCCCAGCCATACTCAACCCCTGGCACTCAATATTGTCTCCCAACTGCCACCAGGAGTGCTTCCAGAGTGCAGAGCCAAGAATACGCCCTGTCACTACTGAATATGGCCCAAAACAAACAAAATATCCTAAACTAATATATAAAGAAATTTATATTTTAATATGTATACATTTAAGAACATCTCAGCTAAGCCATATATATATATATATGTCTGTAGCTTAATTAAGATATTCTTGGCAACTGACATAAGTGTAGGGAGTAGACCAAGGGTTATAAAATGTTCCCCACAATAAGATTACTACATTTTCATTTTCTCACCTAATGATTATATACATAATGGCTAATTATGTATTTATTTCTATGCTATGCTTGGATCATCTTACTTATAACCAGTGGGTTATTGCCCTTTTTGGTCAACCTCTCCCATATCTCCAGTCAGCCACCTTTCTACTCACTTTCTTCTTGGAAGACAACTTTTGTTCACAAACAAGTGAGAATATATATAGAATTTATCCTGTTCTGTCTGACTTATAGATACTCCCTTAATTATGGATTCATTTTAACAGGTTCATTTTTATTTTTATTTTCCATTGATTTTACCAAAACTCCACAAGTTTTTCAAGCAGCCATAGCAGGCATATTATTAGCCATCTCTGAAACAAATGTTAGGTCTAGATGTGTGTCTGGTTGCCAAATTAGATATATCCTCTTCTTTATCTCCAGTACATATTTTAATCAAACTCAGACCTTGTAGCCTAGATCAGAATTACTCTATATTGTACTCACTAACCCAAAGAACTCTCGCCTGCTTCCGAGATTAACTGCCTAGTTTTCTTATTTTCCCAAAAATACCCGTTTAGCACCAGCATGTGATGAACTTAAATACATTCAAAGCATTGTCTTTCCAATTTCTAAATTTAAAAATAGATTTAAAGCAGAATCTATTAACTACTGAATATTTTTACTTTGCTTTCTTCTTGAATAAAGAGGAAAAAAAGCAGAGACCATCTATTTTTTTGTTGTTGTTTTGTTTATTCTGGGGTTACACCTGGTGGGTAACTCAAAGTCCTATTCCGATTTTTCTTTTTTTGTTTGTTTGTTTTGGAGCCATACCTGCAGTGCTCGAAGGTTACTCCTGGCTCTGCAGTCAGGAATTTCTCCTGGCCATGCTTGGGAGACCATATAGTTTGTCAGAGATCAACCCTCGTGGGCCGCATGCAAGGCAAATGTCCTCCCTAGTGTACTGTCATTCAAAACCTCATGTCACTCATGTTGCTCAGGGCACAGCTCAGGGAATCATACAGTGCCAGGGATCAAATCCAGGCCTCTTTCCATCTCCCCAGTCCAGATCAACATTTTTAATAACAGAGATAACAATGTGTCTTATTGAATACTTACTGAGAACAAAGATGCAAACTGCCCATAATTTAGAAAAGGTGCAATCCTTCCATTTAAAAGTGCCAATCTTTTTTTCTCAAGTAATCGGGTTTTTTGGGAGGGAGAAACCACAAAACACATACATTGCAGAATAATCAGGGGTCCTCAAACTTTTTAAACAGGGGGCCAGTTCACTGTCCCTCAGACCATTGGAGGGTCTAACTATAGTAAAAACAAAACTTATGAATGAATTCTTATGCACACTGCATATATCTTATTTTGCAATGAAGAAACAAAACATACAAATACAATATGTGGCCCACAGGCCATAGTTTGAGGACCACTGTATGCAGATAATAGAAATGCCCAGGTGTTCACTATTCATTTTCTATGTAGGGGAGGGTAGACTTAAACATGTATAAGAATCTCTGCTTCAATAACTTGAGAGTCTCTGTTTCTACAACTCTTGTGGTAAAGTAAGTAAGTATGTGCCTCACTCTAATGTAAAGTAGAACTAGTAGTTCTAGTATGTGATCTACTCAGTTGATCACAAATGGATAAACCTTTGTCCAGCTGTAGAAGATCACTAGGCAAAGCTTTCTATAGAAGGTGTTATTAGACTCTCATAGTCTGCATGGGATTTCAACAGTTAAGAGCAGATAGAATATAGGGGACTATGTGTCCCAATGGAAGGAAGGAAATTGCCTGATGATGTGGCCTTTGCAGTGTGCCAGCCAGGGCTGCATTGGGGTGAACAGCCCCTCCTCACACATCACAGCCTCGCCAACAATTGGCTCGAATATTTCATAGCAGAGTCCGCAGGAAGACTGAGTTTGCATGTATATTTTTTACATCCAAATTAAATTAACTCATGGAATTTTCCACCCTTAGGAATTAAAGTAGCAGCTCATGAAGTAATTCAGTTATGTCATTCATACCAAAACAGAAAATACTGGAGCAACTTGGCTCTGTTTAAAAGCCAAGATTAGACTTTGGCCTTTTTTTAAATTTTATTTTGTTTTTCCAAAATCTGTGGCCATTGTGTTACTTGAACTTTTACTGTGACTATAAATTTTTAAATCAAAAGTACCTTCATTACTTCAAAAACAGAAGTATAAAATGGGTTGAAAATAACAAGAGGGTTTAAGCAAAGCAGCTTTAGGAACAAAAACTTAGAGAAAAAATAAGCTTCCACGTCAGATTTCTGAAATGTGAGGACTCTACCTAATTGGTTGACATTCACAGTTGTGTATAATTATAGCTTCTTCTAGACACATAAATCATCTTAGGGCTCTAAAGTTGAGTTGAACCCAAAGATCTGTCCACTATTAGCTAAGTAACATCTTTCGGGAACCATTGTCCCGATACAATAGCCACATTCATTTTAAAGCGGCTAATTGGACATATTGTCCCAAACCACAGTATTGAGTTTCCACATTTCAATTTCACATTTGCCTTCTCCCTGGCTTCTCCACACGGACGGGCCTCGTTTGGATCTGAAAGTGTGTGAAAGTTATTGGAGAATGGTAGTCTCTGGGTAATGTTTCTGTAAGCTGCCCAAAATTTTTCCCCTGTAGTCTGGATAGGAAACAGCTGGTTTTTGTTTAAAAAGCTGTTTTGCGCAATGTCTGAATCTCGAGGTGTAGAACTGAGGTCACCAGTAAAGCAGGTGCTCAGAAACAAGTGAGAAAGACTCTGGAGTCCACCAGCCAGTAATCTTCTGCTGGGCACTTCTAGCAGAAGAGTGGAAGGTTGCTCCTTTATTCGGGACATTAACAGATAGAAAGAAGTCATCACATTAGCAAAGCTATTAGAAGTGGAGTATTTTTGAATATGCAGCCCTTCCCCCAGTGAATAATTAGCTCAATATGAAATAAACTGAAATGGACATTTCCCTCAGGGGGGGCTCCAATACAAAGGTCTAGGACTTTAACTTCTTTAGATATTGTAAGTGCTTGAATTTCCTCTTTAAATATACCCACAGTAGAAGAACCACAATTTCAAATAAATAGTTCCATAAGCCAGTATGTCCTCTTGAGTTTATGGATGCAATCTAAGGAAAGGGAGAAAAGAAAGCTGAATTGGCAAGACTAGTACCAGAGCAGTTTGGAAGAAAGCAAAGCAAGAAACATGTGGAATCACTAAAGTCCAGTGCACGTCAGATATGCACCAGTCTGAAGATGAAAGGAAGCAGTCTCCTCCCCTGGGAGCTGGAGGTTATTAGCAGCTGTTTATCCAGTCGGGAATAGAGATTAACATTGTAATTTTTTTTTTTAAGAACTAGAAGAAAATTTGTTTGGGAAGTTGGCTCTTCATATCAAGTCATTCTGCATTGCCAAAAAAAACTTCCTTTCTCAGAATTCATGTACTCGAATTGAGCAATGTTAGGTTTCTCTGAGAAACTCTGGATCACCAACAAGCCTCTCTCTGTGCAGTAGAACAGAGAAGGATAAGAAGTCATGGCCAGTGACTGACTCTCTCTCTCTCTTTCTCTCTTTCTCTCTCTTTCCTTTCTCTCCTCTCTCTTTCTCTCTCTCTCTCTCATCTCTCTTCCTCTCTCTCTCTCTCTCCTCTCTCTCTCTCCATCTCTCTCTCTCCTCTCTCTCTCATCCCTCTCTCTCTCTCTTCTGCTTGATTGGAAATGGGACTTCTTACTCCACTCCTTACAGTCCCCATTGACCCCCACCCACCCAATCTGTGCCACTCCCAGGCACCACAAATGGGTTTTGCACATGCCTATTGCTTGTAAAGTGCATCTCATGACATTTGGGCGAAGTCACTTAGGACTCTGGAACTTTATTCTTCAGGGGGGGGGTGGGGGGGGGACTTGGATATTGGTATTTTTACCCTGATTTAATGCAACCCTTAATGTCATTTTTTTTTATTAAATCCTTTCTTTTGCTTTTGATCTTATTTATAGCAGAGCCACTGGTCATATGGAAACTATTATTGTATAGCTAGGGAGATGAAAGACTTCATTGCAGTTAAATAAGAGTGAATCATTTGGGCCAGTAATACACACATAACAGTGAGGTACCATTTGTGTCTAAAATGCGCCCAGATAGTTCACTTTGTAGAAAGCTGTGTGTGTATACAAAAAACTTTTAAATAAAAGTTAGGTGTTTTTTCATTGTGACTACTACATATTCTGGTCCAAAATATTTAGTAGTCACTGAGAAGACATGTTAATGTACTGTTCTGAAAGGCTGTTCTTTTACATATTATAATTATTTGTATAATATATAATTTATATATGTGTGGTAACTAATGCCACTTTTTGATATAGATAGACTTTGTAAAGTTGAATTATCATTTAATGCCACTTTAAAAGCTATTTAGATTACATAGATCAACATATCAAAGTTCGACCCATCATTCTTCAGTGCTGCCTGGATTTTTAACCTAAGGTTCATCCATACTTTAAAGCTCTATATTACCTCATATCACTTACATAAATCTCTTAAGAGATTGATCTTACTTTTTTATAGCTAATTCTATTAATCTGCCATTAAGATGTAGAAACCCTTAAAGTAGTACACATATCTATGTGGGCTTTTCTGCAAATGTTTAAATATAGTGCTTTACATATTGAAGATATGTTTAAAAGGCATTTGGTGAATTAAACTAAGTGTTTATCATGTATTGGAAGCATCCTAAATATTTGATAACAGAAAGATATTACAGGCTTCAGAATGTTCTCAGAGCTACACACCCTTTGTGTAATCTTTTACTCTTTATAACGTACCTAATTGCACATTTTAATATTACAATCCTCTATTCCCATTTCTTGCCTTTTGACTTAGATGCTTGTCGGATTTGAATATACCACTCTGAATAGCAACAAAGTAAAACCACAGATGTATATATGCCCTAATCTATTTAATAGTATTTTTGATTGTGTAGTGGAAGGGTAGTGAGTGCCCTTAAAATCAACAGTCGGGAGAACCTGTCCAAAGACCATAAGATAAAGTGAGTTTTGGAGATCACCACGTCCAGGAGAGGTCTCACTAAGAGGATCTGTGAGATCACTCAGAAAAGTAGCTGGTGAGTCATTCAGAGGAAATCAATCCTGGCCAATGAATAGCTTTATTCCAACCTTGCTAAAATGGGAGAGAGAAATTGATGAGAGGTCATGAATAAGTGATTGATTATGGAGATTCAAGAATTTTTAAAAGAGGAGGGGCTTAAATGGCCCTTAGGTTGCCAGGTGAAGGACGTAGAAATAAAAGATATTGGTATTAGACTTGACTCATAAAGCTATGGACAAGCTATGCTGGTGCATAGGACCAAATGACGGCAGAGTATAGCTTGTAAATGGGGAATATATGGAGTCTTAGAAAAAAAATATCATTTTAAGCAAGTTTGTTTATGTTCCCATTTTCTTTTGAAATAGTTTTTATAAGCTTTTTTTTACTTGGGGTCAGGAGATATGGCACAGAAGTTAAGGCTTTTGTCTTGCACACTGCTGGCTCTAGTTCAGTACCTAGCACGTTTTTATGAGCCCCTGAGACCATCAGAAGTGATCCTTGAGCACAGAACTAGGAGTAAACCCTGAGCCCAGCTGGGTGTGGCCAAAAAAGAAAAAAGCAATCAAATCCGAAATATCTTCAAATTGGATATTAATAAAAGCATTTTCAAGGCTAGTTTGCTAAGGATAAATCTCTAGTGTTGGACCTCGCGGGAGCTCCGCCGTACTTAAGGTAGAAGTTATTCCCATCATTGTTTTCTCACTGGGTACACTTGCACTTTAGGGATCCCAAATCCCATCTATACACTGTATTCCTTTGTCTTCTTTTTCTTCTTTTTTTTTTTCTTCTTTTTCATCCTAAACCAAAGAAACAACTTCCAACTAATTGCAAGATTTCACCATAAACTCTGTACTAGTTGGGCTTCGTCTACTAGATTTACTAGATTTCCTGCAACTCCATCTGCTTCCTTGAGCAGAGAAGGGATGAAATAAATTCCATTAACCACCCAGTAAGGTCCTGTTAGTTGCACCGAGTCAAGTCATGGTTTTGAACATAGGAAAATTAAGTAGAGGGCTGAGGATCAGTAGCGGAGATAACAGAGGAGAGAAATGAAAAGCATTCTTAATAGATGGAACTTACAAGTTTAGGGAGAGAAAAGATGAACTGAAATCAGATATTTGCATCTTTCATCCTAGATCACAGAATCATTCATTTAACCATTTTGGTACACATCATGGGAGTTTCACATTAGCTGATCACATGGCAAGTCAGCACTGTCATGGTCAGGATCATTTAGATCATATTTAATTCTTCTTGAAAATCACTCTTATAATTTGGAGAATAAGCATTAGCGAACTTGCCAAGAACTTTCCAGTAAAGAATTACCTTAAATTCCAGGCAAAGTACAACTAAAACTGAAAGATTTTTGTCAAAGACACAGTTATATTCAAGACAGCTTTAAGTCTTCTAGTAAGAATTTAAAAGTCAAAAATCTAAGCAAAAGTATTTTACCCAGACTTGACTTTAGTGAAAAAGTCCTTTAAATGTTCAATAAAATGAATTTTAAGGTAAAAGTGATAAATAGGGAAATGATATTTATATCACTTAAAAAATGGCCCAGTTGTTTTATCTTTGTCAGACTAAAGGAGTTGATTATTCAAGGTAGATCTTGTTTTCTAAGAATTTCAGTGTCTTGAGTATTGTTTCTCATTATCCCTCTAGAACAATCATCCTATAAACTTCCAGGTTTCCATCTGTGAGACAATCAAAAGAAATCATATGTCCTCTTTCTACCTCTTTAAAAGATGCACTTTTGGACTAAACAATATTTTGCACATTTGAGAAATTAAGTTTGCTTTCCTCTAATATGACAGAGATCTGGCAAGATAATTAAAACTGAAATCTGCACTCTGCAACTGTCATGTATAATTGATATTTCATGGGGAGATTACAGTTCAGACACCAAAACTGTTTTCTGTGTCAATGGGTGTCTAATTACAGTAAAAAGCCCATCAACTTTTTCTCTTGTGTTGATGGCAAAAAACAAGAAAGAAGAAAAAATAAAAGTTTCCGGTAGTTTTTTTCTTTGTTACATTTTCTTGTAATTTTTTCTAAGAAAACGCCATGTCAAAAGAAAATTTATGAAGCAGATGCCATGAATAATAGAATTTTTATCTTGACATACCAAAATGCCCTTAATGGCCTATTTAGTTTTGTATTACTACTGCTTAGTCTGGAAATTGATGACGTTTCCTAAAGTTCTCGTTCTTCACTCTCTTAGAAGAATTATGTTAAGAGAGAGGAAACTAAGGTCTGAAAGCCTGTTTTGAAGCTGTTATCTCTAGAGATAACATTAACAAGGATTGAATAACTGCCAAATGAAATTTAATACATTTTCCCATCCATGAAATAGGCCTCTTAAATACAACAGAATAATTACTTTCACAATACTCCCTTGAAACAAAGAGAGCCAAAACACTGAATGTCTTTTTGTTTGTGATGTTTGTTGTTCAAGCTTGAGGATCAAGAGAAGGATGTTTATCAGGATGCTCCGTGCACCACCACATAAAAACAGCCTTACCAATAGCACCTAATTTTGAGTGGCACATCTTTGAATCTGTTTATGTTGCCTGAATGTAGCAAGCATTCAATTTTGTCATTTATTTGGTCCTTTTAGCGTTGGTTTGTATTGAGGAAGATGGCATTTTCCCCATGTTATTTCCACACCTATGTGGATATGTGTGGATGCACATATATACATGCATTACTCACTTAACCATTTTCAGCCTTCTTTGTGAAATGAAAACTGATGTGACTAATTTCCAAGTAGCTATAAACTCTAAAAGTCTATATATTTTGTACCTCAAATGTACTTGTAATATAGCAATATTCCCCCAGTAATTTAAAATTAGAAGGTGTTCAATATGATTTAGAAAGGATAATGTACCTTTAGAGGTATTTAAGTAATCCATCATGAACTTGCACAGTAGAATTACATAACTGTATGTACAATTAAACTTAGGTGTTCGCATCTAAGTGTCATGATTTATTAAGTCTAAAGAAAAGGACAGGCCTTGGCATCCATTTTTGGATCATATAATCTTGAATTCTCCCTCTGCTTTAGTGCTTCACTGGACTAGAAAGGTGACATCAAATCCCAGAGTTCCAGTCCTAGTTTGGCCATCACATGCTCTTGCATTCTGAATTCAGAAAAACCACCTTAAAGGATGAGTTGTTAAAGAATGCACCAAGTGAGTGATGGCAATAAAGAGGCCAGATTGTGGTCCTGAGGGATCAAGGCAGAGGAGGTAGAAAAACTGGAATAACCCATGAGCAACAGAGTAGCAGGTCCTAAGTACAGAAACCTGTCTGATAAATCTCTTAATTTAAGAAAGCTCAAAAAAAAAAATCTCTGGTTTCAACTAGGAAAATTGTCACTCAGACTTACAGTGTACAAAAACCTGTCAAGGGTCATCATTTGCTCCAGGAGGGCAGGGACCACTTCTAAGCATTTGGTTCTAGAGCCTTGTACTATGACAAGCATGGCCATCAGATTAGTAAATATTTATTAAAGGAATGAATGTACTGATTTATGAGTCAGTTCACAATTACTGAATATTTTTTAGATTTCAACTCCAGCACTTGGATTTTGCATAAACACATCTAAAACTATACTAGCTTTAACTTAGAATACGATCCTTGGCATTGATGATGATTATGATTCTTGAGGCAGTAGATAGTGCCAGGATCTGAGTTCAAACTCCAGTGTGAGTCCTGACACTACTTGTCTACTACTCTAGTAGTGCTCACAAAGCACAAACCATTCTGCATTCTCAGACATGCACATTGAACCACCTTGCTCTGTTGTTGTGTACCCTAAAACTATTTTATATACTATTACATAATGTTTGGATGAAAAGGTTCTCAAAATTGGGTTTTAATGACGTTTAGATTTACTAAAAAATAGTGTCTTAGAATCAATTACAGATTGAAAGAATTTACTTTTTTTACTTTATTTTTATAATTATTAATTAAAATGTGTACTACTTACTTTTTGTATCAAACTAGTAGTTTCTGCTCCCCCTCCTGTGTTTCTTTGCTCACCTTTAATGTGACCAAAGCAGTGTTTCTAGGACTGGAGAGATAGACAGTGCAGCAGGTAGGGCACTTGCTTTGCACCAGGATGATTTGGATTCAGTCCCAGGCATCCCATATGAGTTTATTCCTGAATAAAGAGCCAGGAGTAAGCCCTGAGTACCACTGGCTGTGGCTCTGAAAACAAAACCAATTCAAAAGAAAGTTGCCTTTCAGGAAAATGAAAAAAGAAGTAAATAGAGTCAAGACATGCTTTCTGTGACTACAGAAACCAGCAAAGCAAAGAGAATTCATCAGATTGGAATAATGTTCTACCAGCAGTTAATGGGATTGAGTCTAGAGAATTAGGATGATTGCTCCATGGATCATCCAGTCTACCAGAGATTGTTGATCTGACCTAAATATATATGGTTTATATAAGAAGCCTTAAAATACTATGTTTAATTTTGTTCCCCAGCTTCCCATATAGAAAAAAATTGATATATTGTTTTTAGTAGTGTATTGATGATAGAAAATAAAGTTAAATGATATATGTGCCTAAATTTTTTTAAAAATACATAATTGAAACACTACCCTTAACCACATTTATATTATTGTAGAATCTATAGTTACTGTGTGGGAGAAGTCTGGGATATATTCTCTATGATTCTAATGTCATTTTTTTCCATTTTGAATTTGAGTAACCCACTCTTGGTTATAATCTGAGGTATTGACTGTCACTAATGCATTTTTTTTCCTTTGATAATCCTTTCTTAGAAGTTGAGGCAAAGAATGTTTAATGAGATTTGAAATGAAAATCAAAATACCAGCCTTAAATTACATGATCTATGCCTATAAGAGAAGGCTTGAAAATTTTAATAGATGATTCCAGAATAGAAGCTTACATCTCCACTATCCTCAAATCTGGTTTAAAATTAATGTCAGTGATTCTAATAGAACCATCCTTTGTGGATATTCAGGAAAAGAAATCCATTGGGAATACCAATAAGTATCAGTTATCACTTGGGTGATTATTTTGGTTAATATTGATTGACAGACTTAAAGATCTACCATTTGATGGAGGCCTATAAAATTCATCTTTCAAAGTTGAGATCTTAGGTTGAAAGGATAATCATTGATTCAGTCAGTCTTCTAAATGCTCAGATATGAAAAATGGCAAATCAAAACCTGAGTAGAAAATAACTATCATTCTTTTGTTCAGAAGGAAAATTTAAGAAGATGCAAGGAGTGAGCACAAAAACACTTCCAGAAATTGGGTGGTCATTGTTTAGCCTTAGAACAGGCTTCTGTTACGCAAAAGACAGACAGGGCATGACAGTGGCATTAGATATGTGAAGAGAGCTTTCTCTTATTCCATGGAACTCCAGAAGTTGAAACTAGAGCTAGGAGGAGGGATCTGCAAGAAGGCATTTGTATATATGGTAAAAGGGAGAGGGCTGCTCTGAGAGATAATCGAGATTTCAGTCTACATGTGTTCTCACGTGCAAGCAGAATAACCACCATTCAAAGGGTTCTGGAAAGGGACACACACAGGTGGCAGATAGCACTGGACTCCTCAGATGTCTCAGCTACGAGACTTATTCATATTCCCTCAGGCTCACAAGTCTTTAAATTCTTTGCTGTTCTTGCTCTGTTTAGAATTGGAACAATTAGTATGATTTATATGATCCTTCCCTGAATTATTTTCTCCTGTATTGCTCTGGAGTATATAAAGGTGTTGCTTTATTCCCGTCTGCCTTTTGAGAGCTTGTGCTTCATCTGGTTCTATGAGTTTTATTGTTGTCAGTGCAGATTACTATTGCTCTATTCTTTAGAAATAACTCAGGTTTTTGGTAGCAAAAAGCGTGAAGGGACTACTTTGTGGGCTTGCATTTTTTGTTAGAAAAATTCAAGGTTTTGATTCATGGCAGTGTGAATTCACATAAATATTTTTAGTGTTAAATTCGTTGTCCTGCATAAATGTTCACCTAACAATAGGCTAAGGAAAAAACTACTTGGGAAAGAAAATTAAAATGTAAGCTGCTCGGATAACTCTTGGTTTGCAAATGCTTAATGGTTTTGCTTTAAGGCATATGCTGTAAAGTCAGCAATTTTTGTCTCAGTGCCACAAGTTCGGCATCTCAGGACCCCAGAGTAGGTAGTAGTATTTAATAAAAAGCTCAGCAGTATTTTTTTTTAGACCAAGTCATCATGCTGTACTCTATAGTTTTATTCTTGGGAGCATAAAGAGTGTTTACAATATGGTGTCTTTCTAGGATCAGAGTAGTGAGGGGGAAAAATGGAAAAATGTCCAAACATCTTTGCAAGGCAATGATGGCATTACTGGTGTGTTTAATAAAACCTTTATTGGGACATTTTCCGGTGTGGTGGCATTGGCAGAACCAGTCCCCCTTTGGATTTGGAACTCAGCAGCTGATGAAATACAGTAAACATTAATTTGGACCAGGCTGCCAGTTTTGGAAAGCCAGGTGACATTTTATTATATTTGTACCAAGCAGGGCCTATGTCCCATACTGCTGTAGCTTCCGCTGTCAGAGGCTTAGCTGGCATTATGGAAAAAAAAAATGGCAGGCCTGAGAATCTTATCCCCTGAAATGAAAGTCGAATGCCAAATTGAAATTCCTGTAGGATTTCCGATAGCAATGGGGGAATTGAGAAGCCCACAATTAAGCATATGGGCATTAAGATAATTGTCAGATCTGTTGGCGGACATGATAGAAGACAGATGGGTACGAATCAGTGCGCTCCACTGCAGCACCCTGGGAGACAATTTGACGTTTTACCTGCCTGAGCTCCTCTGCCATATTTGTCACTGAATGTACAGCACGGCATCTTACTGAGTGTTAAGTGTTTTTTGCAGGGCATTATAGGTGCATATGCGGTCCTTCAGCGCCCTCTAGTGAAACGCTTTTGGGACTCTTGATTTTCCAAGGCCAACCAGCTTTCATCAGGTCCTGTTGCCCTTGGAAATAAAGGTGACGGTCGTCCATTTTGCACTACACTCACGGTTGCTGTCATCCTGACAGGTTGGAGCCCATCGTGAAGATGGCGTAGCTCTCAGAGGCAGCCATTCTCTTGTGCCAAACCAGGTTCCAGTTCCACAACTTCCTGTCCAGTCTGCAACTTCCCCTGATCTGAACCCACCCCAGGACCCCTACCGAGGTAGGTCTGCCCTGAGAAGGGCACTTCTGACCTAACATGCTAATAGACCCAGTGTTCATCCCAAGCTTAGCTGGCACTGAAACCTGAGGAAGCACTGACAGAAAACCAAGATCAAATTGGGTACAAAAATGGTTAGTAAATGGGAAAGTATTTAGAATAGAGCTGGCTAATTGTGTTTTTTCACTAACTGTTTTCCTCAAGCATCCTCTGAAATCCTGGTCCTATTTCAGCAGGGAATGAGACAACAGATTGATGAGAGGAAATTTTATTTTAGCTATTTTCACATTTTACTCATTCAGGTCCCCTAATATGGTTAGTTGTAGCCTGAAAATGACATTTCCAAATGAATAGGAAGGAAATTGGTTTTGTTGGTTAAGGCTGAAGGAAATGTAGGTGCGTTTATAAATGGAGCTGGGGGGATGTTGTTCAGTGGAGCCATTATACCCTTTAGGGTTCCTACTAGCTCTGATGACATTGGCTTCATCACCCCCAGAAGTTAAATTGCCAGGACAGGACTTGTGTCCTTGATCTCTGTGTGACTTGCTGACCAAATGGCCTAATGATACTGAAATGAGCTTCTGTTCATTCTCCACTCAGTGATCACACTACCTCAAGAATAACCTTATTTCTCCTGTTTGACTTTGTGCAGCTCTGAGTACTAATTATATACATAATCATAAAATTATGATTTTGCCAAATCATCATAATTTAGCAGACCCTTCCTTTAAAGAACCCGTGTATTCTGTTTTCCTTTTTTGTCCTAAGTCAACATTGCTTAAATGTTAATGTGCCTAAACATGGGCTCCTCGAGGATCTTGCTAAAATGCAGATTGATTCTAGTTCAGTAAGATGGAGTTCTGTCATTTTAAGTGAGCTCCCAGCTGATAAGGATGTTTCTTGGTCAACAAACCAAATTTTCAGTGACACGGTGCTAGGTTACACAGTAACAAATTGGATATACCCAAGGAACAGGCTTCTTGTAACTTAGAAATAAGTTGTTCCGTTATGGCTAAACTTCAAAATATATTGTGATTTTTGAAAGTTGAGCAGTGAGTGGAGATGGAAATTCTGCTGTGAGCAGCTAACTGCTTTCCATATATGCCATTTTTAAATTCTGATTACTCCAGGAGGAAAAGAGAAGCCTAATTTCAGAATATCATTAGAGGTATCTATTGAAGTCTTGACTGCAGATATTTAGCGTACTCCCTGGGAATTATATTTTAAGGACATTTTTCTATTAAATCGTTGCATATGGAAGAAACTCAATATAATAGCAGATATTTACTTGGGTTCTTAATCAGAACATTGAGGTGTGTGAATTTCATGATTATGATTTTCATTGCAATTAAGTTGATGTTTTGTAGACAGTGAAATTACCATCTACTCCAAAAGATTGCAAAATAGAATTTAACCTCAGAGCCAATGCAGGGAGAACTTGTTTCTGCAGGTGCAATTTTGAAACTTCACCAGATAGAACAAAAAAAAATAAATAAATAAAGTACCAGAAGGCTCGCAGTTCAGCAGTCTGAACTGTATAGCTGGCACCTCGACAGTCTGTGATGTACATGTTTGTGCTTCGAGTCTTTGGTGGAAGTGTCTGTCACTTGGTTCCTTTTTTTTCTATAGGCATGCCACCAGGATTACAGGGCCAGAGTGTCTCCTCCGGCAGCTCTGAGATCAAATCCGATGACGAAGGGGATGAAAACCTCCAAGACACGAAGTCTTCTGAGGACAAGAAATTAGATGACGACAAGAAGGATATCAAATCAATTACTAGGTCAAGATCTAGGTAACAGTATATAATACTGTCGCTTCATTTAATTCCTTTATTGGACTTTGATGAAGTGCACAGAACAGGAAGAAACTATTCTGTTTTTTCCTGGCAGGTAAACCCACATTGGGAAAAAAACAAAAAAACAAAAAAACTAAAGGCCTACTCTGGAGGTACTGAAAGTATCGTTTAAGATACCTGTACTCTAGTGAAGCCTAAATGGTCTTTACATTTATGAATTTGGACTCCAGGCGAATTATTGATGATAAACAATTTGCAATTGATTCAAGTGCAAACAATTGGGTTTTTTTAAAACTGTTCTTACTCTACAAATTTGATCCAAAAATGTTCTTTCTAAAGTATGTCTAAAAAATATCTTAGCCATGTTGAAAACTTAATTGACTATATGGAGTTGTATTGTTTCCTTACCTCAAAAATGAGAGAACGCCTGTTCACTGGTTTTATCCTAATCTTATCTATCAGTACATATATATTAGAGCTAAATCTAAATTGCTGTTTTCTTACTCCTTTGGAATACTTACATTTTCAGAGAAAACAACTATAGGAAAATAGCTTCTGGCTGGTTTTCTCAAATATCTGATATCTCTAAAATTGAATCACTTTCCTTGAACTTTTTGGTTGGTTTGGTGGTTTTGCAGGTGGTTATTCCCACTGTGCTCAGGACTTGCTCCTGCTCTGTGCTCAGGTATCAGGGCCCTGGGGACCATGTGGAGTGCCAGAAATGGAACCTGGGTCAGTTGCTTACAAGGCAGATATCTGCTGTACTATCACTCCAGCCATTGTTTCCTTGAATTTTTACTCTATTTGATAATGAGCTGCTTTTTGAATACCACAATACATGCATTCTTTGCTGTAGTTGCCTTATGTTGTTTTTATTTTCCAATTAAGTACTAAGATTACACCTCCTTTTAAAGACTCTTCTTCACAAGGATAGCTCTTGTGTCCTTTATGAATCAACATGATGCCTTTTCACATTGCTTCAGTAATTACTGAGCTTCATTGTATTACATGTCCTGTCACAAGTTCCAGAGAAGCTAAAGGCTTCTAGCTCACACCTTTCCACTATCGCTGCAGAGTTTCCTGACTCTTGGCCACAGTGGTAAGAAATCACAAGGAGGGGCTTTCAGTTCTTGGTTATTTAACTCCTAGCTGTAACCTACACATATTAATAGATTCTTTAAAGTTTCAGTACAACATTTTTAACTTGTTCTTAGGAACCTTTTTATTTCAAAAGGTTACTTTTATGACATTTACTAACTTATGCCTCTAACAAGGTGTTATGAGATAGTGCTTTTCATAGGCTGTTTTATTTTCTTAACACAATGATCTACACATGAATGACCAGTTTTGATTAGTTATTAAGCTGAATAACTTGGATAAGCAAGGGCATACTTTCAGGTTTGTGAAGGAACGGCACTTGTTTGGTGTATTGAAATATCAACCAGTTGTTTAATTTCAAGATGACTTGAAATGTAACTCAGTTCTCTTTTCTCCTTATTACCTCCTATTTTGTGTAGGAAAATTGTGTTATGGAATATGAATAACCTTGATTCCCATGGCTTCGGCAAAGGTCACAGCTGAGGGGAGAGAAGGGTTGCCAGAGAAAGGGCTAGAGGATGTTAACGTTTTCCCATCATTTTAATTCAATTGCCTGTTGCCCAGCACACATTTAGGGCAGGCAGTCTCATCTGAAATAAAGTTGAACCCCTGGCCAGAGCAGTCAAGTTTTACAGCATCTTTCTTTGCTGTCTTTCTCCTTTTTCCCCTTACAAATGTTCTTAGTTTACACATAGCATCTTTCTGTGGAACATGTGCTGCAATCCAAGAATGCTACTATTTTTTTATTGATTATGATTTCTCAACTATAGTTGATCCTTACTGAAATCTGGAAGCTACCCAGAGATTTTTCTCAAAAACTGAAAGGTTCAAAACCAGAATTTGTAGCCATTGAGAACCAGGGTCAAAAGTCATTTAGAGTGTAGTGGACTGGCTAGATAACTTCCTACATGCTGGGAAATGACATCTTCAGTTCTATATTGTGACTAACATCTTTATTCCCTGAACATTTTAGATTTTTATAAAGTTTAATCAGAGGCTAACCTTTATGACCTTTTAGATCAGTGTTTGAATCTCCAAATTAATCTTCCTACAGATTGTCATTTCCATTTGTTTCTTTGTATGTGTGGTGGGGAGCACAACCAGCACTCAGGGGTTACTTCTGGCTCTTTGTTCAGAAGTCACTCCTGGCAGACTCGGGACCATAAGGGATGCTAGGGAATCCAAGTCAACCCTGTGCAAGGCAAATGCCCAACCTGCTGTGCTTTTGCTCTGGCCCCTCCATGTTATTTTGGGCACATCCAACAGCACTCAGGACTTACTCAGGGCTTTGCATCAAGGAACACTCCTAGTAGGCTCCTAGGACTGTCAGGGGTTCTGGAGATAAAACCCTGGTTGGCCACATGCAAGGCCAATGCTGTCCTATCACTCCAGTCCATGCATATTGTTTCTTACAAAGGAAAGCAATTTTCAGGTGTCATTAAGATGCAGGTTTGTACAACACAGCTTCAATATAATAGTTGAATTGCAGAATCCCCACTCAACATCCGTGCTGTGCTCTGCACATAGTACTGCCCCCAAGAAGCTGCTGCTTTGCCTCTCCCCACAGTAAGCATTGTCCATAATACCCTAGACCTCTGCTCCGTGTGTTGGGACAGGAGATGGTGACCATCTCAGGAGACAGCGACGACTGTCTGGTATGGACAGTTCCAGCCAGGTAAAGCCACTCTCCGTGCGCAACAGATGTCAGTTCTGCCCACGATAGTCTTGTGCGTTGGAAAAATTGAATGTGAATGTGAGCAGCAACCACAGAAGTGATGTCTGTAAACCCCGTCTTGCCCCGGCGCTGTCCGACCATGCCGCCTCCTCTTTGTCGTGCAGCAATAATGACGATGAGGACCTGACCCCAGAGCAGAAGGCCGAGCGGGAGAAGGAACGGAGAATGGCCAACAACGCGCGCGAGCGCCTGCGTGTGCGTGACATCAACGAGGCTTTCAAGGAACTGGGCCGCATGGTGCAGCTCCACCTCAAGAGCGACAAGCCCCAGACCAAGCTCCTGATCCTCCACCAGGCCGTGGCCGTCATCCTCAGCCTGGAGCAGCAAGTCCGAGGTGAGCCGTGGCCAACAGCAGAAGAGAGCTGTGTGGGTTTTAGCTCTGTCTGGAGCCTGGGCCCCATGGAGGTCTCTTGCTCCCTGTACCAAGTCCTGAGACGCTTGAGAGGAAGACGGGCTGCCTGGTATTTCCCAGGAGTCATGATGCTCTTGATGCTTGGGGCCAAAAAGATCCAGTTGTCCCCCACGGTCTGTGTCCTTGTGGTGGGGAGCGTCAGCATTAACACTGTTCTGTGCTCTGCTCTCCCACAGAAAGGAACCTGAACCCGAAAGCAGCGTGTCTGAAAAGAAGGGAGGAAGAAAAGGTGTCCTCAGAGCCCCCTCCGCTCTCCTTGGCTGGCCCGCACCCTGGAATGGGAGATGCCTCGAATCACATGGGACAGATGTGAAAAGGGCAAGTGCGGCCCCCTCCCTCATTATACCAACCTCCCAGTTCTGTTGCAGTGGAGGCCCTGGCCAGAAATTGCCCCTTTTAAGGCTTGCTCGCACACCCAAGTTCCCTTGAGAACCAGAATTTACAAAGAAAGTCTTCTTCCCTTATAAAAGAATTAATTTTCTTTTCTTTTCCCTTCTCAGGTCCAAGTTGCCACATTGCTTCATTAATACAAGAGACCACTTCCTTAACAGCTGTATTATCTTAAACCCACATAAACACTTCTCCTTAACCCCTTTTTTTGTAATATAAGACAAGTCTGAGTAGTTATGAATCGCAGACGCAAGAGGTTTCAGCATTCCCAATTATCAAAAAAACAGAAAAACAAACAAAAAAAAAAAAAGAAAAGAAAAGCAAGAAAAAGTGCAACTTGCGGGCGACTCTCTAACATATCATTCAGAACGTGCAGAGCGGTGTATGCGGGCTGACAGCGGCCCAGAGACTGAATGGCAATCTTTCCACACTGTGGAACAATGCATTTGTGCCTAAACTTCTTTTGGAAAAAAAAAATATAATTAATTTGTAAGTCTGAAAAAAAAATATTTAATTTAAAAAAAATTGTAAACTTGCAATAATGAAAAAAGTGTACTTCTGAAGAAAACTACATGAACGTTTTTGTTGGTATTCAAGTCAGCTAGTGTTTATATAATTACTGGATATTGAGCAAAAGGGAAGCGCAGCTGCCCTCGTAACAAAACCAGCAAACGTCCTGATGACAACAAAGTGATGACATTAGCCATTCCTTAGGGTAGGAGGAACAGATGGATCTTATAGACCTATGACAAATATATATATAAATATATATATAAATATATATTAAAAATTTAGTGACTATGGTAAGCTTTTGTTCATTTGTTTCAGACTTTTTTCTCCTGTAAAAAAATAGTACTGATTAACTTTTTTAAAAGAAAGATTTTACTGTAAATACGGAATTTTTTTTTTTGGGTCTTATTTCCGTCCCCTTTCCCCGGTTTGTTATTGTAACCTGTAGTGCCAACTCTGCTTCCGGAGGGTAGTGCAGGATGAAACGCTGACCCTGATGTTGCTTTTCATTCATAAATAAGTAGAAAGTTGTTTCTCCAGTCTTTTGGGAACACAGGACTTAAAAGTCACATCATGTGTAGATATTACAAGCAGCATTACCAAGACACGGCAAAAATGAATTTGTCTGAATTGTAATGTTGCGGCTTGTGACCCTATTCTGGGATTTTTCAGAGGTACAAGGTTAGAATGCTACAATGTTTACCACTGTGCCTTCCAATGTTTATATCATCGGAAACATAACATAATCAAAGTGGCTGTGATTTAACAAAAAAAAATAAATGATTAAAGTGTTGCCTACATGTGTAGCCGAAGTAGTGTGCAGTGAGGCGTTTCTGAATACATGGTCAGATTTTTGGAATAAAACAAAAACAAAAAAAAAATACAAAAAAAAGTCAAGTTCAAAAAAAAAACCATCAAATGAGAAAATTGCAAGTAGTGTGACAGAGCTGATTGATTTGGTTGCTTTCTTGGTTTGTTGTTTCGTTGTTTTGTTTTGTTTTGTTTTGTTTCGAAATGGGTTTACTAAAATGTAGATGACTTAACTGCCTCCTCCTTCGTCAGAAAAAAATAAAATGCCAATATTCAATCATCATGCAGCATTAAAACAAGCCTTATAAGTCCGAAAGCATTAAGTTGCACTTTCTGGAGGAGGGGCAGTGCAGTATTTCTCTGGCCAGTATGAATGAAGTTTATACTTAACATATTTGATAGAAGCATAGATCAAGCTATGGCACAGCAACTCATCAGATAGCTAGCTTTGACGTCGTCTGGGCACAATTGAACCAACTTCCATCGTGAATCTTTTTAATGATTGACTTTGGTATATAGTGCAGTAAACAAATCGTGCTCCTAGTTAAGTATTGTCAGCATCCTTTTGTCTCTAACTCGTTTCTGTTTTAACAGCCACACGATCTTGGCATGTATTAAGAGAAAAAAAAAATCCCTGTTCAAGTAGTTTTTTCCACCTATCAGCACTGAGTAAATGCCATAAATCCATCGAAATGGTCTAATGTTCCATCTGTTCTCCTGTTTTGCCAGTTATCTAGTACTGAAATACATTTGTAAATTTTATGCAACAAATGGCAAACGTATCATTATTTTGAAGTTGTGTATGTAAAAGTTATATTTTTACATGTAGACTCTTGTTATTATGTGTTTTAATACATTGTATGGGTTTTTGTTCTTTTTTTTTAAGCTGTGTGGTTTTTAAAAGTCTCATTTAAATGAAATAGTGAGCTACAAGAATCTGAATTCTATGTTCATTTCCGAAAATGTAAGAACAAATAAGATAGTTACCACGTGGTCATCTTTTACAAGCCCATAAACATTTTTGATTAGCTGTGTGCGTGCGTGTGTGTTGAAAACTGTAAATATGTTCAGTAGCGATAAAACTAAAATACTTTGATTTGTTGATAAGTTCCTAAAATGTGGAGGTGGATTAAAAACCTGAGGAGAATAGCAGACATCAAACTTCATGAAAAGTGATTTAGAGGCTTTCCTGTGAAATGTGTGAACAAAGAGGCCCCCAATCAGGGCATGGAAGAGAATACTGGATTCTCCCCTCCTCCTGAGTAACAGAAACCATATGGACTTGTCCCTCAGTATGTTCAAGATTTCCTTTTAGTGGTACATTCTGCACTCACTTTGTATAGTCTACCAAGGCGGGTATCCCTAGGAACAATATTATGTAGGAAGCAGGTCTACTCTGATCACATTCAGGATAAGTGTATAGAAGAAACGAAGGTGTTTACTCTTGAAAAGGGAACTCAAAACACTCCCTGTATCGATGTACATTTGAAGAAAGGCACTTTTGATACCTGTGTTATCACAAAGGTGCTTCAGAGAGCTGATTTAATGTTTTTTCAAACCTGTAAACAGAGCAAAAAATTAAAGTGTAGTTTGTCTGGTTATTTTTTTAATTTGGTGCTTTACTATTTTGTTCTCACTCAGAGTAAAAACTGCAATTTTATTGTTCACCAGCTTTGACGTATTCATTGCTCAGTAATGTGATACCTATTGTTGAATTCCCTTTGGAAAAAGAAAGCAAAGACCTTTCTAACGGCCACCAAAAGCTGCTTGCTACTTTTCACTCGGTGGAGAAACATGATCTGCACCTATCTGTATTAATTGGGTTGATTTTCCATTTAAGAAGAAAAAAAAAGAGGAAAATGAAAGGGAATGTGGCCTTTTTTTTTTTTTAAGTGTGTTCTCTTGTTGTTTTGTAATTCTCAAACCCAGGTAAGATATTGGTATCCTGTGCTGAATTTTTGAATAAAATTTAGCAGAAGGCAGTTAGGCTTAAAGTACTATCCAAAATTTTATAAGGGTTCATTACTATGCTGTGTATCTATGTTGATACAGGTGTATGATGATACGTATGATGATACGTAAACTGGGGGTCTGTTTCAGAAACTTAGACTGTATAAACAACTTGAAACTCTTGATCCACCTCCACATTCAAGTAATTTATGAATATATGCAGAATAGGGATCTGTTCATCTAGAAATTTTTACCATTTGTCTTCTGTGTAGCTGCGAGGAACACTAATGTTTATACAACTGTCAGTTCACCCGGTAACGCAACTGGTTCTGATTCAGTCTTCCAATTCCTTTTCTGTTTTCTGCTTTTATATTCCCGTTTTTAGGTTGTTGTTTCTGTTTTTGTTTTTGTTTTTGTTTTTTTTTACATTGTGATCTTTATTTTGGTGAGGGGTTGGGGGGTGGTAGGAAGATGAACCAAGACTCGGGGGTTAAGAGGATTTTCGTCTTGGATCCAACATACAGAATATGATCTGTGTCCAAAACTGAACTTGAGTCAGGAATGAAACAATTTCAGCATAAACAAGCACAAAAATTTAGTCTGCTGGCTGACTGGAAACAAATTTTTTTTTAAAAAGCCAAGATGGAACATGATGAATTCCAACACAATGGGGCACCCAGGCCTCTGGGCCTCTCTATTTTGCTTTGGTTTTGTTTGTTTTTCTTTCGACATGCTCTTTCTCATGGGACTTGAAGTGGACTCATTCTGTGCAGTGCTGGTTTTGCCATACTCATTTCAAGTATTATAGACATATGTAATGGTGAAAATATATGAACTGTGGCCTTTTTCATTCTTGTTACTTGTGATGCAATTAAGTGAAGATAAGAAAAAAAGCAGAGATTTACCATGTATCAGTGCCTGGCTTTTTGTTATAAAGCTTTGTTTGTCTAGTGCTCTTTTTGCTATAAAATAGACTGTAGTACACCCTAGTAGGAAAAAAAAAACTAAATTTAAAAATAAAAAATATATTTGGCTTATTTTTCGCAGGAGCAATCCTTTTATACCATGAATATTACACACACAAAAAAAATTGTCAGATTCTGAATATTTCTTCTTTGTAGATTTTTGGAATCATTATGAGTAAAAGTTTGTTACTTTATTTTACTATTTAAAAGATGTTATTTTACCATGTGTTATTGAGATGAAACTGTATGGTAGCTTTTTTTGTTTGTTTGTTTTTTTGTTTTGTTTTTTAGTTGTAGGTCGCAGCAGGAAATTTTTTTGCGACTGTACACATAGTTGCAGCATTAAAAACTTTAAAAAAATTGTTAAAAAAAGAAAAAAAAGGGAAAACATTTCAAAAAAAAAGATATAAACAGTTACACCTTGTTTTCAATGTGTGGCTGAGTGCCTCGATTTTTTCATGTTTTTGGTGTATTTCTGATTTGTAGAAGTGTCCAAACAGGTTGTGTGCTGGAGTTCCTTCAAGACGAAAACAAACCCAGCTTGGTCGAGGCCATTACCTGTTTCCCATCTGTAGTTATTCGATGAAGTCATGTACATGACCGTTCTGTAGCAATAAATGTGCCATTTTTATAAACTGTTTCTGACACTTGTTTCATTTCATTTTGCATTGTCCATATAGCTCTGATTCTCTTCTGTAAGTAAAACCGCATCTCTTATTTCATTTTCTAAGTGTTGGAGGTATTGACAGCTTAACAAACAAAACATAACAAAAAAAAATCACAAAAACAAATTGAAAAAGCAAAGCACATGATTGACCAAGGAAGAGATGCCCTTAATGAAAATGGAACGGGATGCATGCAAAACACAAAGAAACTGTCTAGAGAATTAACTAATTGAAGGAATATAATTAATGTGTGTGTGACACTGAAGCTATGCATTTGAAGAGCTCTGAACTGCACCAATATTTTCGGTTGTGCTGCAGCTTGCTAAGGCAAGTCAGCCTTAACCTTTTGGATCAATTGGTCGACTGTTTGCCAGAACCTTCTCAGCTAGATCTTTTCAGTCAAAAATCTAAGATGATTTATTTTGTATCACTTTGTTAAGAGTTGAATATTGTTACCCCCAATTAATATGACACTGTATTTATACTTTCTCAGACTCTCCCCTCTGCCCCCCACTTCTGGTTGGCTCTGTTGACTCTTGATCCAGATGTAAACAACCAGATGTGTTTTTTTCTAACTTGTACAAACTGACGTGTGTCACCTATTATGAGAGGAAAAAAATGTACAGATGAAAATTATTCAGTGTTATGTACTGTAAGTTAATATTTTTGTAGAATGGACATCTATCTACTTTGCAAAACTTGGAGGCTGTTTCAACATTGCATTGTAGAAATGTAAAGTAATGTATGCAATGGAAAGGAACGCCCGTGGTAGATGAGCACTTCATCACAGAATGTTCTAATAGAGTATGTGGTATTTGGGGATGTCTCCATATTGCTCTTGTATTCTTTCTAATGGGGTTTAGTGACTAGTTTCCTGGAAGGAAAATGTTATAATGCCATTTGGTTCACATGTGAAGTGCCCTCCATAGCCAAATGTTGGATTTTTTTTCTTTTCACTTGGATTGTTTGCAGATATTTAAATTTTATGAAATTTCCAAAGATTTTGGTTGATAACCCCTAATTTTTCCTTCTAAATGATTTGAGATGTTCCTATGTTCTTACTGTGTGTTTTAAATATATATAAAAAAGAGCCACAAGCATTTAGTCTTTTAGTTTTATATTTGATGCTATACCTACTTTTAAAAAGGGGGGCAATAAGCTTGGTCACCATTTAGGTATTTCTGACATAGTCTATTAACTTATAGGCTTTAAAAAAAATCACATTAAGCTTCAACTTTGGTTCATTTTTCAAAGGGATATTAAATTGCTTTGAGAAACTGCTCCAATTGCCAGAAGTTAAAAAGACCCCAACAATGTTAGAAGTAATGATAGGGGGAAAATCCAAAGAAGTTCTAGCAGAGAAACATTTTTAGTTGGTTAGCAGATCCATTTGTATAGGACACAAGGAAAATTTTCCTACAGGCCACCATTGTAGCCTCCTTTCCTCTAGTATGTCCTAAGACATTTCGTTGGTAAGCCACCCTGTGAACATAAAGACAGTAAAGAACAAGTGTGCTGCATATATTCAAATCACCTCAGGATAGCCATGGAAAATACACCTGGGATTCAACACTGGCAGCCAGAAGGCTTCCTGTTCAGGCTGCCATGCACCCACTTCAAACTTGTTTCTAGTCCAGAATTTCACTGGTCAGAGCACATAGTTTATAACAAAATAAATGCCTGGCTCCCATGGAAAGGAAGAGCTGGTATTACCTTGGTGTGTTCCAGAGAAAAATAATTTCCTTGGAGATGGTTTGATGAACAGAGTTGAAGTCAAAGTTCAAATCCTCAAGTCTTCAGGAACAAAACACAATGCCACCCACAGCTGATAGAAAACACCAGCTATTGACAACACACTGATGTGCTTCTTTACCACCCAAGAAAAATGTGGCGTGTAGAGGGGTAAAACAGTCACAACAGTCAGCACAAAGCTAAGTAGACATTCAGATTAGTGGATTTACATTTCAATACAGAAAGTCTCATTGTTTAGGCATTTTACTCTGAAGGGAATATATTCAAAGCGCTAACATTTTTATTTGTTTTAGTTTGGGGGGCCACACCTGGTAGCACTTGGGTTATTCCTGCTCACTCCTGGCTCGGGGGACCATTTGAGTTGCCAGAGATTGAACCCGGGTCTGTCCTGCATCTGCATGCAAGGCAAACACCCTACTGCTGTTCTAACCTAGCAATACCCTACTGGCACCGAGTGCTAACATTTTTAAGCCTGTGAACCATATATGAGATCAGGCCATAGAAGCAAGTGCATACATATGAAATGGCACAGTGGCTGGGAGTGGATAAATCTCTAAAATCTAGCCATTGCACTTGTTCATAAGTTCTACATAAAGAAGGTTCAGTATAAAGACATTATAGAATCAATGCTTGAACAATGGACTTATAAGCAAATACATTTACCTTAATCTCTGAGCTTACCCAGAACTACACTGGTATCTGGATTTTCTGGGTGAAAGAAAGACCCTTTGTGCAACATGGAAAATAATATGGTCCTCATTCACATCTGTTCTACTATATTTAGAAGTCAAATGGCTTGGCATTGGCATGAACATTCTGTTCAGCGGAAGCTGAAACTTGCTCAGCACAGAGTGAAAAAGCTCATACAGAATCAGAACTGCTACGGTGCTTGGGGGTTTTTCATGTAAGTAGGCCCATGGGTAAGGAGCTTGGTTCTTCAGTAAAAAGTGGCAGAATTGTAAAGAGGCTAGGACAATGGGTTTTAGGGTTGGTTTTTTGTTTGTTTTTGCAAGGAACTCTTTCCTTTACACATCTTTATTAGGGTCAACAAGATGTCACCTTAATGATAGTAAATGATGGCTTGCTTAAGTCATCCGGGTTCTAACATGTAATAGTTCTAATAGGCCCAGTCTCAGCTCCATGGCTGCCTCTCCCCAGAGTCTGGCTTCAGGTCCTCACATGGTCGTGGCCTCCTCACCCAACCTGCAGCGGGTCCATTGTGTGTCTTCTATCTCTCTGCCCTTGAGGGATTTTGTTTTTGTTTTTGTTATTTTATGGGAGAGTTTCCAAATTTCCCTGCAGTTCTCAGTTTCATCTTTTTCTACAAATCGTTAGGCTATAACTAGATGTGAGACTGTTCGTGCAATGAGACTGTGAGGCAAACTAAAATTTACAGGCTGGCCCATTTTTTGAAAATAAACTTTCTATTCTGGAACAAGTTCAGATGTACAAAGAAGTCGCAAAGATAGCACAGCATTGCAAAATAGCTTGTGAACCAGCTTCCCCTGAAGTACGTATTGTATAACTAGCACATTTGTATAACTAGCACATCACTGAGAAATTAACGTTGATTCTGTAGTTGAATTTCACCAGTTTTCCCAGTAGTGTCCTCTATGTTTCAGAATCCATTTGCAGTAGATAGGCCTGCTTAAAAGTTTGAGTGTTAACACATGCAGTCTAATTGCAAACTGCACAACTCCTTAGACTCTCTCTCTCTTTTTTTTTTTTTTTGGTTTTGGGTCATACTCGGCGTCGAGTAGGGGTTACTCCTGCAGGGTTCTACGCTCAGAAATTGCTACTGGCAGGATCCAGGACCATATGGGGGGGATGCCAGGATTCGAACCACTGTCCTTTTGCAAGCAAGGCAAATGCCTTGCCTCCATGCTCTCTGGACCCTACTCCTTAGATTCTTAAGGAGTTGAATAACATTCGCACTCTACCCCACAGAACACTATTAAAAAACCCCATTCACATCTTAGCCTTTGTCCCCTTCATTGCCTGCCATCATCCTTCCATCCTTAATGGCAGGTATTGAGCTATTGAGAAAATGAAATGGAGGGGCCAGAGCAATAATAGCACAATGGGTAGGGTGTTTGTCTTGCACACAGCTGACCCGGGACCAACCCAGTTTTGATTCCATAGGGTACCTCAAGCCTGCCAGGAACTATTTCTGAGTGTAGAGCCAATAGTAACCCCTGAGTGCTGCCAGCTGCCAGGTATGGGCCAAAAACTAAAAGAGAGAAGATGAAATGGGGGACACCTACTGAAACCTTTTGAAACTATTGTTCAGTCTGTTATAGTTGGTACTTTAAATATGGCTTTCTCAGTGCTGATTAGGTCCACACCAGAAAAAAAAAAAAAAGGGAATTGTCTCTACACATTGAAGAAGTTTAGTTGAAGAACAACAGATGCATCTGTCAAGCCAGCAGTCTCAGTCGTGGGCAGCAGTGGACTAGGCAGTAAGAGACATGGGTGGGTACAGAGCAGACAGAACACTGCAAAAGTGATGAAGTGAGAGGTGAATTATGACGAGCAGAGCAGATAATGGATCTGAAGCCCTGACAAGCCTTGCACTGGCAAGACTTAGATGCGTCAGAATAGAGTTTGGATGGCTTAAACCATGACAGTGCATTTTTCAAATTGTCACCTTCTTACGTTGGCCCTGACAAAACCCGGAAACTTTTGGTTGACCTTTTTTCCAGCTACAGAGTTCTAAGGGATTCACAGGTACAGAGTGAGCCCCGGGGTTGAGCCGAAGTGGAAATAATGATTATTTTATGATCTGAAGGATAAACAAAGGCAGCCCAAAAGTTTTCAGAGAAGGTGAAGGGGGTGGCTAGGGAGCCTAGAGGCCTGTTCCCAGCTCACTCAGCTCCTTTCTGGGATTTCCTGTTCGTGAACCCAGTGCAATAGGGCAGATCTTTTCTCTCTTGAAGCCCATGGTGAGAGACTCAAAGAAGCAAGAAAATAAAACAGAACAAAGACAACCAGTGGGGGTAGTGCAGGTCTCAAGTGAAGAGTGTTGGGCTGTAAATGAGGGCAGGAAAATGTCTGAGCGCTGAGGTCCTAAGTGAGGAATGGAAAGGATTCTTAATCTAAACATCTTTAGGAAGGAGTTGAGAAACCAGAAGGGACCAATAGGATAAGATGTAATTGAGAAAGGAGGACATTCTCTTAAGTAGGCAGAGCAAAACTGTGAGCTGGGAATGTTCCAGAATGATATATGAAGTGTGGTTAGCAAATGATACTTGGATAAAGAGATAATACATCATGGTTTTTCTTTTATTAAGCAAGTCTTGCTTGAAAACATTAGAAGCACTTGCCAATCATGAACAGAATGATGGTGGGAAAAGTGTCCCTTAACTTCCCCTGACCACAGGGTCTTACCTCTATAATCCAACTGAGGCACATGCTATGAATAAACTTTCTTCCATGAGCTGGGATATAGTCCATCACTGTTGGCAGCTACTAAAGGTCAATTAATGCCTCACATCCGTCGTGACTGTGTGGCATACAAGACTTAGACAGCAGGCTTGAATCATCAGCGTTTGGTCTCTATTTACAACTTCTTGCACCTCCTTCCAATACTTCGCTTATTGTCAGGAACTGGTTTGTGATTCATGTGGTGCCTCTTCCCAGAGATACTTCCCATTTTCTCGGGCATTGTATCAGACGCCTTCGAGCCCATCATGTTAGAAAACCCTACAAATTGAAGGGACTCCCTCAGGAAGAATGTCTTCAAACAGAGGTCCTCCAGAGAGACAGCACAGCGGTAGGGCGTTTGCCTTAGACGCAGAAGGACGGTGGTTCGAATCTCGGCATCCCATATGGTCCCCCGTGCCTGCCAGGAGCGATTTCTGAGCATCAGCCAGGAGTAAACCCTGAGAGCTCCCAGTGTGACCCAAAACCAAAATCAAAACAAAACAAAACAAAAAAACAAGCAGAGGCCCTCACTGTTCCCAACCAACAGCATGTCCCCAAGATTATTTCCTAGATTCTCGGGGCTGACCTAAGAATAGCACTCTATCAGCCACAAGACAGGCTCCCAGGACTGTGCTCAGTGCAGAGCACCAACACAAAGTCACAGGGTTTTTCTTTGACGTAGTTCCACAGGCCATTCACCATTTTGCAGCTGCTAAAGCTGTCTGGAATTGGGAGAGAATTATTGGCTTGGATTAAAATATGTCTAAAGTTCTTTCTAATTTGGAATAAATTTCTCTTGTGAGAAGGCCCCCACCCTTCCTAATGCTAAACTCTCCCTCTGCAGGCTTTTCCAGACAGTTGAGTTCCCCCAAATCTGCCCCGTTTCACATCTTCCCTCAACCAGGGCTCTTCTCTCCAATCTAATTCAAATCCATCATTTCCACTGTCTGGATTCTGCTTAAGAACATCTGATGAACTTTTTTTTTTAAAGATGAGTTAATAGCATCTGGGTATCATCGATATTAGATCAAAACCACTTGGTTGGGTACTGGGGAGAAAGAAAACTTAGTCTCTCAAATACCTTAAAATCTCTTGCAGAAAGGAAGAGGACCAAAAAAAAATATATCTTGCAGATAGAAATTATCATGCAAGCTTATATGTGAAAAGAAATAAGTGAAAATTTTGAGCTCTTATCTTAGTGATACATCAAAAGAAATTTGTTAACGTATTTAACCATAAAAAATTAATGCATTTATCTTTTGCAATATCAGTTTGCATTTTTATTTTATCCACATCATTGTATTAACTGATTATCATTAATTTTTCATGACACGTGAAAAAAAAAAACAGGCTTACTAGAGTTAGGTCAATAGGATCTAGGTAATATTGGAAGTCAAGTTGTCTGATTGTTAATGCTAAAATCAGTCAAAATTTTGCCTTGGGACATTTAAGCAAGATGAATAATGATAGTACTTCATATTAATACACTATGGTTTACAAAGAATTACAACAGACAATAGAGCATTCAGTCAAGCTACTTAAAGCTCATGATCCCAAGAAGGACAGGATGGGATTTAAATTTCAAACATACAACTCAAATTCAGTGTTTAGTGCCATAGAGCATTTCCCTATCATTCAAAAGAGAAGAATGGAGCAAAGATAAACATGGTGGAGCAGATCCCACTAAAGGAGGGTGTGCTCTTTCAAGACCAGCAAGAGCAGGAGGAGTTAATCCTAGAAAGAAAGCATTTCATTCAAGACATTAAAAGAGATTCCTTTAGCATTTCTGTCAGCACTTAGAGCAAGTTGGACTCTTTCTGAATTGCCTGAGGCCACCATAACTCATGGTTCAGCCCGGAGGACTGAAAGCTGGTCTTTTCCTAACTTACCTAGGAAAATTTCCAAGAGTTATATTTAAGTAGGTTCCTGTGATCATATACATTCAAAAGGTCATCAAGAATCATAACGACAGAGTTTTCAACCCTCTGTTAAGCACCTGCTAAGTGCATGCTATGTGCACAAACATGAGGATGTTTTGACTTTCCTTTAAGGATCTGGCCAGCAGTGTGATGCACTTGCATGCATGAGACCTGAGGGTCAATCTCAGCATTGAAAAAAAAATTAATAGTCTTGTAAAGAGATAAGGTGGGTGTGGTGGAAAGGAAACTGTGGGAAAACATTGGGTTGAATAAATTTGTGAGTATCTCCAGGGATATGCACAACAGGTTGTGCCCAGGTTGTGTACTTAGAGAGTAAGGTAGAGAGTCTGGAAACTGAGGAAGAAACAGAAATATGCTGGAGATTTCAGTATAAAATGGCAACTGAAGTCAACTGTGGGGAATAATAATGAAATATCATACATACTGGAAGGAGAACAAAGAACATAGAAGGGATTCTGTGTTACACTGATCCTGTTTTTTTCTTTCTTTTTTTTTTTTTTTTGGTTTTTGGGTCACACCCAGCAGCACTCGAGGGTTACTCCTGGCTATACGCTTAGAAATTGCTCCTGGCAGGCTCCAGAGACCATATGGGATGCCAGGATTCGAACCACCATCCTTCTGCATGCAAGGCAAATGCCCTACCTCCATGCTATCTCTCTGGCCCCTGATCCTGTTTTTGAATCAACAATTTCCAACTCAGAGTATGAACACATCATAAGGATGTGATGGAGAATCTAAATGCTGGGAAGGAATTTTGAATTGTTTGCAGGCAATAGGAAGTCACTGAGAGTCTCAGTAGAATCATGATTTGCCCAGCTGATTTCTTAGGCCCAAAATACTTTGTACTGAGTGTGAGGAAGTTTCCTCTGAAGGCCTCCCACCTTCAATGTGAAGGCCCAGAGCTGACAACAAATACAGGTCACATGTTTCTAGTTTGTGACTGTAAATTTTAACTCTTTCTGTGCTTCCCCAAGAAAAATAAGACATATGTCCTAGAATCGTGAGATTCAAGGATAATGTTATTCCACATATCTGTAAGAAACTGAAAAGAATGACTTAATTAGAGCCCCTAAAAATATGCCCAAAGTACAGAACCTTTGGAATTCCAGAAATTGGTTGTAAACCTTCTGAAATGATTCTCAAATCTGATTAGATTGAAATTCTCTTGATTTCAACGTGAAGTGATGCTGGTCCTCTCCTGCATGCAATGGGAAAGTGGTTACATTATCATTCAGAGATGTTCATAACCAAGTGCCTAGGGAAGGCACAGTTTTGGATAGTTACTAGCAGTAGTTACTGCCTTCAAACATTTTGATCAAGATAAGAAGTATAATAATTCCTATGCTGTTTCTAATTATGATAGAAAGTAGGGGGAGTTGAACAAAAGACTTTAAGGGTCCTATTTACATCTAACAAATCTGAAAACTTCTGTTGCTCTCAAAGGATATTTTTCCCCTCTAGTCACAAGTTTTATTTCCTTTGAAAAACTAATAAAAGTTCAAGTCTCCAGGTGCTGAATTGTACTGAAAATGAATTTCCAAACCTGAGTCAGGATTCTTTGTGATTGGAGTTAAAATAAAACTCAGTTTAAGTTAGGCCACTGATTAGCAAAGAGCAAATTCTGTACCTTGGAATGGCAGCATTCAAATATGACAAAAGTAAACTCCTGATTTCTGCCACGTATCTATGGCAATCCCAGAAGAACTTTGATTTTACTGTCCTAAAAGATTAATCTTACCTGAAACACTAATAACTGCTTGTAAAAACTGCCTCTAAGGTACTGCTCTTCTCCAGAAGTAAATACAATCCCCCTCTCTGGCTTATAGACCTATAAGCAAATCGCCCTAGCTGACTCCCAATGACAAAGAATATCCCATGAGAAAGTGTAATCCTTGCTGAAAAAATTGGATGCTTTTGGCAAATTATAGTGATGTAAACCTGAGGAATATGATGTAAATGATGATAAAACTGTGAGATCAAAAAAGCTCCAGAGATAGCTCAAAAGAAAGCAGTACATACTTTGAGTGCAAGGGACCTGGGTTTCCATTTAGAAAGCCCCCTGAGCACTGCTATGTTTGCACCCCCCCAAAAGAGAGTAGAAGAACAAAATTAAGACTAATCAAACCAAAATTATCAATCAGTGCTGACGAAGCAGAGAATTCTAATTCAAGCTTCAGCTCAAAAGTCTAGACATGGCTTCTAACAGATTAACTAGATCATATACCCAGATTGATCTATGCCTTTGGCATATGCATACGCAAATGCCCCCTCCATGTCCTTCATATTCTACAGTTGGAAATTATTCCAAAACTCAGGGAAACTGGAATGTCAGAGTGGATTTATCACTTTGAAATCTGTCACCCATCACCCACTTGGGCCCTTCTGAGTTGCTGAAGGAGACCATATACTTAGTGGTTCTCTGGAGACAATCCACTGCCAAGGATCAAAACTGAGGCTCACACATGTAGGACATGTGTATCAGCCCTTTGAGCATTGAGGGAGAGAAAGTCAAATTGGAGGGCTATAAAAACACAGGCTCTGAAGTGAAACTAACTCCTGCAGATCCAATAATATTGTCAAATAGAAGTCTAAAAATTTAGATAACATATCTATTGCTATGAACCTGAAAATTTTTCCCAAATGTAGATTTTTCTAAAGAATTTAGTAGTGACATTAACAAAAATTATTTGAGGGATCTTGTAGAGAGGAATATATTGCACAGCTAACGTGAACCAATATTTTAAATAGCCAAAGCATGATGTTTTATATCTGCTCATGCGTAAAAGATCTTCATACATAAGACTCGTGGATTTTAATGTGCCTTGGTATAAACAGTCATTGTCATGATTTCTAAATTTATATAACAGCACATCATTAGATACTACAACTTGTCAAATTTTAGTGTAGTATCAAAAAAAGAATGTTCACAGTAATATGGAAAACTATTAAGTAATTTTCTCTTTTCCAGTTACATATCTGTGTCAGGATGGCCTTTCTTCTGATTTTTCAAAGCAACGTACTGTAACAGATTAAAATCAGAAGCAGACATGAGAATACAGCTGTCTTCGATTAAGGCAGATATTAAAGAGATTTATAAAAATGTAAACTAATACCATTTTTTCATTAATTTTTTTGTTTTGGAAATTTTTATTCTTCATTTTAAAACTTGGCTTTCTTTTAAAGATTCTTTTGCTTTTGGTTGATTTTTAAATGAATAAAGAGAGGTTTAAAACATTGTCTTGATCATGACCCATATACATGAAAGCTCTCTGGGGTCTTTAAGAATCTTTCAGGGCATAAAATAATTCTGAAAAAAAAAATATAGGGCAATCAGATGAAATTAAACTCTAATCCTGGTCAGTTGAGTCTATAAAATAACCCAAGAATCCAAGCATGTGGAAGAGATACCTTTCTGGCTCTGAATATGTCCTCTATTTAGGCTTGATATCCATAACAAAACTCAGCAAAGCTGATTCTCCTTATTACAGAAATATCTTCCTCACAGCTCTGGAGATGCCAAGTCCCAGATCCAGGAACCATGACAGCTTCTCTCTGGTGAAACCTCTTTTCCTGGTTTGGTGACCACACGTCTCATTGTATAGTCACTCAATGAATGAGTTTGTTTAAAAAGTAATAAAATTGATTCATTAAAAAAAATTGGGGGGGGGGGAGCAATAGCAGAGTGGTAAGGCATTTGCCTTGCAAGCGGTTGAACCAGAATGAACCAGGGTTCGATGCCCACCATCCCAATTGGTCCTCTGAGCCAGAAGCGATTTCTGAGGGCATAGCCAGAAGTGGCCCCTGAGCGTCACTGGGTGTGGCCCAAAAACAAAACAAACAAAAATTACTGGAACACAAGGCCAGAGAGATAGGACAGAGTTGAGACTCTTACCTTGCAAATGCCAACCCTGGCTGAATCCCTGTATAGCATTGCCAGGGGTTCATTCTTGAGCACAAAACCAGGAATCTTCCTTGAACATCATCAGGTGTGGCCCAATTACTCCTACTACTAATTAATGGGGAAAAAAAAAAGGGCTCCCTGGCCTCCCTATCTTCAAAGTACTAGCTGATGAAGGCTCTTTTGTGTGACCCCTATGCAGGCCCACTGGCCACAAATAGTCACACTGGGGGAACAGATTTTAAACAAAAGAATGTGTGGGACATAATTTGCATCATTCATTTTCTAACAGTCCCCCATGCTGCTCTGTCTCATAATACATTCCTTTATTTTCTAATTTTTAAGAACACTGACTGTTATATAATTCCCATCATATGTGCATGTATATGCATCCCACACTTAGTTATTCAAAGATATTACACATGTATAGAAGTTTGTCATGTAGGTCATATAAGCAAATATATGTGTGCTTATAGTATTATTCCTATCACTTTTTTGAAGTGAAGATAGTAAACTCAAGAAATGCATAGTCATGAAGTACACAGACATGGTGATTCAAAATGAAACTCTAGCCGGAGTGTAGGTTTGTTTTAGGAAGAAGAAAATGACTACAGAAGATGTTAAAGAGGGGCCGGCGAGGTGGCGCTAGAGGTAAGGTGTATGCCTTGCAAGCGCTAACCAAGGAAGGACCGTGGTTGGATTTTCCAGTGTCCCATATGGTCCCCCTCAAGCCAGGGGCAATTTCTGAGTGCTTAGCCAGGAGTAACCCCTGAGCATCAAACGGGTGTGGCCCGAAAAAAAAAAAAAAAAAAGAAGATGTTAAAGAAAACTTTTTTTTGAGTGATGGTGAGAATAAGGGTTGGTGTTGGTCCATACCTAGTCATGCTCTGGGGATATTCCTGACTTTGTGCTCAGGAGTGACTCCTGGTGGTGCTCAGGATTTCTGCAGCATGTAGGATCAAACAGATATCTGCTGCATGCAAGGCAAGTGCCATCTCTCCCTGTGTTATCTCTTTAGTTCACTCAACTTGGGATAGCACCTCCTTGCTCTAACATGGTGGTCTGGAGACTTCTGCCTTGCTCTGGGCAGTAGGTGTCAACCACTTTGTTGGGACCTTCCTGATTCAGACATTACACATGATGGCTTTCTTCATCTGCTTTACTGCTGGACATTAGCTCAGTATTTAGCTGCTAGTAGACAGAATAAAAGAATGTAAAGGGGAAGGGAGAAGGAAGCAAAAGATGAGCTAGAGAGATAATATAGTGGGTACAGTACTTGGCTTGCTTGTGAACCACCAGGGTTGGGTTTTCAGCACCCCATATGGTCCCTAACCCCACAAGGTGCAAGCCAGTAGTAACCTGAAGTATGTGGCCGTGTTGGATGTGGTCCAAAAAACAAGGCAGAACAACAACAAAAAGGAATACTTGAGATTTCCACATTGAACACCAGGTTTACCATGAATTTGCTTATACCTCAATCCTTTACAGTCCTTTGTATGTGTTTGCCCCTGGGCCTAATCCTGGGTGTGCTGATAAATCTAGTGAAATAAATAAGTAGTCTTAATGCTGATTGGGGATAAATGGAAAAAGAGAAGAAATAGGGGGAAAGTAAAAGAATTAAAGTATTTCTCTCCATTCAGTACACTCAGACAAGAAAATACTGGATAATCTATAAATGATATTCATATGATCATTTGTATTTCATGTCACTAGAATGCTCTGAAAGTATAATACAATTATTACCGACTAAGTTATTGTTAGGATTATTTATATACAACTAAGAGAACATCCTATGATTCAAATATTGAGTTATTAGACATTAAAATAAACTCAGAGGAAAGTAAATCCAATGAAATAGGTGAAAATTTCTTTCCTCCACCTACCAACTTTCTTGCCCTTGAATAAATACTGCCTAGTGCTTTAATAAGAGAGAATTTATTCCTACTCTTTAAATTTTAAATAGTGGTACCTATTGAGAAATCTTGTATGCATGAATACAGAGAGGTGGGAATAAAGTTCAGTTAGAGAGGAACCCAATTCTCTGAACTCTTGAGATCCTTTGAACCCCTATGTAGGCATCTATCATCAAAAATTACATCTAAAGATCTCTCAGCTGACAATCCGATTAGGTCTCTTCAGTGGTGATAAAAGCATGGAATTGGAAACCACCTGAATTATAAAAAGGGCTTCTTATCCAGTCATTAGAGTCATTCATTTTTCAACTTTCTGGGAAATATACCAAGAAGGCTTTATACCTAGTCTTATGGAACAACCCTCAGTAATGACACTTCTTACTTCACCACTTAAGAAACTTCTCATTTTGAACACATTGAGAAAATGGGATTATTGTTCATTTCAGTACACCCGAGCCAATAATATAATCTTGATAACTCTTTTTAAATGTATATTGGTATCTTTTCACCAAGAATCTGGGGATAACATTTTTTAAAGAAGTAACAAAAGTGAATTATAAACAAATAAACCTCTCTATAACATATAAAAAAAACACCAATTGAAGATGCTATTTTTAATAATTGATTTAATTTTAGAAATTCAACCAAGGTTGAAGCCCCTAACAGTATCTCTCTTGAATCTTCGACTAAGGAAGTACAGTCTTGTTATAAGCCTTCATGATTAGCCTCCAGTGTTCCTGGTTGCTCCCATAAAACTCTCAGGAGTGTTGTGGGCCCTGCCATCACTTTGCTGGACCATGTTCTGGGTGGTCTCACACTCAGCAGCTGTGTACCATGAGATGTGATATGGGAGAGAGGCTCACCTTTCATTTCCAGGTCAGAAGTAGATGTGGGGAATGACTGACAATACACAGGACTGGGATCAGGCAAGAGGAAAAGTGAGGCTTGAAAAATCATCTGCATTGTGATCCTCATATGCATACACCTGGAAAAGAAGGAAAAAAGGAAGGGAGGAAGGAAGGAATGAGAGAAGGAAGGATGGAAGGAAGGAAGCAAGGAAGGAAGGAAAGAAAGAAGGAGAGTGAGAAGAAAGACAAAAGATGGAAAGGGAAAGGAGAGGAAGGAAGTAGAGAGAAAGGAAGGAGAAAAAGGAAGAAAAAGAAACGAAGTTAGGAAAAAAGAAAGACAAGAAAGAAGGAAGGCCCTCTTTCCTCCCTCCCTCTCTTCTTCCTCCCTTCTTCCATCTCTCCCTCCCTTCCTCCCTTCTTTCCTTCCTTCCTTCCTCCCTCCCTTCCTCCCTTTCTCCCTCTCTCCCTTCATTTGACCCTCTCTCCCTCTTTCCCTCCTCCTTCCTTCCTTCCTTCCTTCCTTCCTTCCTTCTTCCTTTCCTCCCTATGTCCCTTCTCCTTTCCTCCCTCCCTCCCTCCCTCCCTCCCTTCCTCCCTCCCTCCCTCCCTCCCTCCCTCCCTTCCTTCCTTCCTTCCTTCCTTCCTTCCTTCCTTCCTTCCTTCCTTCCTTCCTTCCTTCCTTCCTTCCTTCCTTCCCTTCCCTTCCCTTCCTTCTCTTTCTTTCCTTCCTTCCCTTCCTTGTTTTGTGGCCACACCCAACAATGCTTAGACAATACTCCTAAAATCACTCCTGGCAGGGACTTTCACTCAGAGATCACTCCTGACAGGCATGGAGGATCATATGGGATGCCTTGGATCAAGCGCAGATTATCACAGGATAATTACTGTGCAGCAATGTAAATCGGGGCATCCTTGAACGTCTAAATGCAGGAGAGGTTGTGATTGGAGATGAAAAAAAAAAGAAGGAAGGAGAGGAAGAAAGAAAGAAGCAAAAGATGGAAAAGGAAGAAAGGAAGTAAAGAAGGAAGGATGGAAGAAGAAAAAGGGGTGGGCCAGAGAGATAGCATGGAGGTGGGGCATTTGCCTTTTCTGCAGAAGGTCATTGGTTCAAATCCCGGCATTCCATATGGTCCCCCATGCCTGCCAGGAGCAACTTCTGAGCATGGAGCACTGCTGGGTGTGACCCAAAAACCAAAAACCAAACCCCCCCCCCAAAAAAAAGGAGGAAAAGGGGAAGGAAGAGAGGGAAAGAAGAAAGAGAGGAAGGAAATAAATGAGTCACGAAATAGGATAAATCATCAGGTCCAGGGAGCTGTGGAGGGTAAGGCCCTGGCTTATCATTCACCTGTTTGAAGAAACTCCACAAAATAGCCTCCAAGATGGAAACCCAACTGATCAGTGCTCAGCAGCCTCCTCTAATTAGCTGACTGAACCAAACTGAACCTGACCCATCCTATCACATTTGCCCTGTGGACTGAGTGAGAGCTACTATACGCTTTTGTGTGTGGAACCCCGATCCCTAGGTCACCTGGCCCACGAATCAAGGGGCTTAGATCCTAATACTTCAAATACCCCCTCCTGTCTAACTCCTCCAAGGTTTGGTCCCTTGGCTAAATCAGCTCATTCAGTTTCAAGACTGGTCTCAAGACTGGTTCCTGCATTCTGCTCAGGTGAGTTGTTGTCTAGGACGGGGCTCTAAAGATAAGTGCAAAAGCGGGGAGGTCCCTTTCTTTGTTTTTCCCTGAAGTCACAGAGAAGCATCAAGGGAAGGCCTCAAAAATATCAGGGGCCTGAGCGTTGGCACAAGTGGTAAGGCCCAAAAACCAAATAAATAAATCAATCAGGGAGACTGCCTGGAAGAGGACGTCGGGAGGGGAGGTACAATCTGTGGAGTTGCTTTTACTTGTTTTCCTGCCACCACTCCCGCAGCCTAGAATCACGGCTGCTTCCTATGTCTGCTGAGATGTCAAAACCATCTTGGACCCAAAGCAGAGCAAAAAGTCCCTTGCTGCTGCTGCTGCATGCAGAGGCCTCACCCCAAGAAAGTGCTTGAAAATCCTCATCCTCGGTGGTCCGACTCCATGCCTGAGGTCCGTGGATTTCCATGCCAAAGTTTCGAGGAAATGGAAAACAGCCTGTCGGTGGGGTCCCGCCATCCCCAGTCCCTGGCGCTGTCAGTGAGTGACAGCAGCATTTTTAGTCCCCGCACCTGGCCACCTGCTACTTATAGTGACGAGTGGGCTCATCACCTGGGCTTCTTGCCTTTCTTCGTGAACCAATTCCAAAAACCTGGGATCTCAGGAAAAAAAAAAAAAGAAGAAGAAGAAGAAGAAGAAGAGAGAGAGCAAATTCCAGCCCCTGTTGCAGGGCAGGAAAATGCGAAAGTACTTACTCACTTTCCTTCCAACAGGCCTGTTCCCACTCCCACCCGGGGGCTGCCCTGTTCCAACTACATACACCCATTGGACCATGGATTGTGGGTGTCTCGGCTTGTTCTTCCGGAAGCCAGTTTCAAAGTCCAGGCCAAGATAACACAAGTTTACCGGATCCAAAGCTGTCCTCAGTAGCACCTTGCCAGAAACACGCCCCCCCCCCCCCCAAATAGATAACGAGCCCCTGGCTGGCTCCAGCTCACACCCTCTCCTACGAGGAGATAAGGAGATGTGTTACTTGAGCCATATTTTTGGAAATTGCTAGTTAGTTGCAAAGCATTTCCTGAGGTTGAAAAAAAAATGTACCAAGGACTGTAATTATTGGATTGTTTCACTTTGGAGGCCAAGACGCAGATGCTCCATTTTCCTGGCTTACACAAGTCTTGTGACAAGTTAACTCCTCTTTGTGCCACTCCAGAGTCCCTTCCTGTCCTGGCTGCCTTGAGAGGATCCTTTGGGAGACTGTGATTGGGCCTGGAGAGTGCTCAAAGGCTCCAACTCCAGGTGGTGTCACCAGTGAAAAACCACCAGTCTAATGCCAGACTTTGAAGGGTTTAGGAGCAAATTCTGAAGATGAAATGCAGTGTCCAGCTTCCATACCTTAGGAACGGCTTATCAGTGTGGATAAGAGAGAGAAAGGATTTATTTTCAGGGCCTTACTGCTCCCCAGGACTTTCAAAGAGCTTAGAGAGTTGCAAAGAGGGTATGAGGAACGGTCAAATGCAGAGTCTTACTGTTCCCTAGGACTTTCAAAGAGCTTAGAGAGTTGCAAAGAGGGTATGAGGAATGGTCAAATGCTTATCCCAGTGGAAATAGAATCATGAAAAGTTGGGTGCTGAAAGCTGAGTGTATACAATGCTTGTGGGATGTTGTGTATGTAAACATTTTATGGGATTATTATGTTACTGACCCTACCCTGATGGATTATTGTGCCCTATCCTAGGGTATGACCTGGCATTCTGCCCCACCCTAGGGTGGTACCTGATTCTGCTTCCACCATTGGGTGGTATCTGATTCCACCATTGGGTGGTACCTGATTCTGGGGGATAAAAACAAGGGTCTGTGGAAGGCCAGGGCTTTTTGGCTGGAACTGAGGCTGAGTCTTGTCCATCGAATAAAGCTAATATTTCCACATGCCTGACTGTCTGTGAGCTGTTTACCCGCCGCTTCACCTCAGAACCGCCGGCTGAACAGGGTGGCTCGAGCTGGAGGGGAAAGACCTCATCCTCCATCCCTCCATCAGTCTACCTCTTCAGGGGCTGACTTGCAACAGTGGGAGGCTGGTTCCAGGACTCCATGCTCCCAGAACACTGCCAGGAGTGACACCCAAGTACTGGGCTATGAGTAGATCCCGGCACTCGTGGTCTAAAAGGTGCCGTTCAACCTGCCCCAATTTCATTGAGTGTGTTTCTGTATATCTGTATTTGAGGGCTGGAGAGATATTAGAACAGGCATCACTATATTTGCCTTGCAGCAGCTGACCCACGTTTTGTCCTTGGCACCACATAGGGTCCCCTGAGCCCCACTGGGTTAGAAGTTATACTTGAGCACAGAGCTAGGGGTAAACTCTGAGCACTGCTGGATATAGTTCAAAACCAAATAAAATAAAATATATGTATTTGAGTGTACAATAAGCAGTGATCGTGAAAGTAATTCTTCCCTTTTTTCATAGTTGTGATGAGATAACACACATGGTTTTGATGCTCAGCTAAGATGTTGGTCAGGGGCCTCATGCTTTTAGTTAGGATTTTTGTACACATGCTTATGGGAGTCATAGGGGCACTATTTGGGACAGGTGAGTGATACTGCAAGGTTCAATCTTGTCCTCATGCTTGTAAAACAGACACTTTTAACACTATTGTCCCCCAAGGACTTGTTTTTTGTTTTTAATTTATAAAACTTTATTACTTTAAACACCATGTTTACATAGTTGCTCATAACACATTTGTTTCTGGAATTTCATGTTTGAAACCAGACCAACCGCCAGTGTAAAATTCCCTCCACCATTGTCCCCAGATTCCCACCCACCCCATAACCTGCCATCTTGGCAGCGATAAGATAATTTACTTTATATTGCTTATTTACAATTAAGTGGTGATGGAACTACTGGGGGAAAAAAACTACAGCAAAAGAAAATTTAGGAAAATTATTAGATCATTAAGTCATTGTTTGAAGATTGACTAAGCTGTTTGTTACTAGTTTATCATTCTGCTATTGGATTTTTTTTGGGGGGGGAGGGCACACCGGGTGATGCTCAGGGGTTACTCCTAGCTATTTGCTCAGAAATCACCCCTGGCTTGGGGACCATATGGGACGCCAGGGGATCAAACCTCAGTTCATCCTAGGTCCGAGGTCTATGCTACTTTGGGATCTAATTTGGAGTGTCAGTATTGAAATAATTGGAGGTTCTGCGTGGCCATGTAGTCCAATAATTCCAAGTTCTATGACTGATATGGCAGTGACTATGGGATGTGTTTGTGGCTACCAGGGCTTACAGAAACATAGAAGGACTGGGGCGACTGTCTGCATTCACTTGTACAAAACCCTAGAGATTCTCAGCCAAATACCAGCAAACCTAGATTTTCAATCAGTTAGATGTCTCTGAGATCAGTGGTAAAGTGATGTTGGGACATTGGCGTGGCGGCAATTGTGGGATGTGGGTGCAATTGCTGATGCTCTGGCAGTATGGGGACTTGGCCATTCCTCCTCCCAAGAGGGCTTCAGTTTTCAGCAGTTGAGACAGGATGTTTTGCAACTTGGTTTATATTTCTCTTAAAAATAAAATGAGTCTACGGAGCTGGCCAATGAGCAGACCTGGTGGTAACTGTGGACCATTAAGGACTTAAAATATTAAAAGCACATTTTGGGGACCCAAGAACTAACTCAATAGGCTCTTGCACATGCTTTACGGGTAGGAAGCCCAGTTCGACCCCAGCAGCATTGCTGGGAGAAACTACTGAACACTGCCTGGTATGGCATCTTTTCCCCCACTAAAGCTTATTTTATCACTGTTATTTTGGATATTTTGTTTGTTTGTTTTTTGGGGCCACACCCGGCGGTGCTCAGGGGTTACTCCTGGCTCTCTGCTCAGAAATAGCTCCTGGCAGGCACGGGGGACCATATGGGATGCTGGGATTTGAACCAACCACCTTAGACTCTGGGTCGGCTGCTTGCAAGGCAAACGCCGCTGTGCTATCTCTCCGACCCCATTATTTTGGATTTTTAATACTGATAAAATGACTTAGTATGAAACAGCCCGGGAAATGTGGAATCTGCAGGTTTGTGCTGCTGTAAGAAATACCCCATAGTCTGGGAAGCATAGACCATACTTAATTCTTGTGGTTCTGAAGGTAGGAACTCCAAGAAGGTTCTGGAAGATTCTCTACCTGGACGGACTTGCTTTCCTGATTTCAGGCTGATTATTTTCTCATCACATCCCCATTTAGTAGAGAACAGAGGAAGAGAAAGTGAGTTATCTTGTGTCCCGCTTCTAAGAGCATCAGTTCACTTTGTGAAGACTCTACTCTCTGCCCCCAGGAAACTCTGAGGGCCCTTCTTGGCTCTATCCTACTGGGTTTTTAGGAAGACCAGGCAAGTGCCTACATTTAGCACCTGACATGTGGAATTTGCTCTTCTAGGTTGCAGGTGGGTGCAGTTGACCTTGGCAGGTTGGGTAGCTCTCAAGGAAAACTTCCTGGAAGTGATACTTTGAAACCTTACATTTGGCAGGTGGCAGCTGGCAGATGGACCAGAAAGAGGTTGGACATTTGATGGTGGGGAATATCCTAGGCAGAAGGACCCCATTAGTGCTTGCCAGGCCCAAAAGTGAGAAAAAACATGTTTAGGAAAGTAAATTTAGAATGATTACAATAACCCTTACCTTTATTCAATCATTCATTGATTGAAAGTTTTTGTTTTTTGGTTTTGATTTTTCCAGTGGTTATTATGTGCTGGATTCAATCCTGAGTCAGAGAATGAAGTTATGAGCAAGAAGAAGTAGTATAATTATTATTCATTGTGACCAGTTATTTTGATGGCACCTTTATGGAAAGCCTGCTGTGTGCTAGTCCCTGGAGACACTGCACCAGCCTTCCCTCCATTCATTTTTGCAGCCATCACACAATGTAAGTACATTTTATAGATGTGTAAACAGAGGCAAGGACTGTATCCTTGCCTGAAAGCAATCTGCTGCATGTTGGTGAACCTGGATACAGAATCTAAAACATTTTTTGTGTGTGTTCAGAGTCACAACAGTATTGTATGTACAGGCAGATATAGTGAAAAGTGGGTTTCTTGGGACCTGGAATTTTCTGGGCTGCAAAAATTTAAGTGTGAGAATGAGGAGCATATTGGGCAAATAAATGGGATTGGTGCTAGTACGGTGGTTGAGAGAGAAACATGGCAACATTTTGCAGGACCTAATAAAATAGTCAAAAAACTGATACCAAAAGCAAACCTACTCCCTCCATAGGTAGATTGTGCTGATGGCTTCTTTTAGGCTGCACAAAATTACAAGGGACTCCATTAATTCTTGAGCATTATCAAATGGTTTATAAACTATAAACATAAGTTTATGTTATTGGCTGCATTGGTATCTGTAATGCATTTCTCTCTGGCCCCCACTCCCCAGTGGAGAAAACTGACCACCAAATATCATCTATATCAATTATCAGTAAGATTAAACCAAGTCTATTATTTAGCATGGCAAAGGAAAACATTGACTCAAAAGCCTTTCAGAACAATCAGATCAGAATTTTACAGAGAATAGAAGTTTTGATGAAGATGAACCTTTCAAATTAAAGACTTATTTTGCCAGCATAGCAAAAAACAATTCATATTTTTGACAGTTTTTTTAAACAAAGCTGGCTGTTCTCAGGGGCTACTCTTAGCTTGGTACTTGGGGTTGGCTCCCAATTTGGGAGGAACAATGTGGTACCATAGATCAAGCCTGTTACTCCTATATGTAAAGCATGTATTTACCCTTTGAATCATCTTGTCAGCCCAATATTAAGAATTTCATGAAAACAATAAAACAAAAATTCTGAGGTATGAAATTTAGACATTTAATATAAAGTGTCTTGATATTTTCCATTAAAGAGCTGAAGGATCTCTCAGGACTCTTTGGAACTTTCTTGTAATGATCATTAAAACATGTTCTCAAGGGGCCGGGAAGGTGGCGCTAGAGGTAAGGTGTCTGCCTTGCAAGCACTACCATAGGACGGACAGCAGCTCGATCCCCTGGCATCCCAAATGGTCCCCCCAAGCCAGGGGCAATTTCTGAGCGCATAGCCAGGAGTAACCCCTGAGTGTCAAACGGGTGTGGCCCCCCAAAAAAAAAACAAACAAAAAACAAACAAAAAAACAAAAAAACATGTTCTCAAACAGGAGACTCCTGGAAAATTAAAGTCACGCTAGGGACTAGGATAATAGCACAGTGGGTAGAGTATTTGTCTTGCATGCAGCCAATCTGGGTTCTAGCCTCTGCACTCCTTATGGTCACCTGAGTACTACCAGGAGTAAACCCTGAGTATAGCGCCATGAATAAGCCTTGAAAACTGCAAGGGATGGCACCAAAACAAAAACAAATTAAACCTAGGATAATAAAGACAGTGAAACAAGAGGATCTATAATGTAGACAGTCAGGGGTATTTTTTTTATAATAATATCTTTATTTAAGCACCATGATTACAAACATGTTTGTGTTTGTGTTTCAATTATAAAAAGTACACCCCCTTCACCAGTGCAACCTTCCTGCCACCAATGTCCCCATCTACCTCCTTTCCTACACCTTGCATATCTTTGAGACAGGCATTCTATTTCTCACTGCCATTGTCATGATAGTTGTTAATGTAGTTATTTCTCTAACTGCACTCATCACTCTTTGTGGTAAGCTTCATATCACAGACCAGTCCTTTCAGCCCACATCTCTGTTGTCTCTGGGTATTATTACCATACTGTTTGTTTTCTTTTTCTAAATCACACAGATGAGTGAAACTATTCCGTGTCTATCTCTCTGCTTCTGACTCATTTCACTCAGCATAATACATGTCCATCCATGTATAGGAAAATTTTATGATTTCATTTTTCCTAACAGCTGCATAGTATTCCATTGTGTATATATAGCACAATTTCTTTAGCCACTCATCTGTTTGTTGGGCATCTGGGTTGTTTCCAGATTATGGCTATTGTAAATAGAGCTGCAATGAAGATAGACTTGCAGGGGGTATTTTTGTATTGTGTTTTGTGTTAATAGACTATATCCCTAGGAGTGATATTGCTGGATCATATGGGAGCTCGATTTCCAGTTTTTTTAGGAATATAACATCACCTAATACCTAAAACAGATATAGATGCAACAAAAAATAGAAAAGAAAAGAAAACTACCGACAAATATTCCTGATGAACTCATGTGCAAAGATCCCCAACAAAATCCTGCCAAATAGGATCTAATGCCTCATCAAGAAGGTCATAAACCATGACCAAGTAGGTTTCATTTCAGAGATTCAAGGATGGTTTAACATAGGCAAATCAATCAATATAATATACCATATCAACAAAAGTAACATTAAATATTAACACAGTGTTAAAAGTAATTGTCATATTCCTGTCTGCTTTTGGTATTAGGGTGATGTTAACTTCATAAAAACTATTTGGGCGTGTTTCTATTTCTTCAATTTCCTGGAAAAACCTGAAAAGTAATAGTAATAGGGTTCGGAGAGATAGCACAGCAGCGTTTGCCTTGCAAGCAGCCGATCCAGGACCAAAGGTGGTTGGTTCGAATCCCGGTGTCCCATATGGTCCCCCGTGCCTGCCAGGAGCTATTTCTGAGCAGACAGCCAGGAGTAACCCCTGAGCACTGCCAGGTGTGGCCCAAAAACCAAAAAAAAAAAAAAAAAAAAAAGTAATAGTTAGTAATAGTTCCTCTTGAAAGGTTTGCAAGAATTCCTTAGTGATTCCATCTGGACCTGGGCTTGGGCTTTTGATTTTGGGAAGACTTGGGGTTACCATTTTCAATTTCCTGAACAGTGATAAGTCTATTTTTATATATATTAGATCATCCTGGTTCAATAACCATGAAAGAGACACTCAGACCTGGGGGTTAAGGTGGGAATAGGAAGCTCCCATCTTAATCCCCTCCATCAAGCTTGAACAGGACCTCTTTTTCCAGACTTCCTTCAGCCCTCCTTCTGGGTTCCAGTGCCATCACTGTTCCACTGCCCTCGGGGGCCAACAAGGTTGGTGTTCGGAAGGGAATAGGGAATGTCGCTCCTTAATCTCTTCCACCAAATGAAAATGGGATTATCCTTTTGGGTCTTTTCTCAGCTTCTTCCAGTTCATTACTGAAACTCTATTCCTTTTCATTGGTCCTTCTTTTCCCAAATTGCGTGTATGCTAGTGTGTACACGTGAAGTCATTTCAATATATATTATAGACTTCCTGGCAGACTGAATCTAGACCCTGATATTCCAGCACTCCAAACCACTAAATGCAAAGATCAATGGGGAAACTAAAAAAAGACACTGTGAGGGATGCAGGGATCCTGGCAAATCTCCAAGCACACCCAAATGCCTGAACCTTATAGATGAGGACCTAAAATCAACATTTAATGGTTTAGCAATGGAAATCAAGAAGTCACTAGTCTGAGAAATTAAGAAATTCAACCAACTCAAAGAAGATCTCTTTCAGAAGATGAGAGAATCCATACAAATGAAACTGAAGGAATTAAAAAACATGTTAGCAAGCCATAATAGTTGAATTTCACAGAATTGCATAAACAAACGAAGACAAATTACAAGCCAGCAGTGATAAAGAAGTCAAAAGAGAAAAGACAAAACCCTGGAAGAAAATGTAAGGTACTTAATGAACAAATATAAAAGAAATAATCTCTAAATTATAGTAATTCCAGAAGGGGAAGAAAATGAAAAAGGGGAGGAATAAGTAGTGAGGAAGATCATAACAGAGAACTTCCTCACCCCTGGGAAAGAGGTATCTCTACAAATTCAAGAAGCAAAAAGAATACCAAACAAAATAGACCCTAAAAGACCATAATAGAACAACACAAAGACATTTGGTAATCCAAATGGGAAGAAGAAAAAAGCCAAACAGATAGAGATTGACTCTTTAAAGCAGTAAGGGAGGAGAAAAAAAAAAAAACAACAAAAACAAAAACAAAAAAACAAAAACCTCAAGAATAAATGAAACAACATAAGAATCAAACCAGATCTTCCATTTGAAACAATCCAGACAAGGAAAAAGTGGAATGACAAACTACTAAGTGAAAGAAACTTTCAATCTGGTGTTTACTTCCCAGTGAAACTCTCATTTACATGGGAGGGAGGGTTAAAACATTCTCAGACAAAAAAGTACTCGTAGTATTTGCGCTATCCAAACTGACCCTAAATTAGCTACTCAAAAAGCAATTACATAAACCAAATCTCCAATTTTAACAACAACTCTACACAATATAATGGCATAACAGCCTTTTCTGTCAATAGTCTTCTTAAATGTCAGTGGATTAAACTTTCCAGTCAAGAACAGATACAGCTGTTTAGATTGAGCAGGTGTCCAATCAACTGCTCTTTATTGATGTCTATAATAATGTTCTAAAGCTTTTATCCACAGAAACGAGTGGGAAGCCATGGACTCCCACTACAGTGCTCGCTATAAGTAGTTTTAATGTCTTAATTTTACTATGTCCATAATAACTCCTTGATATTTTTATCCACAGTGATACTTCAAGATATAGGTTGGTCACCCAGTTCCACATTGCAATGTTATATTATAGTAGATTCAGAGACAGGCTTATTATGATGTCATAACAAAAATTCTGATCTATGCATTTTCTACTTGATTATGTCTACTAATATAATCTAATATTTATGTCCACAGATAGCAATGGAATATGTAACTGCATGCCATGAACTCCTGTTATAGAGCTCATTCATTGAATATGTTATTGTAATCTGTTTTCAATTGTAGGTAGTTTACCATTATACCATATTGCTTATGATTTTAGATTACTTTTAAGAAAGGAAACTGGAAAAAAAAGAAAGAAAGGAAACTGGATGCTCACGACCTGCTAGATCAGGGGTCTCAAACTCGAAGCCCTCCTTCAAATATCGCAGTAATCGCGATTATTCGCTTACCGAATAATCGCAATAAAAATCGTATTAGTAAGAAAAAATCGCATTAAACATTCGCATACCCCAAGCAGTTCCGTTCGGGGTATGCAAATGTTTAATGCGATTTTTTGCAATTTTTTTCTTACTAATGCAATTTTTATTGCGAATATTTGGTAAGTGAAATCCCTTATGAGGCCCTGCCTCACCCCGACTTTGCCTCCTGCGGCCCCCAGGTAAATTGAGTTTGAGACCCCTGCGCTAGATGATATTTCATGGTGTAGATTTCTATTACAATGCTTATTACCATATCACTTAGTTTTCTAATACTAGAAAATTATTATTGTTTTTAAGAATGCTCTGTACACAATCTAACCCTCAAAGCCTTTCTTCAGTAAAGTTTATCCTCACCAATCATGATTGGCCTAGAAAATAGAAAACCTTTTCATCTGACTTGCCAGCTTTATATTTTTTAAATTTTCTGTCTCATTTCACCTGAGTCAGTGTTTCAACTGTAACCCATGGATCCATCCTCAATGTCTGTCTCTGTGTGCATATGAGAGTATGTATTGGCCACCTGAATATCTGTCTAATGTCCATCTGTAATATACATAATGTCTGTCTTTGTTGTATACTGTTCTTCCCCGTTATGTATAATCCCTTCTTCCCCTCTTCACTTACAACCTTACAAATTCTTTTTTAGCCTTTCACTCTCTAAACCCCAATCTGTTATTTTCCTGCCATTTATCCCTATTTACCCTCAGTTCTTAACTCCTCAGGAAGCAGAACATTCCCCCCACCCCAGTGATCTGCCAACCAGTTCCCAAAGTGAAAAGATAGATTTTCAGTCTGAGAAGAAGCGGCCACTGCCACTGCTGCTGATTTGCTCTTGGTAGCCCTTTTCCCCCACCTCTCTTTGCTGTGGACTGTTGTTCCTACCAGATTCAGTTTCTTTTCTTTTCTTTTCTTTTATCTTTTCTTTTCTTTTCTTATCTTTTCTTTTCTTTTCTTGGATGCTCAGGGATTACTCCTGGCTATGCGCTCAGAAATCACTCCTGGCTTGGGGGACCATATGGAACTGCGATCTGTCCTAGGTTAGGACACGTGCAAGGCAAACACCCCACCGCTTGTGCCACCACTCCAGCCCCCAGATTCAGTTTCTGAGAAGCCCACAACTTGAGGACATTTCCTGATATGTGACTGCTGAAAGCCATTTTTTAGACTCCACAATATCAAATAACAGGCTGAAGCTGTGCTCTGAATTTTATCCCATCCAGACTATTTCAAAAGACTTAAGGGGACATGAATATCTCCTTTAAATATTTCTTTAGCTGTATTTACTTAATAGGTATACCTCTCATCATCTATCTTCTTATGTAGTGACAGTTTCCCTCATTTGGGGGGATCTATTTAGTAGGGAATTCTAGTAGATAAGTTTCTCCAGTGTTCTGAGTTCATGTTAGAACCAGATTATAGGGACTGTTTAGCTTGTTATTTTTACCCCATATGCACCAATATTACCATGTGGCATTGTTTCTTTTTGCAGATGTACATTAATATGGGGAAATCCTATATGTACAAACAAGTTATTATTTAATAGAGATAGGAACACATAAATTTTATACTGTAGTGGGGCCTTACATCCTGAACACTTATCATAGTGACTTGGCTTAGACCTCAGAAGATTGGATATTGATCATTCACCCCTGAACCTTGGATCCCATCTATGGAAACCTGTTTTCTATACCAGCACCAGGAATTGGACTTCTACCAGGGAAAGCCCTACTGCTGCCCTGGCATTGACTTACTCCAGAATGGGTTCATATGACACCCTGACCACTTGGTAACAGTAACAACCTGCTTACAGGGCACGGTTCTCCACATTGCTATCTAATGTTTAGATGAAACCAGAAGATGCTACACATCACCCTGACTTCGACATGGGATCTGTGCAGAAACCAGGATGTTTAACTATAGAAACCTGACAGTAACAACCATGATTGTGAAGAGCTTTTACTGGTACCACAGAGAAAGACTTTGGGGTTAGACAATTTCATATGTCTGGAGTCTGTAGTTGGTTTTATGCCAGGATACTTCATGGAGAAAATTTCCCTGTGTTTTAGGCCAAGGTTTTTTCTTTTCTATTTCCCCATGTTTTGCTGTGCCTATGCAAACAACAACTGCCACCCCACCCCTTCATACCTTTTTCTATTGTATTTTCAAATCTTTTATCTTTAAATAAAAAAGAGTTTACTAAACCTGCTATTGTATCAATGACTTTATTGGAGATACAATAATTTTCACAAATATACTTACTACTGAACTTTTTCTACTTTTTTCTACTCTTCCATTTTATTTTTTAGATTTCCTTTTTATTTTTTTAATAACTTTTCTTTAAATTATCTTGAAACAAATATATTATGATCAGTCATGTCAACTATGTGGTGCATTTTCTTTAAATAAAAAAAAAACAACCGTGAAAGATTATAAGAGATCAATAATTTATCCATTTCTTCCAGGTTCTCTTGCATTGTAGCATAGGATTTTTCAAGATATTCTCTGATTATCCTTTGAATTTCTGTAAGCATCAATAGTAATCTTCCCCTTTTCATTTCAAATTTGGTTCATTAAGTTTCTCTCTATTCCTTTCTTTGTAAGTTTTGCTAGTGTTTTATCAATCTTGTTTATTTTTTCAAAGGACCAACTTCTGCTTTCATTGATCATTCAGATTGTTTCATGGATTTCCAATTCATTGATTTCTGCTCTGAGATTTGTTATTTTCTTTTACCAATCTATTTTTGGTTTATTTTGTTGACCACTTTCTTATTTTTATGAGCTGCGTCATTACGTTATTTATGTAGACCCATTCTTTATTCCTCATGTGTGCTTGCAAAGCTATAATTTTTTTTCATAGTAACCCTTTTGCTGTGTCCCCAAACTCTGATAATTTGTGTCTTCATTTGCATGGGTTTGTAGGAATCTTTTGATTTTCTCTTTGATTTCATCTTTGGCCTACTGGTTGTTCAGTAGTGAGCTGTTCAATTTCCAAGTGTTAATTTTTTTCCTCTATGTCTGTTTGTGATTTGCTTCTAATTTCAGTGCTTTATGATCTGAGAAGGTAGTTCGTACAACTTCTATCCTTTTGATTTTATGGAGGTATTTTTAATGGGCTAGCATGTGGTCTATACTGGAGAATGACTCATGTGCATTGGAGAAGAATGTTTATCCAGTTTTCTGAGGGTAGAGAGCTCTACATATATCTACTAGGCCAGTGGTCGGCAACCTTTTTTTTCAACTGAGCCAAATCTCGTCAAAACCACGATTGAAATTTATTTTGAGAACCACACAGGGCATGCACTGACAGAGGCTAGGAGCAGAGTCATAACTCCTGGAGCGGCTGCCCGGCACACAGAAGAGCCAAATTAAAAGTGTAAAGAGCCACAGGTTGCCAACCACTGTACTAGGCCTTTTTCTTCCATTTTTTCTTTTAGAGCTAGTATTCTTGTTAAGGTTCAGCCTGGTTGACCTATTGAGGGGTGAAAGAGCAGTATTGAGGTTTCCCACTATAATTGTGTTTCTATTGATTTCTTCTTTCATATTTGTCAACAATTGTTTTAAATATTTTGCTGGTCCCTCATAGTGTGCAGATATATTTAGTAGTGTAATTTCTTTCTGTTATACATATCCCTTGATTATTATGAAATGTTCATTTTTGTCCCTTATAAATTTCTTAAGCCTAAAGTTTTTGTCATCTGATATTAATACGGCCACTCCAACTTTTTTAAGGGAGATTTTTGCTTGGATGATTTTCCTCCAACCTTTGAATTTGAGTCTATTTTGTTCTGACTATTCAGATGTGTTTCTTGTAGACAGAGGAAGCTGGATTCAGCTTCTTGATACATTTTGCTACTTTATGTCTTTTAACTGGTACATTTAGTCCATTAATATTGAGTGAGATAATTGTCATGGGGTTTATTATTATCCTTGTGTAGGAGTTTGGTGTGTCTTTTGGTCTGTCTTGTCTTAAAGTAGAGCTTTCAGTTTATATTTTATAGCTGGATTTTTTATCTTTGTTCATTCTTCAAGAATTTTTCATTGATTATTTTAAGGTTCTTTTCCAATATCTTCTGTTGTATGGAGTTGATATGTATCTCTTCTTCCAGTTCACTAATTCTGTCCTCAACTGCTCTTACTCTGTTGGAGAGGCTTTCCAGTGAGGTTTTCATTTTGCCTACGAAGTTTTTCAGTCCTATTATTTCAGTTTGGAGTTTTCTCATTACTGCTTTTATATCCTCTTGATTCTTATTTGTGAATCCTTCAGCTTGTTCCATGCTTTCTTTGAGTTATATGAGTATCCTTCATATTTCTTCTCTAACCTCTCATCTGAGAGGCTAAATAGGTGGTCAGTACTTTTTGAGTGATCAGAGCTGCCATCTTAATTCTCTTTGTATGGTGAAGACCTGCATTGTTTTTCCCATTGTCATCCTTGTTGTTTGGTTTTTTCTACATGTTGTGCTGGGACTCATAACTAGGAGATGTGCATAACTACAGAGTTGAGTGGAGTAGCCAGGCTCCTCTGTCTCAGCTTTTTTGTGGTTAGGGTAAACCCACCTCCATTGACATGTCTTCCTCAGGCTCTTCAGGACAGGTGGGTTCCAGCTCTGGAAGCTGCATATTTAGATGGCAGCCTTGTTGAAATGTGTGTGGCAGGGATCCCAGGGATGTTTTCTGTCTTGAGTCAAAACTGGCCTTCCTGAGTTTTCATGAGCACATGCCTGTTACTGCCTTTGCCATATGCATGAAGAATCTTCACCATGGACAGTTCCTTACCAGCCTCCCACTCCATTTTATATGCTGGGTTCATTGACTTTTAAAGCTCTCAATGTTGAGCCCAGACTCAGATCAGCCCAAGCTGTTGACTGACCTGAGTCATATCTTACTCTCACCAGAAGTTGAAAAGCTGCTCTGCCTGCATTCGGTGTCTCAGGACTTCCCAGAGTTACTTGATTTGCTTCTGTTGATGCAACACCAGATGAAACTCTAATAACTCCAGAAGCCCAGTGTGATACAAAATCCTCAAGTCTTTCCTGGGAATCCCTTCCCTAAACTTCTCTCTCCCCTCTGAAATACAACAGAAGCAAATCTTTTAAGCTTAGTGTGAATGATTCATGGACCTACTGAGAGAGGTGTTGGTGTTGCAACATAGATGGGAGAAGGGAGCCGAAAATAATAGGGAGGTCTGCTATATCTAAACTAGCAAATCCCCACCAAGTGCAACTTGTGGTGCATGTGGTGCTCACTGCTCTTGGAATACTATTTCTCTCATTCTGTTAAGGATTCCAAACTTTCCCATGCTCCTCTCTCATAAGGTGATCAATATTAATCTCAGTTTTGCTACCCCAGCCCCAATCTAACATCTATTGTGTTATCTTTGTGTTCTTGTCAATCACTATTCTCATTTTCTTTTCTTAAATTTTGTTTCTAATCAAGTTCTGCCTAAAGTGGTTTTCTAACCCCCCACTCCAGTTTTGTAAAATATTTCAAAAAGAGAGAAAGGGAGATATTGTGGACATACTCACATAATCATTGTCCAGAAAGAGGTTAGTAAACCTTTGCTATTAAGGATTGAGTAATATTTTAGGGATTTTGGGGCAGAACACATGGTCTCTGTCACAATTCCTCAGCTCTGGTGCTGTAGTGCAAACAGTCATAGGCAATATGTAAGTGAATGAGCATGGCTTTGTTCCAATAAAACTTTATTTACAAAACCAATCCATTCTGATTCCTTGCCTAGAATGTACTATAAAGATTTTAGTATACATGTTTTAATACATGTATATCTGTCCCTCTTTCTCCTTTTTTGATAATTTGAAATTGTTAAAGGCACTAGTTGATATCACTCAATAGCTTCCTTTACTCATGTTCATATAATTGAGGTTTTTAATCTTTCATTCCTCAAAGGATATTATTAATAAAAATATCGTTTGGAATCTTCTCTTAATTTCTGTGCTCTATATCAATTTTTTTCATATTCACTAAGTCCTCAAGCTTTTGTGCTCTACTTTCCAAGTGCAGCACTTAATCTGACTCAAAAATAAAGTCAAGAACTTACTGTTTAGTAAGGAAACAGATAAGCAAATAGGCAAAGTCAATAGCCATGGGAACAAAGAACTGTTGAGTTAAGGGGAAGGAACATAAACTCTAGTAAGCCTGGGAGAATTACGAAAGATTTGTCAAGTTCAAGGTAGGATTAGCATGAACTGACTTATGAACTAACACTGTTTATGCTACACTTGTGGATTGCTAGACCTATAATTTGGAGGTTGTTCTGTATTTATAAAAAACAAAAACCCAGAGGTTGCCTTTGGATAATACCTATCATCTATTCCTTGTTTATCCTTATTGAAGTATATGTACCAGAACTTTTTTTTTTTTTGCTGTATGTTTTACTCCCTTGCAGTGGTTTACAAATTTGAAAACAAATGGGAATTACAGGAAAGGTTTATTAAAATACTAATTACTAAACCCAACCCTAGATATTCTGCTTCAATGGGTTCCAGGACAGGCCCTAGAATGTGTTTTTCTATCAAATTTGCTTACTATTCCTATGTAGGATATGCTATGTTATCCAAGATAACTTTTAGAAACTTTGGATGAGTTTACAATCCCTATTATGAGTAAATTTGTCTTTGATAATGCTGTTTAAATTGTATAAAAACTGTATAAATTCAGAGTAACAATATATTTTTTTTTTTTTTTTTTTGTGGTTTTTGGGTCACACCCGGCAGTGCTCAGGGGTTATTCCTGGCTCCAGGCTCAGAAATTGCTCCTGGCAGGCACGGGAGGACCATATATGGGACGCCGGGATTCGAACCGATGACCTCCTGCATGAGAGGCAAACGCCTTACCTCCATGCTATCTCTCCGGCCCCAACAATATATTTTTTAAAAAAATAATATAAGTTAGAAATAACTCCTCAGTCCTTTAGTTTATCTTTAAACTACTTGTATTATCAAAAATTCTTCTATATCTATTTATCAATCTTCTTGCAGACCTAAAACTGCTCTCATTTTTTAGAGATTCACCCACATTTCTGCCTGAGATATACTCATTCTCTCACTTACATCCTCTCTCCTTCTTATCCATCCTCAAATTTTATGAATATAAATATTTTATTTCACTATTTTTAAAGAAATAAAATAAATTCTTATTAATTGTTGACTCCCTTGAATATTTCCCAGTTAAGACAACTCAGTGCTTTTGTATGCACACTTTCAGTTTTGAACTGATAATAAAGACAAATACAGGCTTAAATGAAAAGCCAAAACCATCTATCAGGGTTCAGAACCAAATCAAATTCTTTGTGAATCAGAGTAACAATAGAACCATTAAGTAAGCATAAAAGTGAAACATTAACTAAGCAGGGATAAAGCCAGAGCTTTGTTATATTGGCTACTAGAAGCATATAGTAAGTAGAAAGGCTGATTTCTGATGACTCATAAAACTAGAAGAAGCCCCACTAAAGAGCAGGTTGTACCGTTCTTATTACTTTAAGAGAGCCAATACTAAATTTATCATGTGAACTGTCTTAGTAAATAATTTTGACTCTAAACCTGGGGTCTCACCAGTAATAATGTAGATGGAGAGAGAAAGCACAGGAGAGAAACACAAGTTAAGCATTCACTCAAAATGAGTCTTTAAAGCAAAGTTACACAACCACAAAGAACTGAATATAAATGTGACCCAGTATACTTGAGAAAGAATGAAGTTAAAAAAGGAACTGCCAAACACACTGAAACTATTATATCTAGAAGGCTTAAAATATAAAAGCAAGGGGCCAGAGAGATAGCATGAAGTAGGGTGTTTGACTTGCATTCAGAAGGATAATGGTTCAAATCCTGGCATCCCATATGGTTCCCCAAGCCTGCCTGGAGATATTTCTGAGTGTAGAGCCAGGAGTAACCCTTGAGTGTTGCCAAGTGTGACCCAGAGACCAAACAAACAAACAAACAAACATATATACATATATGCAAACTTGTATTAAAAAGAAAAAGGTTTTTTTTCCTGGAAAGGTTTACAAAGTGATTCCAAAGGCCAGTTTCCCCTGCCACCCTGAATAGGATCACAGAGGCCCTCCATAGATGAAGCACACATGCCTTATAATCTGGCTCTGCCCAAAAAACAAGAGTAAGTGCCCTTTCCCTAAGCAACAGCAACTTGATCTTCCTCCTTCATCCTCAGAGACCTCCCTGGAAGTCGTGGGGGAGGGGGCTGGAATCTGAGAATGAAGTGGAATATATGTATCCCTAGACTATAAAATGAACCAAAGATAAACAGCACAGATCTTCATGATGGATAGTGGGCAAAGATTGAAGATTCAATCAGTAATTATCCTCTATATAATCTTTCTGAAAAGGAATTCAGAGTAGAAATACTTAAGATCTTTTATGAACTCAAATTAATGAAGGAATGGACAGTCAATAAAAACCAAGAGGTTATGAGAATAAAAATGAGAAAGTTACAAACAGAAGTAACAGAACTGAAAAAACTTGGTAAGCCAAATGAAAAATCTCTTAGAATGGCCTCACCAGCAGAGTAAAACTGCTAAGAGTAAAATCAGTGAGTGCCAAGACAAAGTGAAGAAAACCTTCAGACATAAAAGAATATGGAATAAAGTCCCAAAATAAAGAACAGCTGAAAAGAGAACTTGGGAAGAATTCAAGAAGAATGACACAGGAAAGAAACATCAGGGTCCCAGATGGCCAAGAATGCAACCCTGATGAAGAACAGTCAAAGATATCATTGCTAATAAGTTTCCAGAGCAGGAGAGTGCATGCATCCAAATCCAGGAGGCACAAAGGGCACTGAATAAAGGAGATCCAAATAAAAAGAACCAAATAAAACATTCTAATCAGAATGATGAAAACCATAGATTTAGGTAGGATAGTGAAGTCAGCAAGATTAAAGAAGGAAATTACATACAAAAGAGCATCCTAAGAGTTACAAAAGTTTTACCAATAAAACCCTCTGGCCTGAAGACAATGGTGGATTATTGTAAAAAAATAAAGTGATGCAATAAATGCTTCACCAAGAATACTTTACTCACTCAGACTCTCATTCAGATTTAAAGAAATAATACACATTATCATGAACAACTGCTTAAGAATGTAATAGACTCAGAACTATCTTTACAGGAACTAAAGGGGCTACTTTAAGACAAGACAAATTCCACTAATACAGAAGCTCCTGCAGAAAGATTATACAAATCTCTATGACAATAAGCTCTCTCAATGGCAATGGAATAAATGCTTCAATTAATAGATACAATCTAGCAGTATGGATTAGAAAATTGACTACAACAATCTGTTACCTGCAAGAAATATTTGAATGGTCAGAGAAAACATTCAAAAGTAAAAGGTTGGAAGACAGTATTAAAAAAAACCCAACTCCGGGGCCGGGCGGTGGCGCTAAAGGTAAGGTGCGCCTGCCTTGCCTGCGGTAGCCTTGGACGGACCGCGGTTCAATCCCCCGGTGTCCCATATGGTCCCCCAAGCCAGGAGCAACTTCTGAGCGCATAGCCAGGAGTAACCCCTGAGTGTTACCGGGTGTGGCCCAAAAACCAAAAAAAAAAAAAAAACCCAACTCCTTAAAAGTGGCCAGGGTAGCCATCCTAACATCAGATAACATAGAATTCAGGCTGGTAAATGTAATAACAGGCTATAGAAGATTCACATCCTAAACATATGCATCCAGTGAGTCCAGCAAAACACTTAAATAACCACTAATAACTTGAAGAAAGACATTAATAGCAAGACTATTAGACCTCAATAGATCAAATAGACAAAAGCTCGGTAAAGAAATACTTGCCTTGGAAGAAAAGAAGAGGAGGGCTCATAGGTGTAGGTAGATCTTTTAATCCATAAAATAAAAAACACTTTCTTTTCCAATGCACATGGAACATTGGCCAAGAAAGACCCTCATACTGTGACACAAAAATACATTTATACAAAATGTCTAAGGCATAAACTGCATATCAAATATCTTTTCAGATCATGATGCATTGAAAATAGAAGTCATTTAAAAAAGAAATGGAGGTTTGCTTCTCAGCCTTTTGGCTAAAATCAAGTGTAGTCTCTGTTCTGATCAGTTTAATATCTGATACATCATCTATCCAATGACAATATATTAAATGGATTTTTGGCACTAGGAACTGGAATAGAAGCTTGCTCTGTCCATCTCATGTATCAACCTGGTATTGCAGTACCTCCAGAAACGGTGCACAATAAAAAAGAGAAAGAAAGAAAAGAAAGAAAGAAAGGAAGAAAGAAAGAAAGAAAGAAAGAAAGAAAGAAAGAAAGAAAGAAAGAAAGAAAGAAAGAAAAAGAAAGAAAGAAAGAAAGAAAGAAAAGAGGGAGGGAGGAAGAAAGATAGGAAGAAAGAAAGAAAGAAAGAAAGAAAGGAAAGAAAGAAAGAAAGAAAGGAAAGGAAGGAAGGAAGAGGAAGAAGGAAGGGAAGGAAGAAAGGAAGAAAGAAGGAAAGAAGAAGAAAGAAAGAAAGAAAGAAAGAAAGAAAGAAAGAAAGAAAGAAAGAAAGAAAGAAAGAAGGAAGGAAGGAAAGGAAGGAAGTGAAGGAAGAAAAAGAAAGAAAGAAAGAAAGATAGAAAGAAAGAAAGAATGAAAGAAAGAAAGAAAGAAAGAAAGGAAAGAAAGAAAGAAAGAAAGAAAGAAAGGAAATAAAGAAAGAAAGGAAAGAAAGAAAGAAAGAAGGAAGGAAGGAAGGAGGAAGGAAGGAAGGAAGGAAGGAAGGAAGGAAGGGAAGGAAGGAAGGAAGGAAGGAAGGGGAAGAAAGAAGAAAGAAAGAGAAGAAAGAAAGAAAGAAAGAAAGACAGAAAGAAAGAAAGAAAGAAAGAACGAAAGAAAGGAAGGAAGGAAGGAAGGAAGGAAGGAAGGAAGGAAGAAAGGAAAGAAAGAAAGAAAGAAAGAAAAGAAAGAAAGAAAGAAAGAAAGAAAGAAAGAAAGAAAGAAGAAAGAAAGAAAGAAAAGAAAGAAAGAAGGAAGGAAGAGAAGGAAGGAAGGAAGGAAGGAAGGAGAAAGGAAGAAAGAAAGAAAGAAAGAAAGAAAGAAAGAAAGAAAGAAAGAAAGAAAGAAAGAAAGAAAGAAAGAAAGAAAGAAGGAAGGAAGGAAGGAAGGAAGAAAAAAGAAAGAAAGAAAGAAAGAAAGAAAGAAAGAAAAGAAAGAAAGAAAGAAAGAAAGAAAGAAAGAAAGAAAGAAAGAAAGAAAGAAAGAAGAAAGAGGAAAAACTCAAATTAAATAGTTCTTTACTGAACAACCAATGGTTCAGACAGGAAATCAACGAGGAATTAAACGATTTTTGGAAACAAGAATGAGGTCATGATCTACCAGAACTTGTGGGATATAGTAAAAGTGGTGTTAAGAGCAAAGTTCATATCTATCCAAGAATTCATGGGGAAGAAAGAGCCCACATAAATCATTTGAAAGCACAATTTAAAAAACTGGGAAAGATCAAACAAAAGGTACCCTAAGGATGCAGGAAAAGGGGAATAATAAAAACTAGAGCAGATTAATGAATTGGACTCACAAAAATATTATTCAAAAGATCAATGAGAACAAGAGCTGGTTCTTTGGAAAAAAATTATAATTCTGACCAATAAACAAATGACTACCAAACTCACAAAGAAAAAGAGAGAACCCGATTAAAACAATTGAAAATGAATCAGGAGAAGTCACAACAGATACCACAGAAATTAAAAGCTTTATTGGAGATTAGTTTGAGAATCTTTATGCTGTAAAATGAGAGCACCTAAAAGAAATTAATAAATTCTTGGACTCCTACCACTGCCCAAGGCTGAACCCAGATGATATGGAATACTTTAACAGACACTTCATATAGAGAAAATTGAAATTGAAGTTAAAAGTCTTCCAAAGGCATAAAATAGACGTATCTAGAACTTACTAATGAGTTCTTTCAAACCTTTTTTTTTTTTTTTAGTTTTTGGGCCACACCGGCGGTGCTCAGGGATTACTCCTGGCTCTCTGCTCAGAAATAGCTCCTGGACCAGTCATATGAACATGTAGTGTAAATAAAAAATGACCAGACTGGAACACCAAACAGAATAGATACCCAACCTATAACAAGATGTAAGGTGGAGACCAGTTACAGTAGGATTCTGGGGGGTAAAGGAGGGATATGTGGGAGACAAGCTGGGAACAGGAGGGGAGGGAGGACAACATTGGTGGTGGGAAAACCCTTCATTCATTGTCACTATGTACTGTAAATAATTCTGGGTAATGAACTTCAGTCACAATAAAAAAAAAGTAGTCCTCCTGGGGGGACTATGTGGGACACTAGGATTTGAACCAACCACCTTTGGTCCTGGGATGGCTGCTTGCAAGGCAAACGCCGCTGTGCTATCTCTCGGGCCCCTCAAACCTTTAAAGAGAACCTACTGACAACCTTTTTCAGGCTCTTCCAGAAAATTGAAGAAACAGAAACACAGTTTTCATGAAGCAAACTCATATAAAAGGCAAACAAAGACTCCACAAAATAGATAATTACAGGCTGATATCCCTGATGAACATAGATGCAAAGATCCTTTACAGAATACTAGACAATAGAATCCGACAACTTATCAAAAATATAATTCACCATGACCAAGTAAAATTCATCCCTGGCATGCAAGGATGGTTTAGTATGTGTGAGTCAATGAATAAAAGAAAACCTAAAAATCATTGGATCATATCAATAGATGCAGAAAAAGCATTTGACAAGATCCAACACCCTTTCATAATAAAAACTCTCAATAAGATTGAATTGAAGAAATTATCCTCAACATAGTCAAAGTCATTTTCCACATGTCCACAGCAAACATACTCAATGGGGAAAAGCTAAAAATTTTCTTTTTAAAGTCAAGTGGAAAACAAGTTTTCCAGGGCCGGGGTGATAGTGCAGCAGTAGGGCATTTGCCTTGCACATGGATGATCCAGGACAGATCAGGTTATATCCCCGACATCCCATATGGTCCCCCAAGCCAGGAGTGATTTCTGAGCACATAGCCAGGAGTAATCCCTGAGTGTCACCGGTGTGGCCCAAAATGAGAGAGAGAGAGAGAGAGAGAGAGAGAGAGAGAGAGAGAGAGAGAGAGAGAGAGAGAGAGGAGAAATATTTAAAACAATACATGTTCCATTTGTGTCTCAGAAAACCAAATACCTAGGAATCAACTTAACTAAAAAGGTAGGTAAAATATAGCTACCAATCACTACTTATAGAAATAAATGTGGAAATTAAAATGATGTCCTGCTCACAGATTGGGAAGATTAATATAATCAAAATGGCAATAATCCCCAAAGTATTGTAAATATTCATCTTGATCCCAATAAGGGTACCCATGCCATTTTTCAAAATGATCAAACATTCCTAAATTCATATGGAACAATAAACCTCTTCAAATAACTAAGGCCATTCTTGGGAAAAGAAGATGGGAGGTAGAGGCATCACTTTCCCCAACTTCAAACTGCACTATAAACTAACTACATGTTAAAAATTGATCTCAGAACTCTCCTATGCTATACATAAAATTCAGTTCAAAATGATTAAAGACTTTGAACATTAGACCTTATCTGTTGGGTACATAAAGGAAAATATAGCCAGAACTCTCCATAACATTGAAGCTAAAGGCATATTCAAGAATGAAACACCATTAACACAATTAGAAGCAAAGATACATAAACAGAAATACATTAAATTAAGAAGCTTCTAAACCCTAAAAGAAAATGATGACCAGGACACAAAAACTGCCCATAGAAGAAGGGGGGAGTGTATACTCAAGTATAAGCCAACTCCTCAATTTTACCCTAAAAACTGGGAAAACTTAATGACTCAAGTATAAACTGAGGTGGAAAATGCAGCAACCACTAGTAAATTCCAAAAATAAAAACATATACCCAAAACAATTACAATAATTGAGGAATCTGTAGGTTAAATGTTTTTCAATATTTATTGCTAAAGAAAAACTGTAAACTAGCAACAATAACTTTAAAGCTTTGAATAAAGTGCAGAAAACCATAGCTTAACAGGTAATCAAGCTAAATCACAAAGGTTCAAATTTTTCTAAACTGGATTCCTCCTCCTCATCATCTGTATGTCCAAACAGAGCTTCAGCTGTACCGGATGTGAAGGTATCAGCATAGACACTGTCATCATCACTGAGTTCACAGATATCATCATCACTGCTGTGGGTCTCATACAAAGCAGAATATTGTGGGTTAAATAGTTCAGTGGCATCCAGTTCAGTTCAGCCGCCTACCTCTTCAGCTCAGCCCCAACTTGTGGACTAGCTGAAGCACCGCCCCTCCAGCAGACGGCAGAAAGAGACTGGACACTACATACATTTACTTCGGTGCGCATGCACAGAATCAAATGACCTGTATGACTTGGGTATAAGCTGAAATGCTTGGCTTATACTCGAGTATGTAGGTATATTCCTCTGATAAGGAATTAAATTAAAAGATATATAAAGCACTGGATGAATTTTACAAGAAAATACTCCAATCCCATCAATAAATGGAGAGAAGTGATGAACAGAAACTTATACACAGAAGAAACCGAAATGGCCAAAAGACACATATGTAAAATACTTTGCATCATTAATCATCAGGGAGATGCAAATCGAAGTAACAATGAGATATCATCTCACAACACAGAGACTGAACACACCAAAAAGAACAAGAACAAGCATTGCTGGTAGAGAAACAGGGAGAAAGGGACTCTCACTGCTGGTGGAAAAGTAGACTGATCCATACCTTTTGGAAAACAATGGACATTCATTAAAACCATTGGGGATTGAGTTTCTATTTGACTCCTTGCAATATATTCCAAGGGCCCAAAAATAAATGGAGAGGGGAAAGGCATTTGCGTGCGCACATCACCCCCATGTTCCTTGCAGCACTATCCACAGTGTTTAAAAATCTAGAAACACGAAAATGCCCAAGAACAGATAACTTGTCAAAAATATTATGGTAAATATACACAATGGAATATTACTTGGCCACAAGAAACATTAAAGCCATGAAATTTGCTGCTACGTGCAGGGACTTGGAGAGTTTCATGCTGAATCAAGTTAATCAGGGAGAGAGATCGACACAGAATGATCTCTACCAACTGTGTGATGATATAAAGAAACAAAAGGTGTGATACCAAATACCCAAAGACAATGGAAACAAAGGACACAAGAACTGATATTCAGTAGAAAATATGCCACTTAATGGGGCTGGGGGTTAGAACAAGGAAGGGGTAACATCTATGATAGAGGAAAGTGTTCAACCAGGAGGATGTGGTGCTGAAAGTAAAGTGTTATGTATGAAGCCTATAAGCACCTGTACAGAAAATTATAGAGAAAAATAAAAAAATAAAAAGTGAAGCTGGTAGAAGCAGTTTGGTGAGTGGGAGGCAAAAGAGGGTAGGGCATTGCTGGAAGGGAGTTGTAGGTGCAGGGGTTGGTGTTGAAACATTGCATGCTTGAAACCCAACCATGAATGACTTTGGTGACTAACTTAAAAAATGAGAGATAATAAAAGGAAAAAAAAAGATAGAAATTATAAAAATAAATCAAATCAAAATGAAACAACAATTTATCTAGATCTATGGAAAAGAACAAAGAAGGCTTTTTGGAACTTTGAGATATGTAAAATACAATTTAGACACTTCAGTAAAAGGAATAAACCCTAGATGGTTTAAGAATCTCTTGACAAGGAAATGTATTTTCTATTAGCAAGCTCAGAGGTAGACACATTCTAGGCTTCTAAACTCTATAATTGTGACTTATTAAAATTGTGGGGCTTTTGGGTTTTTTTAGGGGGGGAGGAGGGGTGTCAAACAAGGCTGTGCTCAGGACTTACTCCTTGCTCTGTGTTCATTTAGAGTAGGAAATGCTTGAAAAACTGTATGTGGTATTGGACATCAAACCTGGGTCAATCATGTGTAATGTCTCTTAGAATTTTAACCTCTGTACTATATTTCTCCAGCCCAATTTGTGTCACTTTGAGTCACTAAATTTGGGTTATTTGTAATAATAGCAAGAGGAAAAGAGTATATTGTTGGCCAATATTGGTTCTTCAATAAACCATTGCTCAAGTCATCTTAGACTTACCACTTACATTCAAATAGGTGGCAGGTCCATAAGAAGAGGAGGTTAGGTGGGGTCCTGGATTCTGAAAGAGGAGGGATGCCATTTTGTAAAGGTCACATGCCAGGCTTGTTTTTAGTTCTGAACCAGGAGAGATGTCATTTTGTAAGTACCACATGGTGTAAGCCAAATGGTAGGTTTCCCCAAGCCTATTTCCTTTAACACTATCCCAAGCTACCTGGCTATACCAAGTAGCCTAACAGGGAATGCTAGGGAGCAGTAGAAAGGTCCTCCTAGACAACAGCCAATCATTTTAAAGATTATCAAAAGGCTAGAACCTCTCCTATAGCCCTTTCCTATTTAATCCTCTTTATGACCTTGGGCAGAGTTTAGCTCCTTCTAGAGATGATCCTGACAGCTCAGTTTGGGGGCTGTTGGCAGATGGATTAAAGTTTTTGTTCAGCTTTAAAAACAAATAGACAAAACCAAAACCAAAACCAAACCAAACCAAGCAATACAAAACAAAAACCAAATAGTTGGCAGGCTTCATCAGTGTCTTTGCTTCTTCTTTGGTCTTTTTTTTATTTCAGTCTACACCGAAAGATGCTCAGGGAATACTTGTGTTTCTGTGCTCAAAGATCACTCCTGGTAGTGCTCAAAGAATCATATACAGCTCCAGATAGGAAAATTAAGTCAGCTATAGGCTGGCAAACAACTTACTCACTATCTTCAGTTATCCCTACAGTCTCTCTGTCTCTGCTTCTTACCATCACCTTAATCACAAGGAACTAAACTATCCTGTTTACAACTAGTGTCTCCTTCACCTTATTTCCCTTTAATTCTTTTTTATATTTAATCCCACCTCCCACTCCCCTCCCTTCGATTCTTAAGCTGCCCTTAAGTTCTTTTGGGAATGCTTCTCATCATATTATCTTTTTATTGTTTTTTGGGTTTTGGGGTCACACCCGGCAGCACTCAGGGGTTACTCCTGGCTTTATGCTCAGAAATGCTCAGGGGAGGGGCCAGGCGGTGGCGCTAGAGGTAAGGTGCCTTGCCTTGCCTGCGCTAGCCTTGGACGGACCGCGGTTCGATCCCCGGGTGTCCCATATGGTCCCCCAAGCCAGGAGCAACTTCTGAGCGAGTAGCCAAGAGTAACCCCTGAGCATCACTGGGTGTGGCCCAAAAACCAAAAAAAGAAAAAAAAAAAAAAAAGAAATGCTCAGGGGACCATATAGGATGCCGGGATTCAAACCACCATCCTTCTTCATACAAGGTAAACACCCTACCTCCATGCTATCTCTCTGGCCCCTCTGATCATATGACTTTTTAATTAAAATTCTTTCATGCTTATCCAACTACTTTCAGGGTTAGTTTTATATTTTTTAGCAGACCCCATAAACCATTGCTTAGGATTTTCAGTAGTTATATTAATTCATTTCTGCAGCCTTTTTTCTTTTTCTTTGCTCCAGTTAAAACTACAACTTGCTAAAGTGAATGTTCTTAGCAAAGAGCTAGCTATAGGTTCAACTCCTGAGCATTTTTACCACAGTGCAAGCATCTTCCCCACCTTATGTCATTCTTACTCAATAGTCAAGATACAGAGGATGATCTGTATTTTCATTAAAGCTCACAGGGTCATCAGGGGCGGAAGGGTTGCATGAGTGCTCTGAGCTGTTTCATACATCATGATTTTTCCTCTCTCTGTGTGTCTGCCTGATATCTCCCATTCACCTTTACACACAGTATTTTTCTTCTATATAGTTTTCCAGTCCAACCGGGTCTTCTTCTAAGTTTTTCCTCAGAAATCTGAAAATTCTTCCTGGTTGACCATTGGTTTCCCCTGAAACCTCATCCTTATTCTACCCTTTGCATGTTCCCCTCCCCCATGCTATTCTGTTCTTCTTGCAGGTAGGAACCAGGAAATTCCTTGTGCATCAAATCGTTTCTGCACATTCCAGCATCTATGACTTACTTCTTTTTTGCCTCAACACTTCCATGGAATGCATGCCAGAATTTTCATATTTTGTCCTTCAAACTTACTGCCTCCCATCCAAAGGTCTTTTTAATTCTTTTTTTATTACACAGCAAGTACCTTCTTACTAGCCAGTCAATCAGTCATTGCCACTAAACCAGATTGACCTTTTGGGGTCTGGGTACTAGGATGAGGACATTCTATTCAGTTTAGTGATGTCTGCCCACCCCCAACTGTCCTGGTTTCTGAGGGATGGCCTGTGAATTCACCAGTGAGTAGGACTGAATATTTTTGTATCTAGAGCAGGATAAATATAGGGAAAGACTCAGGAGAGGGTTTAATTCATAACACTTAAGGAAATATCTATTTTTTCCCTCTAAAGTAAGTCTGCAATGCCTCAAACTGCAAGCTCTCTGTATGTTTTTTTTCTTGTATGTGCTATTCAGGCTTCAAAATTCACACACAAATTATTTAACATCATTTGGTGATATTGTGTTAATGAGATAATAATTTTTTATTAAATAATAGTGCAAAACCCACTAAATTCTTTCCATTATTATTCACTAAATGTGTAAAGTACAGTTCTCTCAAACTTGTAAGTCTGACCTCACCCCCCCAAAAAAAAAACCCACTCTGGTTTTATTTGCTTTACAAATCCAAACCCTGGGGTCATTCAGACCATGCATATAAGCAATTCTATAATAAATAAAACCGTGTGACATTTATGGCAAAAAACACATAACAATATGGAGTAGTTTTCATTCCAAGTTACCATTTAAAATGATCTTTCTCTGACACGATTTAATTTGAAAACTACTGAGGTCATTTCCTTTTAACTCAGTTCTACATAAGCAAAACTACATTAACTAGTTAATTTTATTAAAGAAATGGTTAAATTGATTTTTTTTAAGAATAGAATTGACCAGTTATTTTCAATTAACTTTTCTGCTCTCTCCAAAGTGGCATGTAGGTATAGCCCTATAAACAACACTCTTAGATCTGGAGAGCCCCTCTACAAGGAATTGGGCATATACTAAGGCATCAAGCTCTGTACAGGATACTTATACTAGAAGTGTATGTATGTATATATGTATATATATACACATATATATATTATAAGCACAGGATAGATATATACTATGCACTATACAGAACTTATCTGGAGATGTGCCTGGACAGACAAGCCATGATAAGATCAGATCAGATAAGATAAGATAAGATAAATGATAAGATAAAATAAGATCACTTACAATGTAGGAGTGGGAGAAGAAGCAAACACTGATCTGCTCTAGAATATTCTAGAAGAAAGCTAGTGACTAGAAAGATTTTATGGAGAAATTAGGACTAAATGATTAAGTTGACTGGGAAGTCGGGAGTGTGAACTGAGAGAAGTATAGGTATTACAAAAGGTAGAGACTAGAGAGTGGGCCAATATTAGACTGAATAAAATAGAAATAAGCATGACAATTTGAGAAAATGAGGTAGGATTTGAAGGACTTAATGAACAAATTAGGCACCATATGGTAAAGATGTGGGTTAAATACACAAAACAAAAGTCAAGTCAGGGAAAGTGCATGGATTGATCTGGGAGACTTTCACTGACCACACCTCCTCACTGGTAAGTGGAACTGCTCTCTTTAATCCTTTGTTTTTTTAAGAGTTTCTAGGGAAAGTTTTTCGTGTTAATTCTTTTCAGACAAATAAGAAAAAATGTTTGCTTCTCTGGGACTCCTGGCTTTTAAGTTGCCCTTCTTCATGATATCACTTTTTCAAATTAATCAGATGAAAAATAAAGAAAATACTGGCAAATAAAACTTCCAAAAAGGCAAATTTAAAAGCAGAGTCATGTTGATTCTTCATCCTCTGATAAGTTATAACTTTTGAGTTATTAGGTGATACATAGTAATTCTATTTATAGAATTATTAATTATAAAGGATTATAATTATATAATTTATATGATATAAATTATAACATAATATAATTTATATAATTATAAGATATAAATCATATTATAATATGATTATATAAGTATGGTATATAATTATAAAGCATTATAAATTATAAAGATTGTGAGATAATATTTATTAAAGCAGAACATTAAATAATGCCTTCTAGTAGCCGACAAGTACTATTCTAATAGTCTCTTTCTTTCTCTCTCTTGATAGGTATATGTATATCTAACATATATACTTTGATAGGATGGATAGATAGGTAGATACATAAGTAGGTAGAGAAATAGACAGATTTACTGATTAGAACCTTGGGTTTCTTGCTTGGAGCCAAATATTCTCTTTACACTCTACATTGTCTATGAACTCATTCAAAATGATTACTATGCATTTTAATAACATATATATAATGCATTAAATGACTATAGTCTTTTTAAAATTAGCAACTTTCTTGCTAAGAGGAAATTGATATAAGTCTATAAGCTCATTCCCCCCAAAAGCACTAGCACCTAAGTCAAAGGAGCAAGTGAGGGAAGGTTGCTTGTTGATGGAGATCAAGACCATCTGATTGGAATATACATGTCAGAGGAACAGGGGTGATGAGTTTAATTAAAAGAGTAGATTAGAAAGTGTCTGATGAATCCTGGGATGCCAAGGGATATTAGAGGGTAAAAAACACAGACCTCTAGTGGGAAAGATGGACTTAAAGCTAATTTATATGTGTTTTGGATTACAATAAACTATATGGAAAGGAGATCTCATTTCCTGAAGTTGTCTTAGAAATGATTATGAGATTTCAAAGGCACAGAAAATTTATTAGGAGGGTTGGCCACTTTAGTATGAGGCCTCATAGAAGGCATAATGCCAGGGAGTTTAAAGTCAGGGGATCAGAGAAGGTTTGCAAAGACACACAAGGAGAACAGAACCAAGTTAGTGAAATTTTGCACAGATTCGTGTCATTCCAAAAGGAATCACATCAGTATGAGCTGCTCTTGTCCACTGTCCCAACCTCTTCCAAATGTTTCATTGCCCTCAACCAGCCTGAAACACTCTGAAATGAATTATTTGACAAACTCTAATTTAAGATCTCTGCATGCAAATGCTGTTCCAGACTATACTGGGGCCACCCAAACTTTGGGATGGATCCAGGAGTTTTTTGAACATCTCTGCTCTTCACGTTGACCATATGTACTTAATGGGGTTGGTACTGTGGATTTGAGGCCATCTCCCACATATCCTGAGTAGCACTGACACTCCTATTGGTGCTTTTAATCCCTGAGGGACCTGTGGGCAGCACCATGGTGGTGCACATGAAGGTAAAACCAAGCAGACGTCTGAATTGAGAATTATTATTCCCAGCCCTTGATGCTTACATATTAAACAATTAATATCTGTGCCATCCTGTGAGGACACAGGAAAGCACGCATTTGTCCACACATGGACACCATATGACTTGGATACAGAACTGTCTCGGTTGGTTTTAGCTTCACTTTAAAACACCAGTGAAAGCAAGCATATAATGTGTTCAGAACATTTGCCACGTTCTATAGGTGTTTTTTAGAGAAAAGTGATACTTTTTTTTTTTTTTTTTTTTTTTGGGCCACACCCGGTAACGCTCAGGGTTTACTCCTGGCTATGTGCTCAGAAGTTGCTCCTGGCTCGGGGGACCATATGGGACACCGGGGGATCGAACCTCAGTCCGTCCAAGGCTAGCGCAGGCAAGGCAGGCACCTTACCTTTAGCGTCACCGCCCGGCCCCAGTGATACTTTTCTTGACCACAATTCTAGAGCCCCATTTCTACATGGAGAGTATCCCAATTAGAAGGAAATTGAATAAACTCTGTACTGAATTTCTCAAGTCTCAGTTGCCATGTCTGTAATGAAACAGGTTAAACACATTCTACAGATAGACCATGAAATCTGGAAAGCTATATACCATGCTTAACTATTATCTAGTAGGCATGTAACAAACAATAAACAGTTTTGTTTCTATGTACTAAGTGAAGTTTGACTCAAACCATTTGAATGGCTTGTTAATTAAAATGGAGTTACTAAATCTTGCCATCGACAGCTTAATAGATAATGTTCTCTACACAGAGGTGTGCCGAAGTCCATCTTTTATAGAAACACTTTCTCATATTTTGGAATCAGTTCTCAGCTTCTAAGAGCATTTCCACGATTCATTGGTGCATCACTCAGAAAAGACTAAATTATATAGCAGCAATGGGCATTTCAAACATCTCTCTGACTTTAGGTTACAAAAGTTTATTTCTCACTCATGCACTATATCGCACATGATTTACTCCAGAATTGAAGCTATCTCAATTGAAGATGACTTCACCAGAGAGAAAGAGAGCTTTAAGAAGATCCAGAGATAGTGCTAAAACCCCTAGCTGAGAAATAATTTTATTACTTGTGTTAACAACTCAAATATCTCATGATAGATTCTCACTCCACAATAAGGAACTGAAGTAGCATATAGCTATACATCTGCAAGAAGAACTAGAACTTATCCTTGAAGGGTCAAAATAGGTCACAATCATACTCTCAAAGGTAGGTGAATTTATAATATCATTCAGTTCTTAGAATGAAAATTAGTCTCAAAGAGAAGACTGTTACTTGGACAGAAGAGAAGTAGGAATATTTTTTTTGCAAATCATAAATAAGATTCCATGTCCTTAGAAAGTAACCCCCAAATTTTAATTTTGGGAACATCTTTCTTTCCCAATGACACTCCTATTCTTGCTGCCACAAACCACGACTCTAGTCCAATTTATAACCCTTTACTTGGTTCTTAACCAAATATTAAAAACCCTTTTGCTGTGAAATTTTATAGAAGCAAGGGAATGTGAAATTGTGGGGATATTAAACTTATAACATGCTATTACTTAGTAGTTAATTGCCTCCAAACTAAGTGGTCTAAGCAGATGACTTTACCCACATAGATAAGTTATATACTTGGGAGGAGTTGGACCTTTTATTTATCTCCATCTACATGGCATTTACTGTGGGTGCTTTGGTCAAAGAATCTCTTCCAAATGGACTTTATCACACATGCATCTATCTGATCTTCTGGTGCCCCTGGCCTTTCCCTTTCTCTGACTCTTTATTTCTTTTTTCTTATCCATCAGGATCTCCCAATAGAGTTTGCGCTCCATACAGCATGGATTCTCTAAGTAATTTGGTCTTTTTATATGACAGCACAGAGGACCAAGAATAAGAGTTGCAATGACTTAGCTTTATAATTCTGGCAATGGCATTTCAATTGACTATATTTCAAATGAGTCACCAAGGGAGTTGATTCCAGGGAAGGAGATTAGATACCTTATCCTGCTGGAAGATCTGCCATCTGCCACACTACCAAAGGGTTAGAAATGCTGAATGACTTGCCAAACTCGAGCAGGTCTTTGGATAGTATCCAGTTTCCTGCCATTGACCAAATTTCCCTTTTCTCTCAAAAGAACCACAACCTTTCTCTGGGACTTGAACTTCTTTACTCATATACAAACTAAACTGTAAAGATGAACTCTGAGTTAGTTTGCTCACTAAAGTATATGTAATGATTCTTTTTTTTTGTGGTTTTTGGGTCACACCCGGCAGTGCTCAGGGGTTATTCCTGGCTCCATGCTCAGAAATTGCTCCTGGCAGGCACGGGGGACCATATGGGACGCCGGGATTCGAACCGATGACCTTCTGCATGAAAGGCAAACGCCTTACCTCCATGCTATCTCTCCGGCCCCTATGTAATGATTCTTAAGATTTGCATCTCCTTCAAATTTTGCTCAAAATCCCTCTCTGCATCTCACCTCCCCCACGAGAAAGTTCTTTTGATGAAAAACACCTGACTTAAATCACACACTCCCCATTAGTGAATTTCCTCGGCACACATGTGGGTAACTTTTGCACCAAGATCAAGTTCTGTACTTGTTTTCATGTGTCACAAACCCCCATTCCCAGCGACTTCATCAGACATTGATCTCTTCCTTCCAAGAATTCCTATTACATTTTTAGTTTAAACCACAGAATTTGGCATTTGAGAACATGGTGTCTTGCATTGCTTTTAAATTGTTTCATGTGTACAAGTTATGTCTTGCCAACCTGACTTAAAACTTCACAGACACCATCCATGTTTTCTACTTTTACGAAGTTAGCACAGAAAAGGATGAAGGAAGTGTATAATAAGTGCCTACACAGACATTTGAGTTTCTTCTTTTTCTTACGTGTTACCATTTGGCTTGTCACCTTGCTTTTTGGTTAGTGTATCAAAAGCAGAAGCTTCTTTTATTTCATTGGTATCTCTCCAACTTGATGGCATATCATTCATGTATACACTTAATATCATTTCCTGGGTATGTTTTTTTTTCTGATTTGCCAATCTAAAACTTGTGTCCAAGCCAAGGAACTTTCTCCAAAACTTTCCTCTTGGCTTTCTTTGCAAATGTGTCAACATTTTCTTACAAAATAAGAGTTGTAATAATAACATTAATTAAAAAAAATATCACCAGTGCCGAAGAGATAGTACAGCTGGTAAGTAGAGCACTTACCTTGGAGGCAGCTGATCTAAATTCAATCCCTGACATCGCATATGGCTCCTTGAGCACCATCAGGAGAGATCCCTTAGCTGAGTGCCACAAGTAAGCCCTGAACAATAACTCAGGTTTAGACCAAGCCCCCAAATATATATAATATATAAAGCAAACCTTAGACATTGAATATTGATGTAATATGATTAAATGTAATAATACTATCTAACAACTAGTCATAATCTAATCTATTTAATATTTTCAATATTGTGTTTGTATAGTTCTCTTTTGTATCTAATTAGAAAGCATTACATTTAAATGCTATGACTCTTTTAAACACCTTTTTCTTTAAGAAATGGATATATCTGGACATATGAGGCTAACTATTTCATAGTATATTACCAGTGAGGTTGATAAGATACAGGTCAAACGTTTTATATAGAAACATTAGATAGAATGGATGCTGTTACATAATTCTCATGTTTAACCCATTTTCAGGGATGCTAAATTTGAATGATTGGTTTTGATGGTGTTTGTCATACTTCTTCAATATAAAGGTGTCTCCTTACAATTAGAATTAAGTAAACTCTGGAGAAATAGTTTGAGGTTAAGTGTGTAAATCATTTGCCCACAATTTTCATCTGATACTTTCAACATTCATTGATGATCCTTGGAAGAATAAATCATACCACAGATAATGTTACACGTACAGGATTATTTCAATCCTCTACTTTTAGTATCATTTTATAGCCATGATTTTTTTTTTATTTAAAGCATTACAATTCTTCATGACAATTTTGGTTTTGATGCTGAAATTGTTCCACATTTGGCCTAGGAAATCCTTGAGTCATTTGGAACTTTTTTGACAGGTCTCATGAACTATTCCTTGATTTATAACAGATTTCAGATCTTACACGGTTATTTCCCTCCTATTAATCTGCCCTTTTTAAAAACCCCTCCCAAAAGCCATGTTACTTTTAGTAAAGGTATGTCATGGAAGCAATGAACTTTCAGGTATCTTTCAGGTGTCTCTCTGCCCTGAGGAGCTATTGTTGCAGGTGACTTAACTGACAGAAAATGTTTGTTTTGTGTGTGTTTGTGTGTATATGTGTGTTTAAATCACACCCAATATAAAGCATGACGTTTCTTTTTTTTATAATTATCTTTATTTAAACATCGTGATTACAAATATGATTATAGTTGTATGATTACAGTCATATAAAGAACACCCCCCTTCACCAGTGCAACATTCCCACCACCAATTTCCCAGATCTCCCTCCTCCCCACCCCCCCCACACCTGTACTCGAGACAGGCTTTCTACCTCCCTCATTCATTCACATTGTTTTGATAGTTTTCAGTGTAGTCATCTTTCCAACTGCACTCATCACTCTGTGATGAGCTTCAGGCAAGAAGTTTCTTTATTAACTTTTTTGTTTCATGTTATATTTTCTTTTTTGTTTGTTTGTTTTGGTTTGGTTTTTTGGGGGCACACCCATTTGATGCTCAGGGGTTACTCCTGGCTAAGTGCTCAGAAATTGTCCCTGGCTTGGGGGGACCATACGGGATGTTGGGGGATTGAACCGCGGCCCTTACTTGGCTAGCACTTGCAAGGCAGACACCTTACCTGTAGTCCCACCTCGCCGGCCCCAACATGTTATATTTTCTATGCCCCTCCATGGGAAGGACTTGCTCCCCCAACATATTAATGTATTTTTTATTTGCTCTAACCTATAATATACAGAGTTCATTTTAATTATTCCTGATTAATTCAATTACTAACTGAAATACTCAATAAGGTTTGAGATTATTAGAAATCCATAATCATGAACATACTTTCTGCTAAGATTTGTGATTAAGACACTGTTTAAAATTACTTGAAATAATTTCTATTTTATATGTTTATGTTGCCAATTTTACATATAACTAGGTTCATTTTTATGTTTGTATTTAATGGATTACTTTTTAGTTAATCTGTACATAATTTTAAGTTATTATATATGCACATAATTAAAAAGTTAAAATATAAAAGTTCTATATTGGAAGCATACTTAAAGGCTTCTCACTGTATCTTTGTCTTTCACCCATTGCCAACCAACTGCTATCACTAATCATTTTTATCAGTTCATGCTTTGTTTTTCCTGTGTGCTTTTTGTGAAATCTTATACACTTATATTTCCTCTTCTTTCTTCTTTAAAAGTTAACATAAATAAAATCATATTTAGCATTTCTCCCCCACCAACTATATAGCCTATAAGTAGGGCTTACTCCTGACTTAGTGCTTAGGGATCACTCCTGCCACTGTTTAGTGGACCAATTGTGGTGCTGGGGACAAAACGTGGTGCTAAGAACCAAACTTGGGTCAACTACATCAAGGCAACTTCCTTCCCTGCTGTACTATTTCCTTGACCCCTATTTTTCCTGTTTTATTTTTTACAGATTTGTGACCAAAAGTGAAATATATATTAAAGTGTATTTAAATGTTGGGGTTTCTTTTACATTTGATTTATTTTAACAAGCCATTACTCTCAAAAATGTAACTTAAAAATAATGAGATATTTCTTATTCAGAGTTGCTAAAATTTTGTCGATCATTAGTGATTGCTCAGGCCCAGAGTAGAAGGACGAGACCACACAACTGGAATAAAGTTTAAAAATACTTTGGGGCTGGAGCCATAGCAGCAGTAGGGTGTTTGCCTTGCATTCGGCATATCCAGGACTGACCTGGTTCAAGTCCAGGCATTCCATCTGGTCCTCTCTAGCCCAGAAACAAAACAAAACAAAAAGTTTAGTAAGACCCCCACACTGGCCAGCCAGAGCCACCTCCCAAAGGAGATAAGACCCCCCCAAGGTCATGAGGAAGATTATAAAGGGAGGCTCCAGCTTTCTGATGATCTTTAAAATGATTGGTTATTATCTAGGGGTATCTTTCTACTGTTCCCCTGTCCTTCCCTGATAGGCTACCTGGTATATCCAGGTAGCTTTGAGTGGGATCTATGGAAATAGGCTTGTGAAGACCTAGTATGTGGTTTATACAATGTGGTTCTCACAAAATGGCACCTCTCCCTGCGCAAAACCTGAGAAGCCTGCCATGAGGCCTTTACAAAATATAGTCCTTCTTTGTTCAGAATTCAGATCCCAACAGTGATAATACTAGATTACTTTTACATTTTCAGTATTTGTAATGATGCAACAATGAGCATTTTAATTGATAAATATTTGCCCTCCTTTTATTTCTTTAGAACACTCCTAAAATGTGAGTCATTAGATCCTAAACATAAACATCTCTTTAGGTTTATGTAAAGCAATCACTTAACCCCTGTGCTCTCTTTCCAATCCCCCAAAGTTAGAACTTTAAAATTCTCCTAATGTTCTTGCCAAATTGGAGGGGTTTATTTTTTCAGTGATGTCTGCCAGGTTGAAACAACATGAAGTCAAAATGTGCACTTTCCTTTTCTCTCTTACTTCCTCCTTACCTTTCCCTCCAAGTTCATTTCCTCCAGAAACAGGATGTGCAACCAATAGGTGCTCAGTCACGATTTACTCAATAGCCCACCCTACCAGCACAGCACTACTTATTACCTTATTAGTCTTCACAGATAGTTGAAGGCAACTACCTGGAAGTGAAACTTGGGCGACTTGAAAGGTGCTCTCCCTGCTTTGCTCATCGTTAACTTTTTTCCATTATCTGTGGCCTTTTTCTGTTCTGCGACAGTGGATACACGTAGGGGGCTGTGGCTTCGGAGAACAGAGCCCTGAATGCACTCATTGCTGGGACAATCCCCAGAAATCAATGTGCAGCTGTAGACCGGGGGGGGGGGGGGATGCATGGTTATAATTTCACTTGTCTTTTGGTATGAAAATATTGCATTGAAATTTTCTAGTGAGTTGGGCTGGACTTCTTACATTCTGAGATATTTATTAACTACAGAGCACCTTCAAAAGTCCCAGTGAGAGTAGCCAGAGTCCAAATCTAGGGCTACCTAAAAAGTAAGATGCAGGCCTGGGGAAATGGTTTAGGGTCAGGGGTGCATGTCTTACATGCCCCAAAATCTTAGCTTGAGCCCAAGCCATGCTGGGATCACCCAGCCAGGCTGAAGTAGTCCTGGTGGCCTCAAACATCATTGGGCCCCAGTAGCAGAGCCTCTCCAAGTCATAGCATTGACCTTAATCTATGCTTGGGATTCCAGATCTTCTTACAAGGAGAAGAAATAATTTTGTGTTTTGGCTGCTGGTTTTGCCATCTGCCTTTCTCCTCACTGCCCTCTCATAAGATAATTCACTGATGCTGTTTTGTAGTTGTGTGTGCACACTTGCATGTAGTCTACTGTGGGGCAAACACTCTCCTGACTCCTGATGCCAAAGGGAGGAGCAAGACACAGTCTTAAAGGTTGTAGGTACATATGGCCTACTAACCAGGCATGTTGGTGGCACAGGGCAGGAGCTATGGCAGGAAAGCAGAAAAAAAGTCTTGATTCTGCCCTCTGAATATTTCATGTGTCTATGAATAAGCTGAGATTAAACCTTCAAAGAAGAAGGTTGTCACAGAGGGGCTGGGTGTGAGGTGTATATACAAAACTATGGTTAGGAGGTTCAATAACTGAGATTTTTGTTTGATTTTTTGTTTTCTTGTTTTGTTCTTTTCTTTATAACTTTATTCTCCTGAAGTCTATCAGCATGTATTTCCTCATCTCTCCTTTTTCTCAGCAATCTCACCTTTGAGATTTTCTGAATCAGATTTGGGTTTTTCTTTCATTGTCTGAATTACAGAATTTCTTTAAAAGGATATTGAAGTGGGGCCGGAGAGATAGCATGGAGGTAAGGCGTTTGCCTTTCATGCAGAAGGTCCGTGGTTTGAATCCCAGCGTCCCATATGGACCCCCGTGCCTGCCAGGAGCGATTTCTGAACATAGAGGAGTAATCCCTGAGCACTGCTGGGTGTGACCCAAAAACCAAAAACAAAAAAAAAAAACAAAAAAAAAAAACCCACCCAAGAACAAAAGGATATTGAAGTATCAGCATGTGGTTTCTCTCTGTGTTGGGGCAAGCTTTATTTTAGGGATGTCTCTCTTTTCTGTAGGTTCCTAATTCTGATCTTCCACTTTACCTTCTGTGGTTGGCTGAACAGTGTTCTTGAATATGTAAATCCCAATATGCCACACCTTGTGGCAACAGGGAGTTAAATTTGCAGATAAGAGTTGTTTGCTTTTCCACTTGACTTTAAAATAGGGGATTATTTTGGTTTATCTGGGTCAGTCCAGCGGAATTACAAAGGTCCTTTGAAGTGGATGAAAGTCACAACGGAAGTCAGATATGAGAGACCCACCGACAGACAGACACAGAGAGACAGAGACAGAGAGATATATACTGCTAGTTAAAAGCTGGAGGGTCAGGAGCCAAAGACTGCAGGTGGTTTCTAGCCTTAGGAGATGCAACAAATTCCTCCCCAGAGTCCCCAGAAGGAAGGAAGCTCTGCTAAGGTCTTGCTTTAACCCTGGGAAAACTTCTTTTGAATTTTCTTATTTCTAGTCTTTCGTTAAAAGAAAATAGGTATGAATCAAGTTTCAAAGTTTGAGTTTATTTGTTGCAGCAGCAATGGGATGCCAGAATATCCCGGTAACAATAATTCGCATGCATTTTAAATGTGATTGTTTCTATAGCCTGTTTGAGATGAGAAGTACTTTCCAGGAATGCTGAGGGCATTCCCAGCCCCTTAGGGCTCTCTGTCCCAGAGAGGGCAAGACTCCTCAATTGAGGACTGGGGTTGAGGCTTCTCTCTCCTAAAATGCCGCCGAAATCCGAGTCTTAGTATTTTTCACCTTCCACATTCCACAAGGCATTTTCCTTTGCCCAGATTTGGACCTGGAGACGAAACAGAAGCGAAAGAATTTCCTGTTCCTTTTTTATCCTCTAGCATCTTTGCAGACTAACCTAACCCCCCTTTGATTTGCAGTAAGGAGAGGGAGGAATGCCGGAAAAGGCAGCTTAGGGTGTGGGTGCAAGGCAGGGCCAGCAGAGGGGTTGCCCTCTGGACCTTAGGTTCGGGAGAAAGGTCAAAGGCTCAAGAGACACCCCCTTCTCCCCCACACCCTCTTGACTTTTACTTTCTCAGTCTGTGTGTGGCCCCAGAGTTCTGGAAATCATTCAGACTCCTGTATTTTGACAGAAGTTCCAAACAAGAAGCTTTTATGTTGGAAACCCCACATTCAGAGCATTGAGACCATCTGCACTGCACCTCTAGTTCACTCGAGGCCCCCTGCATGCGCACATACAAAGGCGCACAGGCCTCGGCCCCCTCGCCCCTTCCTCCACACGCACACCTGAGCTGTTTGGACTAGCTGCAGGCAAGTATTCCTGTCAGAGACGAAAGAGCCTCCTGGAATATATAAAGAGTGTTTTGTTATGCACCTCCGATGCTGGAGAGATGCAAATGAAGTCAAGGAAAAAGACGAGTTCCAAGGAGCGGCGCCGAGGCGTCAGGATGCAGCTTGCCTGGATGTAATATTCACTTGCCTGTTGTTCGTGCCATCCCCGATTTGCACCTGCAATTACCTCTTCACACCTGGGAGTGCACAGGTTTTGTTGATTCCATTTCTGGAAGGCTCAGCCTACGTGTTCCCCAGAATAAATAGCCCTTCTAGAGCACGGAATTCAGGTACCAAGGCGACAATTAACTTGTGTTCTTGATTGTTTCAAAAAGAAAGTAGGAACTGGGAGGGGTGGGAGGATGAAAAGCAGCCAAAGAAACAAAAGAAAGAAGAGAGAGAAAAAAAAAAGAAGTGAGGAAAAGTCTCCCCGTTACCTTCAAAGAAACGGAATTTACAAACCTGGGGACTTTCAACGTTGCGTTTTAGTCTCCATGAACTCAGCCCCTCCCCATCCACCCCACTAACAAGACACAGTAATTCTATGAACAGCTCGCGGGACTTTGTCCTTCGTTCTCTGCAAAGCTGCTGGAAATCATTTGCAAGGCAAGATTCTCTGAGTTGATAACTAGGTCTTCAAAATGAGAATGAGTCTGAGATCATCTTCAAAAGGTTCCCAAGTGAACTGGGGAAATCTGCTAACCCCCCTCTACCTCCAAGATTCCCCTGGAATAAAATAGATGCAAACACATGATTTTAAAGTTGTTGAGACGGACATGATTCTCTACACCTGCGCAGGAAGATGCCTGTCGTTTCAGCATGGGGAGGGGGGGATTACAGGAGATGATGTGGAAATTCAGGAGTAGGTCAAATGATCTGATCCTTCAAAAGCCAAAGAACCACATTTTTCAATAGGGCAGCAAGTGCTTCTTCGTGCGTTCTCTCTGTCTCTGTCTCCCCTCCCCCCATCAGAGGCCCAACAACTCTTAAAACTCGATGAAAAATGATAACTATAGAATTCTACTAAGACAAATTGTCAACATTTTAAAAATGTTCTTTGATGAAAATATAGAGTGATGCAGAGACACAAACTACCCTTCTTTTTTTTTTTTTTTCGTTTTTTTGGGGGGTGGGTGGGGATCACACCTGTTTGACACTCAAGGGTTACTCCTGGCTATACACTCAGAAATCACTCCTAACTTGGGAGACCATATGGGAAGCCAGGGGGTCGAACCCCAGTCTGTCTTAGGCTAGCTCTTGCAAGGCAGATGCCTTACCTCTATCGCCACCTCTCTGGCCCCTATCTTAATGAACATATACAGTTCTATACAGTGAGTGCATCTATTTAAAATTTCTACTATAAACTTTAGCATTTCATAGATCAGGTTTAAAGAATATCTTACTCTCTAATATTAATTTGTTAAACAAATTGTGACTCTTTGGCTGGAGCCATAATAGGTAGGACGTCTGCCTTGCAAGTGGCTGACTTGAGTTCCATCCCTCAACCTTTATGGTCCCCCATGCCTACTAGCAGTGATTTCTGTGTGTAGTGTCAGGGGAACCCCTTGAACATTGCTGGATGTAACCCAAAAAACAAAAAACAAAAAAAATTGTGGAGCTGGTGAACTTGTCTCAGAGAACAAGCTTCTAGACACACGGACTAATTCATGAACAAATAAATGTTCATGAATAGAAAGGTAGTTTGAAGGGGGTGTTCATCTTCTTAGACACCAACCTAATACTGGCTTCAAGAATCCAGTATGTCCTTCTTGGGAAAAGTTTGCTGAGAGAGGACCTTTGAGAGAAATTCATTTTCATAACATGCTGTTATTTTCTGAATGTGCTTTCTGAGTACTTTATGTGTAGAGAGGCATCCTTGATATTCCCCAAGCAGCGCAAAGACTAGCTAATAATGTAATAAATGTATTCACGAGAACCTTAGCGGTTTCTCCATGGGCCTGTGGAACGAGCAGTAAGACTCAAGCTCAATTTCCGGCAGTTCACTCAGCCTGAAAGATCAAGGAATGTGGAGTGACTCCAGGAAATCGGAGATTGGTTGACAAGCTGTATTTTGCCTTGAATGTCATTCAGAGGAAGAGACTTGCATTTAGAAGAATGAAACAAGGTGTAGCTGGAATTATTCCACTAAAGACTGGGTCCATCAATAGAAAATATTTCTCCAGAACACACTTGTGCTGTGTCAATTTTTCAGTTGAAGAAATTTGGGTTTTGCTTTCCCTATTTACTTTCCCTATTTGCTGAAAGAGACTGTAAATTCACAGTAGCAGATGGCACCTTCTCAGAAACACAGTTATGCAGACCTGTCGAGCACAGAGGGACAGAGTTAGGAAGGCAAGGCAAAATCAGCACTAGAAATCCAACTTAAAGGAACAGTGTACACGTTTATCGATGCTGTTTGGTTCTTCAAATCATGCATTTATTATCTCTCTGATGAACCATAGTGCTGCGGTTAACATCTGGAACCCCCCAAAAGAAGAAAAAAAGGAATTGAAAGATATGAAAGAGGAATTATTCATTTCTACAGGAAACATACTTTTTTTCTATATGTAAGATATCTGTCTTAACCATTAGCCTCTTGTCTTAATCATAAATATATAAGTGCTAAATTTTAGTACAACTGTTGGCTGGTTAAAAGATAGATCTTCCTTATCTCACCCAGTGACTGCTGTTAATGGTAGTGGAAGAGTAAAAATCAATGCCCCAAACAAAAATATTCACACCATTGTAAACCATGCTGCTTCAATGATAATAATTGAAAAAGAATAGTTAACATGAGATAATAGGCATGTTTCAGACGGAACAACTAGTAATAAATTAAGAACCCAAGGAGTTTCCTAAGATTGGTAATTGTGTAAGTTACAAGGTTTTCTGAGTGATTCGATGTTGAGGGATTAATTCAATTAGAGTGCTCTTACTGGTGTCAACTCTTATATTGGCATGGAACAGTCAAGTTTCAAAGGTATGGCAAAGGAAAGCAGGCGAGGTGTGGAAAACTCATTAAAAACCCATGGTAAGCATGATGGGGGCTGGAAGAACCTTTTTCACATTTGAAGTTTAGCAATAACATGATTTCATCCCACCCCAGTGTCTGCTTATAATCAGCAAGTCAGAAATGTAAATAGGAAGTAGAGACTTGTTGGCATGTAAAGACTGTTGGAGCTAGAAGTCATAGTTTTATATTTGATTGATTTGATTGATTAACCCATTGAATATTCCCTTGTGATTATGACTTAATGTTGTGGTTAGTATGGGTGCTGCTAAGAGAAACAATCTCATCCTAATGCTTCTTTATGGATTCCTGCAGAATAAGAAACCAGCAAACATTTTTTACTGAGAATATGGGGGTAGAAGGAAATAGAGTTCTGCCCTTTGGTTCTTGTTTCCCAAGGTCCTCAAAACTTGGGAAAGCAAAGTTAGGCTTGGTGCTCAATAAGCAGAAAGTCCTTTTAACTATCCCCCCAATTTAGAAGCCAGTTTAGGTCTGTTGGCCCATGCCTTTACAACCATATAAAACCCCATTTTCTGCTATTCTTCCAAACATTCCATCTGCAGTGTGTGTTTCAGCAGGATTGTTGACCAGCTAGTTGTTTCTCACTGTGATTAGTTTGAAAATCAATTTTGTCTGGAAAATGGGGCTTTACAATGTCATGACAAATAAACCATCCCTAAAAAATTGTACCCATTGGAGTGAATGGCCAAACCCTAAAGTGGTGAGGGCCTCCTCAGGAAGTCTTAGTTTTCTGTCTTCTGTGTTTCCATGTTTCCAAGTGCTCTATTGGTATTCTTCACCCCCAACCCCCATCCCACAAACCTCTTCTGTTGTTCATCATAGCTGCTCTGTTTTCTATTTTGTGCATATTGATTTTTCAATAATCAGCAGAGTTATTGGTTTATAACTTCCTGTGTTTCCAGTCTCTCGAGGAGAGTATGTGGAGAGTTTGCCGAGCTTTGCAAAGTGATGCTCAAGGGCTCTGGGACTGACCGCAATACTCACTGCATAGGATCAAAGGAGGAGAATGATTTGTATTCCCCTAAGGGTGTAACATACATGGTCCTTGACTTCATGGGAACAGGGGAACCCAGCAGAATGTCCCGGGGAGGCCGATTTTGGCAGGCTTTGTGCCTGCTGACAGCAAAGGCATTTATGGCAGAACATCTTAGAAAGTTGGAACCTTGTGAAAAATGACTTCGGGAAGTCATTTTAAGGAAATAGAAAGTCTGCTGACTCAACTTAGCAAATCCCAGATGTAGCACATCTCTTAAGCCAAAGTGTCAGGGGGCTGGTACTTGAAAGTATGAGCATATCCCTTTATCTCTAACACACTGCAAAACAGAAAAAGAAATGCCTTTCCCTAAACCCAGTTTGAGGTTTCTTGTTCCATCAGGAGCTATAACCAATTAATTTTCCTGTCACGTCCCTATGTAGTATGAACAGAGAGTACTGGGAATCATAGAATGTGGGAGGTGGAGGCAGTTTAGAAACAATGTAGTTCAAATTTCTGATCATGTATGGATAGAAAAGGACACAAACATGTAGGAGCTCTCTGAAGGACATCATTAGTCAGGAGGGGTGTTATGCAGGTTTCCTGCATCTTACTTCAGCAAGAGTCATCTAAAATTTGCCAGCACTCCACATTACACAGTGACCAGAGCTTCTCAAATTCAAGTCACTTCCCAACTACCAAAGCATTGCTTAGTAAAACCATGACTTCCAATGTCTAAATTATCAATAGCTTTTCTAATAACTTTCAAAGTAGACTCATTGTAATCTCAGGCTAGATTATTATACTTCTTGAACAGTGCTGCCTGGTAGGAATATTATGTAAGCCATTAGTATTATTCACAAAATAGTAATGATTTAATAAAAGCAAAAGAATCTACTTGTGCATAATTGTCTTAACTCCCTATGTAAAATATTATTTCAAGGACATTATTGATACAAACGATGACTGATGAGTTCCTTACATTTTTTTCAACCATCTTTGGAACCTGGCATTTTATAAATTTTTCTAGTCACATGACCACTATATTGGACAGCACAGCTCTCTAGAACCTATTTTGGCATTTTTTTTTTTTTGTGGTTTTTGGGTCACACCCGGCAGTGCTCAGGGGTTACTCCTGGCTCCATGCTCAGAAATTGCTCCTGGCAGGCACAGGGGACCATATGGGACGCTGGGATTCGAACCGATGACCTCTTGCATGAAAGGCAAACGCTTTACCTCCATGCTATCTCTCCAGCCCCTATTTTGGCATTTTTATCTTCTCCCACTCACTGAAGCTTAGAGGGGAACTTTAAATTAATGAATATCTGAAGAGGAGTTTTCTGTGTGGAAATAACAAAAAACAACAACACATGCTTTTCCCAGTAATAAGAAGCTAACCAAAAGATGCAGTTTAGAAATGGGCATATCCAAATTTCTGGTTAATTTGGATGGAAATTTGGAAAAAGAGCATGGCCTTTTGAAGTTGGTATTTGAAAATCCTAAAGCAAGCAAACTGTAGAAGTGTAGATGAAGCAGTGAACACTACAGAAGTTAGTGATTTGGGAGCAAGCTGCCGTTTAATGTTGAGGACATAGTTAGGGATCTTTCTTTTGCTGAAATCCTGACTTGTTGGAAGAGGGTAGAGTGCTGTCACACTCATTGATGTGCAAGACAATCAACTGGTTCTGTGCATAGGGATCACTCCTGGTGGGGCTTGGAGTTCGTTCATACAGGATTCACAGTTTGTGCTGGTGACAGTTACTTGCATTAAGACAAACTCTGGCCTTTACACTGATGGTTTTAATCTTTCACTGTTAGCCACTTGATGTGGCATCTATTAGCCTGCCCTCCTCTAAGACTGATGCTAGACATTTATTTTTGTTTGTTTGTTTGTTTGTTTTGGGGTCATACCAGGTGGCGCATAGGAGTTACTCCTGGCTCATGCACTCAGAAATCGTTCCTGGCAGGCATGGGGAACCATATGGGATGCTGAGACTCAAACCACATAGATCAGCTGCATGCAAGGCAAACTCCCCACTGCTGTGATATCTTTCTGGCCCTTAGACATTTCTTGAGATCATTGTAACATGCATTTTTCTTTTGTTGGAAATGTTTGACTCTCCTACATAGTGCATAAGAGTAGAATTTCCCAAAGTTGTACAAGTGACTTAACATGTTACTGGTAAGTACAAGAGGGGAAGTTTATTCTGACTGTAAAACTCATAAAGATAGCTCCAAAGCATACTAGTTTACGAGACTGAGAATTCTTAGAGCTGGTGGAGAGGGTCAGGGATAGCTTTTAGGCCAGCAGCCAAAAAGCTTTGTTCAACCAGCAATTCTACGTGCTAAAGGAGATAGAGAATGTTCTCTTGGTTTAAGTCTATAGCTGTTGCACTGGGCACAATATTTGGGTACTGAGTGCCTCATTATTAATTAGACAGATATGAAATTAAGGCAATCACGTCTCACATTTTTCTTTTTTTCACTTTCCAGACTGTTGATTTTTCTTAATGAAAGAGTTGAGGAATCAAGGAGGACAGTTTCATAGTTCCTAAGTCTTGAGAGAGGGGGAGGGGGAGGGGAACGAGGAGGAAGAGGAGTCGGAGGAGGAGGAGGAGGAGGAGGAGGAGGAGGAGGAGGAGGAGGAAGAAAAAGATGTCTGTTCCAGAGGCAGATAGGGGAGAGTGCAGTGAAGAGGCAATGATGACAGGAAACGTGCGCTGGTGAAAGGTGATGGCATTCTATGGCTGAAACTCAGTGTTTAAATTAAGTGATTTAGGGCCCGGAGAGATAGCACAGCGGCGTTTGCCTTGCAAGCAGCAGATCCAGGACCAAAGGTGGTTGGTTTGAATCCAGTGTCCCATATGGTCGGTCCCCCGTGCCTGCCAGGAGCTATTTCCGAGCAGACAGCCAGGAGTAACCCCTGAGCACCACCGGGTGTGCCCCCCCCCCAAAAAAAAATTAAGTGATTTAAAAAATTCACATGGGCACTTCTAGGGTTAGAAGGAAGAACTTTATTCATTTACACAGCAGGAAATAAAATGAACTTTGGCCTTGATGTCTCACTAAAAAGTTCTTGGCTCACGTGCTGGTTGCTTCATGTAGAATTAAATAATTAAGAGGCCCTTTGAATGGGCTTGGATGGAGGTGGATGGTGATGGAGGCCTTTCTCCTCCAGCCCAGGACCACGTGTATGCACCTCCTGTTCAGCCGGCGGTTCTGAGGTGATCTTGGCGGGTAGAAAACTCACTCACAGGCAGGCTTCAGGAAATATCAGCTTTATTCATGCCCTAGCCATGTGTGGCTTCTCTCATAACCTTTTACGCTGGATTCCTATTCAGCCCTGCATTGTACCTTGTTCCTCAGTCGTCTCCTCTTCTTGCTTCCTCCTGCATCCTGTATCCTGCATCCATGCAAATCACCCTTTTGTCCCTGAGGCCAAACCTTTTGTAACCCTTCCAGAAATGGGAGGGTCTTTCTTGTAGATAATGTTAAACAGGAAGAATGGGGGGATGGGCTACACTTCATACCTTCTCCCAGCCCTCCAGTTTTGTCTTATGCTGCCTACTCCCAGAGAAGTAAGAATTAGAAGAGTGGTCTCCAGAGGGCTTTTGACTTTATATATATGAAGCCTCTCATACAGGTTCACCTACCCTCTGTTTCTAGGATAACAACAGTTCCCGTCTTTTACTCTCAAGACTTCACCTCAAACAAAACACAGCCTACTCATGGAGTTCCTAGAGCTCCCTGACTCCATGGTGTATAATGCATCGGTAAGTTGCATGCTTGCAAGAAATCTGGAAGGTAACTGAAAACTCATGGAGAAGTTTTTGCTCATAGAAGAGAGAAGTTGTGAGACAACCTAGACTCGTTGATAACTTTGTGTCTGGTCTCATGGATGCAGGAGAATGTGCACCCTTCTCCTTTTAGGAACTTGGGGTCATTTACAGTTGGACTAGGCCACCCCAGTGCTCACAGCCATCGCTGATGTTCCCAAGCCACTTGCAGAAGCGTGAGAGTTCTCTTCTCAGAGCTACTCCCCAGAGCTTCCTCTGGAACCTTCCTGTTGCTTCATTGGTTTCATCAGTTCCAGTTGCGACATTCAGGTTCATTCCAGTTCCCAAGTTTTAGGAGAAAAGTGATTTACCTGAGTCTTGTAACAAATGAGGCCTTCTATTCCAACTCAACCTATTTCCATGTCAGAAACCAATTTGAGTAGCAGAATGAGATCTTTGTCAAGAGCCCTAACTTTCCTTTGAGTTTTTTTTTTTTTTTTTTTTTAATCTGCTTAGGGGTTACCTTTCTCCTGTCTAACAGGGACTGGGACCCACTGATTGCTCTTTTGGTTTTGATTAGTAGATCATTCCATAACTTAACTTTCCCCTGGACTGTCTCTCTTTTATTTGTTTTGTTTTGTTTTGGGGCCACACCGGGTGAAGCTCAGGGGTTACTCCTGGCTATGCGCTCAAAAATCACTCCTGGCTATGGGACGCTGCTGGATCGAATCACAGTCTGTCCTAGGTTAGTGCAGGCAAGGCAGACACCTTACCGTTTGTACCACCACTCCAGCCCTTGGACTGTCTTTTTGGTCAACGTGGGGTCTTAGGGAACCTTAAATATGCAAATACTATGCTTTTATTACAAGAGACAAAAAGTTGATTAGGTGAGAACTCAGCTCATTTTATTTTGCTGAAATGTATGAATCAAGACTGCTGAACAGCTGTAGGTTCAGAAAAACACAGTTACCAAAAATTATAAAGTAGGCCAGAATTCTTCTGAAGTGGTGTGTAAGATGTGGGTGGGGTTCAGAGGCACTGTCCATCTGGAGCCTCTGACTGACCCTTATGTTCAGTACTTATCCACAGACCACTTAAAGGGTAAAGGAATAACCACCAGGAATGATGATGAAAGACTGTTGGACTGGTCATTTATGGCAAAAGGCACCGTAGTCAGTTGGTTGTACCAGACTTCGCTGGTTATCATTTTATTGCTTGATACACATTTTTTGGCAATTAAATAAATTCTAAATGCTGACTGAACACAAATGCTGACTAGTGAACTTAAGGAAAACTTTTACATCTTAAAAATTGCTTGAAAAGTCTTGAAAATTCTGTCAAAAAATACACATATATTAGCGTAAGTTAAAATCTATCTCCAGCCTGTATGTTAAGAAAAAAAAACACAGCTATACACTACCCTTTTCCCTCTGCTACAAAAAATTCTTATGTCAAATCAAGGGAAAATATGAATTTAACATTTTATTATAAGTAAAATGAACTGGAAGGTACAACTCAGCATATATCTATCTTTCCCATAAAATAATCTTGGGGGCCAGAGTGGTAGAACAGCAGTAGGGTGTTTGCCTTGGATGCGGCTAACCTAGGACAGACCATAATCTCATATGGTCCCCCAAGCCAGGAGCAATTTCTGAGTGCATAGCCAGAAGTAACCCCTGATTGTCATTGGGTGTGGCCCCCAAAACAAACAACAACAATAAAAATCATGGATCTTTAAAACAAGACACACACACACACACACACACACACACACACACACACACACACACACACCCATTGAGGCAGTTTTATTACCTGAGAGGTTTTGTGGTTGTTGGTGGTGGTGTGGGTTTTTGTTTGTTTGTTTGTTTTGGCTTTTGGGCCACACCCAGTGCCTTCAGGGCTCTGCATTTAGGGATCACTTCTGGTGGCTCAGGAGACTGTATGTGATGCCAGGCATTGATTAAACCTAAATCAGCTGCATGCAAAGTAAATGCCTACTTACTATATTATCTCTCTGGTCCCTAATACATGCATTTTAATTAGCTCCTAGAGGCAATCTTTCTGCTCACAAAGATAAGTCAACATTTTTTTCTCCCACAGTCTGGATGGACCTCTTACTTCAGCTTGCCCTCTCTGCTTGCAATGAAAAAAAGATCTGCTCTAGCTTCTGTTGGACCCTGCTTTAAGTAGGGTCTCTCCTAACTTACCTTAGAGACAACAATTCCCTCCTACTGCAAAGAAGACCCTTTGTATCCTAAAAAATAAACAAGTTTTTGGTTGACTCCCAAGCTCTTAGCCATCTCATTGGTTTGTTAGACAAGTAATGATGCTGAGCAAATAGTATTCCTTATATTCCATTGCATTTTCATATTCTGTTTGACATTACCAAGCAGGAAACCATTTTAATGTGCCAATACTAAATTAAAAACATAGCCAAGGTTCTGGAGAATACAATATTCTAGCTGGACGTCTCTGAATCATGATTCTGCTCTCTGCTTCTCACTTCCCGTAGAATTTAAGAGTGAAAACTTTATTATATTGGCTATGAGTTGTAAGGTGAACCTAGCTACTACCCTACAACAAAGGTGTTCCCCTAACTTCCTCTTCCCAGTAACCTCTTCCTAGATAGTTACTTTTGTCCCTGACTCAACCTTCCCCCTCCTGGTATGGGAGTTGGTTTGAATAAAGAAGGCAGTTCTGGGGCCGGGCCGTGGCGCTGGAGGTAAGGTGCCTGCCTTACCTGCGCTAGCCTTGGAAGGACCGCGGTTTGATCCCCTGGCATCCCATATGGTCCCCCAAGCCAGGAGCGACTTCTGAGTGCATAGCCAGGAGTAACCCCTGAGCGTCACCGGGTGTGGCCCAAAAACAAAAAAACAAAAACAAACAAACAAACAAACAAAGAAGGCAGTTCTGGCTTTTGGCAGGAGCAGAGTGAGCACATGGTAGAGAGAGGCTATGAGGAACAGGCTGACTCCAACAAATCTTTCCCCCACTGTCTTGCTATTATTTCTCTGCCGGCATCCTACTTCATCAGACCTGTCTGCCTAAGGGGCTAGAAACACAGTTCGTGGGGTGGTCTCACCACTTGTAGATAGTTGTATTTTATATTGAGCACTATTATGTTATCAAAGTCATAAAGTTCTCTGTAGCCTCAAACGTTTAAAGGAAAGTTTTTTTTTATGGATTTACAATTTTGAATTCATTCAGGGTACTAGCACTTGGTGCACATATAGCCTTCATTGGTTGATCTATATAATACATTACAAGTCTAATTTGTCTCTTAGATCTGTCTTGCGTTTATTATCAAGATCTTTATAAAGAGCCTTTTCTAGAACTTTTTCATGGATTTTTGAACCAAAGGTTTTATTAATATACAAAGGAAATCTGCATATTTTGAAGGTCTGGCACTTATAGGTTTAATTCTCAAATTCACTACATTGAAGAGATTAATTAATCAAGTCCTCCAACTTTGGGAAGAAAAGTATTTGGCTGCTGAAAGTTTGCCTGAAAGTTGTAATAAACAGGAACATTCTATCCTGTTCCTCTAAATCAGAACATAAGGACATTTTCACTGCTCTGGCTTCTTTCTCCTAACAGAAATGAACTCTTTAATTAAACCATGGAGAGGTGTGAAACCTTAGTTTCACCACATGCCACATCATCAGTTTAGAGAGAACCATTGAGGGGAGACTGAGATGCAGACAACCCCAGACCTGGTCTTTTGCATTTTCCCTCTAATTTAATAAAGTCCCCTAACCTCCTGGGCCCACTGTGGATGTCTTGAATTGCACAGCTGTTGCACAGCTCACCACAACCTAAATCAATGCTGATCTTTGGCCAGAATGAAATGAAGGATTCAGTAGAATGGAAAGTGAGTGCAGGGTCAGGAACTGGCTGTGGTGTGTTTCTCCATAAGCTCAAAGAAGAGAAGAAGTAGTAGACTTTCAAATTGAGAAAAATCTTCAAACAATTTGCTTTGGAACAGATGCATAGGAAAATTGACCCGAAGTCTACTGTTTCTCATCTTTGATCCATCCATGTGAAGAGAGAGTTCCTTCAGAGGATTTCAGGCTGCAAGTAGACGGAATTCTAAGGGGCAGAGTAGGACTTATGTTAGTTTGCAAACTCTTCTCCTTGGATGAATAGTGTGGCCAGATGGGTAGAGAATGTAGCAGAGAGGGCAGAGAGTTCAAGCCTCACTTGGAGCAGTTCAATCCTTTTACTCATGTAAGACAGTGAAATCTCCTCCAAGACCCCATTTCTTGTATTTTTTTTTCTTTGCCTTTTATGAGGAGTTGAAGAAGATCAATGACATTAATAAAAGGCATATACATAAATTTCAGTGACAAGAATGGATGAAAGGACAATTGCTTCACCTTGATCTAGTCCTTAGCATTTTAATATACAGGCCCCAATATAGCAAAAGAGGAATTAAGTGACATGGATCTTCTGAAATGTTTAATCTTGGGGAAAGTTTGCATGAATACTAATCACCAACTCCTTGTCACAAGCTAATATAGTATTTATGCAGGGATATACAATGGGTTAGGTATAAGTTACAGTTATCTAAATTGTTTCTGAGAGGAATTAATTAATTAATTGGGTTTTGGGGTCACACCCTGTAGTGCTTAGGGGTTATTCCTGGGGCTGCATTCAGAAATCACCCCTGACAGGTTTAGGGCATTATATGAGATCCTGGGAATGAACCCGAGTTCATCCTATGTTGGTCCTGTGCAAGGCAAACACTCTACTGCTGTGCCCCTAAGAAGGATATTTAACAATTTAAGGCAAAGAAATCAAGTCAATAGAGTAAAGAAATCAGATCAAACTAACTTCTGAGTTTGGCAGAAATGATTACCATCTGCAGTTCTAGTGGTGTTTTTTTTATTAGCTTAAAAATAAGAATATTCAGGGCTGGAGAGGTGGCACTAGAGGTGTCTGCCTTGCAAGTGCTAGCCAAGGAAGGACCGCAGTTCAATCCCTTGGTGTCCCATATGGTCCCTCAAGCCAGGGGCAATTTCTGAGCACTTAGCCAAGAGTAACCCCTGAGCATCAAATGGGTGTGGCCCCAAAAACCAAAAAAAAAAAAAAAGAGGAATTTTCTTCCTATTTATTGATCATAAAGATTAGTTTGCTCTTGTTTTACTGTCAACTAGCAGGGGTACTTCCTTTTTATTTCTGGTAAATGTGACAGGAAGGGAAGCAATGCACACTCTGGCTGGCAGCCATCTTGTGCCCATAAGGAAAGTATCTACCTAGAATGAATGTAAGGGAGGAATTTGATGAGGCAAGGCTGACAAGGACAGAGAAAGAAACTGTTTCCTAAACCATTGTCAGAGTTGCTGTTCAGAGAGTATTGAAATAGTTCATATTGACAGATGCTAAAGCCCCAAAGACAGTAGCAGAGAGAGATGAAAGGATGTATTTTCTGGAATGTGAATGTGTTAGAAGTGTCCAGGAAACTGCAGAGGGAACAGATGAATTCCCAGAGGAAGGTATCCATCATCACAGGGCCTTCAGGGTGTGGGTAGAAAGCTAAACCTTGGGCAAGGGAAACGAAAGTAGTTTGCTACTCCAAATACAGTAGGAAAAAATGTCGATAAATTCATGACTTTTATATTGAGTTTGAACTCCAGACTTGTTAACTCAATCACTTATTCACTCCTTGAACCAGTGCTTATTGCCAAGTGTTGGGCTCCATCTTAAGAAGTAGCACAGCTCTTTCATTACCGTTCTCCACAATTAACTATGTCAGCCTGCAATTTCCATGAAGACTTGGAACCTGCCAGAAGGTATGTTCTATTCCATTTCCTGAATTAAAAATCATCCCAAGCTCATTATACTAGAATTCGATACTTTTTTTTTCTAGAAACAAATTTAAATTGACTCAAAGTCTTAGAAAGTCTGTGAACCCAAAGCTTTAGGAGTAAGTACATTTGGAGCTATTATCATTTATATAAATATATATGAACTTTTTCTAGAAAATGTGAATCTAACAACTTAGTTAGCAAATGGAAGTTATGTTCTCATTCTCTGAAAGTAACCCACCTTCATTTAATTTATACTCTGCTCTAGTCAGTTTTACCGAGTTTTAGGGCCTGAATCAGCCAGCTCCTTCTGGAAATCACATTGTTTTAGACAATATTGAGCCCTGATGGGTGGGGAAGCAAGAATGCTTTCAGTGGTCTCGTCTGCAAGCCTTTGATGTTCCTTCTAAGTCACATTGTGTCAGCGGAAACTACGGTCTGAGGAGATGCTGGCAATTCTTTGAAAATGCACAAATGTTGAGTGTGTGTTTTTCATGGCTCCAAGCAATTAAAATAATTTAGAAATAATTAGAAGTAGCAGCTCCCTACGCCAAGAAGGCTGAGGGCCTGTATGGCCACTGGCTTGTCGTGGTGCCTGGGACAGTGTTGTGAAAGGATGTTCAGGTCAATGATGGTTCCTGCTGAGAAAATTTGAGCATAATCTAAATCAGCTGCTCCCTCTGTGGTGCAAATGCCCCAGAAAATGGGTCATTAGAAATTAACTGGGGAACAACTATGGTCCCTAAGGAAAACGACAATTCAATACAAACACAGGAATGAGTGTATTAAATATCTAAACACACATACAATTCGAAATTAAAAGAAAAAAAGATATGGTGGATTTTTTTTCCCTTCAAAACTAGAAACCTAAAGAATCTGAAACCAAGTATCTAAACTATTTGGCCTATGGGACCAGGGACATAGTGCAGTAGGTAAGGTGCTTGCTTAGCACATGGCTAAGTTTGATGCTTAACATTTTATATAGTCCCCTGAGCATCAGAAGTAGTTCCTGAGTGCAGGGCCAGGAGTAACAACCATGCACCACCAGGTGTGGCCCCAAGAAAACAAATGGAAAAAAATCTTCCAAAGATATATCACAACAAAATGTTTGGTCAATAAATATTCTGACTGAAATTCAAGCACATATAGAACTGGTAGAGAAGAGAGGGCACTTCTAGAAATCAGGTAAAATATGGTCAGACAAGGATAGAAATGTATAGATTAGGAAAGCTAAAAGCACATTATGATGATAAAAAAATAAAAACAACCCTCCAGCATCAAAGGCATAAAGCAGTTGAAAGGTCATGAATGTGAATCAGAGATTAATCGAAATAAAACTTAAGAAGGCTGATCCAGGGTTATCTGCTATCAATGGTACTTGTTTTTAGCAGGGAATTGTAGAGGCTTTAGTATGGATAAAGAGTCGGTCTTAAATCCTTAAAAAGATGTAACCAGATGAAGTAATCCTGAAAGATGTCTTTCTTTTCCTCACGACCCATATTCAAGTCAGACAATATCTATACGTGTGAGAACATCATGTCACTTGCAAACAAATATGTGGAGCATGCCATTTCTGTGTTTCTTTATTTTCTAACTCTGTAGGAAAAAAAATCAGCTTTCTTTTACAGAACCAAATTTAAATTTGTGTGGCATTTCTTGCCAAATGAATTCATCTTTTCAATTATGTTACAAGTGAGAAGGACAGAGACGAAAAAAAAATTCAAATCCCTTTTCTGCTTGCTCCGATAAATTCAGATCCTTTTCCATTTTAAGAGAACAGTGAAAACTGAAATAGTAGAACCTCCAACTTCAGCGTTTGAGCTTCTGACTTCACAACAATGATTATGGGCAATTAAAGCCTTTATCTTTTTTCCATTAATAGCAAGGAATGGCCAATTTAAACAAAACAAAAACAAAAACTCCTATGTGACTTCGTTTTTTTTTTCTTACCCTGGTTATGGAATAAACTATTATGCTATTTTGCTTTCTACTCATATAGTTCTTTTATCAGAAGAAAAATGAGAAACTAAGCATTCACTTTGTTTTTCTTCCTTCTGACCTAATATGTATGATGAACTTTTACTGTGACAACTTCTTTCTTTTATACCCTGATGTTTTAATGACATTTGTGATGGTTGATTGTTATATATTTGTCCTAAGAATGAATTCCACATTCTAAGCCTTTTGCTTAGACCTCACAAGTACCAGCAGAGGAAGACCTGAAAATGGGGGAATCTTAAGACAAGACAGTCATCTTTTGATATCATATTTATATTCTCAAAAATGCCATAATGAGGTCAAGGCAGCAACAGAGAGTGGTTAGACAGATCCTTCAAATGTTCTGACTGGGCTTGTTCTGACTGGTGAAATGTTTCAATAATTCTACCTCCAAAAGGAAATCAACTGTCTTATTCTTGGAGGAGCCCATCTGGGCAGGCTTTTTCTGTGGTTAAGGGTTCTGAAGAGACTTCACTGTGGGCCAGTAGGTTTCAGCTCTTACTACTTTGCAGAATTGGCAAGACTTCATGTGGTAGTTATGAGCTGTGCAGGCTTCGGATTCATCTTTCCTGAAAGAGTTCTTGACTTTCATAGAAAAATCAGTAGTTATTATAGTTAAGCCTCTGAATTTCCATAAGCTGGTGTTACAAAATCCAAAATCCCCTAGAGACTATGAACTTTGATTTCTGATACAAATTACATATTATAAAGGACTCAACTAGCCTATCTACAAGGACAAGATCAGAGAGTCAAATCAGGGGCCAGAGAAATAGTTCAGTGGGTACTATTTCAGGTCTTGCAATCGACCAGAACCCAGGTTCTTAATATGACCCTCCAAGCCTCACTATGAGTGATCTTGGAGTGCAGTCAAAAGTAAACCCTGGGGGCCGGAGAGATAGCATGGAGGTAAGGCATTTGCCTTGCATGCAGAAGGTCGGTGGTTCGAATCCCGGCATCCCATATGGTCCCCTGAGCCTGCCAAGAGCGATTTTTGAGCATAGAGCCAGGAGTAATCCCTGAGCACTGCCGGGTGTGACCCCAAAACAAAAACAAACAAATAAACAAAAAAAGTAAACTCTGAACCCTGCCTGGTATGGTCCCTAAGCAAGCAAGCAAACAAACCAGAAACAAAGCTCTGCATACCTTGCAGAGAAACTATGGGCAAAGGGCAATAAATATCTGACATCAAAAGGTGGCTTTATTCTTGCCTCTTACCCTAAGGTAAGAGTGGGCTGAACAATGAAAATTTATAGCTAAGTAACTAGGAAAGTGACTCACTGGGTGGTTGACAGAAGGGGTGGGTGTGACCTTGAAGTGGAGACCCCCTCCCACCCCTGGTCAACTAGGAGCATAGAGAATAGAGAACTGGGAAACTAGAATACCATTTCAGTACAAAGAAAAGCAAATTTGAGACAACTTTGAAAAGACAAATTTGAAGAGAAAAGTATCAAGAAATCATAGAAGGGCTGGATCCAAGATACATCCTAGGTATTAAGCAGAATTTAAAATCAATTTCCATGTAGAGTGCCAAGGAAAAGGAGGCTGGGATGTAGCTGTGTCTCAAGTGTGTCACTTTGTTCAACTTTATTCGACTATTAATGTTAATGGGAAAAAGCTTAACTCCTGAAATAGGTCACTGTCTGTGCACAATAGAGTCACTCTTTCCACATCTGTAGGTTTTTTTTTTCCAGGCACTTTTGCACCCTCCCATACCCTTCAAGATGTGCATGTGAGGTTTGTGGGTACATCTCATTGGACCCATCTGTGAGAGTGCAGTTGTGTGTCCTGTGATCTGACATGGAAAGGTTTATTGTTCAGGCTTGATTCTTGTCTTGATCCTGAACCTGCTGGGATAGGCTCTAGTCTACTGTGGCACTAAAGGGTATAAGCAGTTTGGAAATAAATGAATAAATACAAATACTTATATAATATTGTGTTTGGGGAGTCTATATTTTGTAGCTTAATGATGATCTTGTGACCAGAAATATATCTCTTTTAAAATGTTGATTAGCATTTGCTCAAATTTGTTTTATTAAGTACTTATTCACTTAAGCCAGCAGTTTTCAAGAAACTATGGATGACATGAAGTGAGGACTGACTATGATGGAAACACTCTAGAACCTGGTACAAAGATGATATCACTGTGGAAATGCAGAAAAGTCATGGTTGATGTGAGGAGTTTGCCTTCAAATATTGTTAGAATTTGTACTTTTGATGAGTAAATTGTTAGTGTTTTTACATTAATTAAAACCATTAAAACATGCATATGAGAAAAGCAATAGACTTTTATTAAATTGTAGACTTTTGGGGCCAGAGCGATAGTGTAGTGGTAGGGCGTTTGCCTTGCACGCAGCTGACCCAGGATGGTTTGATCCCGGCGTCCCATATGGTCCCCCAAGCCAGGAGCAATTTCTGAGAATATAGCCAGGAGTAACCCCTGAGCATCACTGGGTATGGCCCTCAAACCAAAAATAAATAAATAAATAAATAAATAAATAAATAAATAAATAAATAAATAGTAGACTTTTGAAGATGCAAACATGTTTCTCCAGGATGGAGCAAGAAAGTAATTTCAAGAGCATTCATAATTGCCTCAAAGTGTAAGTAACTATAAGGCTTATCAGCAGAAACATTAAACAAATAATGGTCTTTTCATATAATGGGCTATTATTCAGTCATGAAGAGGATGGAAGTACCAATACATCTTACAACATAGAAGTACTTTAAAAACTGTACACAAAGGTCTAAGTGGGAGTAGTGGTGCAAGTGGTAGGGTGTCTGCCTTGCACGTGCTAACCTAGGATGAACTACGATTCAATCTCCCAAGGTACCATATGGTCCCCCAAGCCAGGAGCTATTTCTGAGCGCATAGCCAGGAATAACCCCTGAGCGACACAGAGTGTGGCCCAAAAACCAAACCAAAGCAAAACAAAACAAAAAACCTGTACACAAAGGTAAAGAGGTCAGTAACAAAAGATCACCTTTAGATTATTTCTTTGATAAAAATAATAGGGATATCTACTGAGACAAAAATTAGGCTAATGTTAACCAATAGCTCAAAGAGATGTGTAGGGGCCCCAGAGATAGCACAGAGATAGGTCATTTCCCTTACATGAGTACTTACAGTGGTTTGATTCTCAGCATCCCATATGGTCCCCCCCGCCAAGCCTGCTAGGAACAATTTCTGAGCACAGAGCCAGGAGTAACCCCTGAGTGCCACTGGGTGTGAGCCAAAAAAAAAAAATGTGTATGTGGAATGGGAAATGATAGGTCATATATACAGGATATCTTATAGCAAGTGGAAAAAGTTTCTCTAAAATTGATGGTGATGCTAAATGGATTACCCTATAAATAAGCCAATATTTACACATTAGGGTCAGAGAGATGGGAGACCAGGTAAGGCACTTGCCTTGCCTTTAGCCAACCAAGATTTGATCCCTGGAATTACATAGGGTAACCCATGCCCTAGTAAGAGTGATCCTTAAACCAGAAGTAGGCCCTACACAAGTGCTGGAGGTGGTTTAATCCCCCTTGCCGTTGTTTTACTCTTTAAATGGGTGTACTATATGGTACACAAGTTATATTTCTACTATCTGTTGATTAAGAAAAATGTAATGTGTTGAGAGCATAACTGAAGCAACCAGAAAGGGACAGATTTTCATTCTACAATTGGCCCATAGTTAAGCACTAAGGATTTTGAAAGAGGGGGTCAGAGAGATAGCACAGCGGTAGGGCGTTTGCCTTGAATACAGCCAATTCAGGATGGACGGTGCTTGAATTCCAGCATCCAATATGATCCCCTGAGCCTGCCAGGAGTGATTTCTGAGCACAGAGCAAGGAGTAACCCCTGAGTGCTGCCAGATGTGCCCCCCCCAAAGAAAACCAAAACAAAACGAATAAATAATTTTAAAGGAAATTTCAGATCTGCAATTAATTACATCATTTAAAGGAGAGATCGGGGGGGGGCAGAGTGGTAGAACAGTGATAGGGTGTTTGCCTTGTATATGCCTGACCCAGGACAGAGATGGGTTTGATCCCCAGCATCCCATATGGTCTCCCTAGCAAGGAGCAATTTCTGAGTGCAGAGCCAGGAACAACCCCTGAGTGCTGCTGAGTGTGGCCCAGAAAACAAAAACAAACAAACAAACAAACAAAAAAGGAGATATCAGGTAGTCAGGTAGGCACTTTTCTTCTTCACAATTTTACTTTTTCAATATAATTCATGTTTATTACTATAGTTTATATAGCATTATTAGTGCTAGTACTTATGAGTTTGATATGCACAGATATAGTACTCCCAAAGTATCATGATCCTTCACCACTGTCCCTATATAATCTCTAGTCTACATTCTCATTTTTTCCTTCCCAACTTCTTTCTGTTTGGTAACTTGACTTTTGTAATCCAAAGCCAAGTCAAATATTATTGTCCTTCTATACTGTCCTTTTTTCCTTCTTTTGTTTCTCTATATAACATAGATAAGTTTGATCATCTGGTATTTATCCTACTTTAAATACATAACTTGGCCCAAGTTGACATTCAAATCTAAATTCAAAGCTCTACTTGCAAAAACTTTTTTTCTTGAAATGTCTTGATGGCACAAACAACCTCAGAGAAGGAATGGCAATGACATTGGAATATTTTGACAAAAATAATTAGACTGACATTGTTGAATGAATGGCATGCTAGAGAGGAAGAGTGTATCCACTTCTAGGTGAGACTTGTGCATGTTGAATGGGGCCTCTCATTTTTCTTGTGGCAAGTGACCATTTATTTGGAAGTAGAAGGTAGCTTATTGCCTTATACAATCTTTTGTGCCCTTTATGCTGATTTTCTATAAAGGAAACTTACAGTGTTTGGCTCCATGCTGTTGTCTATGTTTTTCTGAATTGCTGACTACATCTTTTTAGTTTATCATCAGAAAATCATATCCTGAATCAGAATTTTCAAAAACAATTGCATGATTTGAAAAGGCAAAAAAAAAATTTCTGGTCCTATGGATGCTAACTATCAATAGCTTCTCCATAGCCCATACTTATTTTAATTTCCCTTTACAATAAAACCATCTTGAAGCACTAAATCCTAAACATAGCCTGTGCATGACAATAAATAAAGTTTTAGAAGAAGAAGAAATTGCTGAACGCAAGCGTGGACTGTAATTTCTTGATGTGGAATAGAAGCAGATGCGCCCAAACTTAACATGTCGTTATTAAATTCACTTCCAACTGGCATTTGCTTTTCTTTTTGTGGGTGGAAGGGGTCTTAGCACAATGCTTTTATGTTAATCTAGTAGCCCTGCTTTTGCATAAAGCATAATAAATTAATCTCTGGTCACACATTGTGAATAAAGGTTAAGTTACTGACCTAAGTTCTGAGTTTGGTCTCTGCTACACCTGGTTTTAAGACTAGGCTCTCAAAAAAGTTGGACCACCCCTTCAAAAGCAGTAGGATGTAATAGCCTGTTGTATCTTTAGCATCCTTTAGCACCACTTATTAAAGCATAGCATAAACTTGCAAAAGGCATGGAATGAGGGAAACATTAGTTCTTCTGGAAATGGCACTGAAGATACTGGCTTCATTCTTGCTAATCTTTGTAAAGGGGATGGATGCAAGTCATGCACTTTCCCTTCCCTAAGGAACTTGAGGGAATTCAGCTCTGACTTACTGGCAGTCCCAATGGCAGTGCTAGGCTGGCAGAGTTTAGACAGGGCAGTCTAAGCAAACATTCCCTTACTTGGAAACTTGAAGTGCCTCCCAAATGCTCCCTCCACATGTTTCCAGCCTTATCAAGCATGAGGGAAGTTGAGGGGACTATCCATTGACACTCAGCCTGGCCAGGTCAGGAGTAAAAGTTGTCCAAAGTCGAGGTAGAGCTGGGGCCACTCTCCCACCCCCATCCCAACAGAGTTTCACCTGGAGGTGATGATGAAAGATGAAAGAACTGGGACATGTCCAGGAGTATCACTTTCCATGTTCAACAAAAATGTTTGAAGATCCTTTTGGTTTTTGGAGGAGAGGTTATTTCTAGGATAGATGACTGGAATTCCAGGGCTCCCCGGGGGAATTACAAAGAACCTGCATTGGGGCCGGCGAGGTGGCGCTACAGGTAAGGTGTCTGTCTGCCTTGCAAGCACTAGCCCTAGCCAAGGAAGGACCGCGGTTCAATCCCCCGGCGTCCCATATGGTCCCCTTAAGCCAGGGGCAATTTCTGAGTGCTTAGCCAGGAGTAACCCCTGAGCATCAAACGGGTGTAGCCCAAAAAACAAAACAAAAACAAAGAGCCTGCATCGAGAAACACATAGCTCTCAGTTCATGAATAGCCATTTCTACGTACCCAAACAAATATTAATTCCTAGCCTCTGTGATTGTCTATAGAACCTTTAGTGGTGAGGCGTAAGAACACTTGAGTTCTCATCAGAATTCCCACTACCTCTTTAACCTTTTTCTTTTCCTCCTCCTCCTCCTCCTCTTCTTCTTTCTTCTTTTCCTTCTTCCTCCTCCTCCTTCTTTTTCTTCCTTCTTCTTCCTCCCCTCCTTCTCCTTCTCCTCCTCCTTTTTTCCTCCTCCACTTCCCTTTCTTCCTCTTCCCCTTCCTTCTTCTTCTTCTTCTTCCTTCTTCTTCTTCTTCTTCTTCTTCTTCTTCTTCTTCTTCTTCTTCTTCTTCTTCTTCTTCTTCTTCTTCTTCTTCTTCTTCCTTCTTCTTCTTCTTCTTCTTCTTCTTCTTCTTCTTCTTCCTTCTTCTTCTTCTTCTTCTTCTTCTTCTTCTTCTTCTTCTTCTTCTTCTTCTTCCTTCTTTTTCTTTTCCTCCTCCCCCTTCTCCTTCTCCTTTTATTCCTCCTTTTTCTCCTCCTCCTTATTCTTCCTCCACTATTCTTTCTTCCTCTTCTCCTTCTTCTCCTTCTCCTTCTTCTCCTTCTTTTCCTTCTTCTTTCTTCTTTTTTCTTCTTTTTCTTCTTCTGTCTTCTGTCTTCTCCTCCTCTTCCTCTTCCTCTTCTTCTTCTTCTTCTTCTTCTTCTTCTTCTTCTTCTTCTCCTCCTCCTCCTCCTCCTTCTTCTTTTTCTTATTCTCCTTCTCCTCCTCCTGCTTCCCCTCCTTCTTTTCCTCTTCCTCCTCACTTTCTTGCCCCTCTCCACCCCTCAGTTTTTCTAGCTGTACAACAGGCACTCACCTGCCATTTCAAAATGACCCTATATCACAAAGAATCCCCAGTGTATAGATAGAGTGAAGGGAAAACTAAAGAGCTCTAGGCAAGTCCCTCAAACACCCTCCCATCTAGGCTCATGACCAGGAATTGGTGGGCTGGGGGCCTGACAGTTCATGGCCAGAGAACTCTGGACATAGCCCAAGTAGAGGTCCACAGACCAGATCTACTTTTATCCAGATCCTTTGAAGACCATGCTCTCATATTCCAGGCTGAGTGTTAAATACACACCAGTGGGAGTTGGGCTGAAAATGGTGATATATGAACACTTAAAAATATACAAGTCACTAAAAGGAATGGTTCAAATGGCTAATAAATTTGGAATGAATACAAAGAAATACTTTTCCATGCAGAGTGTGGTCGACCTGTGGAATTCGCAGCTGCAGGAGGTAATTGAGTCAAATGCCGTGGGTGGATTTCATAAAGAGTTGGTGTGGCAGACAGCTGCCTAGGCAAGGCAAATTGGGCTGTGAAAATTATGCACTGGTTAGGCAGTCACCCTTCTAGCAAGGGGACAGACATCTTTAGGACTAGAGACACAGGAGGAGGGGTAGTAGCAGCTATTTTTACTAGAGAACTCTTCATTTTTCCAAAGTACTTTTTCTATTTTACATCTCTTCACTGAACTAAAAAAGAAAAAAGAAAGGGGAAAAAAAGGAGAAGAAGGGGAGGGGCGTATATGCAGTTTTCTATTTGAATATTTGTTGAGACACTGGGTTGATTTATAGACTTTTTTTCCAGAAAAAAAGTTGTTGTTGTTTTTTTCCAAAAAAAAATATACAAAGCTTTGTGTTTATTTTTTAAAATTCTTTCCCCCCATTTTTTGTTGTTGTTTGTTTGTTTTGGGGACACACACATCACTTCTCAGGGGTTACTTCCTGGCTCTGTGCTAGGAAAGAGACCATATGGTAATAGTAGGATTGAACCCGGATCGGTCGTTTGCAAGGCGAGCACCCTAACCACTGTGCTATCACTCTGGCCTCAGAATTATGTTTATTTTAAACTCAAATAAAGGACATTCTGTGAAAGTAGGTTGACTAAATTTCCAAAGATTCTTCCAAGGAACTTATTCCATCTTATCTAGCTAGTTCAGTGATGGAAGCACACAGGTCTTTTTTAATTGAAAGCAATTCTAAATACTCACCTGGCCATGAATCAGATGACTATAATGCTCACTAGGTATTTCTGATCCTCCAAACCCACCACACACGTCCCTGCGTCTTCAGGAGACTCTCTGGGACTGTACCAGATCTTGAACTAAGTATTTTCAGGCAGGAAACAAAGCAGAGTAAGTGTCCAGAGTTTTAAAGTGCCTTGCTTGGGGTTTCACTGGAGAGGTACAGCTAGAGAGGTTCAGTAATCTGCTTTGTGGATGAGGGTACAGCTACTCTCATCTTAGTCAATGTATTTCTGGCACAATTCTCTCATTTTGAAATCCTACAATCAGCAACCCCTCAGAGGAGGTGCCCTGGGGTTTGATCCTGTTTTTCCTCTTGGGAGCTGGAGACAAAGGGTGTGCAAAAACTGACTCCATGACTCAGCAGGATACTTGAAGAACTGGGGTGAAGACTGGAATGATTCCTAATTTGAGACTACAAAAAGCTGGTCTGGATACAGTGTTGGACCTAGGTCTAGGTGAGTAGTCTTATAGAGTCAGGTGTTTTATAAAATGAACACTGATCCCTTTGGCTAGTTCTCTGTGAGTCCACATCACCGAAGCCCATAAGACATTGGGAAGGTAAAACTCACCATTTTTTTCTTTCTCTCTCTCTCTTTATGAGTCTTCCCGAGCAGAAATCCCCACCACTTTGAGTGAGAATTTGAGAAGGCTCCTGAAGAACTAGAGAACCACAAAGACAGCTGATGGACAAACCTGCCATCCTTTCGGGTCTGTCAAAAGCTTCAACTCATTCGCATGTTTCTGAGTCAGTAAAACCAAAAACATATTTTTCCAAACACATTTCCATCCTCCCATCATTTTAAAAAATCCTGTGTAATTTAAGGGAAATTCAATCCATATGCTTTTGATTTGTTTACACTTGTATCATCAAAATATGTTTTTAAAGAGCTTGCAGAGATCCCAAAAGACTCCTCAGCCTTTTAAATGAGCCTTTTCAAGCTCTCCCCCACCCCTTAGTAACAGGAGGTTGCATGTTGCCAAGGGTAAATGAACTTGAAAATGAAGAGGTTTGTGCTGGGCTCAGAATTTTAAATCTACCACTTTTACTTGAGGTTTGGATGACAAAAATCAACTCCTGGAATTGTTTCTTGTCTCACATTGTTATCTGTCCTGAAACTAATAAGGAATGCATTCTCCAATAACTGAATCATCAGGGAATGGGGTCAGAAAACAAGAGGAAGAAGAGATGACACTAATTTTTACCCACATCCTTTCCCCTTTCAAAAATAAGAAAGAAAAAAAAAAAGGATGAAAATACGGGAGGGAGGGAGGCAGGACAGAGAGAGTTAAGTCTCCATCTAACTCCCTGTAGTCCATTGTTCCAGACTAATACCACTAAAAAGGTAGCCCAGGAAATTAGCTCAATTTAATCATCTTAATATATCTTTGGTAACATTCACTGTTCCTTACAACACACTGAATCGTCACCCTCAAAAGTAAAAATTTTCTGGGCCCGGAGAGATAGCACAGCAGTGTTTGCCTTGCAAGCAGGCGATCCAGGACCAAAGGTGGTTGGTTCGAATCCTGGTGTCCCATATGGTTCCCCTTGCCTGCCAGGAGCTATTTCTGAGCAGACAGCCAGGAGTAACCCCTGAGCACCGCCGGGTGTGGCCCAAAAACCAAAAAAAAAAAAAAAAAAGTAAAAATTTTTCTATTTTATAGATGAAGAGACTGAGACCCAATCTATGGTCCATGAGGACCCCAAACAGAGGGCATGTTCCCTGCTTCTTGCTCATCTTCCTCTCTGATTAATGTGCTCTCACCTCCAAACACAATTTACAGATTTGAATGTGTAAGTGATACCCAGATCTTTACCTTTTGATAAGGAGGGTGTCATTTTTGTTCTATTTTTATGAAATCCCTCAGCCAAAGGAAAACACCAATAATTATCTATTAAGTAAATTCACATTCAGACCATGTAAAGGAGATGAAGAAACTCAGATTAGCCACATATGCATGCATACACATATATTCTCAGGGATCCAATATTTGGTTCTGTCTGAATTATTTGTCTTTCATTTTCTTTTTTTTTGGGGGGGGTTTTTGGCAGTGCTCAGGGGTACTCCTGGCTGTCTGCTTAGAAATAGCTCCTGGCAGGCACGGGGGACCATATGGGACACCGGGATTCGAACCAACCACCTTTGGTCCTGGATCGGCTGCTTGCAAGGCAAACGCCACTGTGCTATCTCTCCGGGCCCTTGTCTTTCATTTTCTCTGATTTTCTTGTTTAGCTCATTACTCAGATTTTTTTATGCACCTATATCTGTAACTACATCTATATCTCTAGAGATTTTAAGGATGATATCATTAGCCAGGTTTTTTTCCCCCTCATCAGAAGTCAGTTCTTTAATCCTCTGACACACACAATAGATAGAAAGATAAACCAGACCCCATCATAACTGTCCTAAAATATTTGTCATTTGGGCACTGGAGAGAGACAATGGCAAGTCCAGGCTTCAATTTTGACAAAATTCACATTAATCAGGGAGTAAGCAACCTGTGGATTGAAATGTGTGAGAAAATTGTGCTTGTGCTGACATTTTAAACCTTGATCCAGTGATGCATCCTTGAGATTGATTCTGGCAGGCTTAGGGGACCATATGAGATGCCTTAGCTTGAACCCACATTGGCCAGATAAAAGCAAATACCCTATTCATTATGCTATCACTTTGGCCTCAGCGATGCATTTTTTTAAGTGGAAGATTTTGTATATCTTGTTAGGAGCATTCTCTCAGAGAAACAAAATTCACCTTGGGAATGAAAGAGAAAATATAAATACAATCTTTCCTTTCCTTTGCTTACCAATAACAAAACTAAAAGCAAATTTAATCTGTTTGGTGGTAATATGTGGTTATCTCTCACTGAGATATAAGTATAGAAATATATTTTCCACTCATAGGTACCCCAAATTTGTGCGAAATAAACTCATTCTCTAATAAATTATGGTCTGAAGGTAACTGGAAGTTTCTATTAATTGTAAGAGTCCTCTGCAGAAATAATTGGGGATGGTTTTCCTCAGAAGACAAGAAGCTGGTTGGATCAGTGAAGAAGATGGATCATAGCCACTTGATAAGATCAAAAGGTCTTATCAAGAACTTTCATTCTTTAGAAGAGACTTGGAGAACTTGATGTACCTATTACCACATGGCATTGGGCTTTGATTTAAATCTTCTAAAATTGGTGCTCTAATTTTTTTCACAAGTGTTCTAAAGAGAAGACTACTGGAGATCTGGGCTTCTTTCCAGAGCTCCTAAGACAGCATATCTTAAAGGGAAGGCATGTGTGTGCAGCATGTTTAGTAAGTAAGCCCTTCAGGTAAGTTGTAGCAGGGAAAAAGTATGGATCAGTTCAGGATACACTATACATACACCCAGCTAGCTAGTGGCTGATATGGGTAACTGGCTTCCTTACACTCTACTGCTCTCTTTCCCCTTTTCTCATCTGTGTCTTTGGTGAGAAATTTTGGTCTTTCAGAAAAAGCTTGAGAAGGAGTCTAGAGATTAGAGTTCTTACCTAAGAGTCTTAAATTATCTCAGGCTTGCTGTCCCCATTTGTATAATTCAGAACTCAGGTGGTCTTTTCCAGATTTCTTGTGCTAGGAATCCACTGTAATCACTGCTAGGCACCCCCAAGCACAGGGGCTGCTTCTTACCAGTTAATAAATCCTCAACACCCACCTAACACTGAAGATGATTTGTAATTATTTATTGAGAAAATTTCAAATATGAAGAGAGCATATTGATGGTCACACAAAGGTTTTCACTCAAGTCTCATTCCTGTATGCTCTCTTGGTTTCTATGCCCCCTCCATGAAAAATCCAACAGACCTCTAGGTTTGAGGTCTTTCAAAATGAGCTACTTTCTTTATGAATTCTGAGAAAGGAGTCTTATTACCTTTCTGTAATCTCCAGCCTGAATAAGGGCACCATTAATTCACATTCTCTATTTTCCTTAAAAGAGAAAAACAGACGGCCGTTTGTTTTTCATTTAGCATGTCGCATGTCCTGTTGAACAAACCATTTCAAGAGAGTGTGTTCTAAGTTAAAGCCTTACAACTTCAAATTCATTAAAAAAGCCCAGGAGGTCAACTTATGCTCAATGAAGCTGCTTTTCATTGAAACCTGCTGCGTGGACACAAGCAGGTGCTGAGCTTTAGGGTAGTCATGACTATAGACCACATCCCACTTCCTGCAGCATTGGCAGGATGGCGTGTGTGTGTGTGTGTGTGTGTGTGTGTGTGTGTGTGTGTGTGTGTGTGTTGGGGTGGGGGTGTTTGAGAAGGGAGTAAGCAAGGACGTTTTGAACCAGAGTCAGGTATGGGCAGAAACTGCAGAAAAAGGTAGCAGGTCCCTAATAACTCTTTCCCCCTATGGCCCACATCTGATGACTTTGGAAGATAAAAGGGGAGCAGAAGTGGGGGAGGAAAAAGGTGGAAGTGAGACCATAAGGCAATTCTGCAGGACTGGGGGTGGGTTGAAGGAGTCCAAGTCAGGTGTGCAGATTCTTCTTGATTTTTTTTTCATTATTATTTTGAACTATACCTGGCAGAGTTCAGGACTTACTTGTGGTTCTATGCTCAAAGATAACCCCTGGTAGGGGAACTATATACAGTGTTGGGATTCTAATTAGACTTGGCCTTATCACTGTAACCCCATCTCTTCAGATTTTCCTCGTGACCATTTTAAAGGGTGGTAAACTTCCCTCTCCCAATGCACACACATAGACACCAATCCTGCATCCCCTGACATTTTCCTTACCCATATTTTAAAGAATAAATGGAGTTTGAGAAATAGGCAATGCCAGAGAGAGACCCCAGGGTCAGGGCTAGGGTAAGGTGGGGTCAGAGACCCATTTTTCTTCAGCACAGAAGTTAAGCGGTACAATCCTGTGGCCCCTTTTCAGCATTTGCAGTAAACTGCTAGGAATGAAGTGATTAAGCCAGAGTTAAGCCACTAATGTGACATGTCCCTGGGTTGGTTAGGTGACAGTGGTGTGTGTGGGCACATGTGAGCTGACACTGTCGAGAACATCTCCTGGAAGAATCAGCACACACGTGCCATCTAGGGGACATTTCAGGCTGCGTTTCAGCACTAACCTTCCCAGTGGTGGTGCCAATGAAGGTTTAGCTAACTGGGTGCAGGTTTTCTGGAAGCCTCTGGGAAGGTGCCCGGGACAGCTCCCGAGATCAAGCCCATCTTATCTTCATTTCCAACCTCTCCTCTTTCTCTACAGGGCTGCTATTTCTCCAACTCAGCTCTCAAGGTTTGGTTCCCCAAGGTTGCAATCCTGTGTTTGCACGACCACATTTTCCACGATTGCATTCTATCTCTAATTCTTGTTTCTCACTTAGAAGACAAGTCCCTCCAGGCTAAGAAATATGCTCGTTCTTGTGTTTGTGCCTTCACATCTGCTTTCTCCCCACAGGTCCCAGGTGAGACAGGGAAAAAAAATGAGTTGCTGACAGGACTGAGAAGCAAACAGTCTGATGAGAGCCAGTGAGCTCGATTTAGCTGTACCCTTTCAAAGATCCCCTTGTTACACTTGTGCAAATGTCCTGAGTGGGCTCGGGAGCTCCAGAACTGTTGACAAATCTTCCAGAATAAAATGAGAGGAATATTGAAGCTAAAAAGAGGACTTAGGTAGAAGACAACCTCTCAAATTGGAAATTGTATCTCCTTGAGCTTTGAAACAACTGGTAGAAAGCTTTATCTGTAACAGGAAATCTATCTATATGTAGCCAAGGCTGGGCCTGGACTACTTCCGTGTAATGTTGCCAATGTTTCTTTTAATTTTTCTGGCTGAGATGTGGAACGAGATTAGTTTGAACCTTTGCTTGTTCATTTCAAACATGGTCCCGAGGCTGGTGCCACGCTCAAATTGAAGAGTCCTAGCCCTTGGTGAGGCTGAAGGCTGGGACCCTGTTACTCTCCATCTATCTGCCAATAACTTCATTCATGCACACCTTCACATTCTCCTTGCAGCAGGGGACTATGATGCTAGAAAATACCAGAGATCCACTTACAAAGATAGATTCAAAAGCAGCTGCCACTGAAAGCACAGGGTTGTACACCTTTTGCCAAATAGTCTAAAAGGACAATCAGAGTCAACATAAAATGGGTCTTTGACCTCTCTGATGCTATTATTGTTCATAAAAGTCAGAAGAGAGATCTCAAATTGAGAAAATAATAGAGCAAGATTGTCTCCAGAATTGTCTCCAAGACTGTCAGCAAACATATGAGGCTAATAATTTTTTGTGATGTAGTTCTAGCGAGGAAACCACTTGCATCCTGAAATACCCATCTTTGGAATTAAAATGATAAATCTGTTTTTGCTTGTTGGATAGATAAAGAATAGATTATCATGTATTCTCAAGTGTCTGTCTTCTAACAATATACAAGGTTGTGGGTGGCAGGAAATGAATAGAAATGAAGGACTCCTAGCACACGTGAAAGTATAATGTACTATATCTGTTTTTCTGGGTTTTTCTTTAGGGCCTCCAGTAACTGGAGACATGTAAATTTGTTATAAGGCTGAATTCATCTTCATAGTAAATATAAAACTGCAGGGCATGAGGGAAATACCAGTGTAATCCCACTTTACCTCAACCCCTAGTGTAATAATACCCAGATTCCATTGGATATAGAGATGGACTCACTTTTCACCAACTGCAGGACAGCCTTTCTGGTTCTACCCCAAGCTTTAAGGAATGATAAAAACCACCATAACTCTCTCTGCATTCTGACTTACCTCACCTTGTTTTCAACTTCCCATCCTTGTTTTCAGCTGAGGAACAAAGACAAGCCTTCTACAGTGATTCTGGCTTCATTTACAATGACATTTCAGAGAATGGCAAGCTTCTGAACTTCCATGGGAGGTTTGCCAAATAAAATATGACATGCCCAGTTAAATCTGAATTTCAATAAATAGCAAACACAACATAAATGTCTTCAAAATTGCCTAGAACATATTTGTACTAAAAATGATCTGCATCGCTTTTCTATTGCTGCTGTGACAACTGTTCATCTTATTGGTTAAATGCATCTTCAAATTTATTGTTATCTGAAATTTCTGGAGATCCAAAGTCCAAAATAGGTTTACTTAGGCTAAGAGCTGGGTAGTGACAATATTGCATTCCTTTTGTGGGCTCTAGAAAAATATCCTTTTTCTTGTCTTTTCTATCTTACAAAGGTCATCTAAATTTCTGGTCCTGTGATTCTCCTGTTTATCTCCATCATTTTCTGGAGGATCATGAGTTCTAACTCATCAATCTTCTGTTTCCAATTCTTCTACCCCCCTTGTCTTTCTATAAGATCCTGGAAATGACATTGAGCAATTGTGGATAAATTAGGATAATTATTTATCCTGTAATTGAGCATACTTATTTATCCAATGTTCCTTTTGTCACTTAGAATAAACTGTTGGATATAAAGCAATAGGTTCTATTTAAAAGGATGTAAGCCACTTTGGGAGCTAGTATTCTGCCTATTATTATTTTTCTAAAACTCAAATTTTATTTAGTGTCCTATATCTGCTTAATAAATTGGTCAATCTATGAAGCTCACCACGAAGAGTAGTGAGCACAATTAGAGAAATAGCTACATTAACAACTACCATAACAATGATAGTGCAAGAGAGAAATAGAATGTCTGTCTCAAAACACTAAAGATGGGGAGAAAGGAAATGGAGGACATTGGTGAAGGAAAGTTGCACTGGTGAAGGGGGATGTACATTTTGACTGAAACCCAACTAAGAACATGTTTGTAACCATGGTGTTCAAATAAAGAAATAATTAAACAAACAAATAAATTGGTCAATCCTTTTTTGTTGTCGTTTGTTATTTTGTTTTTGGGCCATACCAGGTGACGCTCAGCGGTTACTCCTGGCTATGCGCTCAGAAATCGCTCCTGGCTTGGGGGACCATATGGGACGCCTGGGGATCCAACCGTGGATGGTCCTAGGGTAGCGCGCAGGCAAGGCAGACAGACGTCTTGCGCCCTTTGCCACCGCTCAGGCCCCAAATTGGTCAGTCTGGCTTATGAATTTCATCTTGCTTATAGGAAAAGACTTACTTTCTCCATTTCCTGCAGACCCATATAATGTCACCCTATACTCGCTTCATTCTAGCTCTTTCTATCCCTTGAAATTTGCAGGCAAGCCAGCTTCTTGGGACTTTTTCTTGAATTTTTCTCTTGCCCTCCTCAATCTTTGCATGTCCTTGTACTTTATTTGATCAGGGTCTAAAAAAATGTCATCTTTTCCCAGGAAGTTTTTCTTGAATACTCTCTAAAACAATTTCTGCTACTTTCTCACACCCTTGATTTTACTCCAGGGTGCTGATTATTTCCTAAAAATCTATCTTTCATATATATTTTGTTGAAAACCATTATTTATTTTTTTGACTACCACTAGAATATATTTTGAAGATAATTTATTTCTTGATTTCTCTTCCTTGCATAGAAGAACAGAAGAATAAATATTTATTGTATAAATGAACAAATAAAGGACATTCATGGAGTCAAAGAAGTAATGCCATTATCTTTAGGGTTTTTTTTTTTTTTTTAAAGATCTTTTTCTTTAGAAACTCTTCAGGCTTAAGGGGGGAGAAAAAAAAAGAAACTCTTTAGGCTTAAAATGACTTGTTTGCCTTTATTTTCTATGTTGACACAAAGCCTAAACAAACTATTTTAATATACTCAACTAAAAATAGGAGTGATTTCTGCCTCGTGATTTATAGGGATCCATTAATGATTGCATAAGATTGGGAGATAAGGAACTATTATTGCTTTTGCTACATCTGCCCTTCTGTAGCTCATATACTCTTAGGCAAATTTGAGTCATAACTGTCACATTTCTTATTTTAGGTACTAGGCTTGGTTCCAGAGAATTAAACTTTTTTGTTGTCTCTGCAATTAAACAATAATTAAAATCAAACAAGCCAATAAAAAGTAACTTTTTAAGGACTTATAATTATTTTATTTTTAACTGTAGAGTGCATTTACTTAAACTTAACAAACTATGAAATCAGAGATTTGGATTATACCACTTTATAGCATGTAAATAAATATTTTCTTAAAAGAAAGAAAGGTTCACAGGTCCTAAGGAGAATTGATAGGGAATATAGGGAGGAAAAGATTATGGTTTTCTTGAGTATAAAAATCCCTCTAGGAACCTGAATTCTGTATTTGGTGGATCATATCAGAGCATTGATTTGATAATCTTACTCTCTTTATATTCTGAAACATATTTTTGCTAACATGACAGTAAAAATTCCAAAAAAGAAAAAAGATTTCAAATAGCTCTCAACAAAGGCTCTAATTAGAAAATATCATAATAGAATTTTCAAAAATGTCTGTCTTTTTATGCATATTTGAATGAAAGAATGATCAGATTAACTCACCGAGTAGAAGAATTGAACAGTAATACTGGGGGCAACCCTACTGACTCACCATATGTAATTGTCTTGTCATTGCTATAACTTAACATAGACTTTGTCTTTCATCTCAGAATAAAAGCAGAGCTAAGTCCTCTGACCCAGACGATTTTTAGAAAGCAGACAGTAAATATTGACATAGACAAAGATCTCTACTCTCTGAATTGCTCCATGATTTATTGTTGAATCTCAAGCATCTCTCAGGGAAACATCGTTTGTTCTACTACTTACAGAGGAGGCAACTATCTAGTTAATTGCCTGAGATTAGACAGAAAAACACAGTTTCATCAAAATTCCATGTCTTTCCCACCTCTTCCATCCAATCAGATCCTTCCTTTCTACAAATTCTGTAGCACTCAATTCATGATTTTTTTTTTATTTTAACCCTTACTTGTATTTTGCTTTTTTGTCTTAGGTACCAATCTAAATTGAGTGTATGTATTTGTAAGAGGAGCTAGGATTGTATAGTCCGAACACCCACAGCCAAATCCTAAGTCTGCTATTTAATAGATGCAAGTTAATGATATTTTTGTATTTTATTGCATTTTATTTATAAATTAGAAATAATACCTATTTCGGGCCTGGAGAGATAGCACAGCGGCGTTTGCCCTGCAAGCAGCTGATCCGGGACCTAAGGTGGTTGGTTTGAATCCCGGTGTCCCATATGGTCCCCGTGCCTGCCAGGAGCTATTTCTGAGCAGATAGCCAGGAGTAACTCCTGAGCACCGCCGGGTATGGCCCAAAAACCAAAAAAAAAAAACAAACAAAAAAAAAAGAAATAATACCTATTTCATGTCCACTAAAATAAATACTGCATTATATATGTAGAAAGGTTAAACTTTCCAAGAATATTATGTACTCAACATACACTTAATTTTTCTCTCTAAAGCACCTTCTCATCCACAGTCTAGAACCAGAATGGACTGTGTTCAATTAAATAAAGATGGATCATTTGACTAAAATGTTTGTTGTTGGGCCTGAGCAACGGTGCAGCAATAGGGCGTTTGCCTTGCACACAGCTGATCCAGGATGGACCTGGTTCAATCCCAGAGTCCCATATGGTCTGTCCCGAGCCAGGAGTGATTTCTGAAAGCATAGCCAGGAGTGACCCCTGAGCATCACCCAAATCAAAACAAAATAAGCAAACAGAAAAACAACAATAAAATGTTTGTTGTTGAACTTGGGGAACATTTTTAATTTCTAATTTTCCCTGATTAAAACATTCTTACTTATATGATGATTCATCCATAAATGAGAAGGCATTTTTCTCAGACCCATGAGTCTTACTGACTAGTTGGAGGAAATTTTAGAACAAAGATCAGTGTAATGAAGACATTGCCCCTACTCTGAAGCCTTTAAGTGACATGTTTCTGGCAGAACTGAGTCCTGATTTTCTCTTCATGAAGTGAAAACCTTTCTACCTTTCAAAGCACCAGTAGAAACCAGGTAATCAATGCAAACATGCTTGGGTTTTTATTGAATTAAATGACCAAAAAATTTCCCCTAAAATTAAAATAATGCTTTCTACCAGAAAGTAATATTTGTGCTTAAAGTAAAATGTTTTCCTTTTTTGCTTACACCCACTTCTAAATCTGCTTGACCTTTACATTTTTCTAAGCACTTCAGGGACTCCAACTTTAAGAAATAAGCAACTTTTGTATTGAAGTACATGTGAGGAATAAGCAAAGGCATCTCAAAAGTTAAGCTTTGATTTTCTTTAGTTACTGGGTCAGCTAGAATAGGTAAGTCTTTCATGCATGGATCCAGAAGCAGAGATGTATGTTTATTTAAAATACTATTTAAAATCCCAAATTGTATTCTTTTTGATCCTTAAAGCAATATAATTCAACCCAATCTCCCAAATAATTCACACATTCAGCTCTTGATATCTTTTTGGTTCAAAGGTGAGGCTTATCAACACTGATGATTTTGAAAATAATAGACATCGGGCCCGGAGAGATAGCACAGCGGCGTTTGCCTTGCAAGCAGCCGATCCAGGACCAAAGGTGGTTGGTTCGAATCCCGGTGTCCCATATGGTCCCCCGTGCCTGCCAGGAGCTATTTCTGAGCAGACAGCCAGGAGTAACCCCTGAGCACCGCTGGGTGTGGCCCAAAAACCAAAAAAAAAAAAAAAAAAAAGAAAATAATAGACATCATCATCCTTATCATCACACCTACAAACATGTAGGTATACTGTTACTCTATTGCATGCAACATATTTGGTGCATTAATTAAGTAAATGACTGATATTATTCTTTATTGAATTCCGTAATTTAAACTTTATGAAGCAGGCATTGCCATTATTCCCATGCTACAGATGAGGCCACCAAGATCCATAGAGGTTAAGAAATGTCCACATAAGAAATTACATGGTAAATATGAGGTTATCACCTAATTTCCTAAGGTTGATGCAGTTAAAAACCATAAACAGGTAGCTAATATCAAAAGACCCAGATTGCCTTTAAGTTCTGGGAGCTTGAGGTCTTAAATCAAGGTGCTGCCTTTGAAACTTTGAGGGAACTTTTTTCACTTCTGGCAGTTCTGGGTGTTCCTTGGCTTACACAATATAACACCAACCATTTCCTCTGTCTTGTTGAGGCTCTCTCCCTTTTGGACCTATATGCATTTTTCTGTCTGCACCTGTTTTTCTTCCTGTGTATCTCTGTCTAAATTTCCCTCCTTTATAGTGCTTGCTTTGGCAGCACATATACTAAAATCGGAATGATACAGAGAAAATTAGCATGGCCCCTGTGCAAGGATGCAAATTTCTCTCCTTTATAAGGAAACCAGTGATATTGAATCAAGTTCCAGCTAAATGACCTCCAAACTTGATTACATATGCAAAGATTCTTTTTTCTTAAGATGAGGTGAAATTCATAAATTTAGTTGAATGCATTCCCATATTTCAGAGTTTAGGACTCCCATATACCTAACTCTCTTGAAGGTTGGCCCAATGTAACCCTACCCACCATTTTTTTTTCCCCATGTACTTTTGAGAAAAATTTTAAAGGTTTTTCTTTTTCTTGGTGAAAAGCCTCTTGACAGATACACTTTGAATATTTTAGTTCAGGTGTTTTGACCTTTCATCATTTTTTGTTTGATCATTTTTTGTTTGTATTTTATTTATCTTATAATTAATTTTTATTTGGCATTATAGTGTACATCAGATCTTGCATTTACAACAATGCTCATGTTTGTGTTTTGATAGAAATTGATTTCTGCATTTTGCCAACTAAGACCCTCCACCTCTAAAGTCCTATGTTACATCTGTCTCTTTCCCTTGCCTCCTCCCTCTCACACTTAGTCTGGTCATCTTAGCTTCAGAATCTGACTTCCTGGGTTTACAACCCACTGGACTCAGCTTCAGATCTAGAGTCCAGACTAAAACTCTACAAAGTAAAACATTCTATTCTAAATTTGGATGGAGATTCCTTTGTCTCCTATATTTTCACAGAAGCTTCTTGGCCCCTGATGGGCCCTAAAAAAAAGGTGCAGAGCCTTTCATCCTCCAGGACTGAAGGACAAGCACCCTCATATATATAGGCTGGAGCAGTTGCTATGCAGCATTGTGAAGCTCTTTTCCTGGCAGGGCTTAAAGCCTGCTGAATCGTCAGTGTCTGAGACTGCATCCTGGGAGTTTTTCACCTGTCTGACTCCTCTGGGCACAAATCCCTGCCACTAGACTGCTGGGGTAGTCAGACTGGAGTCTTTTTAAAGGTTAGCAAGTTTGTCTGTTGCCATCTGTCTTTCTCCGACTCTGTGTGCTCGTGCCTGATTCTGTGCAATATGCAGTTTTAGAACTTTCTCAGAACAATGCTGAGAGAACCAACCTCAGCTCCGGCTTTCAATCACCCCGGAATCCAGGAGTCCAGAAATTATGTGGATAAGTTTCAGGCAGCAAGGAATTGTTGGGGCACAAAACGATGGCAGGGACACAGATTTACAGCACTGAGAAATCACTTTGTTTAATGCCTGAGTTTTTCTGTTGATGAAACTAAGGACTACGGAATTGAAAAGCGTGACCCAATGTCGCACAGCTATATTGAGGCAAAGCTGACACGAAGTCTTGTTCTCTCTACTTCCCTGTCCAGAGCACTCTTCAATAATCTAATGGACTGGTACATTTTCATAGAGCTTTTTCCCTTTTCAAAGGACTTTTAAGAGCATTTCATCTCTTCCTCCCCACAACATGGTAATAAGAGAATTGATTTGACTCCATTAAGAGTATCTCAGCACACAGCATATGTCCTTCTTTCAAACCAATCTGGATTTAATTCCGCAAATGTTCTCTCTCAATTCTTATGTGTTTATGTTTATTCTTCTGTACCTTTGTATCCTGTTCAGGGTTAGCAAAGTTCAAAGTCTGTTTTTCAGTCAATGGAAAGATTTTTTTTTTTATATATGAAACCTGAGGTCTCAAAAACTTGCTTAAAATTTCTAAGGCAAATCATTACAAGACCACAGCTACTATGTTATGCTTACAACAGGCAGCTCTGCCGTTGTTTCTTTATTATTTTTAATTTTTCTTTTGGCATTTATTTCTTTAAAATTCTCACCATTAAGAAGAGGGTTTGATGGGTCCATTGGAAGCTCAGCTTTGAATTTCTTGAGAAACACTATTTAAGAAGATACTCACACTGCTATGCTCATGGCAGCACAATTCAAATTAGTGAAGATTTGGAAATAATTTTTTTTTTTTTTAATTTTTTTTTTATTTAAATACCTTGATTACATACATGATTGTGTTTGGGTTTCAGTCATAAAAGGAACACCACCCATCACCAGTGCAACATTCCCATCACCCAAGTCCCAAATCACCCTCCTCCCCACCCAACCCCCGCCTGTACCCTAAACAGGCTCTACATTTCCCTCATACATTCTCAATATTAGGACAGTTCAAAATGTAGTTATTTCTCTAACTAAACTCATCACTCTTTGTGGTGAGCTTCCTGAGGTGAGCTGGAACTTCCAGCTCTTTTCTTTTTTGTGTCTGAAAATTATTATTACAAGGGTGTCTTTCATTTTTCTTAAAACCCATAGATGAGTGAGACCATTCTGCGTTTTTCTCTCTCTCTCTGACTTATTTCACTCAGCATAATAGATTCCATGTACATCCATGTATAGGAAAATTTCATGACTTCATCTCTCCTGACAGCTGCATAATATTCCATTGTGTATATGTACCACAGTTTCTTTAGCCATTCATCTGTTGAAGGGCATCTTGGTTGTTTCCAGAGTCTTGCTATGGTAAATAGAGCTGCAATGAATATAGGTGTAAGGAAGGGGTTTTTGTATTGTATTTTTGTGTTCCTAGGGTATATTCCTAGGAGTGGTATAGCTGGATCGTATGGGAGCTCGATTTCCAGTTTTTGGAGGAATCTCCATATCGCTTTCCATAAAGGTTGAACTAGACAGCATTCCCACCAGCAGTGGATAAGAGTTCCTTTCTCTCCACATCCCCGCCAACACTGTTTATTCTCATTCTTTGTGATGTGTGCCATTCTCTGGGGTGTGAGGTGGTATCTCATCGTTGTTTTGATTTGCATCTCCCTGATGATTAGTGATGTGGAACATTTTTTCATGTGTCTTTTGGCCATGCGTATTTCTTCTTTGTCAAAGTGTCTGTTCATTTCTTCTCCCCATTTTTTGATGGGGTTAGATGTTTTTTTCTTGTAAAGATCTGTCAGTGCCTTGTATATTTTGGAGATTAGCCCCTTATCTGATGGGTATTGGGTGAATAGTTTCTCCCACTCAGTGGGTGGCTCTTGTATCCTGGGCACTATTTCCTTTGAGGTGCAGAAGCTTCTCAGCTTAATATATTCCCATCTGTTAATCTCTGCTTTCACTTGCTTGGAGAGTGCAGTTTCCTCCTTGAAGATGCCTGTAATGTCCTGGAGTGTTTTGCCTATGTGCTGTTCTATATATCTTATGGTTTTGGGGCTGATATCGAGGTCTTTAATCCATTTGGATTTTACCTTTGTACATGATGTTAGCTGGGGGTCTAAGTTTAATTTTTTGCAAGTGGCTATCCAATTGTGCCAACACCACTTGTTGAAGAGGCTTTCCCTGCTCCATTTAGGATTTCCTGCTCCTTTATCAAAAATTAGATGGTTGTATCTCTGGGGAACATTTTCTGAGTATTCAAGCCTATTCCACTGATCTGAGGACCTATCCTTATTCCAATACCATGCTGTTTTGATAACTGTTGCTTTGTAGTACAGTTTAAAGTTGGGAAAAGTAATTCCTCCCATATTCTTTTTCCCAATGATTGCTTTAGCTATTCGAGGGTGTTTATTGTTCCAAATGAATTTCAAAAGTGTCTGATCCACTTCTTTGAAGAATGTCATGGGTATCTTTAGAGGGATGGCATTAAATCTGTATAATGCCTTGGGGAGTATTGCCATTTTGATGATGTTAATCCTGCCAATCCATGAGCAGGGTATGTGTTTCCATTTCCGTGTGTCCTCTCTTATTTCTTGGAGCAGAGTTTTATAGTTTTCTTTGTATAGGTCCTTCACATATTTAGTCAAGTTGATTCCAAGATATTTGAGTTTGTGTGGTACTATTGTGAATGGGGTTGTTTTCTTAATGTCCATTTCTTCTTTATTACTGTTGGTGTATAGAAAGGCCATTGATTTTTGTGTGTTAATTTTGTAGCCTGCCACCTTGCTATATGAGTCTATTGTTTCTAGAAGCTTTTTGATAGAGTCTTTAGGGTTTTCTAAGTAGAGTATCATGTCATCTGCAAACAGTGAGAGCTTGACTTCTTCCTTTCCTATCTGGATTCCCTTGATATCCTTTTCTTGCCTAATCGCTATAGCAAGTACTTCCAGTGCTATGTTGAATAGGAGTGGTGAGAGAGGACAGCCTTGTCTTGTGCCAGAATTTAGAGGGAAGGCTTTCAGTTTTTCTCCATTGAGGATAATATTTGCCACTGGCTTGTGGTAGATGGCCTTCACTATATTGAGAAAGGTTCCCTCCATTCCCATCTTGCTGAGAGTTTTGATCAAGAATGGGTGTTGGACCTTATCAAATGCTTTCTCTGCATCTATTGATATGATCATGTGGTTTTTATTTTTCTTGTTATTGATGTTGTGTATTATGTTGATAGATTTACGGATGTTAAACCAGCCTTGCATTCCTGGGATGAAACCTACTTGATCGTAGTGGATGATCTTCTTAATGAGGCATTGAATCCTATTTGCCAGGATTTTGTTGAGGATCTTTGCATCTGCATTCATCAGTGATATTGGTCTGTAATTTTCTTTTTTGGTAGCGTCTCTGTCTGGTTTAGGTATCAAGGTGATGTTGGCTTCATAAAAGCTATTTGGAAGTGTTTCTGTTTGTTCAATTTCATGAAAGAGTCTTGCCAAGATTGGCAGTAGTTCCTCTTGGAAAGTTTGATAGAATTCATTAGTGAATCCATCTGGACCTGGGCTTTTGTTTTTCGGCAGACATTTGATTACTGTTTTAATTTCATCAATGGTGATGGGGGTGTTTAGATATGCTACATCCTCTTCCTTCAACCGTGGAAGATTATAAGAGTCCAAGAATTTATCCATTTCTTCCAGGTTCTCATTTTTAGTGGCGTAGAGTTTTTCAAAGTAGTTTCTGATTACCCTTTGAATCTCTGTCATATCAGTAGTGATCTCTCCTTTTTCATTCCTGATACGAGTTATCAAGTTTCTCTCTCTCTCTTTCTTTGTTAGGTTTGCCAGTGGTCTATCAATCTTGTTTATTTTTTCAAAGAACCAACTTCTGCTTTCGTTGATCTTTCGGATTGTTTTTTGAGTTTCCACTTCGTTGATTTCTGCTCTCAGCTTTGTTATTTCCTTCTGTCTTCCTGTTCTTGGGTCCTTTTGTTGAGCATTTTCTAGTTCTATTAGCTGTGTCATTAAGCTACTCAGGTAAGCTCCTTCTTCCTTCCTGATGTGTGCTTGCAAAGCTATAAATTTTCCTCTCAGTACTGCTTTTGCTGTGTCCCATAAGTTCTGAGAGTTTGTGTCTTTATTGTCATTTGTTTCCAGGAACCTTTTTATTTCCTCCTTGATTTCATCTCGGACCCACTGGTTATTGAGCATGAGGCTGTTTAACTTCCAGGTGTTAAAGTGTTTCTTCTGAGTCCCTTTGGAGTTCACAAATAATTTCAGAGCCTTGTGGTCAGCGAAGGTAGTCTGCAAAATTTCTATCCTCTTGATCTTATGGAGGTATGTTTTATGTGCCAGCATGTAGTCTATCCTGGAGAATGTCCCATGTACATTGGAGAAGAATGTGTATCCAGGTTTCTGGGGATGGAGTGTCCTATATATATCCACTAGGCCTCTTTCTTCCATTTCTCTCCTCAGGTCTAGTATATTCTTGTTGGGTTTCAGTCTGGTTGACCTGTCCTGTGTTGACAAAGCCGTGTTTAGGTCCCCCACAATTATTGTGTTGTTGTTGATATTATTTTTCAGATTTGTCAGCAGTTGTATTAAATATTTTGCTGGCCCCTCATTCGGTGCATATATGTTTAGGAGAGTGAATTCTTCCTGCTCTACGTACCCCTTGATTAATATAAAATGTCCGTCTTTGTCCCTTACAACCTTCCTGAGTATAAAGTTTGCATTATCTGATATTAGTATGGCCACTCCAGCTTTTTTATGGGTGTTGTTTGCTTGGATAACTTTTCTCCAGCCTTTTATTTTGAGTCTATGTTTGTTCTGACTATTCAGGTGCGTTTCTTGTAGGCAGCAGAAGGTTGGATTGAGTTTTTTTGATCCATTTAGCCACTCTGTGTCTCTTAACTGGTGCATTTAGTCCATTGACGTTGAGAGAAAGAATTGTCCTGGGATTTAACGCCATCTTTATTTCAAAATTTGGTGTGTCTTTTGGGTAGTCTTGTCTTAGATTAGGTCTTTCAGTTTTTCTCTTAAGACTGGTTTTGTGTCTGTGAAGTTTCTGAGCTGTTTTTTGTCTGTGAAACCATGTATTCTTCCATCAAACCGGAAAGTGAGTTTTGCTGGGTATAGTATTCTGGGTGAAGCATTCATTTCATTCAGTCTTGTCACAATATCCCACCACTGCTTTCTGGCATTGAGCGTTTCTGGTGACAGGTCTGCTGTAAATCTCAGGGAAGCTTGCTTGAACATGATTTCCCCTTTTGATCTTGCTGTTTTCAGAATTCTGTCTCTATCTGTGGGATTTGTCATTGTGACTAGGATGTGTCTTGGGGTGGTTTTTTCTGGGGTCTCTTTTGGTTGGTACTCTTCGGGCATGCAGGATTTGATCACATATATTCTTTAGCTCTGGAAGTTTCTCTTTAATGATGTACTTGACCATTGATTCTTCCTGGAAATTTTCTTCCTGGGTCTCTGGGACTCCAATGATTCTTAAGTTGTTTCTGTTGAACTTATCATAGACTTCTATTTTCGTCTGTTCCCATTCTTTGACTAATTTTTCCATTGTCTGCTCATTTGCTTTAAGTTTTTTGTCCAATCTCTCCTGCTGTATGGAATTGTTATGTATCTCATCTTCCACAGCACCAAGTCTATTCTCAGCTTCTGATACCCTGTCCCAGAGCTTATCCATTTTGTCATTCACTTCGTTTTACTGAGTTTTTCAGGCCTGTTAGTTGACATGTTATTTCAGTTTGGAGTTTTGTCATTTCTGCCTTCATATTTTCTTGGTTCTTATTAGTGTTCTGTTCAACTCGATCCATGGTTTCTTGGAGTCTGTTGAGCACCTTCCATATTGCTAGTCTAAAGTCCTTATCTGAGAGGTTGATTAGTTGTTCAGTCATTATCTGGTCCTCAGAATTGTCATCTTCATTCTCTATGTCTGATGCTGGCCTGCGCTGTTTCCCCATTGTCACATTTGTATTGTGGGTTTTTCTACGTGTTGTAGTGGTATTCATTGTCTATATGATGTAGGCAGCACACTCCTCTGGCTCCTCCCTTTCTGGATGGGCTGACTTGCCTCTAAGGGATGGGAGTCCTCCGTGGATGAAGCCTCACACTGGGTCAAATCTTAGGCCCGAGCATGTAACAGAGAAGACAGTCCAGAGAGAAATGTTTGCTTCTGTGATATAGCGCCGTTCTTAGTGTGATTTTTCCTTCTTGTTGCAATGGAGTTCTTTCTTTAGAAAGAGTGCACGGCCGCGTAGCGAAGCGGAGCGGCCGTGCTCCTCTGAGCCTCTTTTTGCCCCACTCGCAAGAGTTTCACGCAAGAGGACAGTAGACAGACATAGACAGGTCACACTCACAGTCTTTCACAGCTGAGCCCCACTGGGCCGGTGTACTTTCGCGGATTTTCCCCGCCTGGTGTCACACACAGGGAGCCAGCTTTTGCAAAGGATAGCCGGTTTTTATGCTCTGAAGTCCCTCCCTGAAAATGGCGTCTGGGCGAGCGAGGTTTCTGGAGGCTCTTTTTGCCCCACTCGCAAGAGTTTCACGCAAGAGGACAGTAGACAGACATAGACAGGTCACACTCACAGTCTTTCACAGCTGAGCCCCACTGGGCCGGTGTACTTTCGCGGATTTTCCCCGCCTGGTGTCACACACAGGGAGCCAGCTTTTGCAAAGGATAGCCGGTTTTTTCAGATTTGGAAATAATTTGAGTGCCCAACAAATGAGTAGATAAAGAAATTGAAATTTGGAGAAACTCTAACACTTGGGGGAATGAACAGTTTGCTAAGTAACAGCTGAATCAAAGAGAAAAATCAAAGAATAAATAAAAAGATTCTTTGAGACTAAAAATAATGAAGAAACAGGTTACCAAAAATCTAAAGGACACAGCAAAAGTAGTACTTAGTGGGAAATGCATAGCAATATAGGCCTGCATAAGAAAAGAAAAAAAAATACAAGTAGATAAAATCCACAACTGAAATTGTGGAGATACAACAAATAAATCCAAAGACTAGTAGAAGAAAAGAAACAATAAAAACTAGAGCAGAAACCAATAATATAGAAACCAAAAATTTTCTAGACTCATGAGGAAAAAAAGAGAAAGTGCTCAAATTATCTAGTTAGAAACAAAGGGGAGAAACTACAATAGAACACCCCTAATTCAAAACATCATTAAGAGCTTACTATGACCAATTCTATTCTGTTAAACTGGACAACCTAAAAGAAATAGATAAATTCCCAGAAACATGTAATCTCCCCAAACTGTATGAGAAGGCAGTAAAAAGCCTGAGTAGGCCAATAAAAATAAGAAAATTGAAATAGTAATTAGGAATTGCCCCAAGAATAAAAGTAGTTTCAGTCTACTGAGATGAGTTTTATCAAACCAGAGAAGACTTAGAGCTATTGATCTTTTACGTTCTTCCAAAATACTGAACAAACAAAATATTGAATCCTTCCTAACACAAGCTATGAAGCTAATGTTATACTGATATACACAAAGCTAAAAGAGATACTACAGAAAACAAAAATTTCAGATCATTCTCCTTAATGAATATCTATGCAAAATTCCTCAACAAAATCTTAGGAAACCAAATTCAACAGCATATAAAAATAAATTGTACAGCATGGTCAAATAGGATTCACCCCATGGATGTAAGAATAGTTCAATATATGCGAATCAATTACCATAATAAACCACATCACCAAAAGAAGAATAAAAATTATATGATCATATCTGTCAATACAGAAAATAATTTTGACAATGTGCTACACCCATTCATGATAAAAAATAAATGTTACTACATTAGTAATATATGGAAGGAACCTTCTTTAAGATAGTAACAGCTATCTACAAAAAGCCCATAGCCAATATTATTCTTAATGATGAAAAACTGAAGTACTTCTGCTGAGATCAGAGACAAGACATGCCCACTTTTCCACTCTTAGAAGTGCACTAGAAGTTCAAACAACATTGTACTAGAAGTCCAAATAAAAACAAGCAGACACAAGGAGCCAGAATGGTGGTGCAAGTGGTGAGGCGTCTGCCTTGCACACGCTAGCCTAGGATGGACCAAGGTCCCCCAACCCAGAAGCGATTTTTGAGTGCATAGCCAGGAGTAATCCCTGAGCATCACCAGCTGTGGCCCAAAAACCAAAAAAGAAAAGAACAAAAACAAGCAGACATGAAAAGGAAATCAAAGTCATCTGAATTGTAAAATAGAAGTGAAATTATCTCTATTTATAGATGACAGGATGATATACATTGAAGACCATAAAGAGTCCACAAATAGCTCCTTGAAACAATAATATAGCAAAGTGGCCAGCTACAAAGTTAATACACAATAATTGGTTGATTTCTATATACAAATAACTAATTAGAGGGGAAAAATATAAAAAGGACTATCCTTAAAATAATATCCAAAAAAATGTCAAGTACTTAGAAATCAACTTAACAAAAGTGGTGAGAAATATATTACATCAAAACTTCAAAACATTTAAAAAATTAAAGAAAACTTTAGAAAAATGAAAAATATCTTGTGTTTGTAGATCGGAAAAATAAATATTGTTAAAATTGCTATCCTACATACTGTTATATAAATTCAATGCAATCCTTATCCAAATTCTGACAACATTCAAATACTTAGTCAATTATAAAGTTTGTATGGTAGCATTAAACATCCCCAATAGTCAAAACTATACTGAAAAACAAGAAACTGGAGTCATCTCATTACCTAACTTGAAGCTATACTATAAAGCCATAGTAATTAAAACAGCATGATGCAGGAACAAGGACTAATTCTCTGACATAGTTTAAAGCAGAATATATAAGGACAACCCCATACACATATGCATATATGTTCAGCTAATTTTTGACAAAGGAGCTGAGAACATGAAACATAATAAAGATAGCTTCTTCAACAAATGTAGGAAATATAAGATAATCACATGGAAGAAATCAAAACTAGATCCATATCTCACTTTATGCAACAACCAACTGAAGTGAATCAAAAACCTTGAGATAGACTCGAATAAAGTATACTGAGGAAAATATAGATAGACTGCTCCAAGATCTAAACCTCAAAGTAGTCTTCAGTGATCTGATGCCATTGGCAAAGGCTACATAATTAAAACTAAACAAATAGAACTAAATAATTTCTTTTCTTTTCTTTTTTTTTTTTTGTTTTTTTGGGCCACACCCGGTAACGCTCAGGGATTACTCCTGGCTATGCGCTCAGAAGTTGTTCCTGGCTTGGGGGACCATATGGGACACCAGGGGATCGAACTGTGGTCCATCTAAGGCTAGCGCAGGCAAGGCAGGCACCTTACCTCTAGCGCCACCGCCTGGCCCCCAAAACTAAATAATTTCTATGGCAAAAGGAACACAGGCAAAACTAAAAGAACTAACTGAGTAGGAGAAAATATTTGCACTCATATCAGATAAATGGTTATATCTGGGATATTTAAAGTACTCACACAGTCAGCAACAACAACAAAAATTTAAAAATGGGGAAACAAAATAAACATTTCTCTGAGAAAGTCCAATAGCCAATAGGCACATGAAAAAATGCTCCTTACTTATTAGTAGGAGAATGAAAATCAAGATGACAGCGAGATATCATAAGATTAGAATGGCATATATCACAAATACTGGCAACAATCTGTATTGGAGGGGACATAGTGAAAAAGAAACTCTCATCCCTGCTGGTGGGAATGATGCTTGGTCCAACTCCTATGAAAAACAATATGGAGAGTTCTCAATAAACTCAAAATTAAACTGCCATATTCCACTTGTCCAGCAATTTCACTTTTGAGTATCTATCCCCAGGATAGAGAAACTTTCACTCAAAAGGATATATGCCACAATTATCTATTGTAGCATTCAGTATAATAGCTAACATATGCAATCAATCTAGATGTCTAATGACAGGTAAATTGTTCATGAAGATGTGGTCTGTATACCCAATGGAATACTACACAGGTTATAAAGAATGATGAAATCATGCAATCCTCCACAACATGAATGAAACTGGAAGATATCATGTTAAATAAAGTAAACCAGTAGTAGGACAAGCACAATGATACTAATTATATATGGTATTTAGAATAACTAATAGAGGAAATGCAGTAGTTTAAAGAAGAATGCCTAGCTCATTTTTGGCCTCAGAACATAGGAAGAAAAAAAGAAGTAGAGGAAAGGGGAGGAGGAGAAGAGATAAATGATAAGTAACCGAGGACAAAGTTGGTTCAGGTACATCCATAGTGTTAAGAAGTGATAGGATTAAATAGCCAAACCGCAAAATCAACAATAGTGAAATAATGAGATCTGAACTTTGACAATTGAACTTTAGGGGACCGAGAGATAGCATGGAGGTAAGGCATTTGCCTTTCATGCAGAAGATCATTGGTTTGAATCCCGGCACCCCATATGGTTCCCCTAGCCAAGAACGATATCTGAGTGTGGAGCCAGGAGTAACCCCTGAGAGCTGCCAGGTGTGACCCAAAAAAACAAAACAAAAAAAAAACCAACCAACCAACCAAACAAACAAAAAAAAAAACAATTGAACTTTAAAAAGTTCCTGTCAAGATGACAGCCTGAGGATATGAGGTAGGTAAGGGAGGGAAACTGAAAACATTGGTGGAAGGAACCCTCATGATGGGATTGTTACTGAAACATTATGTGTCTAAAACTCAACTATGAATAATTTTGTAAATCACAATGACTTAATAAAATAAAATTAAAAAACATTTTGGTTACAATTTACCTAGTCAATTCACCACAAGCGGATGGATTTCATTCTGAATGAAATCAATTGGAGAGGAACACACAGAATTATCCATATATGAAGAAAGAAAGAAAAGAAGGAAGAAAGAAAGAAAGAAAGAAAGAAAGAAAGAAAGAAAGAAAGAAAAAAGAAAGAAAGAAAAAAGAAAGAGAGAAAGAGAGAAAGAGAAAGAAAGCGAGAAAGAGAAAGAAAGAAAGAAGAGAGAAAGAAAGAAAGAAGAAAGAGAGAAAAAGAAAGAAAGAAAAAAGAAAGAAAGAAGAAAGGAAAGAAAGAAAGAAAGAAAGAAAGAAAGAAAGAAAGAAAGAAAGAAAGAAAGAAAGAAAGAAAGAAAGAAAGAAAGAAAGAAAGAAAGGAAGGAAGGAAGGAAGAAAGACATATAATGGAATAACACATAACAAGTGGCAAGACTGAGAATTGGCCGATAGAACTAAGTTTACCAAGGAGCTGGGTGAAAAGGGAACTTGAGGCATTGATAGAGGGACACTTAAACTCTTGTGGCCAGTGTGTGGAAATGTTGGATGCCTGAAACCTTATCAATATATCACATTTCCTAAATATAAACTGAAAACCAAAACCAGAATCCCTCATCTCCTTTTTGGCCTGTCTTTTTTTTCCCTGGCAGTTGTTTTTACCATTAACCTGCCATCAAGAATCAGAGAAAAGAACAGGTTTGGGGGACATATATAAGTGGTTTGAACTTAGTTCTGCCAATGACTATTTATGTAAGTTCTGTGTTCTCATAGGTGCAGAACAAAACAACAGATTGATATGACATCACACCTTTCTTTTTCAATTAAAATGTTGAAATGCATTTTATTATTTGTGGGATCATAGTTACAATAGTGTTAGTGTTTATGCTTTCAGTGTGCTGTTACTGAAGTCCATTGCCATCAAAGTGCTAAAATCCTCTAATATCCATGTGTTCCTTTTCTAAACCCTTTTTCTTCTCAACTTCAATCCTCTTTTCCCCCCAAAAGTTTATAACCTCAGTTCTACTGTCAGCGTCTAAGGGTAGTTTTAATTACCTAACATTGATTTTTTCCTTGTTTTTGTTTTTGAACCAATAGTTATCGGATCTACTTCCTGCACAATGCTTGGAGATGACTCCAAATAGCACTTCGGGGACCACGCAGTGCTAGGGACTGAACCTGGGGGTTCTGAATGCAAAACTTACTCTACAGTTCATTGAGATTTCTTCACATCTCTGCTTTGTTTCTTTATTTGCCAAATATGAATGAGATCATCTGGCATGTGCCCTCCTTTCCACTTATTTTACTTAACATGATGCTGTCTAGTTCCATCCAAATTGTAGAAAGGGCAAGTTTTCATTATTTATTATAGCAGTATAGTATTCCATTTATATATAGACATTCATCTGTTGTTGGACATATGGGTTATATCCAGAGACATTCTAGTGTTACTAGTTCTGCAATGTGCATAAGTGTGAACATATTCTTTTAAATGAATAAATCAATTATTAATAAAGTCATTAATAAATAATTAGCACTAAATATACTAATACATAATAATATCCATATACATAATACTAATACTAATATCAATACATAATACTATATTAATACATATAAATTTCTTTTATTCTTGGTATAGATGCCAAAGCATAGAATTGTTTTTATATGTCACATGTGAGTTTTATTTAACATTTTTAGAGCTATCCATAATGTTTTCCATAGAGATATAACACCTTTATTTAAAAGGTGGGGTCGGGGCCGGGCGGTGGCGCTGGAGGTAAGGTGCCTGCCTTGCCTGCGCTAGCCTAGGACGGACAGCGGTTCGATCCCCCGGCGTCCCATATGGTCCCCCAAGAAGCCAGGAGCAACTTCTGAGCGCATAGCCAGGAGTAATCCCTGAGCGTCACAGGGTGTGGCCCAAAAACCAAAAAAAAAAAAAAAAAAAAGGTGGGGTCATATTGAATAGAATGACAGAGTTTAGTGCCTGACAGATAGTACATATTTATTGATCACTCTATTTTTTTATTTTAATACACACAAAATTGGGTTGGAGAGATAGTATGGGGCTAAGGCATTTTCCTTGCAAACAGCCAATGCAAGTCCAAACCCCAGCACCAGATATAGTCTCTTGAGCACTGCCAGGGGTGATCCTGAGTACAGAGTTAGGAGCTTCATAGCTCTGAGCATAGCCAGGTGTGACTCAAAACCACCACCACAACAACAACAACAAAAGAGAGTGAGAGAGGAAGAAGAAGAAGAAGAAGAAGAAGAAGAAGAAGAAGAAGAAGAAGAAGAAGAAGAAGAAGAAAAGAAGAAGAAGAAAAGAAGAAGAAGAAGAAGAAGAAGAAGAAGAAGAAGGGAAAATAAAACAAGCAAAAAGAAATAAAAAAAAGAGAAAAGGACAAGAAACCACACAAAAGGTGTGTGTAGGTGGACCTGTTTGGGATTGACATTGCCAAATAATAAATAGAGAAACATATTATACCAGCATTTATATTACATAGTAATTTTAATATCCCATAACTATGGGTGTGGGTGGGTCACTATATAGCAAAATCTAATCAGAAAAATCCAATGATGTTGAAGAGATTTTTGGTTTTTATAATATGTAGTGTTGGTAGTATGGATTGTGTATTCTTGAAATATTTTTCAGAGGAGTATAAAAAATTTTGACACTGAAAGAGAGTTGGAAAACTATGATTAATGATGAAATGAAGAAAAGGTGCATTGGTTGCACATCTGTCATGATAGGTACATTATCCCATTTAGTCTTCAGCAATGTAGTGATCATTGTCCTAGTTTTTCAGATGATGAAGTTATGACAGGATGTCTTAGTAGCTTACCTAAGATGTTCATCTTATCCATAATTGAGTGAGATGTGAATTCATGATGTCTCAAGTAGCGGTTGAACCCTGCAAGCGATGACCATATACTATGCAAGTAGAACTCATGAAAAGTTTGCATGAAAGGACAAAAACCTTAGGAGAGTATTTAATAGAGAACTTGCTCTGCACATGGCCAACTCAGATTTAATCTAGGGTTCAATCCAGGGAACATATACTTCCCTGAACATTTCAAGGGGATGATCTCTGGGCACAGAGCCTGGAGTAAAATCTGAGCATTGAAGAATGTACTGAATGTTCTTGCAGAGGACTTCAGAGAACTTCCAGAAAAGGTGTTGCTTTATCTCCAGTGGACATTTACATTGGGTGTTAAATAATATAGGGAGATATTGTTGGGAAGGGACTGAAATCAGTAAGATCATGTATGGCCATTGGCAGCTGTGACCTGATATTGCTCTGAGTAAGTAATACTGAGTGAAATTCTAATGCAAGTACTGAGTGAATGCTGAATGAAATTCACTTCTCTGCACCTGGGAATCAAGGCAGAATGGATGGGTTCTCTTGTTTCCTATATATTATGGCCCCAAATAGAAATATTTATTATAAAGGGTTCCACATTCTACTTCCTGTGGCTGAAGGCAGTGCTCCTGAAGGGGATGCCACGGTCCAGGGACAGGACAACTAGCACCAAAAGGCTTCTTCTTCTTCTTCTTGAAGTAAATATGATGCTTTTTAATTCTCAGATATATTTTAAAGGTAAGAAAAAGCCCCAAAATATATGGATATGGCACTAGAGTGTAAAACTATCGAACTGCATTCAATTACATCTCCTTAAGCTTCTGGCTTGTGGGCTTCTGTCAGATGTAGAGCTGATGGGAGGCCGAGCTATCCAGGAAAGGGCGCACCAGGTTGTCTATGAAGTAGAAGATGAGCCCGAAAGTGATGGAGCTCGGGAGCTCGGGCAGTGCCTTCTTGAACACGACGAGCAGCAGCAGGGTCAGACACAAACCGATGAGGATGACCACGAAGCAGGCCAGCGTGGTGTCCCAGTCCCCACTGCCTGTGGAAGCCGCCTTGCCCACCAGCACACGGTAGAAGGTGAAGCCCCCGAGGTGTACCTTTCTTCCTCTCCCTCCAGCTCTTCCCCAGAGTAGCCAATCAGGGCGGATCAAAGACATCAGATACCCTTAAACCATTCCCATTTTTCTCTCAGCCAATACTAGCAATAATTTAAAAATAATCTCCTCAATCGGGGTTCAGAGTTTGATTAAGGGCCAAAGAGGGGCCTGAATCTCTGATCCAGTGGTTACCACCTCTAGTTGAATCTTTTCTGTTTTTGATCTTGTACATTATCCTGGGATAAATGGATTCATGTTTCTCTCTACCAAGGGATAAATGGTCCCAAATCAAAAGTAGAAAACATTTACTGTTCTTTGTTTTGCCTTTTGTTCCTATTTTATCCAATCCCATCTGGAAAACATGGAGATATAGACTGCATGTGATATATGAACATGTTTGGCGTCATCATTGGACTGAAACAAAGTTTAAAGCACAGAAAATTATAGGATGAACCAGTGGGTTTGAACAGGCTAATGATAGGATCATCAGCAATTTCAGTGCAGTCCCTAAAATTGTATGTGCATTCAGCTGGTTTATCTTTATTATTAGTTAGATTTTAGAATTTATGTGCATATGTTTTTGAAAAATACAGAAAGATACCATAGTAATTAAAGTCAGGCAGTGTTTATCCTTCCTATAGAATTTATATAGCAAATGACTATGTTCTATAGGCAGTTGGTTACAGAATTTGTGAGTCCCATAACATATATTAATGGGTATAAATTGACATTATGGAAACATGCCCTCCTATGAAATGGTCATCTTGATTCCACTAAGCTGTTCTATTGTGTCAGTTATGCTCAGTGAGAGGGATTGCTTCCTTACCAAATGTATCTCAAATGATTTTGAGACTATTTGGTTTGAGACTATTCTGTTTTAGAAATGGTTTGTTGTATAATGGCAATGGTTTGGGCATTACAAGGCAAGGATACTGCAATGTCCCTGAGCCATTTATTCCCTCAGAAAGGCTGAGCCATTTGCCTCCCTGTTGGAAATATCACATCCTCCTTGGGCTCTTGGTGTTTGTGTCCTGGGATGTGTGGGGGTTGACCCTATCTAGCCCTTGTGGTTATTAGTTCACAGTATGCCATGGGAGGTATTTGGAGTCAGCTGGCACCTTGCTGATAGAGCTGCTGAGGGCAGCATTGCATTGCATCAACATAATTTCATGATGCGTTTGCACTGAGGCCTTTGGTGCCTTTTCTCAGGGAGGTCAGCACTTTTGGAGCCAGGGTTGACAAAGTGATCTGTGGTGCCCCTCACTGCAGGGTGCATTGTGTATTTTTCTCTCTCACCATCCTTTCTTCATAGTCTCCCCACTGCTGTTGCCTTCTCATGCACATTAATAGTACTTATTGTTCTATGGTCTGCAAATTGAAGTATTGCCAAAAGGATTCTCTTCTCATATCCCACTAATGATGTTATCTTAGAAAGGTTCCTACAAATAGGAATTGAAACATCCCTCCAGTAGGGTTGATTGGGCTCATTAAATTAGTCTATTCATTTTATTTTTTTAGCGACACTTGAAATTTAAGTGGGTTTCGCACTACTTAGTAATATGAATCAAGCTATTTTTCTGCTTTTTATTTGAATAATTAAATTAAATTAAAACATAGAAGCCTGAATTGATAGTGAGGGAATAATTTCCATTTTAACAGCAATAATTCCTTTGCTTTTAAGACTAAGACTGGTCACTGTCCCATCACGAATTCTATACCAGAATCACCGAAGTCAGTAAAATAATCCACACGTGTTTTTTACCTTAAGGGGGAGAGATGTGTTTCCTCCTGCCTGGAAGAAGGTTGAGTTCTGAAATTAGCATCTCAGGTCCAGCATCATTATGAGATGTGGCAAATGACTTAGAGATGTGGCAAATGACTTAGGGCCTTGGCTTCCTTATCTTGCTAAAAGTGATTCATTTCTCTCCACCTAAGGATTAGCATAAAATAAGAATAGAATGAAAAAGGCCTGGCACAGACAATACTTAGGCAGCAGTTCATCCAAGCTATCTCCCCTTTTCCATCAGGAAACAATGTTAGAGGGTCATCAAAAAGCAACTTCCCACACTGAGGCTTCATTTGGACCCTTTCAACATCATAGCCAATTCTACACACCCATATCTTTTTGGGTTCTCCCTCATGGAATCCGAATCTACTCAGCAGTCCATGATTTGGGAGAAAAACTGGGCTTGCCTCAGGGTTCAACAGCTGTCATTTGTCTCCTGGGAGAAGATTCTCAGTGACTCTGTAGGTCAGACTTAGCCACACTGATTATGATAACCTGTGACACAGGCAGAGAAGTACTGCATGTCACTTTGGCTTGAAGCCTACTTGCCACTCTTTTGTACATTTCCTTTCCTTCTTTTATTCTCTGAACAGATTCAGCCAGTGCCAGACTGGGGCCACAATAAAGATCACTTCCATTAGCAGCACTTCTTGTCCATGTTGATTTCCACTTTTCCACTTTCAGGTATTTATCTCCTTGGATGTCAACCACTAGTGATGGGGTATTTGCACAGCATGATCCAGCATTCCTGACTAATGCAGATGATGGTGGGCTTTTTGGACATGGCAGGAAAATCTAAGTAGTCCAGGAGAGTATCGCTTCTATCAGCCTAGTGTGAGGTAGAATGAGGCAGGATTGCACCTAAAATGAGGTAGGATTAAAAGATCAAGGCAGCAACAATCGATGTGACAACATATAAAAAGATACACAAGAGAAACTATTTAAAGAAGGTGGAAAGTTAGAGAAAAGGAAAAGAAAGTTTTTCAAGAGTCAATTGTTGTATGCTGTTGGCATTTGTTCCTTGCCCACCATGTGTGGGACCAAGAGAACAGAGGTTCAATGAGCATATTCACATATACACAGAGCTAACTGATGGGGGATAGAGAACACATATATAAGCACATACATGTTGTGACTCAAAAATCCAGTGGAATCATGAGGAGGGATTGAACCAACACAGGTCCCTGAATTTCAAAGCTCATTCTGCCCTGGAGTTTCTAATTGAGTGGGTAGAGGGAAGAACCCAATATTTTTTTAATATGCTTCCGGGTTAGGCCAGTGCTGCTCCCGCTTTGAACACCATTGCCCTACTCTTACCAGGTAGTTCACAGTTGCTCTCCTCGAAGAGAATAGAGAGACAGTGGAGAGGAAGCAGCCCTCTTGCTTGGATAAGCCTCTTCTGGTGACTCTAACATGAACTGGCCAGAGTGGGGCTCCCTACTCATGTATCAATGTCACAGGAGATAAGTTGGGGGCTCCAAAGTGTCCCTCCACATTCACTGAGGGTATGTCATGTTTCAAAGCATGATCAATAGGGTATAAGGGTGATGGGTTCAAGCTTATGGGATAGTAAGCTTAATGTTTCATATAGAGAGCTGAAGAAGAGGAATTTTTTTGGGGGGTCACAGCTGGCAGCACTAAGGGGTTACTCCTGGCTCTATGCTAGGAATCACTCCTGGCAGGTTCGGGGGACCATATGGGATGCCAGGATTTGAACCACCATCCTTCTGCATGCAAGGCAAATGCACTACCTCCATGCTATCTCTCTGGCCCCGGAATTTTTTTCTTTAATTCATGAGACACATAAACCTCCTCAAAGTGGAGAGGACATGAAAAATAAGACAGTTGTGGAGCTCATGGAAGGATTAGAACCATGGGTTACCAAAAATACATGTAAACAGAGACAAGATAAATAAATTCCTCCTTCTGGATGAGGGGGGGAACATGTTATCAAAGGTCTCTCTCAGTTCAGCAGGAAAGAAAACAGAGAATTTGTGAAAATATTTAGGTAGCTTCTATGACCATTTAAGATTTGCAATTTTTCCCATTTGTGGTTCAGGAGTCAGAGAAAAAGTAATCCAAACATTCACATAATTATTAAATGGCACAGGGAAACAGGAAATGAATTACCTATTATAAAACAGGATTATGCCAAAACTATTTAAAAATAGTAATCTAATTCATAGTTTCACAAGACAAAGTTTTGGAATATACAGTATTCATTCATAATAAAGTTCACAGATTTTTATAAAGAAGATGGAATAAATTACACGTGAATATATACTTAGTTAACTAGTTATTTAGTAAGCCATATATTCTCATAGGAATTTTGAAAGTATGTCAAACAAAGGAAGTTCTTTTTTTTAACTTTTAACTTTATTTTTTTAAACATCATGGTTACAAAGTTGTTCATAATACAGTTGAGAGTTCTTATTTTGTTTTTTTTTCTGTTTCTTTTTTTTTTAGTGACTAAAATAATGTTTATTTATTTGTGGCTTATTGATTGATTTTTTTAAATAATATTTTATTTAAACGCCTTGGTTACAAATATGATTGTGGTTGGGGTTCAGTCATATAAGAGGACACCCCCCATCACCAGTGCAACATTCCCACCACCAATATCTGAAAGTTCTTATTTGGAACTGAAATAAATTACCTTTAAGGTGAAAAGTATGAACAATTTTGCTTCCAAGATTAACTCCCACTTTTGTGTTATTTCTGCAGATGTTTAGTCAGCAACATCAATGTAACAAATGCCCATCAATCTAATAGAACTGATTGTATGGCTGGCATTGCCACCTAAATAAAATATAAAGGGGACTTCTGCGAGAAAAAATTAGTATCAAACTTTGTGGAGTTTCCCATTGCTCTTTGCGTAGAACTAAGGAACTGTCTACCTTGTTCCTTCCTAGTAAAAACTTATGGTCATAGCACAGAGGGGAAGTGTCATGGTATGGTTTGAGAGAGCAACAATAGCGGTTTGAGAGAGCAACGATAGCTATGATGGCTACTTCTTTAATAATGATGTTCTCTTGAATTGGGGATGGGGATGGGAAAAAGCAGACAAAGCTACTGGAGCAGTGCATATGCTAAGAAGCACATGGGAGACTCTCCTAGAGTCTGGACAACCCCCTTTCCAAAAAAGGTAGATGAAACACTCATCAGCTACCCCCCAAAGAAATCTAAATGACATGAATATGTACATTGTGAGTGAATAAACTGGATTAATAACGATTTCCAGCTACTCTAATTATAATGATGCAAATTTATGAATTTTAAGATCCTAGATACTAGTTATTATCTATCAGGATAACTTTATCACTTTGAAAAACAAAACCAAATATTTATTTTATTTTTGTGGGGCATAACTTTACTTATTTTTATTGATAAAGCATTATTTGTAATAGAAATGAATAGAAATAGAAATTAATGTTTTAGGCATTCAATGTTATTATATTACACCCACCATTAGAAAGTCGATAAGAAAATTATGTTTTCTAACTGTTTGAGCATCAAGTGAAATGTACTTATGGATTCATTATTAAGTATCCATTATCATTATGGTCACTTTTAATTTTATGATTTGAAAATAAAATTGAAACGACTTTCTGGACTTTTACGAGTGTAGCGGTTCTCAGTATTACATATATTGTGTCTAATTAGTAAGTCCATTCCTACATGATGTTTGGATTCAAATTAAAATAAAAAAATCATGAGCAGCTGGCTTTTAGCATCTGGTCTGCACATAGGAGTATCAAAGATATATGAAGCAGAACATCAGCTCACCCACATATACAGCATGAGCCCAACTTCCTCTCTTAACTTGTCTCTGTAAAATCCTATGGATACAAGAGAGATGATTTGTTATGCAGCAACAGCTAACTGACATATAGACTTTCACAGCCTCTAAGCTGAGTTCTTTAGTTTTTCAGAAAGCAAAGGTTGAACGCTTGGGAGTGTGTGCACTGCTTTGTTTTTTTGACAAAATTCATTTTGGCTGTGGAGGAGGTAAGGGGGTGGGGAGGAAGCTATTGTGCAAACCCAGATGAGGAGAGATGACATGATTGTTAGATGTGGGGTGGTAGAGGTGGAAGTGGGGTGGAGACAATGGCAAAGGAGTGCATCTTTATTTAAATTCTGTTCTAGGTACTGTGAACCAGTGCAAGGAATTCTAGCTCCGCGCCATGGCTTCGTTGAAAGGATAAGAGGTAAATTGCTTCTGGAGACGGAATGGTGTGTTAATTAGTGGTTTTTCTGATCCCATCCAGAAAATTCTGCTAACTGTTCCTAAACTCAACTTTTGATTCAACTTTTGAAATCTGTCTGTGGGAATCAAAGATGATGGCAGAAGCAGATGGCTGTGAAGACTGCTAGGGTATAACACTTTGTGGATTATATTTTAACAGAACGGTAACTGAGCTTTTGAAATTTGTTTGGTCTATGCCCGCCTCAAAATTTCTCTCCATCTCTCCCTTTCTATCATTTGTAACAATTTAACTGCCCCTTTGTCACCACCAGAAAGTTTAGTTACAGAAAATGTGATCGCACCTTGAATTGCATGAACGGGAATGTTCTTTACCTTTAATTCAGTTCAAGAAATGATCCAAATGAGCCACACCCTGACTTTGCTTTGCAAAATCCAATAGTTACAATTTTTTCATCTTGAAAAAAGTTTCCAAACTTTTTAACTACTCGTTGAGTAGGACACCAGAAGATGTTAATGCAAGTGGGACTTACTAAATACATCATACAGCTAGAAGCTTCCTAGGGAAATTATTGATCTTTCCTAAGTGATTTTCCCCATTCATTAACATTGATGGGAAACCTCAAAAACGAAGTCCAATAACAATATTTTTCATTTGCACAAACATCACTTGAACATCATGATTTATTTGCAGATAGATTTGACCGTATTGGACATTATTTCATTCACTGGTTGATAGAATATCAAACCTTCCAGATGAGTAGGTAAGATAAAAAAAAAAATCTAAGCGTGGTCATAGCAGAAAAGAAAATTTCTGAAGTAATCTAGTGTCTTCAAAATTAACGCAGAAGCTCTCTCATGTAATCACGCGAATATTTTGGTTAAGTTCAATATTGGTCTTTGTATTCAGAATTATTTCTATCTGGCTTTAGTGATAATGTTTGTGATTATAAAAAAAGACAGATTTTTTGAGTGCTTTTTACAATAGTCTGTTAATACAAATGGGAATATGCGAATTTATTTTGAGGGTAAGACCCGAAAAACTGACTCTATTTTTTCTCACACTTTTAGACTTCGAGACTCACGTGTTTTGGCATCAGTCAGCTTTCCCCTGTGCTTCTTCTTTATTAAGAAACTCAGCCTTTAATTAGCTTGCTGTCCCTTCATTTGAAACTTGTTCGATTTGATAACTCTTTGTTACTTCTCGAACTGTTGGTGCAGACTTGTGTGGGCTTCCATAACACAAAAGCCAGATGGATTTTTTAAAACAGTTAAATTTAGTCTTGAATAGAGAACTGTGAAAATTTTTTAAGGGGAAGAAACATTTAAACACACACACACATCGAAAACAAAACAAAACGCCCCAAAATCGGTTTCGATAAAACCAGTGAGGAATGACAGATTTGCAAATTAAGGGAGAAGCAAACTTGTTTTCCCCCATCTCCTTCCTTTCCTCCTCCTTCTTTTTAATTTGTTTGGGGCTCAAAGATTGAAAGTTCTGTTCCCAATTAAATCCGGATCACATTTGGGTCTGAGAAGAAGTCAGCTGCCTGTGCTCAGAGAAGACAGAAGGTCTGTCTCTGGATTCTGAGTGCCTTGATAACCGCCGCCACTTCTGTGTGCTAATTTACAGGATGGGGGAAAGGCTGGCACATTGCCTTCCGCATCCTTGGGAAGTAAAGCCCTGGAGAGAGGAACACGTTCTGAGTCCGTTCAAAGTCTTTGTCTTATGTAACCAACTTCTTGGGGAGTCTCAACATGCTAAGGGTACAAAAAGGGAACTATTTTATACTCAGCTGATAACAGTCCCTTCCACTTGGATCTGCTGACCCAACTTTCCTGCTGGGAGGTAATTCCCTCACCAGTAATTTGGTCAGCTCTTCTAACATTCCTATCATGTTGGCTTATTAGAACAGTCCATTTTGCTATTTCAGACTCTGTTTTTTTTTTTTTTTTTGGCCTTCCTTGCAATATGCTCAGGGGTCCACCAGGATCAGAATCTGTATTGCTGGTGGGTGGGTATAATGAGGTACCAGGGATTAAACTCTAGTTCTGATACATGGCAGGTATCCGTTCCAGTTCCAGCATCTATTTTAAAGCTTCAGTGTCAGTTCAGAGCTGTGTTGTCCTCTCACCAGTGCTCCAGCCTGTGGTTTCAGGGGCTTTCAGCTTGTCAGTCTCCTTCCTTCCTTCCTTCCTTCCTTCCTTCCTTCCTTCCTTCCTTCCTTCCTTCCTTCCTTCCTTCCTTCCTTCCTTCCTTCCTTCCTTCCTTCCTTCCTTCCTTCCTTCCTTCCTTCCTTCCTTCCTTCCTTCCTTCTTTCTTTCTTTCTTTTTCTTTCTTTCTCTTCTTCCTCTCTTTATACTTTATACTTATACTTTATACTTCAGAAACTCTACAGGCTCTACACTGGTCCAGTGTTATGGCCAGTGAAGAGGCATGTGGACAAGAGTATGTAGCAACAGGAAGTTATCCTGGTTTAGGTCTTCTTAAAGCTTCTTCAAGCTCCTTCCTTAGGTTGGTGTTAGTATATCTGTCAGCCTCAATGTAGCTTTTGTGTGCCTGCATGTGTGTATGTGTGTATTGAACATACATAAATGTTGGATAGAGACGGTATTCAGCTTCACCCTGACTTCTTCTATATCAAAGCACTTTTATTCTTGCCTCAGAGAATTTATAGTCCCTGAGATTTATAGTCCCATTTCTTTGACCATGTTGTATTGCTCATCAGTGACCATTTTGAAGAGTTTCAGGATCCCTAAGCTTCTCCAAGCTTACAGAGTTAGCTGTGGGAAGTACTAGGAAACTTTTATGTGTTGCTCCAGGTATGCGACACTTGACATGAGGTAGACTGTCTACATTATCTCATTTCTAGGCTATAACATGACACATTCAGCTGACTGGATTTTTGTGATCTCTACCAACTATCATCAGAAATCTCTAAGCAAACATTAGTTTTGACTCGAATATATTTGAACCCTCTCTGTGTCTTCTTCCACAAAATGAAGACTCTAAAAGACTGAGATGCTTTGTCTTCATGCCTTTGAAGATAACCTGAAGTGGAAGTGCCATACTCCTGGTGGCCTAGTTTGTTCCCTCATGTACACTCAATGTTCCATTTCTGTGGGGCCATAGATGTCTTAGAGGTGGACAGCTTAACCATGCGTTCAGTGTGTCACCCTTTATCAGATTTATCTTAGGTCTTTATTGACAGTTCTTTTGCCGTTTACATGTTCTCTTACCAGAGAGAAATGGGGGAAATATTATTCCTCATTTTACATAATTGTCAACAACACCCCAATTCCAGCTCAGTTTTCTTCTTAATTTGGTGAGGTGTAGTTCAGAGATAAAAATTCCAGTAAACTTGTTGAAAAGTTCTAAGCACCGAAAGTTCAAGATTAACTTTGAAGTCTGACTTTGGTTTAGGGACAACAGGAAATATCTCACTCAACATTCTACGGAATTGTTGTCATTTTTGGTAATTTACTGCTTTCACTTGAGCTCTCCAAGTTCTTCCTGATGTTCTCTTCATCCCTAACTCACTCAAATAGTGATACTAAGCAAGTAAGCAGTTTTTCAAGCTCATGAAATAAGCCTCTGATGCTGGCCACTCATCCACCAAAAGAGTTTCTTCCAGGACAATATGGAAAAAGAGACATGATCATCATAATACAGGTCTAAATTATGGGCTGATAACTGGCTTGATCTCTCTTGTCCTTAGAGCTTTTAAAGTCAAAAGATGGGATATTTCAGATAGAATTGGGTTGACACTGAGGCAGTACCACTGTCTCTTGCTTGGTGCCAGGTCTGTCATTAATTAAGTGAAGTTGATAACTGGTTAGCAAAATATATCATGAATTAGGATACAAATTTATAGCTAGTACATTTACATTAAGTAGTCAATGATCTCTCTTGTCCTTAGAAATTTGTTCTTTATTCATAAAAATGTTAGTCTAGAATAGATTCATGTTTTTGACATTCTTTTGAATAGCACAATACACTTTTTGAATTGTCTAGTAAAATCAAGATCCCATCCTTGCAAATTATGAGAATTTTATGGTACAAAACTTGCTACTCCTTAAATAGAATATCACATTTTATACATCTAGATTAAAAATTATTTTCAGTGAGGCTATTGCTATAAAACAGAGACTGATATTAGCACACAATTTTATAATTATGTTTGTCTAATGTATCAGGTATTGGCATCATTGGGGCTCATGATAAGTAAGGCCATCTTCCTGTGTTTGCAAATTGTTGTCAATAAGTTTAAAAGTTGACAATTATGGATGCAATGTCTACTCTATATTTCACCAAGTGAAAACTTTCAAAAGTATTCTTTTATATCTCAGAATATTGTTTCTCAGTGAATTAAATGTTAAAACCAAGTTTTTAAATTAATATCTTTATTTAAACACCTGATTACACATATGATTGTAGTTGGGTTTTAGTCATGTAAAGAACACCCCCAGTGCAACATTCACATCACTAATGTCCCAAGTCTCCCTCCTCCCCACCTCACCCCCGCCTATACTCTAAACAGACTTTCTACTTCCCTCATTCACTCACATAGTTCTCAATGTAGTTATTTCACTAAGTGAACTCATCATTCTTTGTGTAAACCCAAGTTTTATTGTCACAAATGTTTCTTGAAAAACTCAGTTTTATGTGCTTGGACTTTGATTCAGGATTTAGAGAAGTTCCATAATACTTTTTCATTAAAAAGTCATTAAACGGTGGGCCCGGCGTGGTGGCGCTAGAGGTAAGGTGTCTGCCTTGCCAGCGCTAGCCTAGGACAAACCGCAGTTCGATCCCCCAGCGTCCCATATGGTCCCCCAAGCCAGGAGCAACTTCTGAGCGAATAGTCAGGAGTAGCCCCTGAGTGTTACTGGGTGTGGCCCAAAGACCAAAAAAAAAAAAAGTCATTAAATGGGGCCAGAGTGGTGGCACAGGCATAGGGCATTTGCCTTGCATGCGCCAACCTAGGACAGACCGTGGTTCAATTCCCCAGCATCCCGCATGGTCCCCCAAGTCAGGAGCAAATTCTGAGCACATAGCTAGAAATTACCCCTGAGCATCACTGGGTATGGCCCAAAAAAACAAAACCAAAAAAAAGAAGTCATTAAAATTCCCTAGAACTAGTGTTCCTTTGCATAATATTCCTTGACAATAGAGACATACAATTTTTTGCAAAAGACCAAATGATGAATATTTTAGGTTTTGTGGATTTCACTGACTCTGTAGCAACTACTCAGTTCTGTTATTGTAGCATAAAAACATGTTGATATCTAGGAGCCAGAGAGATAGCACAGCAGTAGGGCTTTTACCTTGCACACAGCCAACCAAGGACGGATGGTGGTTCGAAACCAGGCATCCCACATGGTCCCTTGAGCCAGCCAGAGCGATTTTTGAGTGCAGAGCCAGGAGTAACCCCTGAGTGCCACCAGGTATGACCCAAAAACCCACCCCCCAAATACCATGTTGATATCTAAACAAATGGGTATAGCTGTGTTCCAGTGAAACCTCACTTATAGCTACCTCAGAGGTGCAAATTTGATCTGTGGTCTATGGTCTGCTGACCTCCTTGTCTCCTTGAAACCAGTGAGATTTATTCTGACTGAGATTTATTTTGAGAACACATTAGAATGAATAATAAAATTATAGTTGAATAATTTACTGACTACCAGAATTTTGCTGAACTTTGAGAATGTTATAGAGGATGCCAGTTTTCCCTAATTATTGGAGGGTTTGGAGCAAGTAAGTGACTCTTTTCCAGCTGATAATTTAATGTAAATTTACTAGTTATAAATCTGTCACCCAGCTCATTATATGTGTTGCTAACCAGTTACCAATTTTCACTTCAATGACAGAGAGGCATCAAATAAGAGACAAAGGCGCTACTTTAGTGTCAACCCAATTCTATCTGAATGACTCATTTATATTTTAAGCTCTTGGAAATAAAAAACATAAACATAATTAGAGGCATTCAGGTATCTTTGGCCATTTCCTGAATGCTTCACAATAATTAAATACCACATTCACGATCTATTGATACATAGCAAATCACTCTAGAAACCTGGAGTCTTAAAACAGCAAACATTAACAATTCCAAAGATAATGTAGTTGGGTAGTCAGTAATCTCAGCAGTAGGAATCTTAGTTCTCTGGCTCTGATATTCCCATGAGGCTCTCTGATTTAAGTATTAACTTGGCCAGACTCTCATCTGAAGATTCAATTGGAACAAATCTTGCCTCAAGATCATTCACATGATAATCCTCATATCCTCACCATGTCCCTTTGCATGTGGGCCTCTATGTAGAGTGGTGCTCAGTTTACTACTAGAACCTCAAAGGAAAGTCAGAGTGGGGAAGGAGAGAAAAGAGAGAAGAGATTAAAGAGAGAGGGAGGGAGGAAGGGAAGAAAGGAGAGGTAAAAACAACTCAAATATTTTGTAACCCAATTTTAGCAGTGACAGATTCTGCTTGTTAGAAATATAGTGGGCAGGGCAGGCTTAATCCTCCCCCCCACCACACACCTCAGATTGCTCCTGAAGTTCTGCCAGGAGTGACCCTTGAGTTGAGAGTCAGAAGTAATGTCAGAGCAGTCCCATGTGTATCAAGAAGGAAGGAAGGAAGGAAGGAAGGAAGGAAGGAAGGAAGGAAGGAAGGAAGGAAGGAAGGAAGGAAGGAAGGAAGGAAGGAAGGAAGGAAGGAAGGAAGGAAGGAAGGAAGGAAGAAGTAGGAGAAAGAGAAAGAAGAATGTTACTAGATTGCACCACATTACAAGAAAAGGATTCCACAAGTAGGTGAATACTAGAAAATAGAGATGGTTGGAGCCCCCCACAGAGCTGACTACTGTAGACACTCAATTCCCCAGGTACTTTTTGGTTGTTTGTTTGGGGACGACACCTGGTGATGCTAAGACCTACTAACATCTCAAGACTTGCTCTAGGTCAGTGGTCGGCAACCTTTTTTTTCAACTGAGCCAAATCTTGCCAAAACCACGATTGAAATTTATTTTGAGAGCCACTTTTTTTTTTTTTTTTTTTTTTGGTTTTTGGTTTTTGGGTCACACCCGGCAAAGCTCAGGTGTTATTCCTGGTTCAATGTTCAGAAATCGCCCCTTGCAGGCTCGGGAGACCATATGGGATGCCGGGATTTGAACCAGCGACCTTCCGCATGCAAGGCAAACACCTTACCTCCATGCTATCTCTCTGGCCCCGAGAGCCACATTTTTAAACCGAAAATACACAGGATGGTACACACAGAAAGTCACGCCCCCGATACCACATGACCCGACTGGAACTGTGTGGAGCCGGCTGCCAGGGCTGCACAGAGGGCGCGCACTCATAGAGGGTAGGCAGAGTCCTGACTCCTGGAGATGCCGCCCGGCACACAGAAGAGCCAAATTAAAAGTATAAAGAGCCACATGTGGCTCGCTAGCCACAGGTTGCCGACCACTGCTCTAGGTAGTAAGTACTCAAAGGATCATGTGGTGCCGGGAATTGAACCGTCATCTCTTGCATGTGAAGCATATATTTAGATCAGGTGTTTATTTACATTTCTCTGCAATGAGAAATGTCTATGGGATGTCTATTGAGTCATGGACTTAGTTGGTGATTTTATGAGGGTTTGAGAAGAAAAAAAGTTAATGTGTGTGTGTGTGTGTGTGTGTGTGTGTGTGTGTGTGTGTGTGTGTGTGTGTGTGTATGTATCTACTCCCAATTAGGGGAATATAGAAAAGCCAGAAGTTATGCTGGGTATTTGTTTTGTTTTGGGGCCACATCAGAAAGTGCCCAGGCTTACTCTTGGCTCTGCACTTAGGGATATCTCTGGCTAGTACTCCAGAGACCATAGGGGATGCTGGGGATTGAACCTAGGCTGGCCACATGCAAGGAAAACATCTTACCTGCTCTACTATTGCCTTGGTCCCTAGGCAGATATTTTTCTAATATGCTCTATCCTCACTTAGAAGAGGAGGAAAATAAAAAATGCTTTGAGCAATTGTCTCTTAAAACTTCTCCTATCCTCACTTCCCATTTCCTTTTTAGTTCAACCCTCAATTCTTGTTTAATTGTGAATTATGGCACAATTTTCTCAGGAGTGATTGTTAGTTGTGCTCGCTGGATCATGTGTGGTGTCAGGGATTGAACTGAGACAGCTGTATCTAAGGGAAGTTTTTTTTTTTATCTCCTGTTCCCCAGTACTGTCTCTGGCCCCTCATCTCCTAATTAATTATTTAATTCACATTTGTACTTCATGAACATAGACCATAGTTCAGCCACCTCCTCATGTCTAGCTTTCATTAATTGTAATTGATTGTTACAAAAATAATTGGAACGGATTTTTTATTTTTTACAACTTTGGCTAAAGACTGAAAGAGAGGAAAGGAAGGAAGGAAGGAAGGAAGGAAGGAAGGAAGGAAGGAAGGAAGGAAGGAAGGAAGGAAGGAAGGAAGGAAGGAAGGAAGGAAGGAAGGAAGGAAGGAAGAAAGGAAGGAAGGAAGGAAGGAGTAGAAAAACTAAAAGAAGCAAAATCAAGCCCAGAAAGAAAGAAGGAAGAACGAAAAGAAACTAAAAGAAGCAAAATCAAGCCCAGAAAGTAAGAAAGAAAGAAAAGAAACTAAAAGAAGCAAAATCAAACCCATCTAAGACACTGAAGGGAATGACTATTTATCTCTAGCATTTGATGAGCTTATATTCCAAAAATGAAGACAAGACAAACATATGGAAATAGTTATGTTAAAATTAAAGATTTAAATAACATTTCACAGTAACAATAGAAGGAATATCTTAAGGCAGGCGGTATAATTAATCACCAGCTAAATTATATAGAATTCATTACTACTGGAATTCAAGGGAGAGAGACTGATTTCATCGCTGGCAGTGAGGTGAGGGGGAAACATATTGTGAGGCAAATGAGAAGGAACTGGAGAGGGAACGGGAGAGGGAAGAAGAGCATTCCAGGTGGATGGAATGGTGGGAGTAAAAATAAGTAGGGGAGACAGGTGTTTTGGGGGAACAATGAGTTAACCAGTTTGGAGAGTGGGTTTTGGAGGAGTCTGAGACTAGGTAAATGGTAAGTCAGGCAGCCATGCAGGAACAGGTTGGGTTTAATTATCTAACCTGTGCTGGTCCCTTAGGCAGATGGCTTGCCAACAAACTTGCATGAATTACCCTCTATTAGAATTTTTAAAAAGGGGTAAGTTCCAGGTTGCTTCACTGAACATCTTGGGCTTGCAATCCGTGCCTGTCTTTTAATAGCAAGCGGTGGCAAATGGAAACGGTACCTGTTCTTTGTCTCCATAGCAGCGACTCAGGAAAGTCTTGACAGCATCCTGCTGAAAAAGACAGAGCCACTCTCACCCCCAACCGGTAGATGAGGAGGCAGTAAGGACAAGATGCATGGCTGTGGCTTCAAGGAGCTTCAGGATCAGGCAGGTGGGAGTCCTGAGCATCAGAGATTTGAAATGAAATTTCTAGGAAGACTCAGCGTGTCAATATCAAGCTAGTGAAAATAAGGGCCACAGCTAGAGGGAATTTTGGATCCACTTTCTTCACTTAGCTAGCTCAAAGCCAAGTGGAATTGGGCACCAGGAAGAAGTGTTCCAGAACCTCAGAAAAGTTCTGGAGAAATCCTTTGGTAGTTGTGGGATCCAATCAGATTCTCTCCCAACTTTCCCCCTGTTTGCTCATACAAGCTATGTCATGAATTCAATGGGGCCATGTATAGAAAAGGTTTACCAAAAATTAAGTGCCAAAAATATTTTCATTTAGAATATATTGAGTGTTTTAAGAATATTTTAGAAAGCTTTTAAGAGTGTCAGAAAGCATTTCCTTCCTCCCTCCCTCCCTCCCTCCCTCCCTCCCTCCCTCCCTCCCTCCCTCCCTCCCTCCCTCCCTCCCTCCCTTCCTCCCTCCCGTCCTTCCTCCCTTCCTTCCTTCCTTCCTTCCTTCCTTCCTTCCTTCCTTCCTTCCTTCCTTCCTTCCTTCCTTCCTTCCTTCCTTCCGTCAACAGTGAATTCCTGATTCTTGAGTGATAAATGGCTGAACACAGGTATGAAATCAGAGAATGGTAGTTGGTCATCTGCCCTAGGAGCAGAGAGGAAAATAAAGCGCTTGTACTTGTCCAAGGAAGAAAATGAAAATATGTGGTCAATGTTTGCAGTGTGGAGGTGAATTCCAGTGGTGTGTTTGGAGCAGCAGGGAGGCAGCTGTGGGTGTCCCAAGGCGGCTGGCCAGCAGGCAGGCAGGACTGGTCTCAGAGCGAGGTCTCTTGATTGGAGGCAGATGTTCAGGCAGTTGAGCTGCACTGAAATGTCACTGTCTGGGATCTTATTTCTGCACCTGCCCATCCCTGCCACACCCTGCCATTGGCTCCTCAAATGCCAGGAGAAGAAGCCCATGAAGGGCCTGTCTTCCTTTGACTCATTTTTCTATGGCATTTTGGTCATGACTCCTCTTTAATATATTCTGACTGGCAACAATGTGCTAAGTGCTCTGTAGACCACAGAATTAAGCATGGCTGTTGGCTGAAATCTTAATTCTACTCTTTTTCTTTTCTTTTGGTTTTTGGGCCACACCCAGCAGTGCTCAGGGATTACTCCTGGCTGTCTGCTCAGAAATAGCTCCTGGCAGGCACGGGGGACCATATGGGACACCGGGATTCAAACCAACCACCTTTGGTCCTGGATCGCCTGCTTGCAAGGCAAACACCGCTGTGCTATCTCTCCGGGCCCTTAATTCTAATCTTATAAGGAGTTTTCTTAGGCATAACACAAGATCCTCAGAGAAGAAATAGAAGACCCTGAAGAATCAAAGATAACCATCAGGCTGGGAGCTCGTTGGCTTCCAACTTAGCAGCACGACCATGACCCTGAGCTCTGTCCTAGAGAGTTCCCCTACCTGGCTTCTAGGTAGAACACTGGTTTCTGTCAGGCAATAATTCAGGTCTCTCCTAGTTCAGTGTCTTGGGATTATTTTGTGGTATTCAGGACACACTATACAGTGCTATGGTTAGAACCCAGGGCTTCTGGCTAGAACCCAGCTTTCTTTCAAGTCCCTCAAGAAAGTCTTTCCAAAAGTCATGAACCTTCAGAAAGTAACCTAAAACTTGAGGAGTTCTGTTTCTGATAGCCAAGACAGTCAGGTTGATTACAATGAATGATGACCAACGATAGTTAGAAATACTGTGTTTCCTATTTTTCCATTAGACAAGTGGACCAGGAGGCTGATGGCTGACAATGAATTCATCCCAGGCTTTGTTCAGCATTTTTGGCATCCTAAATTAGCAACAAGTATCATCAAACCTACGGACTGGGAAGAATTCCAGAGGAAGCAAACCATTGCTCTCCAAATAGATGGAGAGAGGATGTAGTGAGGGGTCAGAAGTGGAGAGGGCAAGCACAGGAAACCTTTGTGGTGTCATTTCTGTCCCAGAACAGGATGCCGGAAGGAGAAGGGTCACAGCCAAGGGAAGTCTAGCATCATAGTACAGAACGTTATCAGGCCTGATTGGATTTTCATTGTTTCATGCTTTCGGGCAAGTACTGTGTGATTACTTAGCCACTGCATCTCCATTGTGTTACCTTTTTTAAAGTTTATTTTTAATTTAAAGTCAATAAATGAAAGGTTGAACAAACAAAGGTGCAGGTGTGTGTGGGGGGGTGAAATTGAGGAGGAATTGGTTAAAGTAAGTGATCCAAAAAAAAAAAAAAAAGCCTACAAAAATTCCTACATATTTTTCTGTAGGGCTCCCTGAAGATTCTTCTACCAGACATCTGGGTTTGTATTTAGAGCTTCAGCTTCTAGATTATAGAACCACTTTTTAATCACTCAGTTTCTCTGCAGCTTCCTTTTTACCAAGCAAGTTGTCTTCTCCCACAGGAGACTACTTAATAAACTCTATTAATTGCCTAGTAGATAGATGAGGTCTTCAGGAAACACCCCAATTTCTCCCTTCCTCTAATTCTGAGGTTTCCTCCTCATTAGATTCCTGATACCTCCTCTAATGGACAATTGACTGAATTGTCTCCTTCAACCCCCAAATCTAGGAAACAACCCAAGTGGGGAATGACATATTCCTTTAGCAAATGAACTTCCTGGGGAAAATCCCAGTTTTTATATCCACAAAGCAGAAAGAGCTTATTGTTGTGAATAATTTTATTCAGAGCCACATGGCCTCAAGAGCAGGAGAATAGGGTACTAGGGAGAATAATGAATATACATTCCTTTGGAATAAGGAAATCTCTCAGCACTTGAAGGTATTGCTTTGAGCTGCTGTAGCATAATGTCTTATTCCCCCGTATTTCCCAAACTCCATCTAAACTCTTCATAACAAACTTTCTTAGTAGTGGTGGCATACCCATCTGCTTTTAGCCTGACCACTTATTAATTTTTGACAGGCAGCCCAGAGAACTATAAGCCTCTCTTCATGTTCTTGAAGTCAGAGAGCTTCTCCTAAGGGAGATTTCTTTCATTTCTTCAGGATCACACAAGAGTTGACTGATACACATCATAAGATTGAAAGTGTTGGACTCAATAACATGGGTGGTATCTCCAACTCTCAGTCCACAAAATAGCAGGTCTACCTTCTTAGAGATCTCAAGTCAAGAGCTTATCTTTTTTTCTGAATATAAAAAATGTAACGCAATATATATACTGTCTTTAGGAAAGTCAATTTTGGAGTCTCATTATTAGCAAAGATTTTTAGAAGGAAAATATTATGTATTCATTTTACTTATTAATTTGGCAAATACCTTTTAGGTATCTACTGTGGATCAGTCTTCTACATGCTGGTAATTGTATAATGCTGATAATATATAATGATAATAATATGCTGATAATACAAGAATGTTCCAATATCTATGGTTAAAACACAAAAGATTGTAAGAATAATTTAAAATTGTGTTAAATGCCGTAAAAGCGACAAACAAGTCATCGATGTCATCGATGGAATGTATACTTTATTGACTGGGCAATTTCTGTTTGAAGAAGTGATACTGAATCTGAAAAGAATATGAAAAATTTTCTAGGTATAGAAGGGAAAAGGCAGAAAAAGTGTTTCAGGAAAAACAAAGAGTAGATATATAGCATTAAAGAGAGAAAAAAAGGCTGTAAATTCCTTTAAATTAAAGAAGGAAGTCCAACAACTGTATTATAACAACCCCAGGGATTATTACAATCCCAGTAGTAGGATCTTGGAACAACAATATGAAGGGATCAAGAGTTAGTTTAAGGATGAACTGAACAGCAACAGTGGGGCATTGTATTTTTTTTTTCTTAATGGTGTAGGAAGTCATAGAAGAATTGTGATTAGATCTTTTAAAATAAAGGTGACAGATATGATACTACAAAAATTGTCCTTCATTTGTGCATCTCTGCTGAAAATACATAGGAGGGAAGAGAAGAGAAGCAAAGAATACCTCCAGAAAATGAATAATAGTACAAATGAAGGGAATGGTGATGAGCTTATATCACCTAAGGTGACTTAGGCCTGCAGTGGAAGTGGAGAGAATTGCTAGAACTGAGTTCAGTAGATCAGGTGCTTGATTTGAACAATGCCAAATTGTTATCCTGCCATCCTTTGAAATTTACCTTTGTATAATTTCTTCATAAATACACAAGGAAAAATCAGAAGCAAACAAGAGATAAAATGAGAATAGGAAAGTAGTGAATTTGTCTACCAGTTTATATCCATATATACTTTTCTGAAGTCCATTAAGATTTTTTTCTAAGTAATCTCCTACTTAGCCAGATCTTTTCCAAACTGAAACAGACCGTGTTTGTCTTTGTGAAGGTGCTATTTCAGTCAAAATGGCCAACAGACTCTGCAAGGCACTGAGGTCTAAGTCAAATAAATGTGGAAAAAATCTGGAACTGTAGTGTGGACATCTTTCCAAAATGCTACTAGCATAATTATAAAGTGATTTACAAATTACTTTGTCTGGTAGAGTATCTTGAAAGAATTATCATTTTAAAACATCTGTCAAATCTTAAGGGTATTTTTCATGTGAGTACAAAGCCCTTTGTACTTCCATCATGACAAATATGAACTCATATGCCATGATGAAAATAGGATAGGACTTTCTATGACCACTGTTGGATCACTCTTGACTTTGGATACCATATTGTCTACATTTTCTATAACAACACACACTCTTGTGATCTACCGTCTCCATAACTCATAGCTTTCCACTTCTCCAGTCACTGCTCATATTGGCATTCCCTTCCCCTGCCCAGGACTGACCCATACAGAATTTGAAGTTCACAACAAAGGAGAAGTGAAGCAAGCCATCAACAGATACAGGGAAAGCCACTCTTTGCCTCTTCTTGACCCCATTATCTATTTGGTTTTCCCAAGTCACATTAAAGACATATTTATAATAACATTACATAATGTCCCATGAATTCTTTAGTTATCTTGTTATAACAATTAGCAATATTAAAATAATGTAGAATTGTCTTTTATGATGAGCTCTATCTGGAATGAATTGATGTCTTTGATTAAAGTTTGAAACCCTTAACAACATGGAGTGCAATGTAAACTGCCTATGTCTAAATTAGAAATGTTAATGGTTCATATTTCTACATTTCTTTTTCTATTTTTTTTCACTTTGTCAAGATATTTAGAGCAAGCCTTAATGTAGTTCAGTGTTACGACTTTATTTTTAAAATTTCCACTTATATTATCATGAAATTCTTCCTCTTCTTTTTATGGATTGTTGTTGTTTTTATTTTTATTGTATTTATTTCCTTTTGTTAATGGCTCAATTGGCAAAGGCAACAGAAACAAAAATAAGCAAATGAGATTTTATTAAACTAAACAGTTTCTGCATAGATAAGAAATACAAACTAAAACTAACATACCCAAATGAAAGGGAAATATATTTGCACTCCATATAATAAATAATAGATTAATATCCAAGATATATAAAGCACTCACAGTATTAAGAAAAAATGTCATAAACTCTATTTAAAATAAGTAGAAAGAGGAAATGAACAGACACTTCTCTAAAAAAGATAGACATGTGGACAAAAGATATGAAAAAATGCGCATGGTCACGTATTATCAGGAAAATACAGATCAAGAAGACAATGAGATATTCTCTGACATAATATTATTATTAGAAGACTGGAATACACTAAAAAAGCAAACAAAACAAAACAAAGAAACCCAACAACTTGGGAAAAATCTATGTTGGCCGGGATATGGTGGAATAAGAACTCTCATCCACTGCTAGTGGGAATGCTGTCTGGCTCAACCTCTATGGAAAATAGTATGAAGATTTCTGAGAAAAGTAAAAACAGAGTTGCCAGGAATTCCACTTTTTGATATCTAACCCCTCTAGGACACAAAAACTTTCATTCCAAAGAACATAGGCACACATTGATTATTATTCATTGATGCACACAGCACAATAGCTAGGTTATGGAATCAACCTAATTGCCCAATAACAGCAGAGGAGGTAGTAAAAGTATGGTTCATATACACAATAGAGTGATGAAATCATTTTGTTGCAAGTTGGAAGATATCATGCAAGTTGGAAGATATCATGATAAGTAAAATTAGTTTAAAAAAGGGAACATACTGAATGATCTCACTTGTATGTGGTATTTAGAAAGATAACAGGAAGAGAAATGCATGACATTAAAGGGGGATACTCATTTTTATCTTTGAGCATAAAAATAAGGACACAGAAAGAAGAAAGCTAGGTGGAGAGGGATGGGACAGAGATATAAGAAGAAAGGAGGGGAGATACAGGAGAAAGGCTCAAAGGCCTTGAACTCAGTAGAGGAGAGGTGTGGTATATATGTATATCTTAACTACAGAACAACAATATCATAAGTATGAAATCTAAACTACAACAACCAAAATTTAAAGTATACCTGATAAGGAGGCTGACTTTGGAGGTTATAGGAACCTAGAGGATTTTGGTGTAAGGAAGTTGACACTGATTTGGGAACAGATGGCAACTCTAATCTTAATTTTTTTAGGAAAATTTCTATACTGTTTTCTATAGACACTGAACTAGACAACATTCTTACCAGCAGTGAATGAGAATTCTATTTTCAGTACCTTCCCAACAACATAAGCTGTTTCTTCTTGATTTTGATATGTGCCATTCTAATTTATGTCAATATGCTCTCCTATTGTCACCCTTTTTGTTTGCTATTGTTTTGGGAGCATACTTACTGGTGCTAAGGCTTACTTCTGACTCTTTTACTCAGGGATCACTGTGGGAGGTGCTCAGGGGACCATATGTGGTGTTGGGCATCAAATCCTGGTTAGTTACAAGTGCAAGGCAAGTTCCTTACCCAAGGTACAATTGTTCTGTCCTCTCACTGTCATCTTAATTTGGATTATCTGATAATAAATAATGGGGAATATCCTTTTATGGGCCTATTTTCCTGACTCATGACTAATAAACACATTCATTTTCCCATATATATTCAACACATACATTCTAATCTGAACTCTGGCTTATCAAACGCATCAAGAACCAATTGAGATTCCTCTCCCCACCCTATAATTGAATTGATTCTGTTCTTTTTCTTTGTTATAGTTTGACTTCAGACTCTTTATAAGGATGTTGACAAGCTAATGGATCACTTGCCCTTGACTCCGATCACTTGGGCCTGTACGGTTAAGTGTACAATGTCTGACTCAAGAATGAGTCAAGAATCCTCAGGCAGCCTTTCTCAGGCAAGTTATTGATAGGAGCCCTTTGTGATGGGGTGTGATGGGTTTTGGAAGTCTTGGCCCCTGCTGAGGATGCTGTAAAAGCAGTTTGCTGTGCAAGTTTCTATTTTAAATAACCTCTGGCACATGTCTTTTCATTGGCAAGTAACACCGAAGGCAGCAATACAAAGAAGGTCTGGCCACTGAAAAGTTCCCACGAGTTGTTAATAAAAACAGAAACTTAAGGATTCATACAACTCTCTTACAAGTACTTTTTAGGGAAAGTAGGCTTGAAAATAAGTTGGTTGATTAATAGAAGGAAGAGTTAAATACTGCTTCATGAAAAGCACATTTGTCTAAGAAACAGGAAACAAGGGGAGTTCTGATTGAGACTGTGTGATTTGGGGGCTTTCCTTCCGGTTTTCTGATGCCCGAGTCTGCATGGTGTATAAAATGAATGATCTTAACTATTATTTCTCCCTATAAGTCATCTTTGACCTGAATGTTGAGGAATAGAATTAAAGAATCAATTAGTAAGGAAAGAGATTACTTAATAAGGGGGAACAAGAAGGAAAGTAATAGTTATTTATAAAGCATTTATATGATAGCTTATTATACATGCATACACTTATTAGTGCTCAAAAGAATAAAAAGCACTAAGGGTTTCTTTGTTTTTTTACCCAAGAGGAAAAGAAGTAAGGTAGGATTCCCCACCTCCCCTCTCCCCAGACTTTTCAGTGATAAACAATGAGGATGACTCAATTTTATTTCGATTCCACATTCCCACTACCAAATATTCCATTCTATCACATTATCTCTTACATGCAGGGAGAAATTAATACTAAAAGGGAAAGATAAAGTCAGGTGAAAACATTACTGTTTTATGGAAAAAATATAGTTTGCATTTCACTAGAATGAAGTGTAGCCCAAGTTGCAATTTTTGAAGTGTGACTCAGAAGTCGAACCTTTGCACTGATTGTTTTCACTTAGATTTTAGGAAAATCTGTAGGTGTGTGAGTTAACGATGAAAGCTTCAGCACTTCCCTGGCCATGCATAAACATCTACATGCAAAACAGCATGGAGCACTCTGTTTATCACAGCTGCAGTCAAGCCAACGAAACTGTTTCTACCATTGAGGATGAAATTTGTAAAACTCTCCAAAAAAACAAAAAAAAAAGCACATCAAATAAAATCAACCTCTTATGCTATAACCATTCCTTTGGGTTACCTGCTCAAATGCCAGGCTTCCTTTGAAGTCTCTCAAAGGATCAAAACACTCACAAAGCGTTGATTCAAGGTCTTAAAAGTGAAAGTTGCTTTCAAGGACCAATCAGTGAATCCAATAAACAAATACCAGAAGAAATCTTTGCCTCCTGTTTATGATATGACTCTTGGTTAATGTAAGCAAGTAAGAATGCTAAGTGTAATGGAAATCAAAGACCTGTTCTTTATACAGATGAGTGTTGTGCAACTTTTCAAAAACCTATCCCTTTGGAAAAAGAAAAAATCTAAATATTTGTCACATCCCCGTGTGACAGGAGGGGCTGCCACCAGGTGAGAATCAACATTGGCACTTTAACCGAGCTTTGCTTTCCAAATGAAAATGAAGTTTTAATCCTTCTCTCAAACTGTTCAGAAACTTGGAAAACACTGTTGTCTCGATCTTTTTTCAAACTTCTTTGAAAGGTGGATGTATTATTTCAAGAATTTGTTTCTTTGAGGTAATGATGGTTGGCGTGTGAAGTTCTTTAACCAAGTTACAGTGAGTCTCTCTCGAAAACTGTGAAATTGGTATATAGAACAGATGCTGTCGAGTCAGAGGAATAGTAGAGTGGTTAATGTGTTTGCCTTGCCTGGAGCTGCCCCCCATTTGATCCCTGGCACTGAGTGATCCCCAAGGATTGTGGATGTGGCAGCAACACCCTCCCCCTGCAAAAGAACAGATGCTGTGAAATATATTTGAACATAAGGAAACTGAGTCTCAAAATATCGAGTTACATTCACAAATAATCCAATGAATACACAGAGAAGCTAAAATTTAATGTATAGGCAAATTCTTTTCTGACCCTCTTAGCACTCCAATATCCAGCATGATTTTATCATCACAGGGATATAAGTGAAGAAGGCAGTTATTTGGTGACATGAATTGTAGATGATGCAATAAGAAAGCTGGTAAATTCCTCTACTACTCAGAGCAATGCTCTACATCTGCTTCTTTTAATTTTTGGAAAGTATAAATGTCCACCGCAAAGATGATTAAGAGGTTCCCTGATGTTCTGGAATAGCCTATCTAGCTATATCTAGTTATATATCTGTTATCCTGATACAAGATTGCCAGGCTACTAAATAAAGTTGAAGCATCACAATGATCTAAAATAGAGTTAGCATGGGATTAGGGTATGACTCTCACTCATAGCTCTATTATCAAAGCAAAGATTAATATTTCAGTTTCAAAATTTTGGGGTTTGGAATTAAAAATCTGCCTTAAAGTGCCAGAAAGATAGCACAGCAGTAGGGCATTGCCTTGCACATAGCTGACCCAGAATGGACGGTGGTTCGAATCCTGGCACCCCATTTAGTTTCCTGACCCAGCCAGGAGTGATTTCTGAGTGCAGAGCCAGGAGTAACCCCTGAAAGCCACCAGGTATGACCCTAAAAACAAACAAACAAATAAAAATCTGCCTTAAGGTTTGGGTTATGTTTTGATTTTTATGTGTAATTTATGATATACCAGGCAGTCAGTTCTGGAACCATCTAATCTCCCCTTTATGGACTTGAACTATTCCTCGTACCCAAACCTTTGTCTGGGGCCAGGGTTCTTTTTCTTCTTTTCTCTTCTTTTCTGATTGGAACTGCCAGAAATTCCCTCACCTTATTTCCACCTCCTGGACACATTTGTCCTAAGAGTTTTGATAAAACTTCAGAAGCCACCTGGCACCGGGATGGCTATCACCTTCCTTCGATGTCCTCTGACTTCCAAATTCTTGTTTCCCAAATGTGCTATCTTTTTACCAAGAACTACCTGAGTAACTTTGGAGTTAGACACTGCATCACGGTCATGAATTATGAGTCACTCTTGCATAGAATGGCTTCTGCATTTGTCATCTTTTTCTACTCTTCATCTCCTGGACATCAAGTTCCACTTAACAAGCCTAAATTCAGAGGGTCCAGCATGCTTACAAATGTGGAAATACTCTTGTATTATTATTATCACCTCTAAAAATAAGCAAAAGCAATATTTTGCCTTTAAGTACTTAGTATAATTCTGCTGTCATAGTTTTGGACCCATGTTGTATCTCCTATAAATATGAAATGACTTTGAGTTGTGGTTGGCCTGTATCCTGTCTCTACTTAAAAGTGAGTTTTAGGAGCCAGTGAGGTGGTGCTAGAGGTAAGGTGTCTGCCTTGCAAGCACTAGCCAGGGAAGGATTGTGGTTCGATCCCTGGTGTCCCATATGGTCCCCCCACGCCAGGGGCGATTTCTGAGTGCTTAGTCAGGAGTAACCCTGAGCATCAAATGGGTGTGGCCCAAAAAAACCAAAAAAAAAAAATAAAATAAAATAAAAATAAAGTGAGTTTTAGAAACCAGCTATGGATTTCTTATTTTTTGTTTTGCAATTTTTAGTTAGGCCCATTTATGATACTTCTATTGCTAGAGTTTTGTTATTGGTAGTTTGGTAAAGTGAAAGTCAGTTTCAGACGAGTCCTTCCACCTCTTTACCCACCTTGCAGCCACATTCAGAAATGCCTGGCTTGCATCAGGACTAGTAAAGCCTGCTAGTTGCACCTTCAGAGCACAGACACTTATGTCCTTCCAGGCCCAGGAAGTTGCTGTCAGGTTGCTGAAGTCCACTTGTTCTGTATTGTCCAGGAAATGATCTCTACCACTCAATTACTCTGGGAGCTAGACTAGAGAGAAGAATTGCCTTTTGCAGGAAAAGAAACTCAGCCCTAATCTTGGCATAGGTTTTCTTTCCTCAGGGGAAAGAATTTTAGGAGGAGGCAAATTGTGAAGAAAAATAGTTTTTATTGAACAAAAATTATGTAGAAAGATGGTAAGGGAGAGGAAGAGAGTATATATGTGTTTAAGAAAGATCATGGGCTTTCTTCATGAGTGAAGAAAAGCCTGGCTTATAGGGAGGGGTTATTTACAATTCCTTCAAATGTTGTTTTCCAGGAAGTCTGTATATATAAAAGTTAATCTGAGCATTGTCACAGGAAATTCATGCACTGCTGATGGTCCCTTACTAATCTCATCCCTTGTAATGTTGATGGTCTTTTCATAAGCTTCTACAATCTTCTATAACTTCTCCTTTCCTGAGGGGTCTACCCTTCTCTGGGCACAGTCTTGGATTTATGCATCTGAGTAGTGCCTCAGTACAATCATTCCAAAGGGCTCAAACTTTGCATCTCAAAGGGATGTGGTCATCATGTCTTTGGACTCAGAGCTTGTTCTCTTCATAAAAAAATTTTATTTCTCAAAAGTAGAATGCCAGAAGGGGGGCCTCCCATCCTACATTACAGTGGCAGCCATAAAAACAACCCCTTTTAAGAAAGATCAGCTTCAATTGTTATTGGCTGGCTGGAACTGTAAACACCCCTTCCCCCTCAATTCCAG